>NC_057810.1:29430822-30035357 GCF_018294505.1 Triticum aestivum
TCAGTACCAGCGAGTAATTGGCGCGTTGGCCGGAATTTCCTATTCGCCGCACGTTGCGGCAAATTGTCGAGGTTTCGCACAGGGAGATCGAGGGAACGTTCCAGCTGGGCCAGTCCATTTAACCGTTTCAACGCGCCCGGTTTTGGGAACCTTCTAGAGGTGCCCAGCCAGTTTTTTCTGGTTTTGGGAAACTTTTAGAGGTTCCTCATCCGGGTTTTTCTCTTGTTCTTTTTTTTTCTTTTCCTGTTCTTTCTCTCCTTTTTCACTTTTCTGTTTATTTTTCTTTTGTTTCTATTTCGTTTTTTCACTTTCCTTTTTTTATTTTATCATTTTCAATTCTATTGATTTCTTCAAAAAAAATTAAATCGTTGTGTTTTACTGTTTGTTCATAAATCCCAAAAATGTTCAGAATTTGAATCCCATAAAATGTTTCTGTTTTTCAAATTTTGTTCACGTATTAAAAATTGTTCGAGCATTTCAAAAAATGTTCAGGTTTCAAAAAATTTCAATGGGTTTTCAAATTTTCAAGAAATGATCACTTTTTTCAAAATTTGTTTGCTTTTATAAAAAAACGAAAATTGAAAATATGTTCACATTGTTAAATAAATGTTCGCATGTTCAAAAAAGAGTTCGCAATTGGAAAATATGTTTTGAATTCGAAAAATTTAAAAATATAAAAAATGTTCGCTTTCTAAAGAATATAGAATTTCAAAATTTGTTTGCAATGTTCAAAAAATGTTTGCGATGTTCACTTTTTTCTTAAATTTTTTCACAAATTCAAAATATGTTCAAGAGTTTTCTAAAAATGTTGGTGTTTTTAAAGTTTTTGAATCCCAAAAAATGTTCCTGTTTTTCAAATTTTGTTCAAGGGTGAAAAATCGTTTGAGAATTTCAAAAAATGTTCACGTTTCAAAATTGCTCAAGGGGTTTCCAAATTTTCAAGAATGATCATTTTTTTAAAAAAATTGTTTGCTTTTACAAAAAGGAAAATTGTAATTTTGTTCACATTGTTAAAAAAATGTTCGCATGTTCAAAAAAGTGTTCACAATTGGAAAATATGTTCGGGATTTGAATAATGTGAACAAGTTCGAAATCTGCTTTTTCTAAACAATATTGAATTTCAAAATTTGTTCACGATGTTCAAAAAATGTTGGAACTTTGAAACATTTGTTCATGATTTTATTCGAACATATCTTTGAAACATTTTGCCAGAATTCAACACCTTTTAGAAATTCCAAGACATGTTCGAATAAAATCAAAGGTGTTGAATTCTGGCAAAATGGCTAGTTCTTAGATATTAGCGCTGCAAATTAGTCACTTAGAATTATTAGCTCAGATGGCTATTGGGAGCCCTTCATTACCGCCAGGTCTAGAGTTTGATTCCATGTGTGGCTCGTTATTTTTCTTATTTTTGCTACAGTACCAGCATGGCTTCCCATCGCGCCACGTGTGTCCGGACTCCGGAGGTGATTGGTGCTGCTGCCGGCTGTCGCTTCGGTGCCTCTGCCCTCCTACTCGTCATTAGATTGGACTCAGATTAAATGAGGCGACACTGGCGACAGGTGATCCTACGTAGTACAATCCTAGAAACTCCAATTAGCCAAGGTTAGCACGTACTCTTTACTATTACTAATCTATCTGAACTCTCATCTTATATGTGTCAGAAATTGTTCGTCCGATTCTAGTTATTTTGATTGCATGATCTACTATGCTAATTCGTTTTTAAATTCTTTTGATTGTGCAATCATTGATGCGGTCATGATGAGAAAAGCCTCTCCTAAACGCTATAAGAATTGATTCGACTTTAGGCATTCTGCTTAAAATTCTCAATCTACTACTGACATTGTTAAAGAGGCTAATGTGCTAGTTCCAACTGAAGATAGCTTGATTCAAAATTTTATGATAATTTACAGGAATTAGTAGCAGCTAGGTTATCTTCTGATGAAATTGTTAATTTTTTTAACAATTCTGTCGATTCTAGAGTCAAATTTAAAGTAATACAAATGTAATCATTTATTTTAATTGCATCAAAGTGACATATTATTCTGGTATTATGGAATTATTTTTTCGCATGGGACGATTTTCTTTTATTATCTTGGCTTGGCCCCCCTATAGTGAAATCTTGGCACCGCCCCGGGCCCTGATTGCTGCGCTCCTCACTTTTAAAACCTACCAATCGAATAGGGTATTTTTTTTGGACGCCGATAACGCCCACACGTGTGGGCGTTCCGGAGTCTGCCCACACAGTTTGTGTGGTGTTTAAGAGGACCAGCCCACCCGCCTACGCGTGGGCAAAACAAGTAATGCCCACACGCCTTTTTTTTCTCGCGGTCCCTCTCACATGCTTGCGTGTGGCCAAAATAGATAACGCCCACACGCCCGTACGTCAGGCCTCCTACCTTATGGTACCGCACGCCCCGCGTGACAGTCACCAGCATCCCCACAGTTGCCATGGTTTGTACCCTCTTCCATGTTCATTTAACTGCAGTTGCCATGTCGCTGAACTACAATTGCCATGTCGGACAACTACAATTGTCATGGTTGCTCAACTGCAGTTGCTATGTATGGTCTGGTCTACTACAATTTCCATGATTTCAAAACTTTAGAAGTTGCCACCTACTAACACTAGGCAGTTGAGAGAGTTGCCATGTGCTCACAAGCACGCTAGGGCAGTTGCCATGTAAAAGGAAGAGTTGCCATCTGCTTACGTGCACGCTACGGCAGTTGCCATGTGCCATGCAAAAACACATGGCAACTCGGGTAAAAATAAGTTGCCATCTGCTTACGTGCACACTAGGCAGTTGCCGTGTACCCTGCAAAACACATGGCAACTGACATGTTCGGGTAAAAAAAAGAGTTGCCATCTGCTTGCAAGCACACTAGGGCAGTTGCTATGTGCACTGCAAAACACATGGCAACTAGCAGCTTGGGTATGTGAGAGGAGACGGATGTGTGGGCGAGATGTCATATGCCCACACACCAACCCTTGTGCGTGAGTGAAAACTGGCGTGTGGGCGAACTGCTAAATGCCCACACACCGACTCCTCCGTGTGGTGAAACGGACGTGTGGACGACCGGGTGAATGCCCATACACCAGCCCAGTCCTACGTGGCACCACAAACATGCCAAGATTCATGCACCCACAAACGGACGCGAATCCACGCGTGTGGGCGAGATGCAAATGCCCACGCGTGTGGGCGAGATGCAAACGCCCACGCGTGTGGGCATTAGTGTTTCCGATTTATTTTAGTTGTTACCTAGTGAATAGCAAATGCAAAAAATAAACTGAATCATAATGAAAGCACCACATAGTCACAAACACATCACATACTATCTTCGTTCTTGCAGAGTCCAGGTAACCCGGAGGCTTGACAATGTACCACAACAATAAAAACTCGAATTGCTCGCAAAAAACAAAACAACAACAGAAACCCAAATCGCTCGCAAAAACCAAAACAACAACAAAAACTCAAACAGAGAGCAAAACGAATTCATGAAGCAGATCGAGTAGCCGGTACTTAGTGATTAATAAGTTTTTATGGCCGGCTGGCTCACATAGGAGACGGTGCCGACGGTGGCAGGCTGTTGCTGTCGTTCCCGTAGAACTGCAGCACGGTGTAGACGGTCTGCATGACGGTCATGCCGAGGAGGAAGACGGCTGCGGCGAGGGAGAGGAACGCCCAGGGGCTCCTGAAATATGTGTGGATGAGGTTGGCGCGCCAAATGTTCCATGGCTGCCGGAAGTAGCCGTTCACCTGCCGCTGCACGGCGTCGAGGGCGCTGTTGGGCTCAAGCACCACGTCCCTGGAGATAGTGTTGAACAGCTTGGCCACGGCCTGGTCGCTACCGATGGCGTTCTGGATGATCCCCTTGGAGCTCAGCAGCGCCACATCTTTGGCCGAGTCGATAATGTTGTCCATGAAGAAGACGTAGCCGGTCACGTCGTTACCGGCACCGGCGTGCAGCCGCTCAAACGCCATCATGTTGAGGAACATGTACTCAGTGGAGTCGTCCACCGACACCGTCGGCATGCTCAGTGTGCCGCCCTGAAACCGGATGTCGTGTAGGCTCAATGTCTTGCTCGGCTTGAACTGGATTCCGGCTTCGTAGAGCTCCACTGCTGACCGGATGATGGCGTTGTCCTCCTCCATTTCTGGAAGGTTCCGGATTTTATGGCATTTGCTAGCCAGCATGCTCCGGCGAAAGACATCTAATGGGTGGAGCCCTAGGCCGATGCCTGGTGGTAGTTGGCCGGAAGATTGGGCCAGAAATTTCAGCACCATCCGGTTGATGAAGTCGTCGTTCTGCCCATCCATGCATGCAAGCATCAACACAGATTAGTTGAAGAGAAAGCGACGCCATATATTACTCGATGTTGTATTATCACTTGAAAAAAACGCCGTCTATTAATAAGTTGCCTAAAAATACTTTTCACGATATTATATTATTATTTTTGAATACTTTTTATAGTATTTTTTCTTAATTTCTAGAGTAACCTATTAATGCAGTGTCCGGAGGTACTATATGTTTTCTGCATGTTTTTTACTTTTGAAAATCAATATTTATAGAGCTCAAAATAACTTAAGAGATTTATGAAAAAAAAATCAGAGAGAAAAAATCCAGAAGGCATCAGGGGCCACCGCAGGCCCCCTACGCAGCCAGGTAGCACGACCTAAGTCCCACCTGCGTAAGGGGGCGTGTGGGGCCACTACCCACCGCCTTTCGACGATTTTTGCCTATAAATCTCATTTTCCCGAAATCCTCCATATCATTTTTTTCGTGATTTTTCCATTGCCGCAAATTCCTCTTCCAGGGAGACCCAATCTGGAGGCCTGTTCCGACACTCTGCCGGAGGAGGAATCCGTCACCGGAGTCATTGTTATCGGCCTTGCTGTCACCATGACCATGTGTGAGTAGTTTTCGTAAGGACCTTAGGATTCATAGGGGTAGCTAGATGGAGTACTCTCTCCCTTGTGATTTAATACAAAATTCCCGTTAGCTATCTCACATGATAAATTGTTCACATTATGGTCAAATTACTCATTGAATTATACTCCTATTGAATATTTTAAAATATCTTTGCTACATAGATTGTCTTGTATGCTCTATGATCTATTTACCTTCTTTGGCTAAGATTATAGATAGTTCTTCAAGAGAGTTGTGTATGATAGTGGGTTCAATCTTGTGATGATTCATCCCAGGGACAGCAAGGGAACAAACATGTATTGTATTGTTGCGATTAAGAATAAAACGATGGTTTCTTTATCACACTGATGATAGTTTTACTGTGTATATTATGTCACTTTGTTTATTGCAGTAGTCTGTTTGTTATAAACTTACTACCTCAAAATTGCATTCTGAATAGCGGTCTTTAGGTATTGCTATTAGTTGTAGATGTTATGCAAATGGTCTACATATCACAGACATAATTCATATACAAGATTATGCCACGAATGATCATAGTCATAAAATAAATAGTGCAATTTAATCACTGTCCAGCTATAATTTGTTCACCATAACACATTTATCTTAGTTGGAGAGATGCCTCTAGTGAAACTATGACCCCTGGTCTATCTTCCTTAATTGCATATACCATTACATTTTATTTTCTTGATTTATCATTCTATTATTTTGCTCTGTATATCAATTCCTATCATACCATATAAATTTATCCTTCTGACTAGCAGGACAAGAAGCTTGGCAACCTTCTTGAAACGTTTGGGGACAAGACTGTTTGGTGTTTGGTATGCAAGTATCAAGGACTTTACTTGCTGATGAAATTCCTACTGGTTCCATAAACCTTGGTTCTCAATAAAGCGAGATACTTATTGCTAGGTTATGTCACTCTTACACTTGGGGGTTACCCAACCACTCTCACGAGAGCAAGCAACTTTCCTCTTCCTCCCACATTCTACTATCCATCATCTTTCACCCATGAACCGAACGCCCCCCAGGACCACCAACTAGAACGGCTGCCCCGCCCCTGCCTGGCGCTACTGTGCACGCCTCCTCCACTGTCCATCCCTCTACCCCATGATGTCCTTCTCCCACCACGGAACCCCCACTATGCCCCTGAACCAGTCAAGCCTTTGACTCCATGCACCTTCTGCAACTGTCGTGTCATCGCCGATTTTGAGTCGCTCGTGTCCGAGGCTTCATTGGCTCTCGCCTCGGCATCGTCGCCATTGGCCTCGGGGTTGTGCCTCCTCCCTCGAATCGATTGACCCAATTTTTTTAAAGACAACTTACCTATAGCTATTGTGTACTATTTAGAAAAAAAAAATCTAATGGGTCTGCTACCCAAGTGGGTCATAGGAGCCAATTAGCTAGTGCCAACTCATGTAGTATTCTGATACCCTCGTGCATATATGATTCATTTGTCTTCTTTAGGCTAGCCATAGTGGGAGTAACTTAGCTAGTAACATAATGCACCTCAAGATAAATTTGTTTATGTGGCAAGTAATTAATAAAGAGAGAGATGCTTGTGGTAACACAATATGTTCCTATAACATAACGCACCCCAATGCAAAATGAATGTCTTAATAAATGAATGAAGGTTTCCATGATACTACATGTATGTTCCTACCCGCTATGAAGGTAATAAAACTAGTGTTATATGCATGAAACTAGTCTAAGTTACTCACCACTATGACTAGCCTTAGTCGTGTTTAGTATTCTTCTCCATTGGCACCACTATCTACCATGTAGTATTTTCTATATAGAAAAGTAAAAGGGTGTGCAAAGAGAAGTACGTTGCATGTATCTTTAGGTCTCTTTCTCTCTCTCTCTCTCTCTCTCTCTCTCTCTCTCTCTCTCTCTCTCTCTCTCTTCACTAAAAAATCTTTTAATGTAATAATTTAGATAATTGATATCCTATGAACCAAAAGTTTGATTTGTGATTTTTTTTATATTCTTGAAATTTGGCTACAAGACCTTCAGAACATGATTAGACTAGTATTGCATACTCACTCTCTCCCAAAATAAGTGTCTCAACTTTATACTAACTTTAATATAAATTTAAACTAAAGTTAAGACACTTATTTTAAGATGAAGGGAGTATATGTTAACTCGTATGGATTTAGTTATTGCAAGTCATACTTCAAATTAATTTCAGGATTATTTCATGCAGATACATTTCTTTTCATTTATTACTTCCTCTGATTAATATTAACTATCGGTCTGGTACATCTTTGTACTAAAGTTGTATTTTAAGTAAGCGGTAATTAGTATTGATAGAAGGGAGTACAATTTTGCACTAAATCAAAACAATTAATATGCATCAAAGGGAGTATTATTTCTGCGGGATTTTTATTGTTTCATTTTTTTGACAACAATATAAGAAGGCAGATTAGTTAATTACCGGAGGCTTTCCACTCTCAACCTCAACGAGCTTCTGGAGCAGGAGCAGCGGTAGCTGGTTCTCGAGCATGAGCATGTCTCGCCGGATGTAGGGCACCATGTAGAGTATCCCGTGGCGGCTGAAGATTGGGTCGTTATGTGCGTAGTCGCCCACCTGCTTCCCGTCGGCAGCCGTGCACCTCATCACCTCAAGCAGGAAGCAGCCGTCGAAGATCATCATGGCCAGGAACCGCTCCCTGCCCCCATCGTTGGCGCGCCACTCGCTGTCGAGGTCCATGTACGCGCCCTCCAGCTGCTCCGCGACGTCCTCCACGCCGTGGACGAGCTCGTCAAAGGTCCGATCCGCGCGCTGGAGCAGCTGCCGCAGGGCCCGGTACTTGTGCTCCTCCATGGGCCGCAGATCGCGGTCGCCGTGGTGGAAGGGGCCCAGTGAAACCACCTGCGGCTGGTACGCCTTGCTCTTGATGTTGGTCATGCAGGGCGGCACGCGGTAGATGCAGTGGCGCTCCCACCGCGACATCTCCGCAGACTTGTCGGCTTCCTTGAGCTTCTTCTCCACGTCCACCACCCACATCCTCTTGCTACTGCCGCCGGCCGCCGCCATTCTGATTGATCTGTATAAGATATGTGATTGCTGTGGATAGGTTAGTAGATGTGTGTTCGTGCAGGGGAGGTTAGCAAGCTATATATAGACAGATAAAGATGATGGTCGCCATATACATTGCCTGTGCAATAAAGGTTACTTGCATTGCATGCCACATAATATACTCCATATTACTATATCAAGGAAGGGGTCATGATGGTCTATTGTTTGTTGCATGTGGTCCATACAAGATGCTAGGGGGAACCGTGAGGAAGCAACGAATATGTACGTCAAAGTAGATGCTGTCGGGAATGATAACATATGGTTTAGGATGGAGTGGAGTACGGAACGCATCACATGCATTTGTTTTTCTATAGTTTCCGCAATGTGCGAGAATGGATGGAAGTGGTACAAATCACCGGAGACGTGCCTGTAGACAAAGGTTTTAAATAGCCTGATATAGCTCTGCTATAGCATGCTATAGCGTTTGAAAGAGATGTTGTGCTAAGGGTCTTTTATCCAAACATATGAGCAAACATTTTAAATAGCGCATCAGCTACTTGTTAGTTGTCTGAAAAGGTTTTTTGGGTCAGTCAATTCTATTTTTCCATGTTCAGTCTATGTCGATGCACTATCCCAGGCCAGCCCAACCAAAGTAGTGGCCCAGCCGGTGCACGCTAGCTACATTGAGCAAAGCCAGACCACTCATCATTCATTCGTTACAATGTGCACGTGTTTACTTTAACACCCCTATTATTCGATTTAAGTATTGCCCTGTAACTTCATTCTTTGTCATTTTTCAGTCTGTTTTGTTCAATCTGTCACACATTGTAAGTATGACCGGTGCCACCGTAGCTCAGTTTGATGGGTGCGATGATGTTGCCACTTTGCCATATGTATGCATGAGGCTCAACTTTTTTCAGTTCAATCGCTTATTCTTTTTGTTTGTCAATTTCTACTATTTTACTTTTTATTATCGTGTGAGTATGCGCGTGCGTGCGCCTTTATGTGTTCTTTTCTGTAGTTCAGTCAATTTGTTCTTCTTGTGTGTGCGCGGGCTTGTGCCAATTTGTTGTTCATATGTGCGTGTGCATGTGTTTGTATCTTCGTGCATGTACGCATGCGTGTATCTCCATGTGTGCGAGAAAGAGAATATCAATGCCACTAAAGGGTAACACCAATGCTACTAGTTCATTATTTCTTAGGAACTTTTATTATGTTGACTTTGTTCTAGTTTTTATTTCAATTTCTACCTTCTTGAAGGGTAACGCCAATGCTACTAATTCATTAGCTCTTACAAACTTTTTGCAAAAAATCATTATATGCTTATTCTTGCATATTATTAAAAAGTGCAATTTATGTGTAACTTATGTGCAAATTTTATCATTATTTCTTTTATTTTTATTCATTTTCTTTCTTCTTGAAGGGTAATGCCAATTTCACTAATTCATTTTTGCTTAGAAAACTTCATTTATAAACTTCATTTATTAAAAATCGTTCTAGTTTTTGTTTTGTTTACTTTCTTCTTTTAGAGTAATACTAATGCCACTAATTCATAGCTTCTTATAAACTTTCTATGCGAAAATTCCAGTATTACATGGGTATTATTGTATATTATAAAAGATGCAATTTCTGTGTAAATGGTGTGCAAGTTTTGTCATTTTATTTTTATTCATTTTATTTTCTCTTAAAGGGTAGTACTAATGCCACTACATCATTATTCCTTAGAAAACTTTATTATTTTGATTTAGTTTAATGCTACTAATTCATTCCTTCTTAAAAACATTTTTTGTGAAGATTCCACTATTATAGACTTATTCTTGCATATTATATAAAATAGTAATTTATGTGTGAATTGTCTGCAAATTTTGTCATTGATTTTTTCATTTTCTTTATTCTTAAACGATAATACCATTGCCACTAATTCATTTTTAGAAAATTTATTATTATTATTATTATTATTATTATTATTATTATTATTATTATGTTTTAGTTTTAATTTCATTTTTCTATCTTCTTTAAGGGTTATACCAGTGCCAATAATTCATTCCTTCTTATGAAACCTCGGTTTTTGTGACAATTGTACTATTATACGCTTATTCTTGCATATTACAAAAAAAGTGGTTTTTGTATAAATTATATACAAAATTTGGTTATTGTTTGTTTTAATTTTTACATTTTCTTTCTTCTTAGAGGGAAATACCATTGCCGCTAAGTCCTTCTTCCTTAGAAAACGTCATTTTCTGTTTGGCTTTTATTTTCTACATTTTTGTTCATTTATTTCTGTTATGTTTCAGACCAACCCAAGTATCTGGTTGGCTTCTTCTTTATGGTTGCAAAGGACCTTGTTTTGGTTTATATATGTCTTTGTTCATTGATGCTTACATGATTGTTTTGGTCAGATGTTCATTAATTCTTACTTGATTTTTTTCGTCAGATGTTTATTGATATGTACTGATGTTGCAACAGTATTATCGTACTTGATTTTGTGTTTGAAATTTAAAAGGAAATTCTTTTATGTTGGGGTGGGGCTGCCAATCATAATATTTATTTTATATTTCATTTATTTTCCTTTCTTCTTTAAGCTTAATACCAAAATTACTAATTCACTTCTTCTTAGAAATCTTTCTTGTGCTAAATTCAACTATTATATTATTATTCTTGCACATTGTCAAAACCGCAATTTTTGTGTAAATTGTATGTAAAATTTTGTTTTTATTTGTTTTTTCTTTTTATTCTTCTCAGGGGGTAATACAGATGCCACTAATTCATTCTTCCATCGGAAACTACATTTTTTGTTTTTTTTGTTTTTTTTGTACTGTTTTCATTTATTTTTGTTTTTATCATGCGTCTTACCATGTATCGGATCAATTGCTTTTATGTTTTAGAACAATCCCAAGTATCTGGTGGGCTTCTGTTTTATGGTTAAAAGGGATGAGTTTCTGTTTTACTTTAGTATATATCTTTGTTCATTGATGCTTACCTGATTTTTTGCCGTCAGATGTTCATTGATGTGTTTTGATATTGCAAAATAATTATAGTACTTGATTTTTTTGTTTACAATCTAAAATAAAATTCTTTTATGTTGAGGTGGGAGTGCCAATCACAAACAGGAAGGTGAAGGAGGATGAGGTGGAAAATAACAGTCGTAATTGATGCTTGGCACCATGTCTTGACATAAGGTCTACTGTATGTGTGCTTTACGCTAGATTATGGTCATTTTGGTGCTCGATGACATCCAATTCCGGGATGTGCCAAAAGATTGAGAGACTATCCGATTTTATTTATTTATTTCCACATTTCACCAATGTAATTAGTCCGGGGCCGAAGCATATAAATCAATATTTTTGGAGCTGGAAATGTTGAAACTATATAGTAGTAGAGAGGATGCAAAAATAACAACGGGCTTATAATGGAGTAGTACCTAGGCTAAGTGGTTGTGACACAGTGAGGAACCTATTCGAGGGCACCCAGCGACAGGTTAGCAAAGCATCAACTATACAGCAATGTTAAACACCAACGGTGCGTACGTACGTGTACGCGCATGCGCACGGGTCGCCAAGGCAGGACGCGACACCACCTTTTGGCCGTCCGGCCGGTTGCGGCTACACGCACCGGCACCGACGGTGAGTACCACCGGTAAGACCTATTCAGCCATGTCCACAGTACATGCATGCAAGATCCTCAAGACAAAAAAGGAAAAGAGTGACTGAACCCAAATAATGAATTTAGTCACCTGACTCCTAGCCACCCCCTTTAAATAGCTCCACTTGTGTTCTTGCTTGTATATGCACCCTATATGGGGATTTTTTTTAATATTTTAATAAAAAGTCAAAATAGGTAAGAACTAATTTGACAAAACACTTGACTTACTTTTGCACTAGTATATAAATCTCGACGAAAAAAAAACAAAAGTTGACCACACAGCGAAAAAGACAAAATTTATTTGCTATTATAGGTCACTATTCACACTATTTTAGCCAAAAATTTATCTTTTTTGAAAAGAAGTCAAAGGGATATTTGTTTTTGTGGATTTTTTTTCTCACGAGTACAATAGAAGGTCAAGTTTATTTCAAAAATATTTTCAGGAATTTTTGCCTTTTTGTTGAATTACTATTTTTTTTCCATATAGGGTGCATATGTCCCCATAGACCAAAAGTTCCCCTCCCATATACCACCACTATAGCCGAAAATGCTGTTTGGAGGCCGAGCTCCATGGTGCTCTTTATCATGCGCGTCAGTCTTTGTAGCGATCAAGCTGAGCACCGTATTACTGTCGCGCATGTCATCCTCTAGCTATTTACAAGCCACCATATTTCTTCTTTATGAATAGTCGTGTCCCATGGACGCGTCCGTTCGCTGAGGCACCTCCTCGGGAGGCAACTACTGATATGGGAAGCGGGGATTATCACTTAATAACCATCGGGTTATTATTTTCAACACTCCCCCTAATCACCGCTTGACATAAGAATTCATTATTTTGATTAAGTCTCCTCCAAAAACCCTGTGAAAAAAATGTGAGGAGTAGTGTAGTATGTGTTGTTAACGTGTTGGAATTCGAGACGTAAATGAGAGAGACAACGAACAAATGATTCAACCCTTCTTTATTCATTATGCATGTACACTTATATACAAGGGAAACGGACGCGTCCATGGGACACGACGGTTCGCTGAGGCGCCTCCTCAGGAGGCAACTGCCGATATGGGAAGCTGGGATTATCCCTTGATAACCACCGGGTTATTATTTTCAACACTATATATCCCATGTGAACCACGCCGTCCTACCACCTGTGCTAAAAGCTGCCCCCTCTACCACTGAGCACCCCTCAACTCCACGGACAGGTAGTGTTATTTAATTGTGAGATCAACCCAGCCAAGAGGCCCAAGATAACTATCATCTCCTTACAGCAGCTCGGCACCATTATTACACCTCTATTATTTTTTGAGTTAATTTCTATCTGTGCAAACTGGAGCTTGTCTCCACTATTTACCCATGCTGACTTTTCCCATTTTACTTAATGGATAAGATATCCCCACGGTGATGTTTGCTTGTATAACGATCATGTAAGAATCGTTCGGCATTGGCAAAAAGAAAAAAAAAATCACATGGATCAAATGCACATCGAACAAAAATTTCGT
Source organism: Triticum aestivum (assembly GCF_018294505.1). NCBI lineage: Eukaryota > Viridiplantae > Streptophyta > Magnoliopsida > Poales > Poaceae > Triticum > Triticum aestivum. The sequence continues at coordinate 29,443,904 of NC_057810.1, forward strand.
GGACGATATAAGAAATGTTCCATATTCAACACACAATCCGTTTATCCCAAGATGTCCTTCTCTCCCGCAAAACACCTTCAAACATCCGTTCCACACACATAAATGAGAGCAATTTTTTTCATGTTTGTTTTAATTTTAATACTTTTTCTAAAAAAAATCAACAAACAATTTATGGCATTTGATCTGTGATGAAGTTCGAAAAGATTCTAGGAGCCCCCGCCCTCCTCCTACAGCCTCGCCCCTCCTCCGCTCCCCTCCGCCGCCGTCGCCCGGGGCGTCACAGGGCAAAGCCCTTGTGGCGTGGCGGCGGCGGCGGTTTCTCCTTGGATCTCGATCTGGTTGGGAGGCGGCGGTCCTCTCCGGCCAGATCGGCGACGGTGGCGCAGATCGGTGGCGACATGGAAGTGGTGTGGCGGCGGCGGCGGGGGAGGAGGACGGCACCATCAACGGCGGATCTGGCCTTGACTCATGTCGGGCTAATTCGTTGTGCTACCGATCTCAATCGCCGTCGGCGGGGCACTGCTCCTGGACTTGATCTGCAACACGAGGTTGTCTGGGGCGCCGGCCCTAGGCTTGGTGGTGGTGGGCTTCTTCTTCGTCGGAGTTGGTCGGCCGGCTGGTTGTGCTCGCATGGTCATGCAGTGACTGGCGGCTTGGACGGTCGGCGGCGGCGAAACTTGGCCGGTGGCAGCGCCAAAGTTCTATCTGGATCCCGGGGCGGCGGCCCTAGAGGGTGGAGGCCGGTGAAGCTTGGGCTTCCCGCGGTGGCATGGCGTGGTGCAGTCCCTGTCCAAGGCGGATATGTGATGGCGATATGCTATGGATTGGTTCGAATCAGAGACGGCGGCGAGCGCGCAGGATCCTTCTCGGCGGCTCTCACGGCTTGGCGAGGCGGGGTGGGAGCCCTCCTCCTAGGCTCCAGTGGTGGCACACTCAGGCAGTGGCCGGTGCGCCAGGGGTCCCACGGTGGCACTATTGCTGCGGTTGGTCGCCGGATCTAGGCGGCTGGATCTGGGGCTTTCAAGGCGGTCGAGACGGTGCACAGGTTGTTGGGTGGATTTCTTGGGACGGATCCGGATGAAAACCTGATCTTCGGTTGATGGCCGGAGCCGGTGATGACGATGCCCTTATCATCGTTTCCTTCATGAAGGCATCATCGAGGTGAAGCTCCCAACTCCACTCAATACCTCTGGGGGAAACCCTAGATCAGCTGATCGGATGTTGGCGGCAATCATGTGTCGTAACCCCCTTGGGGGCGGCATTCTTGGAGGTGTACTCAGCTTCGCGGGACTAGCGGACGGCTTCTTTGGTGGAGCGGTGCTTCATCCATACATTGATGGCGACGGATCTGGACGGCGTGGCGCAGTGCAGATTCGGAGTTCGATGTGGGAGGATGGACTCGCGCAGGAGGACGACGTTGTCTGGCGTCGTGGTGGCGTCGATGGCTGAGAGACCTGGCACGGTAGATGCAACAGTACAACTTGAAGATGGACTCGTGGCAGGTGGCTGCGGCGGCCCCATACCCGATAGGCGTCCTGTTTGAGGAGTGCGCCGGACTGGTAGGTGCCCCATACCAGGCAGGCGTCCTGGTTGGGACCTCAGGTCTTATATGTTTAGGTTTGGCTGTGATGTCTGTTTGGTATTAGGCCCAGACTATTAGCGCCCATTCATCAATTAGATAGGTGTAGCGACAATTGTTGCTTAGACGGTGGCTTTAGTCTTACTGTTGTATGATTTTGTAAGGTTTTGTGAGAATAATTAATAAAGTGGCCGCATGCATCGCCAAAATGCATAGACCGGGGTCATCCTCCTTTTCTTTAAAAAAAACATGCACTCAACATCAATATCCAATGATACTACGTCCAACCCAGGGCACATTGGCCACCGAGCCAAAAGTATCGCTTCCATGTGATCCCACCATGTCATGTCTCATGACTGAAGCATTCTCCCCCTCCCGATCACAAACACGCCACCCCCCATCCCCATCCTAAAAGTTATAGTAGAAATCGACTTATTTCAATTTTCTCAGTACCCACACCCAGTGGCGGATCCAGGATTTGAAGCTACCCGGGGTGGACTTATAAAGGAAACGAAAAATCAAACCATGATGCAATCAAAGAAGAATATAAAGAAAATTAATTGGTCAAGTAGTATGATTCAAGCAGGACGATTGACAAAATTAATTGTTCAAATTAGTTTCATTGTAAGAACTAGGAGAAAAATATATGACTCACCAAAAAAATTATATAAATTCTAACTCTGACTTCCACTTTACCCCAAAATCTCTAATATTCAAGTCCAATTGGTAAATAAAACATGTAAAAAAGTATTAATATTAAGATAAATATTTAGCATACTCTTGAATTTATTTTTGAAGGCCCGGGGTAGGTTCAATGTATGCTTGATTAAATATTCTAGGAACATTAGCTCGCAAATTGTTCGTATCAGATTCTTATACCTTAATAATTCAGGAATATTAACTTGTCATTATCTGACACTTGGAAGGATATCTGTAATTCTGACCTTAGAAGTTTTTTGAGGTAATTTTCCCTTAGATGGGGGAGCATGGGAGCATGGGAGTAACAAAAACATAGGAAGATGGCGCTCCCAACGGCTCCTGTACGGACAGGCGTTGCGAGCGTCTCTGGCGATGGTGGCGTCGGTGGCGGTGTCTCGGCGCAGGGCGGCGGTGCTCAGGCCCCGGCGGAGGACCCGGCGGCTGGCTGGGCGGCGGCTCGCGCCCCAGTCCCCAGGCGGACGGCTGCGCCCCCCCTGGGCGCCGCCGGGTGGTCGGGAAGCCGCTTTTGGGCGTTGGCGGAGGACGATTCGGACAGCGACGAGGAGGCGGAGTTAGGCGACGCGGTGGCGCTGGGGGCAGGTGGCCGTCCGGCCTGCTCCCTTGGCGACTTCGTGGCGCGGGCAGAGGAGCTCGGGGGCTCCCTCAAGGCCGGGCGCCGTCGTGCGTTTGCGCCCGGGGGCTGTGGCTCGCGGCGGGTCGTTGTGGCTGCGCCCAGAGCGGCTCGCTCGGTGTGGCGCCGCAAGGGTCGCGACAACCTTGCTGCGCCAGACGCGGGGCTGCTCCTGCAGCTCGCGGCAGACCGGCTGTGCCCGGCGCCGGCGTCCCCCATGGCGGCGCCGGCGGCGCGGATGACGCTGGGCGTGGTCAACCCTAGGGCTGGGGCGGACCAGCCAGCGGTCCAGTCGGGCCAGCCCACACGGGTGGTGGACGGCCCAAATGCGGTGGTGGCGCGGGCTGGGGCCCAGTCCCCTGACGCGCGCGTGGAGCAGGGAAACGTTCCTGCCCCCAGGACCCAGCCCGACCCACAGGGGGCGATCCAGCCCAACCAGCCCAGCCCAGAGAGGGCACATAAATGGCTCTGGATCCCCCGCGGAACCCTAAATCCCTCGCTAGGTTTTCCAGCCACCGCTGCGGAGGTGCGGCGCTTCGGTCGTCTCGCCCGATTCCTCTCATCCACTCCACTCCCCTCCCCACTGCGGCGCACCTTTGCTGAAGTAGTGGCGATGGGCTCCAAGCAAGATCGCCGGGGGAAAAGCCTCCCATGGAGCAGCCGCGGGACCGCAACCGTGGTCGCGCCGCCGACGAGGGGGGCTGGGGACCACCGCCTGCGTGGTGGCTCAAGGAACAGGAAAGGAAGGCAAAGAAGAAGGCGGAGCACAAGCAGCGCGGCCTCGAGCTCAAGCGCAAGGGGATGCAACCAGCGCCGGGCGGCGACCGGGGCGGCGACTCCCACGCGAAGAAGAAATCCAAGCCTGCGGGGGCGGCGGCCTCCAAGCTGCCCCTCCCGCCCAGAGCTGAGGTGCCGGGCTCATCCAAGGGCACGGAGGCGGAGCCAATCCCGATCGAGGAGGCCGACGGACCTGAATGCTTCCGATGCGGGCGCACGGGCCATTTTCAGAGCTTTTGCACCTTCAAGCCTCTGTGCGTGGTGTGCACCAAGGAGGGGCACACGTCTGCGCAGTGCCCGACCCGGGGCAAGCCTCTGCTCCTCCAAACCATGGGACACGCCATCTCCGGCGAGGGTTTCTTCTGCCTCCAGTACCCGGATGATTCGCGGGAGGAGCCGCAGATCCAGCTGGGGGCCAACGCGGCTGTGCTCTCCATGCCTTCTGGCGCGCTCACCCAAGAGATTCTACAAGTGGAGCTGCCACACCTCTTCGAGGGCGAATGGGACTGGCAGATCTCCGCAATGGAGGGAGGGGCGTTCTCGGTGGTCTTCCCAGATCCGGTGATGCTCCGGATGGCAACCAGGAGCGGCAAGCTGTTCCTCTCCCTCAACAACCTCATGGTGGACATCCGCGACGCGGTCCTCGAAGCCCCCAAAGGAATGGCGATGCCAGAGGTGTGGGTCAAGCTGGGAGGAATCCCTCCCAAGCACCGGCGTTCCGACCTGCTCTTGGCGGCCACCGTCATGCTTGGCCGTCCCCTGCTGGTGGATGAGGAGTCCCTCACTCGTCCGGGGCCAGTCCGTATGCGTTTCGCATGCCGCACCCCCCGCAAGCTGCGTGGTCTGGTCCAGATCTGGTTCAATGGCGAGGGCTTCAACATCACCATCGAGCCCGAACTTCCCCCGGAGCAACTCACAGCACCTGCCCTGCCTTCTCCACACCCGCCTTCTCCAACTGACCAAGACAGGGGTGGGGAGGGGCCCGACGGCAATCTGGGCGGCGACAAGGAGGCGGATGCAAGCATGGAGGATGATTCCATCGATACGACGGCTTGGGAGAAGCTGGGCATCTCTGACAAGGGCGGGGCGACAACCAGGGCGCCGATGCCTCCGATGGAGCCGCCGCTGACAGGGGGGTCCATGGAGCTGGATCTCCCCATCCCCAACCAGTATGGCTCCAACCTGGGCTCGGTCACGTCCCCCCCGGTGCGGGCGGTGGCGGAGCCTGGTGCGGGCCAGATGGTGGAACCGCTGGGGGAGGCGCGCACTCCTATTGCGGTGTCCATGGAGTCGCAGCCGCTTGCCTCACGCTCTCCATCCCAAGGGGGGCGCAGCTCCAACAAGCTCGGGGCGGTGAAGCAGCTCAAGAAGGTGGCCGTGCGCAAGGTTAGCGCGGAGGCCGTTCGTGTGGCGGAGCTCCAGGGTGCGCCGGTGACCCCCCGGCAGGCGGTGATGGCGCTGGCTGTGCCCACCTCCGCTCCGACCGCGCTGGAGGCGGACAAGACGGTGCCTGTCCCGAAGGCCAAGCGTACCAAGACCGTCGTGGACGGGCAGGTAGCTCATGTGCGGGTCAGCGCGCGGGCTAAGGGCGCTAAAGGAAACATGCCTTCGCTCCAACGCGCCCAACTCCTCCAAGCACAGAAGAACCTGGAAACCTCAGGTAATCCATTGCCCCGTTTCTCGATTTTGGATTGTTTCTCGGACGAGCACCTAGGCGAGGTGTTGGTGGAGAGTGGAGTTGAACCAATCGGGGAGGGCGGGGTTAGCGAGCTAATCTCGCTGGTGCGCGCTAAGGAACTGGCTCAGGCGGCACTCGCAGCGGCGGCTGCTCAACACGCGGAGCATATGGCTGTCGAGGAGGATCCCTCGACGTCGCTAAGTCTCCGGCCCGAAGGGGAGACAGCAACAGGGTTGCTGCTCCTCCCTCGCCTCGCTGCGGCAAGGCGAGGCGCGTGGCCAAGGCGATCACCTCTAGGGGGATCCGCCTGCGAAACCGCGTCATCTAGATGCGGATGCTCATTTGGAACATCCGTGGCTTCGGCCACTCGGGGCGGCGCACCCAACTCCGCGACTACATCAGGAAAGAAGGGATTGATATAGTAGGGCTCCAGGAAACCATTAAAACTGATTTTCGTCACCAAGACCTCGTAGCCATAGACCCTTTGGAGCGTTTCATTTGGCAACATAGCCCGGCTATTGGGCATTCGGGTGGCATGCTGCTTGGCTTTTGCAGTGCCATATATGAGGTGCTGTCCTGGGAGGTAGGCACCTCCTTCATTGCAGCCAATATTCGCGTGAGAGCTTCGCTACGCGAGCTCGTGATCCTGCAAGTCTATGGACCAGCAGATCACTCACGTTCGGCAGAGTTTCTGGGAGAACTCGAAGCCAAGGTGCTGGCAGTTGCCGCATCCCAGGTCCCGCTCCTAGTGGGTGGTGATTTTAACCTCATCCGATCGAACGCGGACAAAAACAATGACAACATCAACTGGTCAAGGGTGACCATGTTCAACAGCGCAATTGCGTCAATGTCACTTAGGGAAGTGGCAAGAACGGGGGCAAGATACACTTGGACCAACAAACAACTAGCCCCGGTGAGATCCGTCTTGGATCGCGCCTTCATGTCTCCGGAATGGGAAGTGGTGTTCCCATTATGCTCGCTCCTTGCTGAAACAAGGATCGGCTCGGACCATGTTCCACTCATCCTATCTTCAGGGGAAGATAAGGTACGTCGCAGCCCGCGTTTCTTTTTCGAAACAGCGTGGTTCGAGGCTCCTGATTTCGACAACATCTTTCGGGAAAGATGGTTGAGAAGTGTTCAAGCCACGGGCCAGCAGCGCGGCCCTATGGAGTTTTGGACAACGGTGGGGGGACGCTTGCGTGCAAGCCTCAAGGGATGGGGCGCGAATCAGGGACGAGACGAGAAAGTTTTGAGGGCGAAACTTCTCGATGAGATCGCAATCCTCGACACTCAAGCAGACTCGCGTCCATTCTCGGCGCATTAATGGGCGCATCGATACGCCTTGGAAGGGCAAGTCGAGGAGTTTCTCCGATCCGAGGAGGAATACTGGAGGCGCCGAGGAGGACTTAAGTGGATGCTCAAGGGAGATGCGAACACTGGCTACTTCCACGCGTACGCGAATGGACGTCGCAGGAAATGCCTAATCCTGAGGCTGCAGACGGAGCAGGGGCTCCTTCTCCAGCAACCAGCGATTAGCAAACACATCTACGACTTTTACATAAGCCTGATGGGGACCGACGAGCCTCAGCGCGCCAGGCTGAGAGAGGACGCCTGGCTGCCAGCTCAAAAGGTCTTGGAGTCGGAGAACGAAGAGCTGGGGCTCACGTTTCTCCCCAAGGAGATTGACGAGGCTCTCCAAAGCATGAAAACTGACACGGCACCGGGGCCTGATGGGTGGCCGGTGGCGATGTTTAAACACTTTTGGCCACTGTTGCGCGAACCCATCTTTGCGTTGTGCAATGGCTTCATGCGAGGTTTTGTGGACATTGCTAGGTTAAACTTCGGAGTGCTATCCCTAATTCCGAAAGTACCGGGTGCGGATAATATCCGCCAGTACAGACCAATAGCGCTCATTAATGTGCCCTTCAAAATTTGCGCCAAGGGTTGTGCCACGCGGCTTACTCCGATCGCACACCGCACAATCAGCCGTTCCCAATCTGCCTTTATCCGCGGTAGGAACATTTTGGAGGGACCATTAGCGTTGCAAGAGACCCTCCACGAACTTAGGCGCACGCGCGAACCGGCGATTTTACTTAAATTAGACTTCGAAAAAGCTTACGACCGCGTCAACTGGGATTTCCTCAGACAAATCCTATTGACCCGAGGCTTTTCGCCGGTGTGGGTGCACAGAATCATGCAGTTGGTCTCGGGGGGCCAAACTGCGGTCTCGGTGAACGGAGAGGTAGGGCACTTCTTCCGGAACAAGCGCGGCCTTCGCCAGGGTGATCCCATTTCACCGCTCTTGTTCAACTTCGTGGCAGATGCACTGGCGACCTTGCTCCGGAAAGCAACGGAAGCAGGCCACATCAAAGGGGTGTTGGGGCACCTCATCCCAGGGGGGATATCGCACCTGCAATACGCTGACGACACGCTACTGCTGTTCCAACCGGACCTGCACAGCGTGGCCACGATCAAAGCCCTGTTGATTAGCTTTGAGCTTATGTCGGGGCTCAAGATCAACTTCCACAAATGCGAAGTGATGCCCATGGGACTCGAGCCGTCCGACAGTAGGCGTATCGCAGACCAGCTCAATTGCAAACTCGGCAAACTCCCGTTTACTTACCTTGGGCTCCCGTTGGATGCCAAACGCATCACGATAGATGGCTGGGCGCCACTCTGGACCAAGGTGGGTGGGCGGGTTTGTCCGTGGAGGGGGAAGTTCCTCTCTTCTGCAGCCCGGCTAGTGCTCACAAACGCGAGCCTGTCCTCGCTGCCGCAGTTCGCAATGGGGCTGTTCCTCTTGGCTGAAGGGGTACACGCCAAGATGGACACTCCAAGGTCCCGTTTCTTTTGGGAAGGTGCGGGACCCAAACGCAAGTACCATATGGTCAGATGGGACTTGGTGTGCAGACCCAAGGACCTAGGGGGGCTAGGGATCACAAACACACGGATCCTCAACATTGCACTCCTGTGCAAATGGATCTGGAAGCTGTCGCAGGGGGCGACCGGTCTGTGGGTGGACATGCTGCGCAATAAATATTTCCCCAACGGGAACTTTTTCGAAGGCAGGACGCGGGGCTCTCCTTTCTGGAACGACCTCCAAGCGGTGCGCCCGGCCTTCGCCCTTGGCGCCAAGTTCGTCGTAGGGGACGGGCGCTCGGCCCGCTTCTGGCTTGACCTATGGTTAGGAGCGAACCCCCTTTGGGTCCAATTTCAGGACTTGTATGCCCTGGCGGTCAACCTGGAGATGACGGTAGCGACGGCCCTAGCCTCGAACCCACCCGCGATCCACTTTCGTCGAGAGCTAACGGGCCTTGAACAAGCACGCTTTGAGGAGCTGCTGGGCCTGACTCAATCGGCGACGCTGTCCACTTCCGCGGACACGGTCACTTGGGCTTTCACCACGTCCGGAAAGTTCACGGTCAAATCCCTCTACCGCAGGCTATGCCAAGTTCAGGGACCGGCATTCCCAATGCCGACCGGTTTGTGGAACACCCGTATTCCGCTTAAAGTCAAGGTGTTCTTCTGGCAACTTTTCCGCAATAGACTCCCCACTTCGGCCAATGTTGCAAGCGCAACGGCCCGTCTTCCGGCTTATGTGCCATTTGTAATACCATGGAAGATGCGAACCATGTGTTTTTCCGCTGCCCCCTAGCGCGCTTTGCCTGGAGCGCAGTCCGAGCTGCCACCAATACCAATTGGGACCCGCGATCGGCCGCTGACCTAGCGGCCATAGTTGCGTCGACGATGGGTGGCAGTAAACGTGTCCTTTGGAGTTGCCTCGGTGCCCTAGCCTGGGCAATGTGGCTTACAAGGAACAACATTGCCATCGAGGGAATCTTCCCATCACACCCTGCTAATATTCTTTACAAATGCAACATTCTTATGCAGCAGTGGAGTCCGTTGGCGAAGCACAAGGATGCTGACAAGATGAAGCAAGCTCAAGATCGTCTTCGCCAAGTCTACGTTTTGGCCAGGGAGCCGCCAGCCGCTTCTACGACGTGAAGTGATTTCTTTTGTCTTGCGAGCGAGCCTGCGTGCTCTATGCTCTTTGGTCTTTGGCCTGTAATAGACTCGCTTTGCTTACTTTTGGCCTCTGGCCTGCCCGCGACCTTGCTGTGCTCTCGTGCCAGCGTAACCTGAGCCTCCGCGCTCATGACCTTGCTGTGCTTCGTGCCAGCGGAACCCGAGCCTCCGCGCTCGTGACGTTTGTCCTAGTCCTCGTCTGTAAACGCTGCCTAAGTTTGTGGGCTTTATTAAGTTAAAGCCGGACGCTCCTAGCGTCTCCGTTCTAAAAAAAAAAAATGGGAGCATGGGAGAGGGCTCCAGATCAATAGCGTGATTGGGAATGAAGGCTACATACAGAAAATAAATGTGCTCTTCTTGTTTTCTATTGAGCCTTACTCATTGGCCCATCTCCTTAGGACCTTAGCGAACCGTTTTCTTTCCTCACTTCCTCTTCGCATCTTCCTCTCGACCTCGCCATCAACGGAACACAGGCAGAGCTTCTCTCGCCTCCCATGGTGGTCACTGGCCTGGCCGAAGCAGTAGGGGAAACTAGGTGTGGAAAAAATTACCCGGGGCGGCCGCCCCTACACGACCCCACGCTGGCGCCGCCCCTGCCCACACCCTGGCGTGGTTGAATACATTGCAAACCCATTGGCCATTTCCTCCCTTGAATCATCAGTAATTAGGGGATTTAATCAATTTTCTTGATGTAGCATGAAAGTACATCATAGCAAGTATGCGGCTACACTTTCAAACTCCTTGCACTTTCCTTCTTCCTATTGTCCCATAGTTAGGGGGTTTTAATCCATTTTCTCGCTATAGCATGACAGTACATCAATATCGAGTATGGAACTATATTTTAAAATTTTCAGAAAATAAAAACTCATCAAGTGTCTCAACCTTTTTATATATTAGATTAAAATATGTTTTGGAATTTTCTGCTTTAGTTTAGTTTTTGTTCTCAGATTTTCTGTAAAAATAACAATGTCTTATTTTGTTCTCAGAACTTTCCCAAAAAACTACTTACTCCGAAGCATCACACTAGTCGTGGATCACAAATTGTCTAGCAGGTGCATGCATGGTCTCACTCCGACGCACCGCAGCCATTAGCACAGCTCGGCCACTTGTTCGTGCAACCCTCGGACATAACGGTGTGTCCTTGTACAAAGCAAGCACATCAAGTCATGGCCCGTATTTCCTACAAACAGCCAGCGTATATTAACGCAATAAGTAGGCTGCACAAATCCCTATGTATCAATGGCTGCACTAGATAACAGGAGCCATGTACCTTGGCCTCCAAAATGCTCCTCCCCACTGTAGCACGCTATAGCATTTAGAAAAGGTCCGCTGCTAAGAGGCTTAGCGCGCTATTTAAAACTTTGCTATAGACAGGTGTGTTGCGTAGTTGCGCCCATTCCACATCGACCAAGACACGCGAACAAACCTGTTGTTGGATGGTTATGTGGACAATGGTATCTCCAGCCCACCTGTGAGTCAACTAAGCCATGGAGGAGAACGGCCATGTGCGGCACTGGAACGCCGACGTGAACAGCGTGTCCCACCACGTGCGTGGCCGAGCACGGCCCCGCCGCCGGCCCCGCGGTGATCCTCCTGCACGGCTTCCCGGAGCTCTGGCTGTCGTGGCGCCACCAAATGGCCGGGCCCCGACCTCCGTGGCTTCGGCGACTCTGGCGCTCGGCCGACCCCACTGCCTACACCATCCTCCATGTTGACCACCTCCGCCTTCCCAAGGTGTGCCCTTCCCTGCATCAATGTAGCTTGCTTTTTTTCACGGCGGCTGTCGCGAATGACGCGCTGATACCGGGCGCTGGTATAGGTTGTGGTGGTGGGCCACGACTTGGACGCCCAGGCGATGTGGCATCTATGTCTGTTGTGGCCGGACCGGATGCGCCCTCGTCTCACTGGGGTGCCGTTCTTCCCACCCTCCCCTCGACCCGTGACGGAGATGTTTGCGGCACGCGGCGACGGCTTCTACATTACTCAGTACCATGTGACTATGTCCTATATATTTTCACCATCCATTCTTCTTATTGCCAAAGCAATGTGGTTGGAAGCAGTGAATTGACTGTTGGAAATATGCCCTAGAGGCAATAATAAAATGCTTATTATTATATTTCCGTGTTCATGATAATTGTCTATTGTTCATGCTATAATTGTATTAACTGGAAACCGTAATACATGTGTGAATACATAGACCACAACATGTCCCTAGTGAGCCTCTAGTTGACTAGCTCGTTGATCAATGGATGGTTATGGTTTCCTGACCATGGACATTGGATGTCATTGATAATGGGATCACATCATTAGGAGAATGATGTGATGGACAAGACCCAATCCTAAGCATAGCACAAGATCGTGTAGTTCGTTTGCTAAAACTTTTCTAATGTCAAGTATCATTTCCTTAGACCATGAGATTGTGCAACTCCCGGATACCGTAGGAATGCTTTGGGTGTACCAAACATCACAACATAACTGGGTTGCTATAAAGGTGCACTACAGGTATCTCCGAAAGTGTCTGTTGGGTTGGCACGAATCGAGACTGGGATTTGTCACTCCGTATGAAGGAGAGGTATCTCTGGGCCCACTCGGTAATGCATCATCATAATGAGCTCAATGTGACTAAGTAATTAGTCACGGGATCATGCATTATGGAACGAGTAAAGTGACTTTCCGGTAACGAGATTGAACGAGGTATTGGGGTACCGACGATCGAATCTCGGGCAAGTAACGTACCGATTGACAAAAGGAATTGTATACGGGATTGCTTGAATCCCCGACATCGTGGTTCATCCGATGAGATCATCGTGGAACATGTGGGAACCAACATGTGTATCCAGATCCCGCTGTTGGTTATTAACCGGAGAGATGTCTCGGTCATGTCTGCATGATTCCCGAGCCCGTAGGGTCTACACACTTAAGGCTTGATGACGCTAGGGTTATAGGGAAGGTATGTACGCGGTTACCGAATGTTGTCCGAAGTCCCGGATGAGATCCCAGACGTCACGAGGAGTTCCGGAATGGTCCGGAGGTGAAGATTGATATATTGGACGAAGGGTTTTGGAGTCCGGAAGTGTTCCGGAGGTACCGGGTGATGACCAGCATGACCGAAAGGTATTTTGGGAGCCCCGGCAAGTGTTGGGGGGCTTCATGGGCCAAGGGAAGGGGGCAAACCAGCCCACTAAGGGGATGTGCGCCCCTCACCTATTCCCACGTGACCAGGGGGTTTGGGGCGCCCCATCTAGGGTTCCCACCTCCTGGCTTGGGGGCCAAGTCACCCAAAGGGGAGATCCCATCTGCCCTGGCCGCCGCCCCTCCTAGGGGAAACCCTAGGGCGCCTCCCCCTCCCCCTTGCCCCTATATATAGTGAAGGTTTTGGGGCTGCCCAACACATGAGTCTTTCTCTCCCAAGGCGCAACCCTACCTCTCTCCCTCCTCGTCTCTCGTAGTGCTTGGCGAAGCCTTGCTGGAGTACCGCGCTCCTCCACCACCACCACGCCATCGTGCTGCTGCTGGACAGAGTCTTCCCCAACCTCTCCCTCTCTCCTTGCTGGATCAAGGCATGGGAGACGTCACCGGGCTGCACGTGTGTTGAACGCGGAGGCGCCGTTGTTCGGCGCTTAGCTCGGAATCGACCGCGATCTGAATCGCCACGAGTACGACAACCTCTCTCTCTCTCTCTCTCTCTCTTGTTGCTAGAATCTCCATAGATTGATCTTGGTGATGCGTAGAATTTTTTTTAATTTCTGCTACGTTCCCCAACAGTGGCATCATGAGCTAGGTCTATGCGTAGTTTCTATGCACGAGTAGAACACAAGTTGTTGTGGGCGTCGATTTTGTCAATTTACTTGTCGTTACTAGTCTTATCTTGATTCAGCGGCATCGTGGGATGAAGCAGCCCGGACCGACCTTACACGTACACTTACGTGAGACAGGTTCCACCGACTGACATGCACTAGTTGCATAAGGTGGCTAGCGGGTGTCTGTCTCTCCCACTTTAGTCGGATTGGATTCGATGAAAAGGGTCCTTATGAAGGGTAAATAGTAATTGGCATATCATGTTGTGGTTTTGGCGTAGGAAAGAAACGTTCTTGCTAGAAACCTATAACAGCCACGCAAAAAACTTGCAACAACAATTAGAGGACGTCTAACTTGTTTTTGCAGCATATGCCGTGTGATGTGATATGGCCAAAAGAATGTGATGAATGATATATGTGATGTATGAGATTGATCATGTTCTTGTAATAGAAATCACGACTTGCATGTCGATGAGTATGACAACCGGCAGGAGCCATAGGAGTTGTCTTAATTTATTGTATGACCTGCGTGTCATGAGTAACGCCATGTAATTACTTTACTTTATTGCCAAACCGTTAGCCATAGTGGTAGAAGTAATAGTTGGCGAGACAACTTCATGAAGACACGATGATGGAGATCATGGTGTCATGCCGGTGACAATGATGATCGTGGCGCCCCGAAGATGGAGATCAAAAGGAGCAAAATGATATTGGCCACATCATGTCACTATTTGATTGCATGTGATGTTTATCATGTTTTACATCTTATTTGCTTAGAACGATGGTAGCTTAAGTAAGATGATCTCTCACAATAATTTCAAGAAAGTGTTCCCCCTAACTGTGCACCGTTGCGAAGGTTCGTTGTTTCGAAGCACCACGTGATGATCGGGTGTGATAGATTCTAACGTTCGAATACAACGGGTGTAAGCCAGATTTACACACGCAATACACTTAGGTTGACTTGACGAGCCTAGCATGTACAGACATGGCCTCCGAACACGGAAGACCGAAATGTCGAACATGAGTCGTATAGAAGATACGATCAACATGAAGATGTTCACCGACGATGACTAGTCCGTCTCACGTGATGATCGGACACGGCCTAGTTGACTCGGATCATGTATCACTTAGATGACTAGAGGGATGTCTATCTAAGTGAGAGTTCATTAAATAATTAAATGAACTTAATTATCATGAACATAGTCAAAAGGTCTTTGCAAATTATGTCGTAGCTTACGCTTTAGTTCTACTATTTTAGATATGTTCCTAGAGAAAATTTGGTTGAAAGTTGATAGTAGCAATTATGCGGACTAGGTCCGTGAACTGAGGATTGTCCTCGTTGTTATGCAGAAGGCTTATGTCCTTAATGCACCGCTCGGTGTGCTGAACCTCGAGCGTCGTTTGTGGATGTTGCGAACATCTGACATACACGTTTTCATGACTACGTGATAGTTCAGTGCGTAATGTTAAACAATTTAGAATTGAGGCATCAAAGGCATTTTTGAAATGTCGCGAAACATATGAGATGTTCCAAGGACTGAAATTGGGATTTCAGGCTAGTGCCCACGTCAAGAGGTATGAGACCTCTGACAAGTTTCTTAAGCCTGCAAACTAAGGGAGAAAAGCTCAATCGTTGAACATGTGCTCAGATTGTCTGAGTACTACAATCACTTGAATCAAGTGGGAGTTAATCTTCGAGATGAGATAGTGATGGTTCTCCATAGTCACTGCCACCAAGCTAGTAGAGCTTCGTGATGAACTATAACATATCAGGGATAGACATGATGATCCTTGACCAATTCGCGACGTTTGACACCGCGAAAGTAGAAATCGAGTAGGAGCATCAATTGTTGATGGTTAGTAAAACCACTAGTTTCAAGAAGGGCAAGGGCAAGAAGGGATACTTCATGAAACGACAAATCAATTGCTACTCTAGTGAAGAAACCCAAGGTTGAACCCAAAACCCGAGACTAAGTGCTTCTGTAATGAGGGGAACAGTCACTGAAGCAGAACTACCCTAGATACTTGGTAGATGAGAAGGTTGGCAAGGTTGACAGAAGTATATTGGATATACATTGTATTAAATGTGTACTTTACTAGTACTCCTAGTAGCAACAGGGTATTAAGTTACCGGTTCGGTTGCTAAGTGTTAGTAACTCGAAATAAAAACCTATGGAATAAACGGAGACTAGCTAAAGGTGAGATGATGATATATGTTGGAAGTGTTTCCAAGGTTGATGTGATCAAACATCGCACGCTCCCTCTACCATCGGGATTGGTGTTAAACCTAAATAATTGTTATTTGTTGTTTGCGTTGAGCATAGACATGATTTGATTATGTTTATCGCAATACGGTTATTCATTTAAGGAGAATAATAGTTATTCTATTTATTTGAATAATTGCTTCAATGGTCTTGCACCTAAAATGAATTGTTCATTGAATCTCGATCGTAGTGATACACACGTTCATGCCAAAAGATATAAGATAGTAATGATAGTACCACATACTTGTGGCACTACCATTTGAGTCATATTGGTATAAAACGCATGAAGCAGCTCCATATTGATGGATCTTTGGACTCACTCGTTTTTGAAAAGATTGAGACATGCGAACCATGTCTATTGGTAGATATGTATGAAGAAACTCCATACATATGGCTCACTTGATTTTCAATCACTTGAGACATGCAAATCATACCACATGGGCAAGATGACTGAAAGGCCTCGTTTTCAGTAAGATGGAACAAGAAAGCAACTTGTTGGAAGTAATACATTTTGATGTGTGCAGTCTAATGAGTGCTGAGGCACGCAGTGGATATCGTTATGTTCTTACTTCACAGATAATTTGAGTAGATGCTGAGTATATTTACTTGATAAAACACAAGTCTGAATTATTGAAAGGTTCAAGTAATTTCATAGTGAAGTTGAAGATCGTCGTGACAAGAGGATAAAATGTCTATGATATGATCATAGAGATGAATATCTGAGTTACGAGTTTGACATACAATTAAGACATTGTAAAAATTGTTTCACAACTAATACCGCCTGGAACACCATAGTGTGATGGTGTGTCCGAACGTCATAACTGCACCCTATTGAATATGGTGCATACCATGATGTCTCTTATCGAATTACCACTATCGTTTATGGATTAGGCATTGGAGACAACCGCATTCACTTTAAATAGGGCACCACGCAATTCAGTTGAGATGACATCGTATGAACTACGGTTTAGAGAAACCTAAGCTGTCGTTTCTTGAAAGTTTGGGCTGCGACGCTTATGTGAAAAAGTTTTAGGCTGATAAGCTCGAACCCAAAGCGGATAAATGCGTCTTCATAGAATACCCAAAATAGTTGGGTATACCTTCTATTTTAGATCTGGAGCAAAAGTGATTGTTTCTAGAAACGGGTCCTTTCTCGAGGAAAAGTTTCTCTCGAAAGAATTGAGTGGAAGCAAAAGTGATTATTTCTTGAAACGGGTCCTATTATATTTTTTCTATTAATTATTTCTTTTTCAAAAAATGCTCACACTTATAATTTTTTGTTCAATATTTAAAAAAAATAACTTTTTAAAATTTTGTTGTTAAACAACAAATATTTGAGATTTAAAAAATTGTAAACATATGTCAAAAACTTGTTCGTGTCACGAACATATTTTGAAAAGAGCAAAAAAAAATTGAAGATGAACATTTTTCGAAAACACCATGAAATTTGAAATTTCAAGAAAAAAATCAGAAATTAGGAACAAAAAATTGAATCCAATTTATTTTGAATTTCCATGAACATTTTTTGTATTTGTGTAGAAAAAAGTTGAATACAGGATTGTTTTCGAAATTCCAAATAAATTTTGAAAGCATGAACACTATTTGAAAATACAGAATTGTCGGAATCGTAAAAGCTTGGCATCATGTTACAAGACCCCGAAATTTGTTTGGTCCATTTGAACGATGTCAAAAAAAGTACTCTGAGACGGATTTCCGCCCCACTCAAAGTTATTTCCATTTAAATTCATGAATATGTTCTGAAATTCACAAACTTTGTTTTCAAATTTAAATATTTTCCATATCCAAGAACACTTTCCAACTTTTACAAACATTTCATAAAAGCCCGTATTTTTTTTAAATTCAGAAGCATTCTTTTTCAAAATTGATGACCCTTTTTCAAAATGGCTTTCACTTGGCCAGGCCAACATGCACCAGACGGAAGCGATGCCGTTGCCCGGTTGGGCAAGGCATGAGTGTATTTCTTTTCTATTCTCTTTTCTCATTAATTTCATTTTTTATCCTTGTTGTACTTTATTATTCATTTTGAAACCTGTTTTAATTGTTTTTCATATTATTGGGATACCAAACATTTTATTTCTCCCAATATATTTTACAAATGAAAAATGTTCTAGAATTTCAAAAAAATTACCTTTTTTGATTTTTTCTTCATAAATATAATGAGTGCTCATATTTTAAAAATGTTGATAAGTTTTAAAAAATGATGTGGTTGCAATTTGTGTACAACATCAATATTTGAGAATTTATTAAAAAGTTGAAAAAAAAGTGTTCATGTTCAGAAAATTTTCATACACAATATGAAATTCCAAAAAATTTGATAAATTTCAAGAAATAATTCAGATATAAGAAAAGGTGCATGTTCGTTGATAATGATAGAAATTGCAAATAACAAAAGCTTTGATGTACCGGCATATCCGAACCACAACCTTTGAACATGATGTGCTTTTTGATAGGCATGAAATGACACCTAATTTTGCCAACATGTGCATGGCAGGCGTCCAAGCAAAATTTGAGGGAATTCAGACATCTTATGCACATTGCATCACGTTCGGCTAGTGTTTTGGGGGTTTTCACTAGGTAAACCCTAGAAATGCCTAAAAAGTAAAAACTCAATGAAATCTATCGTGGATGGTTGGTAGTGTGATGCTAGTGTGTGGGAAAAAATTGGGTCCAATTGATTGATGAGAAAAAAAGTGGATCCAGACTTGCCTTACCGGCCAAGCCGAACCACCACCTTTGAACATGGTGTGCTTCTTGCCATGCATGAAATGCCACCAATTTTTTTCATCATGTGCGCATGCTCATGGCAGGGCTACATGCAAAATTCGACGGAATTCGGACACTTAACGCTCGTTGCATCTCATTCGGCTACAATTTTAGAGTTTTTCACCGGGAAACCCTGGAAAATGCATGAAATGTCAAAACTCATGGAAATTTATTATGGATGCTTGGCATGGTGATACTAGTGTGTGGAAAAATTTTGGGACCATTTTATTGATGTGAAAAAAGTGCATCCATACTTGCCCTATCGGCCTACCAGAAGCACCACCTTTAAAAATGGTGTGCTTCTAGCCATGCATGAAATGAAACAAAATTTTGCCACCACATGGGAATGCTCATGGCAGGCCTCCATGAAAAATTTGAAGGAATTCGGATACCTAACGCACATTGCATCACGTTCGGCTAGTGTTTTAGGTTCTTTTCACGTTGCCTGCGCTATTTTTTGAAGTTTGATAAAAAAAAGTGGGATACGATCCCTCGTACGTGTCACATATATAGATGGGTATACTGTTTGATGAAATGGCAATACTGCCTGTATATGGTTTGTGATTTGGGAAGGGGGTGGGGTGGGGGTGGGGGTTGTGCCGAAGTAGGCCTCTTTTGATATTTACTCCACCGTGGATGAAAGCAGCCCACCAATCCTTTAGCTTGGAGTTGGTCCATGGATTTCATTTTCAGTGGAATGTTTTAAGCTGGCGTTGATATACACTCAGACTGTTGAAAAAGACATAACCGAGTCTAAAATCCATCATGTGGGGTTCAAATGAAAAACTGCCTGCCTAACAGGCAGGTCATATTACAAAATATATATTCAAATAAAACATTAAATGTTTATCAAAAAAGAAACATTAAATGTTCTATGGTATAACTTTTGTGACGTATAATGCATGTTACATATTAATAAAATTAGCGGCCTAGAGATACACGCACGGCATGAGGGAGTATAAAGCAGATGCATGCGATGCCTCCGTCCTAGAGCTGATCAGATGTTCGCTTGCATGGACCATTCACAACAACTGAACAACATCTACTTTCACGTGCGTATTAATTCCTCGCTTCCTCGTGCCTCCGGCCAGCGGCTCCCGTAGCATCTTGATCTCCCCTTTGCCTAAAGCCTGCAACTTCCTATCATCTCGAAGCTGTAAAGACTACATGCAATGACACAAATTGACCATGACTCCTTCCTCACGGTAATAGAATATATTATGTATCATATGAGGAGTGCTATGCGTCCGCCGGAGGATCTTTCGCGAGGCGTTAGATCTGGCACGAATCTAATGCCGAGCATCGTTCTTCACTTTTGCAACATACATTATGTTACAAAACTTTTTTGCAAAATTTGCAGCGGATATTTGTTACAAAGGTTGTGTTGTATATATACTTTTGCAATAGAGATTATATTTTAGATTTTATTTGCAACAGAGGTTGTGTTCCAGAAATTTTTCTCGGCATCGTCGAGTTGCCACTGCAACATTACCCATCTTTTAGAAACATGGATGATGTTGCAAAAACCTTGAGACTTACAATGGGCGTGGAGTGTATAATCGTCCCGATAATTCTAATCATTTCTCATACATCATATAATCAAGTTTCTAAGGAAAACTTTCGATCTATTCATCATCTGTTAAGGTAGTAAAAAGAACACTACAAGTAAATATTACATCTAGGTTTGTAGACCACAAAGCGATGACTACAAGCATTGGAGTGAGTCGAAGGCACGCCGCTGTCGTCACCCCTCCCTCACCAGAGCCGGATAAACATTGTTGTAGTAGACAGTCCGAAGTCATCGTGCTAAGCCCCAATATGACCAGCGCACCAAAACAACAACCGTCGCTGATGAAGAGAAGTGTAAAGCGGAAGGATCCAACCTGAAAACACATGAACACTGACAAACATTGTTGGAGACAGATCGGCGGCGCCGACGCCGGTGGGAGGCGGGAAAACCCTAGTCGCTGTGTGGGGACGTGTTGAAAGAACATTTCCGCGTGAACCTTGCAACCCATATATCATATAGGCTAATATAATACAATATATGACTATGTACTAAACTGCATGCGATTTACCATGGAGTGAAACAAGGGGACCAGCACCAGATAATGGAATAGGACCAGCATGCGTGCAAGCACATGACATGAACCTCTTTTTGTACGTACACACCTGTCTAGCACGCGGAATGTGGCATGCAATGCAACTTATGCAAGTAACGTATCTCTCTACGCACATATATATAGCGCCCTGCGCTCTGCATCAGCATCCACAATTCCACACGCATGCGCAGATCAGTACTGCCTGACCATTATCCTAGCTATAGCAACCATATATCTTGCATAAATAAATCAATCGTAATGGCGGCGGACGGCGGCAGCAGCAGCAAGAGGACGTGGGTGGTGGACGTGGCGAAGAGGCTCAAGGAAGCCGACAAGTCGGCGGATGTGTCGCGGTGGGAGCGTCACTGCATCTACCAAGTGCCGCCCTGCATGACCAACATCAAGAGCAAGGCCTACCAGCCGCAGGTGGTGTCACTCGGCCCCTTCCACCACGGCGACCGCGACCTGCGCCCCATGGAGGAGCACAAGCACCGGGCGCTGCGCCAGCTGCTCCTGCGCGCGAACCGGCCGCTCGACGACTTCGTCGCCGCCGTGGAGGATGTCTTGGGGGAGCTGGAGGGTGCGTACATGGACCTCGACGGCGAGTGGCGCGACGGCGGTGGCAGGGAGCGGTTCCTGGCCATGATGATCTTCGACGGCTGCTTCCTGCTGGAGGTGATGAGGTGCACGGCCGCCGATGGGAAGCAGGTCGCCGGCTACGCACATAACGACCCGATCTTCAGCCCCCACGGGATACTCTACATGGTGCCCTACATCCGGCGAGACGTGCTCATGCTCGAGAACCAGCTACCTCTACTCCTGCTTCAGAAGCTCATTGAGGTTGAGAGTGGAAAGCCTCCGGTAATTATTAACTACTCTGCCTTCCAAATACTGTTTTTGTTAAAAGTTAGAAACAATGAAATTTGCACAGAAATATAATTAAAAAAACAAATACAAATGTAACTTATAAATCCTGAATGTTCGGATTTTAAGCATATCATCGCAAACGTTTTTTCATGGCAACTTTACTTGGGCGAGGTGGCAACTTTAGTTGTTAAAACATGAAAACTTTATCCTAGTTCATTTTTTTGTCAGAAAATTGCTATGTTTACCAACCTCGAGTGAAATAAAGTTGCCATGCTTAAAATCTGGTTATTTTTTTAAATAATACACTTTTTTATTAATTTACAAAAATAATACGCTGATTAATTATTTTTTAAAAAATAATACACAGTCGGCCAGGTGGCAGTCGACTGACCCCTAATTGGCTTCCCTAAAACCGATTAGTACTAATTGGTTTCCCTATAGCCCATAGGTGCATGCGTTCATTTTCTCACCCTCAATGTTTACCGCTTCTTGGTTTCGGCTTATATCTCGGGTGCACACCTAATATATTTCACATCAAAACATATTACCGAATACTACCGGAGGAACTCGGACGGAGAAAATGTCTATTGAATTATACCCTTGAAGCGTGCGAAGCAACAACGAACGACGGCCTTCACTCGCAGTAGCCGGAGCCGGAGACTCCACCACCCTACCGGAGCTTCGCCGGAGCCAGCTCCGGTTATTGAAGGTCACCGTTCGATATTGCTTCACACGTTTCAGAGGTATAATTCAACATACATTTTCTTTGTTATCGTTGCTTCGCACGCTTGAAGCGGGAAACGTTGGGGGTGAGAAAATGCATGCATGCACCTATCCGCTACAGGGAAGCCAATTAGTACTAATCTGCTTCGGGGAAGCCAATTAGTCCCATTCGGCCTCCCCGTAGCCGACGTGAATCCAATCGGCTTCCCTATAGCTGACGGGAGCCAGTTGGCTCGACCTGGCTGACTATGTATTATTTTTGAAAAATAACTAATCGGCGTATTATTTTTGTAAATTAATAAAAAATATATTTTTTAGAAAAATTAGCTAAAATCCGAACGTTCAGGATTTATCATGTCCGTAAAAATATTCCTTAAATCTTTTAAAATATGACATTAAGTAATTAAATCTATGCTAATTAACATATATGCAATAATAGTCTTGTTGTGAAGGTCTCGTTGCCAAAATATCAAATATATAAAAGAGGGCACACGGTTGTACATAAATTGCCCGAATTTATAGTTTGGGTAAGTCAGTTTCGTGGTAGAAGAAAGAAGGAGGAAAGGCCGAGCTTCGAGGACAAGCAAGAGGCGACGTAGTTCACCGCGGTGGCTCAGGCGGATTTAGGGGGTGTTTGGTTGCAAGGGACTATAATTTTTTGGTGGGCCAGGGACTAAAGAAAAAAGACCCTTCAGAAGAGTCTTTTTAGTCCCTGTAGAAAAAGTCCCTCCTGTTTAGTTACGGGACTAAAAGGGACTTTTTTAGTCTAGTCCCTGTAATCAGACACCCCCTTAGTATTAATTCCCACTTGATTTAGAGAGCGCCCTGGCTGGAGGTTTTAGTAGAACTACTTACTACGTCGAGCTGACTTCGGCGGGATGCCACCTTGCTTCTCTTGCTAGCCGCTAATCTTCAGACGAGACTTGCCTGCTCCTCCGACGTGTGCCCATCCGTGCTCCCGCGTACGTGACTTGCTTTGATTGGAACAAAATAAGGCCCGGCCTCACCCCCTTAAAATCAGGGGAGAGATGATTAGATTAAAAAAAGAAAAAGAAAAAAACAGCCGTACGATGAAGTGGGAGCATGGATGGAAGCACGGGAAGGGAGCAGGCAATCCGGATCCCTAATCTTCCACCCGTGTGGTCAGTTTTCTCTTCATTTTTTGGCATGTTTGCCCATTTTTTCTTTAAAAGGGATTACCTCCCCCGATTTCATTAAAGAAACCAAGTCGTTTCCAACCAAAACGCATCCGCCTACCAAACAAATACCACCAAATCTGAGCACTAAGGACCTAGCTGATCAAAACTCTCTTACAGGACTACAGATATTAACTTGGTGTAAACGACTTGTTTGTCTTGTTACCCCAACAAACTTATATTTACTTTTGTTGCAATTGGACATTTTATATGGACTCACCATGGTTGATTTATCTATAAAGCGGGATAAAAGACTGTTTCTACGGTGTCTATTTCTCTTCTACTAATGGATGTTGATGATTGCATGCATGGATGACGGCCAGAACGACGACTTCATCAACCGAATGGTGCTGAAATTTCTGGCCCAATCATCCGGGACACTACCAGCAGGCATCGGCCTAGGGCTCCACCCGCTGGATGTCTTTCGCCGGAGCATGCTCACTGGTAAGCACCACAAAATCCGGAGCCCCCAGGACATTGAGGACGACAACGCCATCATCCGGTCAGCTGTGGAGCTCTACGAAGCCGGGATCCAGTTCAAGCCGAGCAAGACGTTGAGCCTGCACGACATCCGGTTCCGGCGCGGCACGCTGAGCATGCCGACGGTGTCGGTGGACGACTCCACCGAGTACATGTTCCTCAACATGATGGCGTTCGAGCGGCTGCATGCTGGAGCTGGCAACGACGTGACCGGCTATGTCTTCTTCATGGACAACATCATCGACTCGGCCAAGGACGTGGCGCTGCTGAGCTCCAAGGGCATCATCCAGAACGCCATCGGTAGCGACCAAGCCGTGGCCAAGCTGTTCAACACCATTTCTAGGGACGTGGTGCTCGAGCCCAACAGCGCGCTTGATGCCGTGCAGCGACAGGTCAATGGCTACTTCCGGCAGCCATGGAACATGTGGCGCGCCAACCTCATCCACACCTACTTCAGGAGCCCGTGGGCGTTCCTCTCCCTTGCGGCCGCCGTCTTCCTCCTCGGCATGACCATCATGCAGACCGTCTACACCGTGCTGCAGTTCTACGGTGGTGACAACAACAGCCCGCCGCCATCGGCACCATCTCCTATGTGAGCCAGCCGGCCGCAAAAACTTAATAAGGAAGTACCTGCTACTCGATCTTGCTGCATGAATTCATTTTGTTTTCTGTTTGAGGTTTTGTTGTTGTCGTACATCGTCAAGCCTCTGGTTATCTGCACTGTGCAGGAGTGAAGATAGCATGTGTTGTGTTTGTGACTTTGTGTTGCGTTCGTTATGATTCAACTTATTTTCACAATTGTACATGAGACACGGTCGTTGCTGAGTATTTGGGCGTGTTTCGAGTGTAAATGTTACGCCCTATGACCAATGGATAAATCCTCCCCTAGCGATTAAATTCGCCAGGGGAACCTCCCCATCTGACGTTCGACATTCATGAACTGGTGGGATCCTTTTTAAGCTGCTAGCTAATTACCTAGTGTTGTTGCTTGAGTTCATGTTCGTGATGGTGATCGATCGCCACACAGTGGAAGTGGCCGATGATCATGGGACGTTATTGACCGGCTGATGTTGTAGTGTTGGCTAATAAGACCGCTCTCAATGCTCCACCGTGGCACTATCTGTATGCAATACTTCTTTTGTTTATATGTCATCAAAAATATATGATCGAAAATTCTTTCAAATGTGCATCCAATGACATACTTTTTGTGGTGTATGAACAATTCCTCATAATCCTTGTAGCATAGTAATATGGTCTCAACCAACTTTTGATGGCAGGTCAGGAATTTATTCTCCAAAAGCTTGCCTGTTCTTAGTGAATAAACTCTTGTGATCATTTCGCGACCTTTCGGATGTTGTGGCTGGAGTGAAAACCGTCGAGGTTGCTCAAGCAAGGCGTTTTCCTTTCTGCCTTTGTCGAGGTAGCCGAGAGCGTGGGGCAATGTAACGGTGTAGTTAGGGGCGCGACGGTGTGCCGGGAATAAAACAGCGATGCCATCGAGGCAATCATTATGGAGGGTGGCGATGCCGAAGGCGATGTTATCAAACCGTTGTAGACGAGGTGCCGTACAGGGGTTGCCAAGCTCGGGGACGCGTCGGGATGAAGGCACGTGACGGTGTTGCCAGCACCGGGAATGCGTAGACAGGAGCAGTATGAATTGTACGCCATGTCAGGGGACCAACGGAGGAGGCCTCCAAGAGAGAAATGGTGCAAACAGGCATGGGGATAAAAGGTGGTGATGTTTCTCACGGTTTCCAGAGTAAACAAAGTGGTTGGGGATGATGATGACGACTCTGGCGACAAGCATGTGCTAGACGAAGATGAACGGTGGTCGGTAGAACTAGAGGTAACCTAAAGGGGCGATGTTGGTTATCTGTAGAAGCGCGGAGGCTGTGCTCGAAGTACACAAGAAAGAACCCAAAAGTGTGACGAAGACCATGTGCCGAGCGGTGGTGATCCTGTGCCTAGACAGACGACGCGGCGCGCGTCACAATAGATGTCAAGGTGTGGGAACGACGAGGTAGACCGCATGTGGCGACCCTGCGGCTCTTAGGAGCGATATAGCTGCAGTCGTTTATTGGTATAGTTAGGGAAGGACCTCGGGGCAGCGACACTGCGATACGAAGAGACGACACACCAACAACCCATTGCTCGATCGGTGAAGAATTATGCGTACTTGATAGACTTTCAAGGAATCCTGCAAAGACGCGCACCTGCAACTGATCAGACCGGAAGTGTGAGGTGCGGGACAGGATGTTGCCACACTGCAACCTATAAGTAGCGGCAGGCCATGCAGCGCGGGGCGGCGGGCCATCGCAGGAGGACGCGGGCGGTGGCCGCCAACACGTCCAGCTTGGCTGCATCACGTTGTGCAGCAGCTTGGCAATATCACAAGCACCTAACCCGCACTCCTGCAGGGACACAATGTTGGGCTTGAGCACCTTGTCAAGGTCGCTCGAGAGAAGCTTGGATTGATCCTTCTTGAGCAGCCGGCGCAAGTTCTCGAATGAGCCGAAGAGGGGCAGGTAGTAGCGCAGCTTAGGGACGATGGCTCTGGAGCGGAAGCGGCAGTGGACAAGCGAGACGAGGCCGCCAATCTCGGAACGCGACAGCCCGAGGTCCGTGAGGCCGTCGACGACGGGGACCAAGGTTCTCTCCACGCCGGCGCAGAGGAGGCGGCGGAGTAAGGAGAAGGCAGAGGTGGCGGAGGAGGAGATGATATGGGAAGCGATGCGCTGCTGGAGATGGAGCATGGCGGCGGCGGCGACACCACCGGCGGTGAGGAAGATATTTCTGATGGGATTTGCAACGGCAAGTGCGTGTGCTGGTCACTAGTGAGCGGTGTGTGGACTCTACTGGGCTGAGGTTTCGGCCTTTTATGTGTCCCCTCTCTTTCGGCCTTTAGATGTTTAACATTTATATCTAATGTACAATGTGTATGATAAAAAGTAGACATCAAAACATATATGTCAAATAAACTTGTACTGAAAATGTCTCTAATGTATAAAAAAATACAAAATTTCTATGAAAATGTAGTCATCAAACAATTTTTTAAATGTTAACCATGTATTTAAAAATATTAAATATATAGATGAAAAATGTTCCCGATGTACGAAAAATGTAGACATTTGTTGAATAATAAAAAGGAAAACTGAAGAACGATCATGAAAACCGAAGGAACAGAAGAAAGAAACAAAGATAAAAAACCCAATGATAAACAAGATGGAAACAATGAAAACAAACAAAGAAAGAAAGGAAAATAAAACCAGTGTAAACCCGAAAAGAGACTAAGCAAAAAAGGAAAGAAAAAACCAGTCAAAAACCGTGAAAAATGAAGAACACTGATGAAAAAAAAAGAAAACAGGAGAGAAGCAGTGAAGAAACCGAGAAAACTGGAGAGGAAACAAAATACCAACAGGAAAAAAGAAGCAAAAAAAACAAAGAAAAACCACAGTGAGCACACAACCAGCGAACGAACGCGTGTGAAACAAGTGGGTCGGCCCAGTATTGTACGCACGCAGGAAGGTCCTCAGCGAGACGGAACGTACCCTCGCTTTAGGCGATATATAGATCATATGGGTGAAGGTCGTTCATGAGCAGTGGGTGGACTATATTGAGCTGAGGTTTTGGTCTTTTATGGGCCTCCGTTTTTCTTTCAAGTTTCCAAGTCGAAACCCCTGAAATTTTATTTGGAGACCCCAATGGTTGGCTCACGGACCCCGTGAGGTCAGCGTGAACCATTTTAAAGATTCGCTAAGAAACCTTCGCTATATGAGGAACCTTCTCAATGTTTTGGTTCGCTAAGAAACCTTCCCCGCACGAACCCTGCGCTAGTCAGACAACTTCTCGGCCCAACACCATTCTCTTTTACACAGAAAAAAAAGTGTAAACAAGATTTGCCATGATTTGTCTATAAGTTGAAGTTTTTTTGGCCATTCCAAGTCCAGGTATTAAAAACTTGCCATCTTCAAAACACAAAAAAATTTGCCATATTATATGGCATAGCAATGATGCTTGTTAAAGTAAAAACTAGTAGCATAACATTTTTTTAAAATTTTAGAAACATGATTTCGATGCGATTTTTAAATTTGATAAACATAATTTTGGTTTTGGTCAATCTGGTTCAACTAGATAGGTATCTTATGTCGTTGAATTTATTGGCATGTGAAGATGTTTGGGACATTCCTATTATGCCAGGGAGTGCAATTTTGATGTACTGAGAAGTCGTGCGTATAATTCTTTAGTCCTATGTCAAGTACTCCCTCCGTCCCAAAATAAATGTCTTGACCCTAGTACAAATTTGTACTAGAATTAGTATAACGTTGAGACACTTATTTTGAGACGGAGGAAGTAGTTTATTAACCATGGATGTTTTGTCTCGCAACTCCATCTCTCCTATACATGTGCTGGTTAGGGCACTTGTCCGCTCAAGCTATGTCATGAATCCATGGATCAACATCCTCTCTGCCTATCGTTTAGACGGTGGGTGGCAGGGATGGCAATACCAATGCCTTGGCTCTCACTAGTAGTTTAGTTTAGGATTTCTTCCTCACAGGGGCAACGCCTCATCTTCAAGATGGTCCTATGGGCTCCGAGCCTCCTTGATTTTCATCCATCGGAACATAGTTGACAGAGCTTAGGTGTAGACACTAGTAGAAAACGGAGCTTTAATATCGGTTCATAAGGGCCTTTAATACCGGTTCTGCAACCGGCACTAAAGAGTGGAGACTAAAGGGCCCCTCCCCCCTTTAGTACCGGTTCGGCACGAACCGCCACTAAAGGCCCACCACGTGGCGTGAGCTCGCGCCGTGGTATGGAGGACCTTTAATACCGGTTGGTGTTACCAACCGGTACTAAAGGTATTTTTTTTTAATTTTTTTTTGAAAATTTTGAAAGAAAAAAATTGATTTTTTTTCGATTTTCAATTTTCTGAATTATTTGATGATTTAGTTTAGGATTTCTTCCTCACAGGGGCAACGCCTCATCTTCAAGATGGTCCTATGGGCTCCGAGCCTCCTTGATTTTCATCCGTCGGGACATAGTTGACAGAGCTTAGGTGTAGACACTAGTAGAAAACGGAGCTTTAATATCGGTTCATAAGGGCCTTTAATACCGGTTCTGCAACCGGCACTAAAGAGTGGAGACTAAAGGCCCCCTCCCCCCTTTAGTACCGGTTCGGCACGAACCGCCACTAAAGGCCCACCACGTGGCGTGAGCTCGCGCCGTGGTATGGAGGACCTTTAATACCGGTTGGTGTTACCAACCGGTACTAAAGGTATTTTTTTTAAATTTTTTTTTGAAAATTTTGAAAGAAAAAAATTGATTTTTTTTTATTTTCAATTTTCTGAATTATTTGATGATTTAGTTTAGGATTTCTTCCTCACAGGGGCAACGCCTCATCTTCAAGATGGTCCTATGGGCTCCGAGCCACCTTGATTTTCATCCGTCGGGACATAGTTGACAGAGCTTAGGTGTAGACACTAGTAGAAAACGGAGCTTTAATATCGGTTCATAAGGGCCTTTAATACCGGTTCTGCAACCGGCACTAAAGAGTGGAGACTAAAGGCCCCCTCCCCCCTTTAGTACCGGTTCGGCACGGACCGCCACTAAAGGACCACCACGTGGCGTGAGGTCGCGCCGTGGTATGGAGGACCTTTAATACCGGTTCGTGTTACCAACCGGTACTAAAGGTATTTTTTTTAATTTTTTTTTGAAAATTTTGAAAGAAAAAAATTGATTTTTTTTCGATTTTCAATTTTCTGAACTATTTGATGATTTAGTTTAGGATTTCTTCCTCACAGGGGCAACGCCTCATCTTCAAGATGGTCCTATGGGCTCCGAGCCTCCTTGATTTTCATCCGTCGGGACATAGTCGACAGAGCTTAGGTGTAGACACTAGTAGAAAACGGAGCTTTAATACCGGTTCATAAGGGCCTTTAATACCGGTTCTGCAACCGGCACTAAAGAGTGGAGACTAAAGGCCCCCTTCCCCCTTTAGTACCGGTTCGGCACGAACCACCACTAAAGGCCCACCACGTGGCGTGAGCTCGCGCCGTGGTATGGGGGACCTTTAATACCGGTTGGTGTTACCAACCGGTACTAAAGGTATTTTTTTATGAAAATTTTAAAAGAAAAAAATTGATTTTTTTTCGATTTTCAATTTTCTGAATTATTTGATGATTTAGTCTCTAATCGCCCCTCTTAACTACTCAAGTGTGGATCACTCATTCCAAATCGTCTAACTTCCCGATCGGTCACCCACCCTCTCACTTCCCCAGCCTGAGCACACTTAACTTCAGAGTTCTATTCCCCCTACTTTCCAAGTCTGCACTTGTTGTTTTCCTAACAAATGTAAGCTGTAAATCCTATTAACCCTCAGCAGTTTAGCTTGAGCATTAGGTCACACATTTCACCATTTGAGTTTGAAACTATTATTCTAAAAATCAGTAATTATTTAGTAACACTAATATTTCTTAAATAAGTTTGACCATAGTTTGACCATAGTTTGACCAGATTTGACCAAAATTCAAAAATTGAAATAATTATTTAGTAACACTAATATTCTTGAATAAGTATGTAGTAACATTAATACTTCTTGAATAAGTAGTTTGACCATAGTTTGACCAGATTTAACCAAAATTTAAAAAAAACTTAAATTTGAGCATATATTTTTCTCCTTTTGGAATTTGAGAATTCTAAAAAATTGCAAACAGGCCGTGGCCAGTCAAAATCAGATGCGGATTTTCGTGCTGAATTTTTTGATATATTATACGTTTTTTTCCGACATAGTATGCAGAAGTTATAGCCGTTTTACATTTTCCCTACATTTTTTGCAAAACATGTCCAAATTTAAGTTTTTTAATTTTCCTAACTAGTAGATGTAGTAATATAACTACATCTCGAAGAATTTTATTTTTTGAATTTTTTATCATTTTCTTTTGTATTTTTCAAAACTGAAATGGTGATATACCGGGGGGGGGGGGTGGGGGTAGAGATTGAAAATCGCCCTTTAGTACCGGTTTGTGCCACGAACCGGTACTAAAGGTGATCGCGGGGCCCCGGCCTGACGCCAGCCTGCCACCACCCCTTTAGTACCGGTTCGTGGCACAAACCGGTACTAAAGGTTCAAAACGAACCGGCGTTAATGCATAGCCGTTCGAACCGGCACTAATGGTACCATTAGTACCGGGCCAAAATTGAACCGGCACTAATGTGTCTCACATTAGGTTGTTTTTCTACTAGTGAGATTTCGGCTCTCTCCATAGGGTGACAAGGTTAGTGTTTCTAGTCACATGTGCGCGGTGGCAAGCTTTGGTGTTTGGTGCTTCAAGGGTTCAATGGTGATTACTGCGGCTATGGGGCACTCATCCGACTTCTTGTCTATCATCGTCAAGTTTAGTATGGCTCCGATAGGGGAGCGGTGATAGTGGCCCGTCGGGGGGTGGTCTAAGGTTCTCTATGTAATTTTTGTTATATTTTTGGGCTGCTTTGTATGAATCTTATAACAAACTAGAGGATACCTCGCACGTTGCTGCGTGCATTGGTTGAAGAAAATTTGGGTTGCTAACACGAGAACAAAAATTTAAAATACATATGACTTACTATATTTGATTATGTGTAGTTGTAACAATATTTATGAAATATAAGTCGAATAGCTGAATGAAAACATTTTCCGATGCATGGTTGAATGTTGTGGTGGGTCTTTTCGCATGCATGATTGCGTGTTGGGGTGGGCCTTATCCCATTCATAATTGTATGATGAGGTGACATGCTTGCATGTTGAGATAAATAAGTTAGTGGGAATGAGTCTCTTAGGTATATATAGGATTTGGATCCTTTCATTATTATTTTTGTCCATGATAGTTATATGTAAGTTTATTGAATTTGCAATTTGGTGGGAGATGGAATGGTTGGAAGAGGAAAAAAGATGAACAAAAAAGAAAGAAAGATGGTCATTGGATCTGAATCTAATGGCCCAGAAAATTGACTTACCCAAAACAAACTTTGAGGTGACTTACGTATAAGATAAAGATACATAACAAATTATCCAAGATGTTGCTCTTTTTCCTAAAAAATAATCAGATATATTATAAAATTTCATCAGAAGTACAATGCACCTCATACATAATAAAAATTCATTGTGGTCTCTAGACCATCGACGCGCGCTATCGCCGCTCCCTACCATAGCCTGTTTGACCTTGTCGATGATGGCTGGAAATTCTTCGTGCAAGTGGCCCTAAGGACCAACGCCTTGAAGCTGCAATCGTTGCAGTTGAAACCTTGAATAGATCTAAAGCAACTAACATCAAATCTTGTCGAGGTACGACAATGCATGGAACCAGCAAAGGCCCCTTTGCGGTTCGGCTGTGGGAATCGACGAGCACAAAGAGCAGATCCAGCACTGCAAACATAGAGTTTACCTAGGTTCGGGCTGCCGTGAGGCGTAAAACTTTACTCCTGCTTTGATGGATTATTAATATGTGTGAGCTCAAGTTACAAGAGAGCGCGGCTTGCCGGCAAGGTGCGCGGGAAGTGCAGCTACTTAGTGCAATTGAGCAAAGTGTCGACCTTTGTAAAGGTTCCCATGGGCCTTCTATTATAGACAAATGGGCTACCACGGTGACAAAATGGTAAATACATGAGGTGAATAGTTGCTACAGTGCTAAATACCTAAGTATGATGGGTTAGGATAGAAGCATTGAATGCACTGTTAGGTGTCATGCTGGGGTGAACGACCGCAAGGAAATGCCTCTCCGTATGTGCCGTCAGCCCAACGACCTTCTATTACTTTGACACGCCTCTGGGACAAGTGTCAATAAAGTTGATCTTTAGGCGGCGTGCTGACACGTGCCTTGAAAAGCCTCACCTAACCACCTGCCCGCTCGAGACCTATTGACAAGCGACTAGCTGATCGCTGAGGTGGAGCGGTAGAGAGGCAGAGGAAGCTTGCCGGCACGGAGCTTGCCGGTTAGTCTTGGTCTTCAGTACTACTTTAGTACTTCTCAATCACCTACTTGGAGGTCTTCTTCATGATTTTAACAACGAAGTCTTGATTGTTGATCAGGATCATCCTTCGGCAAGGGTTTGCCGTCGGGAAGGCTACTACTGTATGTGCATAAGGTAGGGTATGGAAACACCCATGTTTTATACACCGACAAATTTCGCCATCACGCACGTATGACGAAAAACCCTATTCTCGCCGCCCCAAGAAGACAACATGAATCTACGTCGATGCTCTATCGACTACATACAGAAGGAGGAGCCCGAGGAGGATCGGAGTTTGGAAGACAAAGTGCCATGATCAGTCTGAGTGCCTCACCTACAAGGACTAACAAAGCCTAGCCTAAACTACTAGACGAACCGAAAGTGTTGGAATTCCCCTCCCGTCACCGGCCACCGGAGCGACAACCAGAGTGGAGGCGAATCCACGGGCTCGCTAGGGAAGCATGTAGGGGAATCACCAATGGGAAGGGGCGAAAACGCTTTGATTGGCAGTCTTTCCATTGATTGGCATGCCATCTGCCGAACCGTTCTATAAATCCTACTTCAAATGTCCCTCAGAGTGCACTTGCACATTTTATACCGTCCGAGATTCACAAAGCAAACCAACAAGCCATGGAGAAGCTGGGAATGAACTCCGTCAACGCGTGCCCGCTCACGCCGCTGGGGTTTCTGGAGCGCGCGGCCACCGCGTTCGGCGGCTGCCGGTCCGTCGTCTACCACGACGTCGTCTGGACCTGGAGCCAGACCTTCCGACGCTGCCTCCGCCTCGCCTCCGCGCTCGTGTCGCTCGACGTCTCCCGTGGCGACGTGGTCTCGGCGCTCCTCCCCAACGTGCCGGCCATGTACGAGATGCACTTCGGCGTGCCCATGAGCGGCGCGGTGCTCAACACCATCAACACGAGCCTCGACGCACCCACGGTGGCCGTCCTGCTCGCCCACTCCGGCGCCAAGATCATCTTCGCCGATCCGGCGTTCCTGCCACTCCTCACCGACGCGCTCCGCCTTCTTCCCCCAGGGGGCCAACCTGCGCCGTGTGTCATCCTCGTCGAGGACCCCTACTACGAGGAGGAGAGTACGACGACTCATGAGTTGGCCGTACTCACAACGTACGAGATGCTTCTCGAGAAGGGAGACCCGGAGTTCACCTGGGTCCGGCCGGCGACCGAGTGGGATCCCATGATCCTCAACTACACCTCCGGCACGACGTCGGCGCCCAAAGGGGTGGTCAACTGCCACCGCGGGATTTTCTTGATCACCGTCAACTCGCTCATTGACTGGGCGGTGCCCGCTCGACCGACGTTCCTGTGGACGCTGCCCATGTTCCACGCCAACGGGTCAAGCTTCCCCTGGGGGATGGCCATGGTGGGCGGCACCAACGTCTGCCTCCGCAGCGTCGACGCCGCCGAGGTCTATGCCACCATCGATCGCCACGGCGTCACCCACCTCTGCGCCTCGCCGATGGTGCTCAACGTGCTGACCAACGCACCCGAGGGCGTGCGGAGGCTCCCAGCAACAGGGAAGGTGCGAGTCCTGACAGGCGGCGCGCAGCTGCCGGCCGCTGTGCTGGAGCTGGCTGAGGCTGTCGGCTTCCAGGTCAGCCACGGATACGGGCTGAGCGAGACCGGGGGGCTGGTGGTGTCGTGCGTGTTGAAAGACGAGTGGAACAAGCTGCCAGCGCCTGAGCGCGCGCGGCTCAAGACGAGGCAGGGCGTGCGCACACCGGTGATGGCCGAGGTGGACATCCTCGACAGCGAAACGGGCCGCAGCGTGCCCCACGACGGATCCACAATGGGCGAGATCGTGCTCCGCGGAAGCTGCGTCATGCTGGGGTACCTCAACGATGACAAGGCGACCCAGGCGGCGCTCCGAGACGACGGGTGGTTCCACACAGGGGACATCGGGGTCATGCACCCGGACGGCTACCTAGAGATCCGCGACCGCTCCAAGGACGTGATCGTGAGCGGCGGGGACAACATCAGCAGCATGGAGGTGGAGTCGGCGCTGTACGACCACCCGGCGGTGAACGAGGCGGCGGTGGTGGCCCGGCCAGACGAGGTCTTGGGGGAGGCACCATGCGCGTTCGTGAGCCTCAAGGAAGCTTGCACCGTGACCGCGAACGAGCTGATCGCATGGAGCTGGGAGCGCATGCCGCACTTCATGGTGCCCAAGACCATCATCTTCCGTGCCGAGCTGCCAAAGACGTCCACCGGGAAGATGAAGAAGTACGTGCTCCGCGACCTCGCCAGCGGGATGGGACCCACACGTGGCAGCTCCGAGATGTAGGTCTATGTTCTTGCTCCCCTTTGGCCATATGTCAGCACCATGGCAGTGACACTGTCATGCATAGCATGTATCCTCCTTGTCTATCTACGGATCTTCGGTTCAGCAATGTCGTTCTTACTCCTTACTTCTTAGTCATTATTCTCTGGTTAAATGGTAATCGAACCGAAGTAAGAATCGGTGCTCTTTTCTCGAGAAAAGCAATTCTACCATGCACCGAACCGAATAAGTGCATGTGGATTTGCTGTTCACTGTTGCTTTGAGATTTGTGCTATATTTCCGGGTTTGCCAACTTTTGTCTTGTTTTAGAACGTTGCATTAGGATTTGTTTCTTCTTCTTACAATATTACTAAAATGCTTCATTCTATACTGTTGTGTGCACTACTGGAATCGACGAAGATGCCTAGTTCCAGAAGTTTGCCGAGTGCTTTCTATCAGGATCTCGGCAAAACCTGATATTGGCAAGTATACAATTGAAACCTGGCAAATATACAAGTTGGCCATGCGTACACCGTTTACCGTTGCTTTGTGATCTGTGCTATATTTCCTTGGGTTGACAAATTTTGTCTTGTTTTAAAACGTTGTGTTAAGATTTTTGTCTTGTTACAACATTTATTGAAATGTTTCATTGTATGAAAATAAACATCGACTGCATCATAACTTCATAAGCACAGTTTTGGGCGTCAGCTAACTTTATTTTGCTAGGATCCTTACCGTGAGCGAGTGTCTATTGAGAGAGACTAATTAACCTCGACATTTTTTAGTAACCTTTTCTTAAGATTGTGAACGAGGCCCAGAGGAAGCATACAAAGAGTATGGTGTTGGTTGGAACCACCTCAGCGCCCACTACCACGAGCATAGAAAGGCTCCCCTATGCAATGACAAACTACTTCCAAACCAGGGGGAGTAGTTAATCTTAGCGTGAGCAGCTCTAGTGCAAAGTACAGAGTAGACTGACTGCTTTGAGTTAACTAATCTCGATGGAAAGTGCTTTAAGAATTTGTGGCACGGATATTCTACCGAATGATCTGATGGAACCATATCCGTCAACTAGTAAGACAGGAGGAGACAATGCGTGCGAGAGAGGCCTAAATATAGTGTACGTGCCAGAGACACGTAGACAGTTATATGTATAGAGAGAGGGCCGTCAGAGACTGTGCATGCGTATGCATGTGAGAGAAATAGTGTTTGTAACTGAGATTAGTGAAAATAGTCGTAGATAGTAGTGAGAGAGAGAGAGAGAGAGACCCCGGGAGAGAGTGCGAGCATGTGTGAGAGAGAAAGGCCGATGTATATATAGTGTGTGCGCATATGCGCCAGAGAAAAAATTAGCATGTGTATGAGGAGGAGCCGAGGGAGAGTGCATCTACGCATAAAAGACTGTTCTACATTTTAAATTAAAATATAAATTGTATTAAAAAATTTAGATGGGATCATGAAATTTGCAATTCATGTATGAACAAACATTGGTCTATCAAACATCCATACTCTATCGAATTCGAGCATGTGTAGGGTATCGTTTCACATTATTAATCCATAGTGTAAGTGGTTTGAAATCTAGACAATGCATGGCTTTTGCAATTTATATATAAACGTGAGTAAACTCTATGCTGTCAGTGTCAAGCACATTATACATAAAAACACACATGATATACATTCAAAATTGTTAGCTACGAACTAACATACATTTTGAATTCAATATAAAAGTGGTTTCAAATATTCAAATTCATAGAAAGTGCATTGAACTATTTGAATTCGAGATAATGATATTTCTAAATCACATATAAAAGGGGGCATCAATCTTTGTCATGCTTTTGAACATTCTATATACTCATACACATTTCTAACTATTTTTTGCAACCAAGAAGATATTCTGGAACCATGAATGAATTAAGCTAAGCTGCAAAAAAAAAAAACTCATCTACAAAGTAGATTCAAAATTACCCCCTCCACTAAAACATAATCATAGTTATAGGATTTTCAAGAGTCAAGATGTTTAATGTTAGACAAATCCTAAAAATTCAATTGAAGAGAATATATTGAACGAAGCGCCAAATAAGCCCCTCATCGTGTCAACGCCGCTGAGGCCTACGCCACCATCGCTTGCCGCGGCGTCACCCACCTCCGCGCTTCGCCGATGGTGCTCAACATGCTGGCCAACGCACCAGAGGGCGTGCGAAGGCTCCCAGCAGTAGGGAAGGTGCAAGTCCTAATTGGCGGCGTGCAACCGCCGGACGCCATTCTAGAGTAAGTCGAGGCTGTTGGCATCCAGGTTAGCCACGAGTACGGGCTGAGCGAGACCGGGGTGCTGGTGGTGTCGTGCATGTGGAAGGAGGAATGGAATAAGCTGCCAGCGCCCGAGCGCGCACGGCTCAAGGCGAGGCAGGGCTTGCGCACGCCGGTGATGGCCGAGGTGGACACCCTCGATAGCGAAACAGGCCGCAGCATGCCCGGCGATGGATCCACGATGGGCGAGATCATGCTCCGCAGAAGCTGCATCATGCCGGGGTACCTCAACAACGGCAAGGTGACCGAGGCGGCGATCGGAGACGATGGGTGGTTTCGGACATCATGGTCATGCACCCGGATGGCTACCTGGAGATCTGCGACCGCTCCAAGGACGTGATCGTGAGCGGCGGGGACAACGTTTGCAACATGGAGGTGGAGTCGGCGCTGTACGGCCACCCGACGGTGAACGAGGTGGCGGTGGTGGCCAGGCCGGATGAGTTCTTGGGGGAGGCACCATGTGCGTTCGTGAGCCTCAAGGAAGCTTGCACCATGACTGTGGACGAGCTGGTCGCGTGGAGCCGGGGCGCATTCCGGACTTCATGGTGCCCAAGACCATCATCTTCCGCGCCGAGCTGCCCAAGACGTCCACCGGGAAGGTGAAGAAGTATGTGCTCCGCCACCTGGCCAACAAGATGGGACCCACTCGTGGCAGTACCGAGATGTAGGGCTCTGTTCTTGCTCCCCTTTGGCAGTGACAGTGTCATGCATAGCATGTATCCTCCTCGTCTATCTTTGGATCTTCGGTTCAACTATGTCGTCCTTACTCCTTAGGAATTCATTCCCTGGTTAAAATAGTAATCGAACCCAAGTAAGAATTGGTGCTCTTTTTTGTGGAGAACAACAATTCTGCCATGCACGGAACCAATATGTGCATGTGGATTCACCGTTCACTGTTGCTTTGAGATTTGTGCTATATTTTCGGGGTTTAACAATATTTGTCTTGTTGTAGAACGTTGCATTAGGAAAAAATAATTCTTGTTACAATATTGCTAAAATGCTTCATTCCATGTTGTTGTGTACGCTACTGGAATCGACGAAGATGCCTAGTTTCAGAAGTTTGCTGAGTGCTCTCTATTGATCGGGACCTCGGCAAAACCTGATACGTGGCGGGAACGGATAAAAATGAAGTCGGTAATGAAGTGAACCCCAACAAATATACAAGTTGGCCCAGTGCCGTTTACCATTGATTTGAGATCTGTGCTATATTTTCTGGGTTTGACAATTTTAGTCTTGTTTTAGAGTGTTGCATTAGGATCTTTTTTTCTTAAAGCATTTATTAAAATGTTCAATTGTATGCAAATTAACATCGGTTGTACCATAAGCAGAGTGTAGGGCGTGAGGTAACTTCTACTCCGTGCTGCATTACTTGTCTTAGATATTGTCTAGATATATCTGTATCTAGACAAATTTAAGGCAATTAATTTGGGTCGGAGGTAATATTTTGCTAGGATCCTCACCCTGAGTGAGTGTTTCTTGTAGCTGCTATTGAGCGAGACTAATTAACCTCGAGATTTTTTCAATAACCTTTTTCTAGGATTGTGAACGAGGCCCAAGAGGAAGCAGACAAAGAGTATGGTGTTGGTTGGAACCACCCCAGCGCCCACTAGCGTAAGAAGGCTCCCCTATGCAATGACCAAACTATTTTCAAAGCGGGCAGACTAGTTAATCTTAGTGCAATGTACAGAGTATGCATTGTATAGAGTAGACTGACTGCTTTGAGTTAACTAATCTCGATGGAAAGTGCTCTAAGAATTTGCGGTAGGACGGAGATGTGACAGATCCTAAAAGATTCAGGAATGAGCAGGGAGGGAGAAAACTGTTATTTTCATGTGCTTTGAAGTTAAGGCACTTGCGGAGGAAAAAGGTGAAAACGGTCTTTAACTTGGATATGGAAGAGGTCCAGTCAAGTCCAGCCAGTTTGGACAAGAAAATGGAGGAGATTGGACAAAAAATGATGTTGAGAAAGAAAGAAAGAAAGAATTTTGATAACTTAAATCAGCATAGAGAGATGATTGAGAGAGATCCCAGCTAGTGATGAGACGGGAGAGGATGACACTATGGATTTTTGTATTGAATGGGGTTGAGAGCATGGATGATGACAGTTTGCAAGGAAGCTAGGCTATGGGAGATTGCTGAATGTGTGAATGTGATGGTTTGTGAAGATGTTTTTGTACGATGCCTTGAGTACTTTTTGTTATAGGGTTCCCTTTGTGGTTCACTGTTTCTTTATCTGTTTGTCGCTTGTGAGAAACTATGGAACGATTCTGTCAGTAAGTATTGACGCGCCGTACCTGTCGGTCCCGTCCATGGAGCGGTTTTAACATCCGCCAATACGAACAGCAAAGCATGTGACATACTCCCTATGTAAATAATTATAAGAGCGTTAGATCACTAAAGTAGTGATCTAAACGGGCGGTTTTAACGCCAGCCGATAGAAACAGAAAAGCATGTAACGTAGATAATACTCCATGCTGCAGCAAACTTCTTAAAGATTGCACTGCAGCAAATTTTGAGACATGTTTTTGCAAAAATGCCAGAGTGACATTTTTTTCTGGAAGGAGGGAGTATCTACCACAACAATTTTGATCACTTAGAGGACAGTGTTCCCACTTGTAGATTACTGCGGCAAACTCCATTGGCAATTCACAAACCAAACATACCGCCCAGGCCCAATAGCAAGCTAGTTTCTCAAAAGAATAAAAAACAATAAGGAAGCAACCATGAATGTTCAGTTTGATCATGCACTAGTTGAGAATTAATGGTTGCCATCATATTTGAGCTAGTTAGCTCAGCGTATGTGTGATGCTTCCATTGGTGTGACTCACTCTAGTGTAAGCAACAAGGCGTGCTCGAATTTTTGTCTTTCCTCCTTGCCGTCCCAACAGGATGGTGGCAGTGTCAAGGCGAGAGGCGAGAGCAGGCTGGGGCGATAACCGCCGAAGATGTTCCATTGGCAGTTGGACGGTGTTTGCGGCAGCTGGACTCGCCGGTCACATTGCGGAAAATCAGCGTCCGGAGATGGCTCCGGCGCGCGTCCTCTCGTGCCATGCTTGTACAAGACCTCATAGTCCTTGTAAGACAATGTCATCTCCGCGTGGTCGAACCAGGCGCTCCTTGGCACGTCGAACACGTAGTGGCCGCAAGCATGGAAGCTATAGCGCAGCTCCCAACGTGCCTCACCGTTGTCGCGGTCGGGAGGCGACGGCTAAAACATGAGTACCCAGAACTGGATCTTCCGGACAGTGGTGTGCACGCCCCGCAGGATGTCGACGGCGAGGCACAGCCGCCCGCCCATCTCGCAGGCGTTCACCAACGGGTCCCAGGCCGGGTGGTACTCGTCGGCCTCGAACGGAAGACGGTGCGTGCGGCGCGCCTCCGTCGCCTCGTCGACCTCCAGCAACCCGTCAGGATTCCGGGGCTTCTCTGGGCCTGTCTGGCCGGGTTAACAAAGTAGAGCTTGCCTTGGATGAGCAACGGGTGAAAGGTGACCAGCAGGGGACACTGAGAGAGGAACGAGCACTGGCGCCATCCGCCGCCGCCGGCAGCACCGTGTCCAACGTGAACACGCTCTGGTCCACGTCGTCCCCTTTGATGCTATAGAAGGGCGAGAAGGCGAATCGGAACAGCTTGTGCTCCTTGGTGGATGGGCTGAACGCCAGGGCAAAGTGATGGTAGATAGTGCAGTCCGGGAGCCCCACGGGCGGAGGCGCCTTGGAGACCGTCGCCGTCTCACCGGTCACTGGGTTGCAGATGAACGCCGGCGCCTCGGGACTGTCACGGACAAGGGAGAAGCAGAGAAGGCCGTTGCAGACGTTGGAGAGGCGGTAGCCGCTGGGGATGCTGACGCGGTGAGGCATGGCGGTAGGTTTCGGCGAGGAGGCCCTGAAGAAGCTGGCTTCGTCGGGCCTGCCGGCCTCCCGCGTCACCGTGACGAGCAAGGCCTCCGGAGGCGCGGCGGAGACGTGATTAGCCTCGGCCTTGGCGTGGAGGGTGGGGAAGTTAGGGTCGGCGACGACGCTGCGCCATAGCTTGCAGACGCAGCAGCAGCGGGCCACATCCCTGGTGGGCAGCTTGAGCAGGATCTCCCGGCGGCAGAGCGGGAGCGGGAGCGGGAGCAGGTCCTCCCATAGTCGACGGTAGATTGAAACGAAGATCGAGATCGATTTTGCTGCTGACGGTTTCCCCGGGCGGACACAAACAGATTATATATGGGCATATTTAGTCGCCGTCATAAAAAAAATAACTAGTCACCGGAATAGATAGATCGATTGCAAGTTTATACAACACTAGTCGCCGACTTAGATTGATCACAAACTCAATCTGAGTCCGTGATTGTTTTCCATTAATTGTGCTACATTCAATCTGCAAAAAATATGACTTGGTGAGTTTTGGTTAAGAGCATCTCTAGCAGATCCCATAAACCGGATCATCCGGCAAAATAATCGCCGGTTTATGTGATGGAAGCAATTTTTCTGTCCTGAGTAGAACCCGTATATTCGACCATCCTGGATTTTTTTTTGCAGGATCCTGCATATTCCGGGCTGTTTCTGCAATATCCATGGGAGTGGGGGCAACTTTTATAGGGACCTGAAATACAAGAAACGGTTGGCGGGAGGGAACTTTCAGCTCCTGCCACGGTCTTCCCCAAGTGCGACCTCACCGGAACGCCTCAACGCCGGTGACCACCGAACCCTAGCTGCGGCCCCGCGAGCTGCCGCCGCTGCTCGAGACACGAGCTACGACCGCGCGCGCTAGCTATTGCCGCCGCCGCTAGCGCGCGCTAGTCGCCGCGGCCGCGGCCGCAGGATCGATGCGGATGTCACTTTTTGCTGTGAGCTCCAATGTCAGACTCTGTCCATCCTCATGAGATCCTCGCGGTGAAAGCAGCCGAGACGGACCCAATTGTAATTTAGCGAGCGTTTTTAGGGGAGTTTGTGCAATTTTGCCGGGACCATAAAATAATTTAACTGCTGATCTGTTCTGTCGGAACAGAATTCATACTGTAAAAATGTGAAGAAACTTTTTGTGGCATCCTGTAAACCGATTTTTGTGGGGCGTGGTATACCGGATCTGCTTGAGATCCTCTAATAATCTATTCTTTCAATGATCTTGTGTTTGATTTCATGTTAAATATCCTTAAACAATTTCCTGTGTGTTCACTTAGCTCAGTAGCTCTCATTATATCTATTTGAATATAAGTTGGAGCATGCTTCTCTGTTTTATGCTCGACTTATCATTTGTTTTTCTTAGACTTTTGAAGTATTGGTTTCACACTGGTTGCGTATCACACACGCTACACTACTAGAAAATAAAAATATGCCGAGTATTAAAAATGCTCGGCGAAGCCAAGATCGAACTTGGCAAACTGTATGCATAGTGTTGCGCTCGGCTTCGTCTCATCAGCCTATACCATGTCCACAAAGGGTTGTAAGCCAAGAGCTTTTTCAGGGGCACTCGGCTTACACTTCGCCGAGTGCTAAATGTGGGATCTTCGGCAAAATAAGGCAACATGACGGCCCTCAGACAGAGACGGCGATGCCATGTGGAATCTCTATAAGCCATGTGTCATGCTCATCATTCTCTCCAACTAGGGGCCACCTGAAGGTAGACACATGGAACAGTCTAAGCCGAGTACCGTCTTGTCGGTGCACGGTATAATTATAAGCCAAGTGCTTTTCCAGCTTGGCGCGAGATATAAATAAGTCGAGTACCACCTTGCCGGTGCATGGTATAGCTATTAGCGAGTGTTTTTCCAACTACACTAGGCATATTTCTAAGCCGAGTATTTGTGTTCGTCGAGATCGTTTATGGCGGCTCACAACAGAGATGAACACTGAGTACGTGGCAGCAGCTGTCGACGTAGGTCTAAGCCTAGTGCTGTACTTGGCATAGGGTTATACCCTGTCGTGCCATTTGGTCCTACACTTCCGAGATCATGGTATGTGTCCTGTAAGCCGAGTGTGGCACTCGGCCTACAAGTATAACTGAGGCAACACTCAGCAAAGATATACCAGAATACATTTTTTCCTATAAGCAGTTGAAATACACAAACACTATCTGTTCGATGTCGTTAACAGAATATTATTCCCAATCATTGTACTGACGCGTATTCTATCAGAACGAGGTGTGTAATGTACATAATAGCTAAATGTCAATCGAAAGACTTTAGCTAT
This sequence comes from Triticum aestivum, assembly GCF_018294505.1. Classification (NCBI taxonomy): domain Eukaryota; kingdom Viridiplantae; phylum Streptophyta; class Magnoliopsida; order Poales; family Poaceae; genus Triticum; species Triticum aestivum. Next base: position 29,487,252 of record NC_057810.1, read on the forward strand.
TGTGGTCAGTCGATTTTGAATGAAGGAAGGAGAAGGAAGGGGCTTGCCGGAGGGCTACCCCATTATCTATCTCAGGGCTTAGGGTGAAGTTGGTGGTGGAGGGCGGTGGTTGGGGCGGTGGTGGGGCATCACTGGAGGAAAAAGTTGGACATGAGCGGGGCTAGAAGGATGGACGGGGGTGGCGGCAAGACCGGCGGTGGGGGCGGTTCAGTGGAGGGCGGTGCGGCAAGGCGGTCGTGGGCGGCGGTGGCCGGTGGCACATTTGGCGGGTGGAAAAAGAAGACGCAATTTGCACCGTTTATTTTCTATCCAACGGCTGAAACAAAATCAACCGACCCAAATTCGTTTTTCAATCAACTCACGTGTAGCCATTCCCAGTAATATATCGTTGGCAACTTGGATAAGGCCATCACTTCTCATGTAGAATCCACATGGTTTAAGAGAAATTTTGAAGAAGGCATTTCTTTTCAAAAAGGGAAATGATTCCACTCAACCGGCCGATTTCTTGGAACTCATCCGCCACCTCGCTCGCACAACATGTGTCCCACGTGACATGTCACTAGCTCCTCATGATATTTTGCAACTTCTGCAACATCACCAATGTTGCATAAGTTTCTTCCGTAACATTAGCTATGTTACAAAAAGACAAAGAAGAAAAAAGAAATTCTGCAAAAAAGCCTCTGTTGCAAAAAAAACCGGCAACAAAATCTTAGTTCAATTTTTTTTGCAAAATGAGATATCCCATGGTGTATGCTCTTTGCGGATGATGTGGTTCTAGTTGACGATAGTCGGACGGGGGTAAATAGGAAGTTAGGGTTATGGAGACAAACCTTGAAATTGAAAGGGTTTAGGCTTAGTAGAACTAAAACCGAGTACATGATGTGCGGTTTCAGTACTACTAGGTGTGAGGAGGAGGAGGAGGTTAGCCTTGATGGCCAAGTGGTACCTCAGAAGGACACCTTTCGGTATTTGGGGTCAATGCTGCAGGAGGATGGGGGTATTGATGAAGTTGTGAACCATCGAATCAAAGCCGGATGGATGAAGTGGCGCCAAGCTTCTGGCATTCTCTGTGACAAGAGAGTGCCACAAAAGCTAAAAGGCAAGTTCTACATGACGGCGGTTCGAGTCGCAATGATGTATGGCGCAGAGTGTTGGCCGACTAAAAGGTGACATGTTCAACAGTTAGGTGTGGCGGAGATGCGTATGTTGAGATGGATGTGTGGCCACACGAGGAAGGATCGAGTCCGGAATGATGATATACGAGATAGAGTTGGGGTAGCACCAATTGAAGAGAAGCTTATCCAACATCGTCTGCGATGGTTTGGGCATATTCAGCGCAGGCCTCCAGAAGCTCCAGTGCATAGCGGACGGCTAAAGCGTGCGGAGAATATCAAGAGAGAGCGGGATAGACCGAATTTGATATGGGAGGAGTCCGTGAAGAGTGACCCGAAGGACTGGAGTATCACCAAAGAGCTAGCTATGGACAGGGGTGCGTGGAAGCTTACTATCCATGTGCCAGAGCCATGAGTTGGTTGCGGGATCTTATGGGTTTCACCTCTAGCCTACCCCAACTTGTTCGGGATTAAAGGCTTTGTTGTTGTTGATGAAGATGAAAAAAAAACTGCAGCAAAGCTTGTGTTGCAAAAAAAAAAACTGCAACAAAACCTCAATTCAAAAAATAAATAAATAACGCAACAAGACATCTGTTGCAGAAAATTTTCGCAACAAGAACTACGTTGCAATTATGGAGGGCGCCGGTGCGCCTAATCTAACGGCCGCGGACGCATTGTAGTCCCCTTTCATAAACAAAAATCATATGTTAGCTCATTTTCAAACGATGTATCGAAATAGGGTGAAAGGATGGTGTTGGAAAGATGCTCCAAATACGCTCCTTTTTCATGTACAAATTTTTCCCAAATTCCATGAAATGGTGTATTTGGAACAACAACATCTTTTCGCCTCTTGTTTCACATGCTCCCCTAATAGTGCAATACCCAATAACACGACTTTTTCCTTATATCGTCAACTAACCTAGGAGAAAATATGCTTCCCCTTGTAGTTAATTCTACTTCAGTATACTCCTTTTATAAGGAGGTGATGCAATATTTTGTGCTCTTGTTATTCTAATATATGTTGAACCAACCATAAATCTTTTCAAGTGTTTTCAACATAAACGATGGCATGCATATTAATTAGGTATATTGTTTCTATCTATCTATCTATATCTATACTACTTAAAAAGAACGTAAGGTTCCCATTTCACCATTCTTCGCACCGCCCCTTCGTCCAACCTGCCATCTATGTTAATCAATCAACTTAATTTACTTACTTTCTTAACCAATTCACTTTAATTTACTTACATAACTTCTGATCAAAATATAAGGTAATTCATGGGCAGGATTTAACGAACATTTATTTACATAATCGCATTATTATGGATAGGGAAAGCACAAGCTAACATACTAAAATATTTATATCTCGTTGCAACGCACGGGCATTGTTCTATTGACATAAATAAATGGAGCTACATAGGCTCGTCAAGGTATTAGTTGTCTCCTTTCCTTTCATTTCCTTTTTGTGCCTTTTTCAGCACTATTGGATCAATTAAATTAAAATCAGTGAAACATGCTATGCTTTCTTGCGTACAACATCTGGTCCAAAGTACGGAAGTGTGTTGAATCTTTTACCATGAAACATACCTTGCATAAAAATTAAGAAACTAGTATTACTAGATATACCAAGAAACATACTTACACAATATACTCCCTCCTTGCAAAATTAAATTTTATATAGCATTATTCAGAAGTCAAACTTTATAATCAAGTTTGAAGAGAGATGTATCAACACTTACAAACACCAAATCAATACCATAGATACATCACCTGAACCATATTATTATTTTCGTGCAAGCCACAAATTTTCCAAGAAACATAGTCGAAGTACTATCTTCAAGACCGTGTCATGTCATAAAAGACTTAGCGGATTCACACCTGATTTCCAATGAAGTTAAATTGGCATATTATGTCAGAAATAAGTAAAAACACATTACCTATTTTTGATGTTGAGATCCATACTAAATTAACATTGCTCTGAATAAAATCAATCTTATATTTTGGAGACTATATCCATATCTAAAATGACAGGGTGTTTAAAATTGTGAATAAATTAGAGTAGAATGTGAAGATCTAGGTAAATTAAAATAATTATTTAGCTTAGTTACCTGTCAAATTCAATTGGTTGTTTTGTTGAGTTTACTTCAATAAGCAATTCCTTGTGTTATTCAATTAAAACTATTATTTAAAATTTTAAATGGTTCCATAGGTATCAAAACAAGTTTTATTATAATTGTATAATAACCTTAGGGCATTTGTCATGTGAACACTAACTATTAATGGACCATAAGTATTCATATTCATATGTATACATCTAAAATCGCATAAAACCAGCTATATATAAGTTTCTAATCGGAAATTTTGCCTAGTGTATTGATATACCATCAGATATAACTATGGAGATCTGTACTTAATTATGTGTTCTGATACAAATACCAAGCACAAACATACACATGATCACTGTACTTATCACTAGCCGCTCAGATTTTGTACATGTCCTTTTTCGCCGAAAAAGGCTTTCGCCGCGCTTTATAAATAAAGCAAACCACCATAGCCAAACGGTACACATAAGTTCACCCACACACACAGTCACACGAACATAGAGTAGATATAGGTTCTGTTGAGGGCACAACTCAACAAGCCCTAAGAACGAAAAAACGAAGGCGGGTCAACCGCGGTAGCATGGAAGGAGCTAATCCGGCCCGGGCGGTACATGTCCTTTTTTCCAAGGACTCGCTTTCTTTAAAACATTGAATACTAATATGTACTCGGTATAAATATTTCGATGGGATACTTTGAAAGTTTGAATGTGATTTGCGACAAAAAGTACTCTCACAATATACATCTCTTTTCAGATTTGATATAAATAGTAATAGGAGTTGTTGGTCAAAGTTGTATTTTGATGATCTTGCAAAAGTTCAAAATAACAACTTCTAGATTACCGGACAGAGGTCTACACAACTAACTGAACTGTATTATTTTTGGATTTTTTTTGGAACTATGATGATTTTTATAGCAAATTCGGAAACTATACACCCTAATGGAGAAAAAATCAAAAGTATCACCCGTCGGCCTCCTGTTGGCCGAAAAGGGAGGGACTTTTAGGCCCACCGTTGGCCAAAACGGACTTTTCGGCCAACCATTGGCCAAAAAGTACTTTTCGTCCAACAGTTGGCCAAAGAGTCCCTCTTCGGCCAAGACCTGCTCTACTTTTTAGAAAATTCATATCAAATAGGATTTTTAGTATTTTAATTTGATTCTTTTTGCATTAGATTAGAAATTTTATGAAGTTTGTGTAGATATCAAGTTTGACTAGATTTGAAAGTTTGAATTTGAATTTTCATGAAACAATGATAATTTGAGCTAGGAGTATTCTTTTTAGATGATTCTTTTTGCTACTGGTTCTTTGTGACTTTATTTATCAGTTGTAATTAATTGATGAATTTTAGGATTATTTAAAATTAGGTGTTCTGATACAAATACCAAGCACAAACAATACACATGATCACCATTAATATGGTGTCTTTGTGAAAGCTGTAATTATCACTAGCCGCTCAGGTTTAGTAGATGTCCTTTTTTCCAAGGACTCGATTTCTTTAAACATCAAATACTAATATATGTACACAGTATAAGTATTTCGATCGGATACTTTGAAAGTTTGAATGTGATTTGCGACAAAAAGTACTCTCACAATATAAAGCTCTTTTTCAGATTTGTTAAATAGCAATAGGAGTTATTGGTCAAAGTTGTATTTTGATGATCTTGCCAATGTTCAAAATAACAACTTCTAGATAACCGGACAGAGGACTACACAACTAACTGAACTATAGTATTTTCGATCACAACATATATATATCCATGAAAGCACAATTTATATTTCAAGCACAAAATAAGAAACTTACAGTGATGCCCTAGCATTGTTAGGGCCACTGTCCTAGTTTTCAAAAACAAAAATAATAAGGAATCTTACCCGCAAAAAAACATAATTTGGAAGCTATAAATAATGCGACCATGAATATGCTGAGTTTGATCCTGCGAATATGTGGAGTTCGATCCTGCACTAGGAGAGACTTAATGGTTGCCATCATCTTTGAGTTAACTCAGCGTATGCAGGATGCTTCCATTGGTCTGACTCGTTCTAGTGCAAGCAACAAGGCGTGCTCGTATTTTTGTCTTTCCTCCTCGCCGTCCCAACAGGACGGTGGTGGTGCCAAGGTGAGAGGCGAGAGCAAGCTGGGGCGATAACCCCCGAAGATGTTCCATTGGCAGTTGGACGGCATTTGCGGCAGCTTGATTTGCCGGTCACATTGCGGACAATCCTCTTGTGCCGTGCTTGAACAAGACTTTGTAATCCCTGTAGCACAGTGTCATGTCGCCGTCATCGAACCAGACGCTCCTCGGCTGGAAGAAATAGTAGTTGCCATGGACGTGGAAGCTGTAGCGTAGCTCCCAATGCAGGTTGTTGCTCTCGAGCTGCTGGTCCTGGTGGGCAGGCGGCGAGGAAGACATGAGTACCCAGAACTGGATCTTCCGGGCAGTGGTCTCCGTGCCGCTGAGGATGTCCACGGCAAGGCACAGCCTCCCTCCCATCTCGCAGGAATTCACCAGCGGGTCCCAGGCCGAGTGGTACTGGTCGGCCTCGAACCGGAGGCGGTGCGTTCGGCGTGCCTCGGTCGCGACGTCGACCTCCAGCAACCCGTCGGGGTTCCGGCGCTCCCCTGGGCCTGTCTTGCCGGTGGTCACCAAGTAGAGCTTGCCTTGGACGAGCACCGGGAGCAAAGTGGACAGCAGGGGGCACTGGGAGCGGAACGAGCTCTGGCGCCATCGGCCGCCGCCGTCTAAGGTGCACACGCACAGGTCGATGTCTTTCCCATGGATGGAACTGAAGGGCGAGCACGTGAACCGGAACAGCTTGTGCTCTGTAGTGGAGGGGCTCAACCCCAGGGCGAAGATGTGGTAGATGGTGCCGCCCGTGAACCCCATGGGTGGAGGCGCCTTGGGGACCCTCGCTGTCTCGCCGGTAATGGGGTTGCAGATGAACGCCGGCGCCTCGGCACTGTCACGGACACGCGCGAAGCAGAGAAGGCCGTTGCAGACGTTGGATAGGCTGTAGCCGCTGGGGATAGTGACGCGGTGCGGCATGGCCGCGGGCTTGGACGGGGAGGAGACCCTAAAGAACGTGGCCTCGTCGGGCCTGCCGGGCTCCCGCGTGAACTTGACGAGTAAGGCCTCCGGAGGCGCGGATTCCGGCGGCGGAGCGGGAGCAGGTTCCCCCATCGTTGGTAGATCGAGACGAAGATCGAGATCAGTTTTGCTGCTGACGGTTTCTCCGGGCGGGCACGTCTGAAGCGCACAACCACAATGGAACAACATATAAAGGCACATCTGTCACCGACATAGATTTGGTTACAATATGAGTTGCCGACATATATAGATTGATCACAAAATCTGAATCCGTGATCGTTTTCCGTAAAATCTGATTCGGACAAGGAATCAAATCCACAGCACGTCCGGTCTTGACAAACTACATGGAATACGTGTTATTCTGACGGAAAAAGATTGTACAACAAACTATGTGGTACACAAGTAGGAGTATCATCATCATAGTTCCTGTGAATAATAAGCTAACAAAATGCATCAGTACACATGTGGTTAGGGCATCTCTAACTGACCCCCTAAATAATAGATGTGTAAACGGCGGAGTAAACTTTACTGGAAGATTTTTACTTTTTTAACTTTTGATCGTTTCTAGTGGATCCCTTAATTTTCAGCCACCAAAATAAACTTCTCACATATAATACTTTATTAAACTACATGATGGTTACACAGTTCACCAATTCTTCGCCAAAGGACTGACCCAAAGAAAACTATAATAAAAATTAGACACTTGAATATAAATCCAAGTGCCCTAACTGCTCCGACTAGTTCATTTAATACTTCCTCTATATTTCGATTGCCCACATTGTTTGCTTTTCATTATGGGCTTCTTGAGTTTGCACACTTCGTTCTTCTTCACCTCCACACAATTGGACACTGGTTCGTCTCTTGCCTAAACTCTATAGCAAGTAGTGCACGAGCATCTAGCAAATATCTCTCTTACAATAGATCGATGTGTTCTTCTTCCCAATATTTAAACTTGTATCCTTCCTACAAATTTGAATAAGTCCCAAAATGCGACCAATGCGAAGAACAATCGCAAAATAGCACTCACCCCGTCCTTTTTTGCATTTGAAGAACACCCATCCGAGATGTTTCGAGTGCTTGAAACTCTGTACAACATCAGCCGCAGGGAGTGATCACACTTGATGACCGACATCGTTGAACCAACGAGCCCCCGGGCTAGTTCTCAGCCGACCAATGTCTGAACTTGGCTCTGCCGGTGGTAGGTAGATGAGTAAGATCCGAGTGCCGAGAGGAGGAGGATATACCGATATGCGGCGTGGATTGGTTGAGGGGGATGCATGGTTCAGTCCCTATCAATTCCATTGAAAACACGATGGCCCCCGTGCCTGGGATGCATCGAATCTCCCACTGGCGGCGAGGGCCGTAGATCTACTGATTTAGGCACGGCCGTCGGCGAGAGAGGACGAAATACGGGTGGTGGAGGAGCGTGGCGAGTCGGGTGGGGGGGGGGGGTGACGTGTGGTGGCCGACGAAGGCTAAAGAGGAGCCCCTAGAGTAGATGCGGCAGGAGTGGGGTGGGTGAGGCCGAGGAAAGAGGGGTTTGCTTTTGCTCGGGTGGCTGGGCGTCCAAGTAAAAATAGGAGCCCGCGGTGCTAAGGAGTAAATTTTTGACACCTCCATCCAGTTTACGACCTCGGCTAGGTGACGTTTTGAGGAGTGGAATTAAACTTAAATTTTACTCCTCTAACCATTTTAGGGTTCGGCTACAGATGCCCTTATACACTTGAAAGAAAATAGTACTTGGTCACTATTATTATTTCCTGCAGGTCACCTGTATCATAGCTCAGTCAAGGTTTTTCTCCATCCCATTTTTTTACCCAAAAGGGGCCGAGAAAACCAGTTTTCATAAAATCTTGAAAAATTCAGATTCTTTCGTACAAAATTATTCAAATGAATCTTGAATTCAATTTTTCCATCAACTATTATTTTTGACGGGATGGGGTATATGCTCCATTTTACTGTATTATACATATTATATTGGACCGCATTAACTTTTTTAGGTAAACTAGGGGCTTTATTGAATAACTATAGTGTCTGGAATATAGATTATATCAGGCACTACCCCTAGCCCCAAATGGCGCCCGTTACAAGTGTTGAAGAAGCTTTAGCTAAATCATGTGCTTCAGAATTAGACTCCCGGGCTTCAAAGCAGAAAGTAACTTCCTCAAAGTCCTTCATGCGCTAATGAATCTCATTGATCTCCGGTGCATAAACTGACGCTGCATGTTTCTTGATGTTCGTGACAACCTCGAGGCAATTGGATGCAATTACCAGTTTGGGTAAGTGGAGATCTTTAGCAAGAGAAAGGGCCTCATTACATGCTTGTGCCACCAAAGATGACGGGTCAAGAAGTCCATGAAATGACACAGAAGACGACCGCAAGAACTGGTTGCCATTCCCCAGGAGGAGACACCATCGAATGATCGTTCCCGTTCGTTCGAGCGAGCGAACAATTTTTGAGCATAATTGATTTGGTACCAAAAATTGGCATGCAAATATTTGGCACTGTGCCAAATATTGGGTACTACTTGCTTGATTACCGAGTTGTCTTGCCATCTCATACAAAGTTGCCAATAGTTGGCAAGTGTTGGTATTGTCAATATTTGGCAATGCCAAGATATGGCTAGCCAAATATTGGCAACAAACCAATCATGCTCTTTGTTCGCTAGGAGAACCCAAGGCTAAATAGGCCCAGTCAGCCCATTTAATACTCCTCCCAGGCTATTCACCATTTTACAAAAAAATTCAAATTCTTGTCATCTTATAAAAACAGCTAAAAAATGAATTATCACCAACTCAAGGTTTTTGGGTGCATAAAAGGAATTCCATGATTTTACTCTACGTAATTGCCATTCCCGAAATTGACTGTACAAAGAGTTTTCAGAAAATTGAAAGTGACATATTTGATTAATCTGTTTTTGATGAATTTTGTTTGTGAGATGTTTCATGTCATGTCACTGTGCAAAAGACTGCCATGTTTGTGACAACATTTTCTTTGTTTTCTCCATGGACCAACACAAAATGCCATGTTACAGTACAAAAAAGTCTAAAAGTGTACCATCCTCCTAATAGTAAAAATGCCATGTTATTAATAATAAAACTGCCATGTACAAAAACAAACTTGACTTGTGAACATTAGGAAATAAAAATGTCATCATATTAATAATAAAAATGCCATTCTCTTAATAATAGAAATGCCATGTTATTAATATAATAAAACTACCATGTACAAAAACAAACTTGACTTGTTAACATTAGGAAATAAAAATGCCATCCTCTTACTAATAAAAATGCTATCCTCTTAAAAGTAAAAATGTCGTGTTACTAATAATGGAATTGTCATGTACAAAAACAAACTTGACTTGTGAACATTAGAAAAAAAGTTTAAATTTTCCATGCGACAAATTAATTTTTTTATAAAAACTGTTGTGTTATTTTTCTTTAAAAAATTGCCATGTACCTAAGCAAAAGAAAACATATTTTGACGTCTCGTAGAAGAGTAGAAAAATAAGGAGGGGCCGAGATTCTATCCTAGGTCTTCGAGGTGGAGGCTCACGTGACAAGTCAGTGCGGTGGGTGCTAGTGTTTTTTATAAGACAACGTTCGCTGGATTTGTATCACAGTGAATGAGTTCAAAATCTGATGTGTCTCATGTCCCCTGTGCCAAGACTCGTGCAACAAAACCAACATAAAAGAGCGCATTCGCCAGGATTGGCCCCTGGCAAATGGACCAAAATTAAAATTTCTGGTTATATTTACCTACAACATACACAAACTCATGCTTGTTCCGGTGGTCAGTTTGTTGTGCAGCTTCTGCAGAGGTCATGGGATTGAGTCCTCCTAGCCAAGCTTGTTTTTTCTATTTTACCTGCAAGTGGGCCACCGGTAAAGAGAAAAAATGCGTGATCGATTCCATGACCTCCAAGGTGAAATTTGGTAGCCGTTTCCGCTGTGGTAAAGCAGGTTGTGTGTCTACAAAGACATAGGCACACTATATGATCATTTGTGTAGTTCAAATTCAAATAATTTGAATTTTTTTGTTCATAGCGACATTTCTCGATTGGTAACGAAAAGGCTGGTTACCGACCGGTTTCCAAAAATCTCAGTTGAGAGAAAAAACAAGTTCAATACACATGAGATATGATGGCTCATGGTGGAGAACCAAGGGACGACATATGAAACTGTAAGCGTATGGCCGTGCTCCGATGATTCCAAGGGTGATTCCACCGATCAAAGTGGAACTGGGAGTTTTCCACCTGCGCGCGCTGCCTCACCCCTCGCCGGAATGCGGGGGCTGGGGCAATATTGTTCAGGGCGCTCATTGTTGATCCGTACATGATCTTTCTAATTGCTCTATACAAAATGCAAACCGACAACAACCACACTTTATGGTACCAAACTTGAGCGGCTTGATCTCAACTACAACTATCTTTGTTCTAGTGCCCCCTGCTCCTCCCCCCTCCCACCCATACACATGATATTGTATCATCCTCATCACTGTTGGATCCATTCGGGCACCATCATTCTCTCTGTTCTCTTCCACGAACTTTGGAACATCTTAAAATAACGTAGTTTAAAAAATGACATGATATTTTCGTTGCAAACTCCAACCCTCTTAAAGAAGTTATGACAATTCTATATTTTCCAACACAAAACACATGCTCTCACATAGATCTTGCCTTTATGTTTAGGGTGAGCACGTGATAACAAGGGTCTTGAACATACCCGAGATGCTCGTGGGTGGTGCGAGATTAAATCTATGTGAATTGGGCACCATAATTACCAAGTGAAAGGACATGACAAAAAAATAGTGGTGTGTCATTTTGTCGTGGTCATAATAACAGAACTTTTTACTACATTGCCATATGTGGTTGCCCCATAATCTCTTTCATCACTAAGATATTGAAGTTTAATGGTTACTTGAGTTTCGAAATGAATTTTGTGCAAAACTTGTAACCCTCGTTTGCCATCTTGACATACAAATATCGAATAGAGAAGATACCCCACACAGTCAGGCTCCAATAGAAGATGCCAAGTTTGTGTGATTGGTTAACTGCCATCAACATATTAACAAGGTACAACCATGCCACCCACTTACGACAAAGAGCGCATGCTGAAAACCAATGTCCTTGTTACGCGCGCAAAGTATTTTCCCTGGTTCAAGGGCTCCCCGCCCCAATTTCATTGATATGAAACTGATCATACATGATAGTGGTTTGAAAAATAGGAAACGAAGCGTCACCAGAAAAGCACAGCCGCCCCAGCTGATCTCATATATCTTGTTATATACTTCCTCCATTCGAAAATAATTGGAGTTCTAGCTATGTCATAAGTCAAACTTGTCTAAGTTGGACCAACTTTATGTAAAAACCAACAAAGATCTACGATAGTAAATATACATAGTTCAAAATATATTTAACTCTAAATATCATTAGACCAAATTGGTGTTCTAGATGTTTATATATTTTCATATAGACTTGGTCAAAGTTAAACAAGTTTAACTCAGGCAAACCTAAAACTTCAATAATTTTGAAACGGAGAGAGTAACTACTACACAATATTTAAGGCCGAAAGACCAAACCAAACGAGATCCCAGAAAAGCGAAACATCACTACAGTTTCTTTGTTGTAACAGAACTGAGACTACGAGTCATTGACATTACAGATACAACTTTCTATCCACAAGACTTGATTCACATCTCACGAGTGCAGCTTTTTCGCCGAAACCTTTCTTCTCAAGAACCCCTGGTGAAACGGCAAAGCATCCAGCGTATTAGAATAAGTTGTATAGGGATAGGAGAGGTTAGTTTGAATTGTAATATTTCTCTCTATCCCTTCTTCTGTTATTCCTCTCTGTAACCGATGGGGTCTCGATCTCCTCTTCTCGATCGACCCTCCTTCCTTGTAAGCCACGACATATCTTCTATATGATGCAATGCGGCCCGGATGAAGGGTTCTACGCTTCCCACAATAATCTTACATGGTAACAGAGTCTCTTCCTCATTAGATCGGAAAGAGATCAGATCTAGCTACCTTCCCCCCGACCGAGATCATGTCCACCGCCGCCGCTGCCATGACTCCCAGCACCATGGGTGCGCTCACCACCGCCTCATCTACCACTTTCGCCCCATCATCCTCCACCTCCAACAATTCCTTTCTTGGGTCACCACCCCAAGAGAAGCTGACGAGGGGAAATTTTCTGCCCTAGAAGGCTATCGTCCTGCACCAGATCAAGGGCCCGCAGATGGAGCATCATCTCGACACGAAGGGTCCGGCACGGCCGGCCACCCTCACCATCACCAAGGACGGCAAAGACGAACAGGTGGTCAACTTTGCACGATCCCTCTGGTACGCACAACAGCAACAACTCCAAGGCTACTTGATGGGCTCCCTCTCCCGCGACATCCTTGCGCAGGTCGCCACGCTCCAGACGTCGGCCGAAGTATGGAGCACCATCCACACCATGTTTGCTGCCCAGAGTTAAGCTCAAGCGATTAACACCCTCATCAAGCTAACGAACCTTCAAAAAGGTAATATGACTATGGCCGAATATCTTGGAAATATTAAGAGCCTCAGCGACGAGGTTGCCTGCACCGCCGCCATGCTCTCTGATCCAGAGATCGTGTCCAAGATTCTTGCCGGGCTAGACATGGAGTATAATCATGTTGTCTCGTCTCTCGCTGCTCGGGTTGAACCCATCACCGTCCAGGAGCTCTATAGCTAGCTCCTGAGCTTTGACGGCCGCCTCAGCCTCCTTTGCGGCACCAACATCAGACAGTCCTCCGCCAACTCTGCCTCCTGTGGCTGCGGTGCTGGGGAACGTAGTAATTTCAAAAAAATTCCTACGCACACGCAAGATCATGGTGATGCATAGCAACGAGAGGGGAGAGTGGTGTCCACGTACCCTCATAGACCGAAAGTGGAATCGTTAGCACAACGCGGTTGATGTAGTCGTACGTCTTCATGGTCCGACCGATCAAGTACCGAACGTACGGCACCTCCGAGTTCAACACACGTTTAGCTCGATGACGTCCCATGAACTCCGACCCAGTAGAGCTTTGCGGGAGAGTTCTGTCAGCACGACGGCGTGTTGACGGTGTTGATGATGGTACCGACGCAGGGCTTCGCCTAAGCACCGGTACGATATTACCGAGGGGGAATCTGGTGGAGGGGGGCACCGCACACGGCTAAGAGATCAAGAGATCAATTATTGTGTCTAGAGGTGCCCCCTGCCCCCGTATATAAAGATCAAGGGGCAGGGGGCGGCCGGCCAGGAGGAGGCGCGCCAGGGAGGAGTCCTACTCCCACTGGGTGTAGGACTCCCTCTTTTCCTAGTTGGAGTAGGAGGGGGAAGGAAGGGAGAGAGGGGAGGCAGGAAAGGGGGGGCGGCGCCGCCCCCCCTCCTTGTGCTATTCGTACTAGAGGGGGAGGGGGCATGCGGCCTGCCCTGGCAGCCCCTCCTCTTCTCCACTTAGGGCCCATGAGGCCCAACGAACCACCTAAGGGGTTCCGGTAACCCCCCGGTACTCCGGTATATGCCCGAAACCTTCTGAAACAATTCCGGTGTCCTAATATACTCATACAATATATCGATCTTTACATCTCGACCATTTCAAGACTCCTCTCATGTCCATGATCATATCCGGGACTCCGAACTAACTTCGGTACATCAGAACACAAAAACTCATAATACCGATCGTCACCGAACTTTAAGCGTGCGGACCCTACGGGTTCGAGAACTATGTAGACATGACCGAGACACGTCTCCGGTCAATAACCAATAGCGGAACCTAGATGCTCATATTGGCTCCTACATATTCTACGAAGATCTTTATTGATCAAACCGCATAACAACATACATTGTTCCCTTTGTCATCGATATGTTACTTGCCCGAGATTTGATCGTCGGTATCTCAATACCTAGTTCAATCTCGTTACCGGCAAGTCTTTTTACTCGTTATGTAATGCATCATCCCGCAACTAACTCATTAGCTACATTGCTTGCAAGGCTTATAGTGATGTGCATTACCGAGAGGGCCCAGAGATACCTCTCCGACAATTGGAGTGACAAATCCTAATCTCGAAATACGCCAACTCAACATGTACCTTCGGAGACACCTGTAGAGCTCCTTTATAATCACCCAGTTACGTTGTGAAGTTTGGTAGCACACAAAGTGTTCCTCCGGTAAATGAGAGTTGCATAATCTCATAGTCATAGGAACATGTATAAGTCATGAAGAAAGCAATAGCAACATACTAAACGATCAAGTGCTAAGCTAACGGAATGGGTCAAGTCAATCACATCATTCTCCTAATGATGTGATCCCGTTAATCAAATGACAACTCACGTCTATGGCTAGGAAACTCAACCATCTTTGATCAACGAGCTAGTCAAGTAGAGGCATACTAGTGACACTATGTTTGTCTATGTATTCACACATGTATTATGTTTCCGGTTAATACAATTCTAGCATTAATAATAAATATTTATCATGACATGAGGAAATAAATAATAACTTTATTATTGCCTCTAGGGCATATTTCCTTCAGTCTCCCACTTGCACTAGAGTCAATAATCTAGATTACACAGTAATGATTCTAACACCCATGGAGCCTTGGTGCTGATCATGTTTTTCTCGTGGAAGAGGTTTACTCAATGGGTCTGCAACATTCATATTCGTATGTATCTTGCAAATCTCTATGTCTCCCACCTGGACTTGGTCCCGGATGGAATTGAAGCGTCTCTTGATGTGCTTGGTTCTTTTGTGAAATCTGGATTCCTTTGCCAAGGCAGTTGCACCAGTATTGTCACAAAAGATTTTCATTCGACCCGATGCACTAGGTATGACACCTAGATCGGATATGAACTCCTTCATCCAGACTCCTTCATTTGCTGCTTATGAAGCAGCGATGTACTCTGCTTCACATGTAGATCCCGCCACGACGCTTTGTTTAGAACTGCACCAATTGATAGCTCCACCGTTCAATATAAACACGTATCCGGTTTGCGATTTAGAATCCTCCGGATCAGTGTCAAGGCTTGCATCGACGTAATCATTTACGACTAGCTCTTTGTCACCTCCATAAACGAGAAACATATCCTTAGTCCTTTTCAGGTATTTCAAGATATTCTTGACCGCTGTTCGATGATCCACTCCTGGATTGCTTTGGTACCTCCCTACTAAGCTAATACCTAGGCACACATCAGGTCTAGTACACAGCATTGCATACATGATAGAGCCTATGGCTGAAGCATAGGGAACATCTTTCATTTTCTCTCTATCTTCTGCAGTGGTCGGGCATTGAGTCCGACTCAACTTCACACCTTGTAATACAGGCAAGAACCCTTTCTTTGCTTGATCCATTTTGAACTTTTTCAAAACTTTATCAAGTTATGTGCTTTGTGAAAGTCCAATTAAGTGTCTTGATCTATCTCTATAGATCTTGATGCCCAATATATAAGCAGCTTCACCGAGGTCTTTCATTGAAAAACTTTTATTCAGATATACTTTTATGCTATCCAGAAATTCTATATCATTTCCAATCAACAATATGTCGTCTACATATAATATCAGAAATGCTACAGAGCTCCCACTCACTTTCTTGTAAATACAGGCTTCTCTAAAAGTCTGTATAAAACCATATGCTTTGATCACACTATCAAAATGTTTATTCCAACTCTGAGAGGCTTGCACCAGTCCATAAATGGATCGCTGGAGCTTGCACACTTTGTTAGCACCTTTTGGATCAACAAAACCTTCTGGTTGCATCATATACAACTCTTCTTCCATAAATCCATTCAGGAATGCAATTTTTACATCCATTTGCCAAATTTCATAATCATAAAATGCGGCAATTGCTAACATGATTCAGACAGACTTAAGCATCGCTACAGGTGACAAAGTCTCATCGTAGTCAACCCCTTGAACTTGTCGAAAACCTTTTGCAACAAGTCGAGCTTTGTAGACAGTAACATTACCATCAGCGTCAGTCTTTTTCTTGAAGATCCATTTATTTTCGATGGCTTGCCGATCATCGAGCAAGTCAACCAAAGTCCACACTTTGCTCTCATACATGGATCCCATCTGAGATTTCATGGCCTCAAGCCATTTTGCGGAATCTGGTCTCATCATCACTTCCTCATAGTTTGTAGGTTAGCCATGGTCAAGTAACATGACCTCCAGAATAGGATTACCGTACCACTCTCGTGCGGATCTTTCTCTGTCTGACCTACGAGGTTCAGTAGTAACTTGATCTGAAGTTTCATGATCAATATCATTAGCTTCCTCACTAATTGGTGTAGGCGTCACAGGAACCGGTTTCTATGATGAACTACTTTCCAATAAGGGAGCAGGTACAGTTACCTCATCAAGTTCTACTTTCCTCCCACTCACTTCTTTCGAGAGAAACTGCTTCTATAAAAAGGATCCAAATTTAGCAACAAAAGTCTTGCCTTCAGATCTATGATAGAAGGTGTACCCAATAGTCTCCTTTGGGTATCCTATGAAGACACATTTCTCCGATTTGGGTTTGAGCTTATCAGGTTGAAGTTTTTTCACATAAGCATCGCAGCCCCAAACTGTAAGAAACGACAACTTTGGTTTCTTGCCAAACCATAGTTTATATGGCATCGTCTCAACGGATTTTGATGGTGCCCTATTTAACGTGAATGCGGCCGTCTCTAAAGCATAACCCCAAAACGATAGCGGTAAATCAGTAAGAGACATCATATATCGCAACATATCTAGTAAAGTACGATTACGACGTTCAGACACACCATTACGTTCTGGTGTTCCGGGTGGCGTGAGTTGTGAAACTATTACGCATTGTTTCAAATGTAGACCAAACTCGTAACTCAAATATTCTCCTCCACGATCAGATCGCAGAAACTTTATTTTCTTGTTATAATGATTTTCAACTTCACTCTGAAATTCTTTGGACTTTTCAAATGTTTTAGACTTATGTTTCATTAAGTAGATATACCCATATCTGCTTAAATCATCAGTAAAGGTGAGAAAATAACGATACCCGCTGCGAGCCACAATATTCATTGGACAACATACATCAGTATGTATGATTCCAATAAATCTGTTGCTCGCTCCATAGTTCCGGAGAACGGCATTTTAGTCATCTTGCCCATGAGGCATGGTTCACAAGTACCAAGTGATTCATAATCAAGTGATTCCAAAAGTCCATCAGTATGGAGTTTCTTCATGCGCTTTACACCAATATGACCTAAATGGCAGTGCCACAAATAAGTTGCACTATCATTATCAACTCTGCATCTTTTGGCTTCAACATTATGAATACTAGTTGATTCCCCGCGCGTTGCAGCGGAACGTTTTGTACCAACCAGCTCATAGGTGAGAGATGCACATCAAGAAAGATAATAAGAAAAAGAATTGATAATTGTTTGCTGACCTGCACGAAAGATTAACAAAGAGACTATTCGGTAAACATCTCCTCCAATAAGAGTTTTTTCACGGTATCTCCTCAAGTGAAGTTGCTTGGTGATCAAGTGAGTTGATGAAATAATGCTTTTTATGAACTCGATCTCGAGAGAAAAACACTAAGCCATCAGGGGAGAGGTAAGCACACTGAGGGAGCTCTAGCGGGGTGTCCGGGACATCTGCCTATTTGGATGATGATAGAAGCATCTACGACGGTGAAGCTGTGTTAGTATATCAGCCGCAGTGAAGTTGTTTTATGTCAGAGAAACTGCGGATGAGATCAAAAAAGTAAAGCAAAATCAACGAATCCTTACTTGTTAGCGAGGACATTAGAAATGCTCATCTGATCACATCTCATCATGACTACTCCAATTAAGATGAGACCCACGGACCCACGACTTTGGATCCTGCAATATAGGATCGGCCCAGGTCAAACAACGGCAAGAGGAGATACCTGTAACCACCGCCATGTGCGGACTCCTCCGCAGGCCGTCGCTTGTGTAGCGTAGCTAGGACATCGTGGTGTTCACCCGAGCCACATAAGCCATATTTGGCCATTAGGACTAGCAAACATAGGGCATCGATGGAGGCTTAGGCAAGGCTCGACGCAACGACGACCTTTCATCATAAATTGATGTCCCCGTAGACCTGAGAGCGGCAGTGCACGTCCTTGACGATTGTGCATGCAACCGTGGCCTCCCTGTAATGCCCCCGTGGTACAGTGTGGTTGGATATCTCCCCTCCCGATTTGTGTGTTATATGATAGTAGAGCTTTGCTAATATTACATCAATTGTATGGTCTGATCAGATAAACCAAATCACCAAAAAAATCAATCCAAAACTAATCTGAACTATGATTTGCTGGTTTCAAGTCTAATTTTTGGATAAAGAACTTGATTGATTTTCTAGCTTACCTTGGCTGCTCTAGCGAGTTCAGTCGACCATCGATATCTCCGGCTCGTGGCGCCAAGCCCCGCTGCTACGTCTGCAGAAATGATTGCCATCCAGCCTATTTCTCTGGTCGATGGGCATCAGTACACTATATCCGCTCGTGATCTGTATGTAGATGTCTACAGTAGCATGGGAATGCATGTGGAAGCCGAATTGCGCTTCAAGCCTGCAGATTTCTGGTGAAGGCAACCAGAGAAGGCTTGACCAGCGGCATCGCAATATGAAGAGTGTCACGAATAAAGAAGGAAGGTGAAGAATCAGGAAGATATGGTGGAGTTTTATTGGTGGATAGTAGATGGAAGGAACCATCAGACGAAGAGGCAAACAAAAAATATTGATTTGCTCACATTGAAGGCTGCATGTTACAGATTAGTTGATTGGTGTTTACGGCTGGAAACAAAACGCATGTCATCGTGCATGTGGAGAGTTGTTGATCTGCACGCATGTGGAGTTGCTGATTTGGATGGACCGATGAGGTGGATAGGCCTAGGGAAAGAGACCGAGAGGAGCTGGAGACTGATTGGTCGATTGAAAACTGAACGCTGACGTGGCATCATGATGATGTGGATAGTGTACATGTAGAGAGAATTGCTAGTAGTGGGGATCAACTTCTTAAGAATGTAAGATGTGTATCATTACTATCGAGATTCAACAAAAATAGACCACTCTTCAAGGGTGCATGACCATAAAAGATATTACTCATATAAATAGAACAACCATTATTCTATGATTTAAATGAATAACCGTCTGGCATCAAACAAGATTCAGATATAATGTTCATGGTTAACGCTGGCACCAAATAACAATTATTCAGGTTTAAAACTAATCCCGAAGGCAGATGTAGAGGTAGCGTGCCGACCGCAATCACACCGACTTTGGAACCATTTCCCACGTGCATCATCACCTTGTCCTTAGCCAATCTTCGCTTAATCCTAGTCCCTGTTTCGAGTTGTAAATATTAGCAACAGAAACAATATCAAATACCCAGGTGCTACTGCGAGCATTAGTAAGGTACACATCAATAACATGTATATCACATATAACTTTGTTCATCTTGCCATCCTTCTTATCCACCAAATACTTCCTACGCACACGCAAGATTATGGTGATGCATAACAACGAGAGGGGAGAGTGTTGTCCATGTACCCTCATAGACCGAAAGCGGAAGTAGTCGTACATCTTCATGATCCGACCGATCAAGTACCGAACGTACGACACCTCCGAGTTCAGCACATGTTCATCTCGATGACGTCCCACGAACTCTGATCCAGCAGAGCTTTGCGGGAGAGTTCCGTCAGCACGACGGCGTGTTGACGGTGTTGATGATGCTACCTACGCAGGGCTTCGCCTAAGCACCGCTACGATATTACTGAGGTGGAATCTGGTGGAGGGGGGCACCGCACACGGCTAAGAGATCAAGAGACACCAGTCCATCCAATTCCCTAAACTTCAATCAAATCAAGAAGAAACTAAAGGGAGATCAATTGTTGTGTATAGAGGTGCCCCCTGCCCCCATATATAAAGGATCAAGGGGGATGGGGCGGCCGGCCAGGAGGAGGCGCGCCAAGGAGGAGTCCTACTCCCACTGGGAGTAGGACTCCCTCTTTTCCTAGTTGGAGTAGGAGGGGGAAGGAAGGGAGAGAGGAGAGGAAGGAAAGGGGGAGCGCCGCCCCCCCTCCTTGTCCTATTCAGACTAGAGGGAGAGGGGGCGCGCGGCCTGCCCTGGACGCCCCTCCTCTTCTCCACTTAGGGTCCATGAGGCCCAATAAACCCCCCGGGGGGTTCCGGTAACCCCCCGGTACTCCGGTATATGCCCGAAACCTTCCAAAACAATTCCGGTGTCTGAACATAGTCATCCAATATATCGATCTCTACGTCTCGACCATTTCGAGACTCTTCGTCATGTCCATGATCATATCCGGGACTCCAAACTACCTTCGATACATCAAAACACAAAAACTCATAATACCGATTGTCACCGAACTTTAAGCGTGCAGACCCTACGGGTTCAAGAACTATGTAGACATGACCGAGACACGTCTCCGGTCAATAACCAATAGCAGAACCTGAATGCTCATATGGCTCCTACATATTCTACGAAGATCTTTATTGGTCAAACCGCATAACAACATACGTTGTTACCTTTGTCATCGGTATGTTACCTGCCCGAGATTCGATCGTCGGTATCTCAATACCTAGTTCAATCTCATTACCGGAAAGTCTCTTTACTCATTATGTAATGCATCATCCCGCAACTAACTCATTAGCTACATTGCTTGCAAGGCTTATAGTGATGTGCATTACCGAGAGGGCCCAGAGATACCTCTCCGACAATTGGAGTGACAAATCCTAATCTCGAAATATGCCAACTCAACGTGTACCTTCAGAGACACTTGTAGAGCTCCTTTATAATCACTCAGTTACGTTGTGACGTTTGGTAGCACACAAAGTGTTCCTCCGGTAAACGGGAGTTGCATAATCGCATAGTCATAGGAACATGTATAAATCATGAAGAAAGCAATAGCAACATACTAAACGATCAAGTGCTAAGCTAACGGAATGGTTCAAGTCAATCACATCATTATCCTAATGATGTGATCCCGTTAATCAAATGACAACTCATGTCTATGGCTAGGAAACTCAACCATCTTTGATCAACGAGCTAGTCAAGTAGAGGCATACTAGTGACACTATGTTTGTCTATGTATTCACAATTGTATTATGTTTCCGATTAATACAATTCTAGCATGAATAATAAACATTTATCATGATATGAGGAAATAAATAATAACTTTATTATTGCCTCTAGGGCATATTTCCTTCACGCGGCCATGGGTGCAGTCACCAGGGGCAATGCGGCAGCGGGCGTGGGCGCGGCAACAACCAGCAAGGCGATGGCACCTACAACAAGTCCAGTGGCGGCAGTGGCTACAACAACAGGACAGGGGTGGCGGCTTCAACACCAACAACAGCCACCATCCCTCCTCTTCTCATCCATGCCCTCGATGCCAACTCTGCAAGAAGGCGGGCCATGAAGTCATGGATTGTTGGCACCACTACGATGAAGATTACGTCAACGGTGCTCGTTATGTTGCTGCAGCCATGCGTGAGGAAGGAGGAGAAGGAGTTTTGTATGTTGACTCTGGTGCAACGTACCACGTCACAAGAGAACTATAGCAACTTGCTCTCCGTGAAAAGTATCTTGGCAATGATCAAATTCACACCGCAAGCGGTGGAGGTATAGATATTACACACATTGGTCTAGCTTTTATTAATTCGCCTACTCCTAAACATGACCTAGTCTTAAGAGATTGTTCCGCAAGCCGACAAAAACATTACATCCATGTCTCGTTTAGCCACTGATAACAATGTCTTCTTTGAAACTCACCCTCGTTACTTTTTTATAAAGGATCGGGCAACGAGGGAACTCCTCCATCACGGTAGATGCATTGGAGGTCTCTACCCCATCACATCCGGAGCACTTAGTCGCAATTTTTGTCGAGTCTACTCCGTCATCAAGCCCTCCTTGGCAAGGTGGCATCAAAGATTAGGACATCTGTCATCAATCATAGTCAAGCAAGTAGTTAATAAAGGCAATCTCTCATTGTTAGATAGTCAAACTAGTGAGTTTGTGTGTGAAGCTTGTCAATGTGCCAAGAGTCATCAACTCCCTTATCTTAGGTCAAATAGTGTGTCTCATGCTCCTTTAGATCTTATTTTCAGTGATGTACGGGGTCATGCCCGAGACTCTTTTGGAAGAAAGAAATATTATGTCAGTTTCAATGATGACTACAACAAGTTTACTTGGATTTATTTTCTGAAGTACAAATCTGAAGTTTGTTCTATGTTCCAAGAGTTTCAAAAACTTGTTGAAAGACACCTTGATAGAAAAATATTAATAGTCAAAAGTGACTGGGGAGGAGAATATGAGAAGCTTAATTCTTTCTTTTGTAGCATAGGGATTGCGCACCATGTGTCTTGCCCTCATGCTCACCAACAAAATGGCTCCGCTGAGCGAAAACATCGCCACATTGTTGAAGTTGGTCTCCCCCTTCTTGCTCATGCTTCCATGCCTCTAAAGTATTGGGATGAAGCGTTCATAACTGCCACATATCTTACTAATCGCCTCCCTAGTAAAGTCATAGGCAATACCACTCCCTTGGAGCGATTATATCATCAAAAACCTAACTACAACTCTCTTAGAATTTTTGGGAGTGCCCGCTACCCCAATCTACGTCCATACAATCGTCATAAACTTTAGCTTCGCTCTACCCAATGTGTTCTTCTTGGCTATAGTAATCTCCACAAAGGGTATAAGTGTCTAGAAATTGCCACTGGACACATTTATATTTCTAGAGATGTTGTCTTTGATGAAAATCTTTTTTCGTTTGCCAAACTTCATCCCATTGCAGGGGCCCTTCTCCGTGTTGAAATAACACTCCATCCAGATCACGGGGGTGAATTACATCAAACTGATCATGTGGAAACTTCCATAGAAAATTGTGGTTATGATGGTATTTGTGCAGATTTGGGTCGTCATTTTATGTGTACAAATCTGGACAAGGCTGTTGGGGAACGTAGTAATTTCAAAAAAATTCCTACGCACACGCAAGATCATGGTGATGCCTAGCAACGAGAGGGGAGAGTGTTGTCCACGTACCCTTGTAGACCGAAAGCGGAAGCGTTAGCACAACGCGGTTGATGTAGTCGTACGTCTTCACGATCCGACCGATCAAGTACCGAACGCACGGCACCTCCGAGTTCTGCACACGTTCAGCTCAATGACATCCCTCAAACTGCGATCCAGCCGAGCTTTGAGGGAGAGTTCCGTCAGCACGACAACATGGTGACGATGATGATGTTCTACCGGCGCAGGGCTTCGCCTAAGCACCGCTACGATATTATCGAGGTGAACTATGATGGAGGGGGGCACCGCACACGGCTAAGAGATCTCAAGGATCAATTTTTGTGTCTATGGGGTGCCCCCTCCCCCGTATATAAAGGAGTGGAGGAGGGGGCTGCTACGTCTTGAGCTTGTGTTGGTTTTCCTCGAAGAGGAGAGGGTGGTGCAACAATAGTAGCGTAAGTATTTCCCTCAGTTTTTGAGAACCAAGTTATCAATTCAGTAGGAGGCTCCTCAAAAGTCCCACGCACCTACACAAGCAAACTGAGAACTTGCAACCAACACGATAAAGGGGTTGTCAATCCCTTCACGGCCACTTGCGAAAGTGAGATCTGATAGAGATAGTATGATAAGATAAATATATTTTTGGTATTTTATAATATCTTTGCAAAAAGTAAAGATGCAAATAAAAGTAGATTGGAAGCAAATATGATAAGAAATAGACCCGGGGGCCATAGGTTTCACTAGAGGCTTCTCTCAAGATAGCATAAGTATTACTGTGGGTGAACAATTTACTATCGAGCAATTGATAGAAAAGTGAATAATTATGAGATTATCTAGGCATGATCATGTATATAGGCATCACGTCCATAACAAGTAGACCGACTCCTGCCTGCATCTACTACTATTACTCCACACATCGACCGACTCCTGCCTGCATCTAGAGTATTAAGTTCACAAAGAACAGAGTAACGCATTAAGCAAGATGACATAATGTAGATGGATAAACTCATGCAATATATGGTATAAACCCCATCTTTTTATCCTCGATGGCAACAATACAATACGTTCCTTGCAACCCTTTCTGTCACTGGGTAAGGACACCGCAAGATTGAACCCAATGCTAAGCACTTCTCCCATGGCAAGAAAGATCAATCTAGTAGGCCAAACCAAACTGATAATTTGAAGAGACTTGCAAAGATAACTCAATCATACATAAAAGAATTCAGAGAAGATTCAAATATTATTCATAGATAAACTTGATCATAAACCCACAATTCATCGGATCTCGACAAACACACCGCAAAAAGAGTTTACATTGAATAGATCTCCACAAGAGAGGGGGCGGACATTGTATTGAGATCCAAAAACAGAGAATAAGCCATCTAGCTAATAAATATGGACCCGTAGGTCTATGGTAAACTACTCACAACTCATCGAAAGGGCTATGGTGTTGATGTAGAAGCCCTCCGTGGTCGATTTCCCCTCCGGCAGAATGCCGGCGAAGGCTCCAAGATGGGATCTCGCGGATACAGAAGGTTACAACGGTCGAAATTGTGTTTCGGGTGCTCCCTGGATGTTTTAAGGGTACGTAGGTATATATAGGAGGAAGAAGTATGTTGGTGGATGCCCGAGGGGCCCATGAGACAGGGGGGCGCTCCCTCCTATCTCGTGGGATCCTCGGCTGCTTCTTGACTTGCACTCCAAGTCCTCTGGATCACGTTCGTTCCAAAAAATCACGCTCCCGAAGGTTTCATTCCATTTGGACTCCGTTTGATATTCATTTTTCTTCGAAATACTAAAATAGGCAAAAAAAACAGCAATACGGGCTGGGCCTCCGGTTTGTAGGTTTGTCCCAAAAATGATATAAATGTGTAAAATAAAGCCCACAAACATCCAAAAGGGGTAATATAATAGTATGGAACAATCAAAAATTATAGATACGTTGGAGACGTATCAAGCATCCCCAAGCTTAATTCCTGCTCGTCCTCGAGTAGGTAAATGATAAAAAATAAATTTTTGGTGTGGAATGCTACCTAGCATAATTCTCAAAGTAATTTTCTTTATTGTGGCATGAATGTTCAGATCCAAATGATTCAAAATAAAAGTTCATGTTGACAAAAGAAATAGTAATACTTCAAGCATACTAATCAAAGTAATCATGTCTTCTCAAAATAACATGGCAAAAGAGAGTTCATCCCTACAAAATCATATAGTTAGGCTATGCTTCATTTTCGTCACACAAAGATGTTCCCAACTTTTATACCCCCGATGACAAGCCAAGCAATTGTTTCATACTTAAATAATCTCAAACCTTTTCAACCTTCACGCAATACATGAGCGTGAGCCATGGATATAGCACTATGGGTGGAATAGAATATGATGATGGAGATTGTGTGGAGAAGACAAAAAGGATAAAGTCTCACATTGACGAGGATAATCAACGGGCTATGGAGATTCCCATCAATTGATGTCAACATGAGGAGTAGGGATTGCCATGCAACGGATGCACTAGAGCTATAAATGAATGCTCAACAAAAGAAAACTAGTGGGTGTGCATCCAACTTGCTTGCTCACGAAGACCTAGGGCACTTGAGGAAGCCCATCGTAGGAATATACAAGCCAAGTTCTATGATGAAAAATTCCCACTAGTATCAAAAATACAAACTATGAGACTCACTAAATGAAAAACATGGTGCTACTTTGAAGCACAATATATGAGACTCACTACATGAAGAACAAGGTGCTACTTTGAAGCACAAGTGTGGAAAAGGAGATAGTAACATTGCCCTTTTTATTTATTTTCTTTTATTTTCTTTCTTTTCTTTCTTTTCTTTCTTTTCTTTCTTTTTTCTCTTTTTCTCTTTTTTTGGCCTTTCCCTTTTTTTTCTTTTGTCCTTTCTTCTTTCTATTTCTTTTTGGGCAATGCTCTAATAATGATGATCATCACACTTCTATTGATTACAACATATGAATTATAACTTGAAACTAGAACAAGATATGACTCTATATGAATGCCTCCGGCGGTGTACCGGGATGGTGCAATGAATGAAGAGTGACATGTATGAAAAATAATGCATGGTGGCTTTGCCACAAATACAATGTCAACTACATGATCATGCAATGGCAATATGACAAAAGTAATATATGTCATGATGATGATAAAAGGAACGGTGGAAATTTGCATGGCAATATATCTCGGAATGACTATGGAAATGCCATAATAGGTAGGTATGGTGGCTGTTTTGAGGAAGATATAAGGAGGTTTATATGTGATAGAGCGTGTGGTATCACGGGGTTTGGATGCACCGGCGAAGTTTGCACCAACTCTCAAGGTGAGAAAGGGCAATGCGCGGTACCGAAGAGGCTAGCAATGGTGGAAAGGTAAAAGTGCGTATAATCCATGGACTCAACATTAGTCAAAAGAACTCATATACTTATTGCAAAAATTTAGAAGTCATCAAAAATCAAGTACTACGCGCATGCTCCTAGGGGGATAGATTGGTAGGAAAAGACCATCGCTCGTCCCCGACCACCACTCATCAGGATGCACAAGCCAGGTACACTTCATGTTTCAAATTTGTTACACAACTTTAACCATACGTGCATGCTACGGGACTTGATAGCTTCATCACAAACATTCTTTGAATTCACAATCACCCAACTAGCATGACTTTAATATCACTACTTCCATATCTCAAAACAATTATCAAGTATCAAATTGATCGTAACATCCAATTCACTTCCTATGATAGTTTTTATTATACCCAACTTGGATGCTCACCATTCTGGGACCAATTTTGTAACCATAGAAAATACCATGCTGTTCTAAAAGACTCTCAAAATAATATAAGTGAATCATGAGAGACAAAAAATTTCTTCAAAATTAAGACACCATCGTGCTCTAAAAGATATAAGTGAAGCACTAGACCATAAACTATCAAGCTCAAAAGATATAAGTGAAGCACATGGAGTATTCTAGAAAATTCTAATCAAATAGGCTTCTCCCAAAAGGTGTGTACAGCAAGGATGATTGTGGTAAACTAAAAAGCAAATACTAATATAATACATGACGCTCCAAGCAAAAGACATATCATGTGGCAAATAAAAATATAGCTCAAAGTAAAGTTACCAATGAACGAAGACGAAAGAGGGGATGCCTTCCCGGGGCATCCCCAAGCTTAGGCTTTTGGCTATTATTGAATATCTTGGGGTTCCTTGGTCATCCCCAAGATTATGCTCTTTCCACTCTTTATTCCATAGTCCATAAAAGCTTACCCAAAACTTGAAAACTTCACAACACAAAACTCAACAGGAAATCTTATAAGCTCCGTTAGTGAAAGAAAACAAGACCACCACATAAGGTACTGCAATGAACTCATTCTTTATTTATTTTGGTGTTAAACCTATTGTATTCCAACTTCTCTATGGTTTATAAACTATTTTACTAGCCATAGATGCATCAAAATAAGTAAACAACACACGAAAAACAGAATCTGTCAAGAACAAAACAGTCTGTAGCAATCTGTAACTAACTCAAACTTCTGGAACTTTAACAATCCTACCAAAATAGGACGTACTGGACAATTTGTGTATTGATCATAATCAAAAAGAATCAATGCAAAATCACGTTTCTGTGATTTATTGAATGTTTTCTCGTGAGCGCAAAGTTTCTGTTTTTCAGCAGAATCAAATCAACTATCATCATAGTTTATTCTATAGGTTCTACTTGGCACAAACACTAATTAAAAGATAAAAACACATCTAAACAGAAAGTAGATGCAAGATTTATTACTAAACAGGAGCAAAAACAAGAAACACAAAGAAAAATTGGGTTGCATCCCAACTAGCGCTATCGTTTAACGCCCCTAGCTAGGCATAAAAGCAAAGATAGATCTAAGTAGTGCCATATTTAATTTTCAGTTTTTTAGCGGAGTCATGCTCGAATCCGGGAGGTTCTTTACGTTTCCCTTCATACTCGGAAATTTTTAGATCTAAAGATCCAACCGCTTATTGCAAAGAGTAATCAACATATTCATGCGGTGAAGATTTCCGCTAACACTTTTAAGGGGCTCAAGAGATTTTTGTAAAAAATTTGTAACTTCGCAAATCTTTCCAAACACTTGTGTTTCTTCTTGGGTAGGATGTGATCCTCCCTTTTGAGGTAGTGTTCCTACTATTCCCTCTATAATTTCATGAGCAATACAAGGGTCAATTTCAATAAAATTTCCCTTAGCAATGCAATCCAAGAGTTGTCTATGCGTCATATTTAGCCCAACATAAAAATTGCGAAGAAGAATTCTAAAGTTCACCTCTAGGGTGCACTTGTGATAAGATTCCATCATCCTATACCAAGCATCTTTTAAGTTTTCTCCTTGCCTTTGCTTGAAGTGAAGAACTTCAAACTCGGGAGACATAGGAGCGCAGAAGGAACTAGCCATAACGATGAGGCAAACGAGCAAACACACGGGCAACGGAAAAAGGCAAGCGAAAAAGAGAGGAGGAGATTGGGAAAGAGATGGCGAATAAAATGGCAAAGGTGAAGTGGGGGAGAGGAAAACGAGAGGCAAATGGCAAATAATGTAAATGCGAGGGAGATGTGTTTGTGATGGGTACTTGGTATGTCTTGACTTGAGCGAAGACCTCCCCGGCAACGGCACCAGAAATCCTTCTTGCTACGTCTTGAGCTTGCGTTGGTTTTCCTCGAAGAGGAGAGGGTGATGCAGCAATAGTAGCGTAAGTATTTCCCTCAGTTTTTTAGAACCAAGGTATCAATCCAGTAGGAGGCTCCTCGGAAGTCCCACGCACCTACACAAGCAAACTGAGAACTCGCAACCAACGCGATAAAGGGGTTGTCAATCCCTTCACGGCCACTTGCGACAGTGAGATCTGATAGAGATATTATGATAAGATAAATATATTTTTGGTATTTCATAATATAGATGCAAAAAGTAAAGATGCAAATAAATGTAGATTGGAAGCAAATATGATAAGAGACAGACCCGGGGGCCATAGGTTTCACTAGAGGCTTCTCTCGAGATAGCATAAGTATTACGGTGGGTGAACAAATTACTGTCGAGCAATTGATAGAAAAGTGAATAATTATGAGATTATCTAGGTATGATCATGTATATAGGCATCACGTCCATAACAAGTAGACCGACTCCTGCCTGCATCTACTACTATTACTCCACACATCGACCGACTCCTGCCTGCATCTAGAGTAATAAATTCACAAAGAACAGAGTAACGCATTAAGCAAGACGACATGATGTAGAGGGATAAACTCATGCAATATGATATCAACCCCATCTTGTTATCCTCGATGGCAACAATACAATACGTGCCTTGCAACCTTTTCTGTCACTGGGTAAGGACACCGCAAGATTGAACCCAAAGCTAAGCACTTCTCCCATGGCAAGAAAGATCAATCGAGTAGGCCAAACCAAACTGATAATTCGAAGAGACTTGCAAAGATAACTCAATCATACATAAAAGAATTCGAGAAGATTCAAATATTATTCATAGATAAACTTGATCATAAACCCACAATTCATCGGTTCTTGACAAACACACCGCAAAAAGAGTTTACATCGAGTAGATCTCCACAAGAGAGGGGGGGAACATTGTATTGAGATTCACAAAGAGAGAAGAAGTCATCTAGCTAATAACTATGGACCCGTAGGTCTGTGGTAAACTACTCACAACTCATCGGAAGGGCTATGGTGTTGATGTAGAAGCCCTCCATGGTCGATTCCCCCTCCGACAGAACATCGGCGAAGGCTCCAAGATGGGATCTCGCGGATACTGAAGGTTATGGCGGTGGAAATTGTATTTCGGGTGCTCCCTGGATGTTTTCGGGGTAAGTAGGTATAAATATGAGGAATAAGTACGTCTGAGGGGCCCACGAGACAGGGGGGCGCGCCCTATAGGGGGAGGCGCGCCCTCCTATCTCGTGGGAGCCTCGGCTGCTTCTTGACTTGCACTCCAAGTCCTCTGGATCACGTTCATTCCAAAAATCACGCTCCCGGAGGTTTCATTCCGTTTGGACTTCGTTTGATATTCCTCTTCTTCGAAATACTGAAATAGGCAAAAAAAACAGCAATACGGGCTGGGCCTCCGGTTAGTAGGTTAGTCCCAAAAATGATATAAATGTGTAAAATAAGCCCATAAATATCCAAAAGGGGTAATATAATAGCATGGAACAATCAAAAATTATAGATACGTTGGAGACGTATCAGGGGCCGGCCAAGAGGAGGAGGCGCGCCCAATGGGGGAGTCCTACTCCCACCGGGAGTAGGACTCCTCCTTTTCCTATTTGGAGAAGGAGATGGAAGGAAGAGGAAGGAGGGAGGAAGGAAAGGGGAGGCCGTCCCCCCTCCCAATTCGGATTGGGCTTGGGGGGGGGGCCCTCCCTTGCAACTTTCCCCTCCTTTCCACTAAAGCCCATTAAGGCCCATATACCTCCCGGGGGGTTCCGATAACCTCTCGGAGCTCCGGTATTGTCCAAATCTCACCCGGAACCAATCCGGTGTCCAAATATAGTCGCCCAATATATTGATCTTTATGTCTCGGCCATTTCGAGACTCCTCGTCATGCCCATGATCACATCCAGGACTCCAAACTACCTTCGGTACATCAAAACACATAAACTCATAATATAACCGTCATCTAACTTTAAGCATGCGGACCCTACGGGTTCGAGAACTATGTAGACATGACCGAGACACGTCTCTGGTCAATAACCAATAGTGGGACCTGGATGCTCATATTGGCTCCCATATATTCTGCGAAGATCTTTATCGGTCAAACCGCATAACAACATACGTTGTTCTCTTTGTCATCGGTATGTTACTTGCCCGAGATTCGATCGTCGGTATCTCAATACCTAGTTCAATCTCGTTACCGGCAAGTCTCTTTACTCGTTATGTAATGCATCATCCCGTAACTAACTCATTAGCTACATTGCTTGCAAGGCTTATAGTGATGTGCATTACCGAGAGGGCCTAGAGATACCACTCCGACAATCAGAGTGACAAATCCTAATCTCGAAATACGTCAACTCAACAAGTACCTTCGGAGACACCTGTAGAGCACCTTTATAATCACCTAGTTACGTTGTGATGTTTGGTAGCACACAAAGTGTTCCTCCGGTAAGCGGGAGTTACATAATCTCATAGTCATAGGAACATGTATAAGTCATGAAGAAAGCAATAGCAACTTACTAAATGATCAAGTGCTAGGCTAATGGAATGGGTCAAGTCAATCACACCATTCTCCTAATGATGTGATCCCGTTAATCAAATGACAACTTATGTCTATGGTTAGGAAACATAACCATTCTTAATTAACGAGCTAGTCAAGTAGAGGCATACTAGTGACACTCTGTTTGTCTATGTATTCACATGTATTATGTTTCCGGTTAATACAATTCTAGCATGAATAATTAACATTTATCATGAAATAAGGAAATAAATAATAACTTTATTATTGCCTCTAGGGCATATTTACTTTAGTCTCCCTGTCGGTGTCAAAACCAACGGATCTCGGGTAGGGGGTCCTGAACTGTGCGTCTAGGCGGATGGTAACAGGAGACAAGGGACACGATGTTTTACCCAGGTTCGGGCCCTCTTGATGGAGGTAAAACCCTACGTCCTGCTTGATTGATATTGATGATGTGGGTATTACAAGAGTAGATCTACCACGAGATCAAGGAGGCTAAACCCTAGAAGCTAGTCTATGGTCTGATTGTTGTTCGTCCTATGAACTAAAGCCATCCGGTTTATATAGACACCGGAGTGGGCTAGGGTTACACAGAGTCGGTTACAATGGTAGGAGATCTACATAGCCGTATTGCCAAGCTTGCCTTCCACGCCAAGGAAAGTCCCATCCGGACACGGGACGAAGTCTTCAATCTTGTATCTTCATAGTCTTGGAGTCCGGCCGATGATGATAGTTCGGCTATCGGGACACCCCCTAGTCCAGGACTCCCTCAGTAGCCCCTGAACCAGGCTTCAATGACGACGAGTGCGGCGCGCATATTGTCTTCTGCGTTGCAAGGCGGGTTCCTTCTCCCAATAATTTATAGAAGATTGTGGACACCAGGATAGTGTCCGGCTCTGCAAATTAAATTCCACATACCACCGTAGAGAGAATAATATTTACACAAGTTCAATCTGCTGACGTATTTGGTGGCGTGACGTCACACCACTACCAAGCCTTTACTTGAATTGTTTTTATTGTACCACCTCAGCGCGTTTAGGGAAGCGGTTTCCTTGGCACGTCTTGTTGAAGCAGAGATCATGTTCCCCTTATCCCGGGATTCCCATTAATACAGACGTGGGTAACCCAACCGCGCCCGTTGCCACGCCCCCTCCATCGAAGGCGGGTTCCAAACGGTCACGGGGACGGCCCTTGGTATTCTCCCTCTTTATAATGATACCAAGGCCCGTTCTTTTTCTTCAACCCTCAATCGAATCCGCCCCTCGCCCCGAGTTCCAACAACCAAGGCTCCAGATTCGGGTACTTTCGACCTTCAACAATGTCCGGCTCCGACCTACGAGGCCGGTGGATGCCCTCCTCTGTCATGGAAGAGGACGTGCTCAAGCTGAGAGACGCCAGGTACTTAACCTACGAGATCTCGCATAGGTTGCCTGCCCAAGGGCAAGTTATTCCTACTCCCGAGCCCGGCGAGAGTGTTGTGTTCGTGTCTCACCTCCGTCGGGGTTTAGGCTTCCCAATGGATCCCATTGTGAGGGGCTCATATTTTATTATGGGTTGGAATTTCACGACTTGGCTCCAGAGTCCATCCTCCACATCTCATCATTCATTGTCATCTGCGAAGCCTTCCTCCGCACTACCCCTCACTTCGGCTTGTGGCTCAAAACCTTCAACATGGAGCCGAAGATGATCGCGGGGCGTCAAGCACAGTGCGGCGGGGCGGTTATAAACAAGAGGGCCGATGCTCCATGGCCCAAGGGCCTTTTTCAGGAGGAGCTCGGTTTGTGGCAACAGGAGTGGTTCTATATCACCGTTCCCAGGGGCAGCAAGCAGAGGCCGCCGCCCGTCTTTCGCTCGGGCCCTCCACAATGGCTGACGTCATGGGTCAACAAAGGGCTCGACTAGGGGGCGTCCAAAGACGTACCCCTGTTGCAGGGCCGGATTCGAGACCTCCAGGAAGGGGAGATCAATTTGGTCGTAGTGACGCAAGTTATGGTAATTCGGCGCCTTCTGCCCTGCAAATGTCACCCCCTCCGCCTGTGGGAATTTAATCCAGAGGGACCACGAGCTCTCCAACACTTCATGGGTTTGACACCCGTGGAGATGTACGAATTGTTCTTCGGATCACAAGAGATGCGTCCGGACTTGACCGAGAATGCTGGCCTAAGCTGCAATCTCCCGGATACTCAAGTAAGTAGCCCTATGTCCGGACACATTGTCCATTTATTCATCATGGGTTTGCCTTTTAACCAGCTATCCCTTGAACAGGAGTGGATAGCGCAAGCAAAATTGATACGGTGTCCGGCCCCCCTCCCTGAGACCACGCCGGATCCCGTGTTAATTAAAATGTTGGAGGTTGCACCTTCGGAGGAGGGCAAAGGGGAGCACAGGGAAACTACCACCTCTGCCAAGGAGGCTTGTAGTAAGGGGGGAATCGAGGGTCCCTCCCTCCAGGGGGAGAAGAGGACCGCTTCCGAAGACCCGGAGGCCAAGGCCTCAAAGCGGGGAAGGAAATCACCGGAAGATCCAGTGCCGGGAAGAGCCCTGTCCGCACAGTCTCCCCAAAGGAATAAGCCCTCCAGTGAGCCATAAGTAAAAAAAGGGGGGTTTTGCAATAGGGGACATCCCTACTTTATTTCTAAGGTTAACCGAAGTTTTCACCTTGTAGTTCGGATCTCAACCCTTCTCAGCAGAGCTCATCTTCGGGGGACCTTCGTCCGGAGATGATGGAGAGCGAAACGCCTCCATCTGCCACCCTGTCAGGCGGGGCGGATGACCTTGAGGTGTCGTCACGGAGGGTCTCCCCAAGTTCGGCGGGACCGAGGAGTTCGGCACCCACTGGAGTACGGCCGGTGGAGCTGCAGGATTTGCTTGAGAGGGCGTATATCTCAGAAGATCACCGCACATTAATGAGTATGATGATTGAAAGGATCTCATCCGCCAAGAGCGGGTTGTATGAGGCCGTCGGAAGTTTACTGACGGGTTTGAGGTATGCGAAAAATGACATACCTTTTGACAGTTTTGCACATGGAGTGCGCCCTGTATAGATAGTAGCCCCTGAGACTTGGTATGCTGTCGAAAATGACAGCGTGCCGAGGATCGTTATCTCAGTTATAGACTGTTGCCTTTCCCATGCAGGTGGTGGAACGATCGGTGGCCAGCCGGACTGATGGAGCTGCTGAGCTGAAGCGTCAACTCGACGTTGCGGATGCGGACATCGCGCTGGTGAATAAACGATTTGACGAGTCACAAGGTAAATGGTTGCTCCGTGGTCACCGAGTAAGGGAGCTGATGCTCGTTTCTTACAATATGTGTGCTTGATGCAGATGGTGCCGCTGCTGTGGAAGACCTTCGAGCAGAGCTTGCTCAAGCCAAGGAGCAAGCCAGGCAAAGTGATGCGGCTGCCTCGAAGGCAGCAGAAGAGCTAAAAGCCGAAAAGGCTGTTCACTGCCGAAGCAGGGAGGAGATGGCCGGAATGGCCGTGAGATTAAAATATGCTACTGACCGCTATGAGTTTCTTGAAAGAGAACGCCGAGCGGAGCAAGAGGACCTGAAGAAAGCCGTCGCCGAAGCCAAGGATGCCCGTAGTGCGATGCGGGCTATGAAGGAGGAACTATGTCAGGCCGGAGACATTGCGGCTGGAAAGCCCTTTCTGCTGCGTAGGAAGTTCACGGATCCGAAGTATGCTCAGTTGGGCCAATTGTGTGGTGCGGAGGATCCTTATCTGGATTTGGCGGCGAGTGCGGCGGACGCAGTCGTGCACTTCCGAAGCCAGAAGGATCACGAAATGGAAGAGCTTTTGTGGTCTCAATTCCATAGTCCGGAGCATCCACTTCCGTTGGCTGATCGGTTGGCGGAGTGGGCTGAGCTGAATAGGCTGTCCGAACTTGCCATGACAGATGTGGTGGCTCATCTGTGGCCAGAAAGGCCCAAGCCGGAGAGTTATTTTGGCTTGTTGCAGCAATTCCTTGGGGCGGTGCCGCATATCGAGGCGATGCAGCGGTCGGCATGCATAGAGGGTGCACGGATGGATCTTGCCCGTGTTAAGACATACTGGGCGGAGATGGATGCCACCGCTGTTGCATCCCGGGGTTCGGACAAAGGCCAATTACCCGCCGAGCACTATTTTGAGGAAGTCCTGCAGGGCGCTCGTTTAATAGAGTCGCAGTGCTCGAAAGATGTTATGTTCAAATGACGTGTATGATTTGTGAGATCATGTTTATAATGCAATAGCTATTTATACTTGTGCGTTCAAGTATTGAACTATCTCCTGTGCGGCCGTATATGTATGTATAACCTGAAAGATGGCAGTCTTTGGCTTCAGCCCCCACGCACATGGTGCGAGGGTTTTTGCAAAAGAAAAGCGCTTTTTCACACTTAATCCAACATCTTGGTCCTTTGAAGGAGGTGATAGCGTAGCAAACTAGGCAACCGGACTATAATGCTTTATGACTTTCACTTAGCCATAGGAGCTCGAAGGTGGGGCTACTATATAGCCCCTAGAGGCACCGCGCTTCTCCGAACTCAGGGCGCGTATGTGCTTGACCGGGAAGCGGTCCTTCGTCAAAGCGGAGGAATTCTAAACAATCCAGTAGTTGATCGAGTGGTTGACCAGTCTCTCGCTATATCATGACAGTTAGTTTTCGGCTTTCTCTACTGAGGTGCTCGCCCGGCCGAACCGGGGCACAATCGCAGTAGTTCTCCTGGTGCCGCGTTAGCCGATGGAGCGGAACATAAGGCAGCAAAACACAGGGGCCGGGCAAACCCAACATTTGACCAGAGACATGATTCAGAGCTGATGCATATAAGGCCTAACTCGAGACGCCGAACACTCCCTGAGGTATTCGGTCTTTATGATACCGGGCAGAACAATGCCCTAAGCCCCTAGTGTCCAGGTACGGGTGAGAACTTCTGACGCGGCCGATGCCAAAACGCCAGCCTCCTCCTCGGTTATGGTAAGAAACCGGGGGATGTGTATCAACAAGAGACAGTAAGAAAGGTTTACGCAGGGTCTTAATCTGAAAAGAATCCTTGTAACGGGTCCCTGCTGCACGTCTGCGCCTGTGTCTCTGTTGTGCTTTATCCTGGACGGGTGTAGCACGTGCTTCATCTGTAAAGGAGAAGAACTTAGTTTGGAAAAATATCGTGCAAAAGATGTATTTAAAATAAAGTATGATAAAGTTGAGCTTTATTGGCTCTCATTGTTTATACGTGCAGCCCCTTGTAAAGAGGTATGCGGCGGGGAAGCCCCTTGTTTATTTATGCCGGACTCGCCTAACCGTGTCCAAGGTCTGAATGACCTGTTTTTAGGGGCTTTGACCAGCAAGGTCGGATTAGTGTGCGGCTGTCAACGCAGTCTCACGTTTTCCGTGGTCGAGGAACACTCAGATTTACCCTTTACTGAGATTATGCCGCGTGGACCAGGCATTTTAAGCGTAAGAGACGCGTAATGCGGTATTGCGTTAAAGCGGGCGAATGCTTCGCGTCCCAGTAGTGCTTGATGGCTACTTTTGAATGGGGCGATATGGAAAATGAGCTTTTCGCGACGGAGGTTGTCGGATGAACCGAACACGACCACTAGTAGTACAGAGCCTGTACATTTGGCGTAAAGGCCAGGCGTCACTCCTTTGAAGGAAGTGCTGCTATGGTGAATTTTGGTAGGGTCTATCCCCATTCTGCGGACGGTGTCCTGGTATAGCAGGTGCCGCACTATGTTTCCGTGTTATCACATGAAGTGAGTTCACTGTTTTGACTTCTAGTGGGAAAGTCTTCTGTTTTCCGGCGTGCTGCTTGTGGGGTTCGTCGTCGTCTTCGCTTGGTGTGTCGAGCCCCTTGCGTTCGGCGTTAAGTCGGCCGGACTGCTTGAAGACCCAACAATCTCTGTGGGTATGGTTTGCAGGCTTCCCGGGGGTACTATGTATTTGACATATCCTATCCAAAATTTTGTTTAGGTTGGATAGCTCGTCACTGTTGTCCTTGAGGGGCAGTGTTTTATTATTCGGCCGAGAGCTTTTGAATCCGGCGTTGACCGCCGTGCTATTTGGGCCATTTTCCTTATTCCGGCGCTGATCTTTTCTGCGTCGTGATTTCCCATTTCCATCCCTGACTTCGGATGTACTCGGGTCGCTGGTGCTGCATCTAGCCAGCCAGCTGTCTTCCCCCGCGCAAAAGCGGGTCATGAGGCTTGTTAGTGCGGCCATTGTTCTTGGTTTTTCCTGGCCGAGGTGTCTGGCGAGCCATTCGTCTCGGACGTTATGCTTAAAGGCTGCTAAGGCTTCGGCGTCCGGACAGTCGACTATTTGGTTCTTTTTGGTGAGGAACCTATTCCAGAATTTGCGTGCTGACTCTCCGGGCTGTTGAGTTATGTGACTTAGATCGTCTGCATCCGGAGGGCGGACATAAGTCCCCTGAAAATTTGCTCGAAACGCATCCTCGAGCTCTTCCCAACTTCCAATGGTGTTTTCCGGGAGGCTTTTGAGCCAATGCCGAGCTGGCCCTTTGAGCTTGAGGGGTAAGTATTTTATGGCATGGAGGTCATCTCCTCTGGCCATATGTATGTGTAGGATATAATCCTCAATCCAGACTCCGGGGTCTGTTGTTCCGTCATATGCCTCTATGTTTACGGGTTTGAATCCCGCTGGAAATTCATGATCCAGTACCTCATCGGTGAAACATAGTGGGTGTGCGGCGCCCCTGTATTTGGGTGTGCCGTTGTCTTCAAACACTCGGCGGGTTGTGTTGCTTCCTGGAGTCTTCTTTTTTGGCCCATAGATGGACCTGACCGGGTCATCCTTTTTGCGAGGATCCTTATGTGGATCGTGTGCCGGCTTGTGTGCGGCGCCCCTTGCCGCTCTTAGCCTGTCATCTGGTCGTCTATCCGGCCAGGCGGCCTCTTTCTTTTTTGACTGTGGGGGCTCTACGGCCTCCTCGTCAAATTCGGGCAACAGCTTGCGCTTCGGGTAGCTCTTTGCCTGGTGACTATCACCATATTTATCTGCGGTATTGAGTACTTTGCTCCATCTCATTCTGAGTGCGTCCTCCGCTGTTTTGAGCTTCCGCTTTTGCTTCTTCAAACTTCTTGCAGTGGCGATGAGCCTTTTATGAAGGTTCTTATGCTCCTGTGATGTGTCCGGCGTGAGATCGTCTGGACTGTTGTTTTCGCCGGGGATGGGTTGCTTGTCCAATTCATCCTGTTCGATGGTTGCTTGGTGGCATGTTCGTCGTCCACTGCTTCGCCCTGCTCTCAGGCCGGGTCAGTATGGGTGCCGTTGTTATCGAGGCAGGACTTCGGGCGGCGCTTCCGTCGCCGTTTTGGTTGTTTGTCGGGGGAGTTGTCCTTCGCCACGTCCCGTTGTTCCTTGTTATCGCTTCCTTTTGGCGCATCCACCATGTATACGTCGTGAGTTGAGGTGGCTTTCCAGTGCCCAGTAGGCGCTGGTTCTTGGTCGTCTCCGGCATCGTCGTCCATACCGTCGATGTCTCCGGAGTCGAAGTATAACATGTCGGTTAGATCGTCGACAGTGACTACTAAGTGGGTGGTGGGTGGGCTTTGAATTTCTTCGTCGTCCGCATCCCAACTGTCCTGACCGCAGTCCGGCCAGGGCTCTCCTGATAACGAGAGATACTTTA
This sequence comes from Triticum aestivum, assembly GCF_018294505.1. Lineage (NCBI taxonomy): Eukaryota > Viridiplantae > Streptophyta > Magnoliopsida > Poales > Poaceae > Triticum > Triticum aestivum. The sequence continues at coordinate 29,526,421 of NC_057810.1, forward strand.
GCGAATTCAAGATGTCGCCGAAAGGTGAGTGTTGAAAGATGTCCGCAGCGGTGAACTCCATGATCGGCGCCCAATCGGATTCGATTGGAGGGGGCGCGGGAGGTTCGGAGTCTGGAGAGGAGTCCGGCACCTCGGAGTCACGAGCTTCATGAGGGACAAGGTCAGTGTTTGGCTCTATCGCCGTAGAGGTTGCAGCCCCCGAGGCGGTGTCTAGCCACCCGTCCTCGATCTGCGCAGCCGGCTCCGAATTGAAGATCGGAGCGGACTCGTGTGCGGCCTCCAGGTTACTGTCCGGCTGCAGAGCTAAATCATGCCCGTCGTGACAGTGCGGCGCGCTCGGCTGTGGCTCGAATCCATCGAAGATCAAGTCCCCGCGGATGTCAGCCGTGAAGTTCAAACTTCCAAATCTGACCTGACGGCCAGGGGCGTAGCTTTCGATCTGCTCCAGATGGCCAAGCGAATTGGCCCGCAGTGCAAAGCCGCCGAATACGAAGATCTGTCCGGGGAGGAAGGTCTCACCCTGGACTGCGTCGTTGTTGATGATCGAAGAAGCCATCGAGCCTATCGGTGACGACACAGAGGAACTCTCAATGAAAGCACCAATGTCGGTGTCAAAACCGGCGGATCTCGGGTAGGGGGTCCCGAACTGTGCGTCTAGGCGGATGGTAACAGGAGACAAGGGACACGATGTTTTACCCAGGTTCGGGCCCTCTTGATGGAGGTAAAACCCTACGTCCTGCTTGATTGATATTGATGATGTGGGTATTACAAGAGTAGATCTACCACGAGATCAAGGAGGCTAAACCCTAGAAGCTAGCCTATGGTCTGATTGTTGTTCGTCCTATGGACTAAAGCCATCCGGTTTATATAGACACCGGAGAGGGCTAGGGTTACACAGAGTCGGTTACAATGGTAGGAGATCTACATATCCATATTGCCATGCTTTCCTTCCACGCCAAGGAAAGTCCCATCCGGACACGGGACGAAGTCTTCAATCTTGTATCTTCATAGTCTTGGAGTCCGGCTGATGATGATAGTTCGGCTATCGGACACCCCCTAGTCCAGGACTCCCTCACTCCCACTTGCACTAGAGTCAATAATCTAGCTCACATCACCATGTGATTTAACAACAATAGTTCACATCACCATGTGATTACCACCCATAGTTCACATCGCTATGTGACCAACACTCAAAGGGTTTACTAGAGTCAGTAATCTAGTTCACATCGCTTATGTGATTTAACACCCAAAGAGTACTATGGTATGATCATGTTTTGCTCGTGAGAGAAGTTTAGTCAATGGGTCTGTCACATTCAGAGCCGTATGTATTTCGCAAATATTCTATGTCTACAATGCTCTGCACGGAGCTACTCTAGCTAATTGCTCCCACTTTCAATATGTATCCAGATTGAGACTTTAGAGTCATCTGGATCGGTGTAATAGCTTGTACCAATGTAACTCTTTACGACAAACTCTTTTATCACCTTCATAATCGAGAAACATTTCCTTAGTCCTCACTAAGGATGTTCTTGACTGCTGTCCAGTGATCTCCTCCTAGATCAAAATTGTACTCCCTTGCCCAACCCAGAGCAAGGTATACAATAGGTCTGGTACACAACATGGCATACTTTTATAGAACCTATGACTGAGGCATAGGGAATGACTTTCATTCTCTTTCAATTTTCTGCCGTGGTCAGGATATGAGTCTTACTCAATTTCATACCTTTGCAACACACGCAAGAACTCTTTCTTTGAATGTTCCATTTTGAACTACCTCAACATCTTGTCAAGGTATGTACTCATTGAAAATTTTATCAAGCTTCTTCATCTATCTCAATAGATCTTGACGCTCAATATGTAAGTAGCGTTACTGAGGTCTTTCTTTTAAAGAACTCCTTTCAAACACTTCTTTATGCTTTCCAGAAAAATTCTACATCATTTCTGATCAACAATATGTTACTCACATATACTTATCAGAAAGGTTATAGTGCTCCCACTCACTTTATTGTAAATACAGGCTTCACTACAAGTCCGTATAAAACTATATGCTTTGATCAACTTATCAAAGCATATATTCCAACTCCGAGATGCTTGCACCAGTCCATAAATGGATCGTTGGAGCTTGCACACTTTGTTAGCACCTTTCGGATCGAAAAAACCTTCTGGTTGCATCATATACAACTCTTTTTTCAGAAATCCATTTAGGAATGTAGTTTTGACATCCATTTGCCAAACTTCATAATCATAAAATGCGGCAATTGCTAACATGATTCGGATAGACTTAAGCATCGCTACGGGTGAGAAGGTCTCATTGTAGTCAACCCCTTTGAACTTGTCGAAATCCTTTTTGCGACAATTCAAGGTTTGTAGATAGTAACACTACTAACAGCGTCCGTCTTCCTCTTGAAGATCCATTTATACTCAATGGCTTGTCGATCATCGGGCAAGTCAACCAAAGTCCACACTTTGTTCTCATACATGGATCCCATCACAGGTTTCATGGCCTCAAGCCATTTCACGGAATCTGGGATCATCATTGCTTCCTCATAGTTCGTAGGTTTGCCATGGTCAAGTAACATGACCTCCAGAACAGGATTACCGTACTACTCTGGTGCGGATCTTACTCTGGTTGACCTACGAGGTTTGGTAGTAACTTGATCTGAAGTTACATGATCATCATCATTAGCTTCCTCACTAATTGGTGTAGAAATCACAAGAACAGATTTATGTGATGAACTACTTTCCAATAAGGGAGCAGGTATAGTTACCTCATCAAGTTCTACTTTCCTCCCACTCACTTCTTCCGAGAGAAACTCCTCCTCTAGAAAGGATCCATTCTTTCGCAACAAAGATTTTGCCTTCAGATCTGTGATAGAAGGTGTACCCAACAGTTTCCTTTGGGTATTCTATGAAGACGCACTTCTCCAATTTGGGTTCGAGCTTATTAGTTTGAAACTTTTTCACATAAGCATCGCAACCTCAAACTTTAAGAAACGACAGCTTTGGTTTCTTGCCAAACCACAGTTCATAAGGCGTCGTCTCAACGGACTTTGATGGTGCCCTATTTAAAATGAATGCAACTGTCTCTAATGCATAACCCCAAAACGATAGAGGTAAATCGGTAAGAGACATCATAGATTGCACAATATCCAATAAAGTATGGTTATGACCTTCAGACACACCATTAAGCTGTGGTGTTCCAGGTGGCATGAGTTTGTGAAACTATTCCACATTATTTTAACTGAAGGCCAAACTCGTAACTCAAATATTCATCTCCACGATCATATCGCAGAAACTTTATTTTCTTGTGACGATGATTTTCCACTTCACTCTGAAATTGTTTCAATCTTTCAACTATTTGAGACTTATGTTTCATCAAGTAGATATACCCATGTCTGCTCAAATCATCTGTGAAGGTCAGAAAATAATGATACCCGCCACGAGCCTTAATACTCATTGGTCTGCATACATCAGTATGTATTATTTCCAACAAGTCAGTAGCTCGTTCCGTTGTTCTGGAGAACGGAGTTTTAGCCATCTTGCCAAAAAAGGCACGGTTCGCAAGCATCAAATAATTCATAACCAAGTGATTTCGAAAATCCATCTTTATGGAGTTTCTTCATGCGCTTTACATCGATATCACCCAAACGGCAGTGCCACAAATAAGTTGCACTATCATTATTAACTTTGCATCTTTTGGCATCAATATTATGAATATGTGTATCACTACGACCGAGATCCAACAAACTATTTTCATTTGGTGTATGACCACTGAAGGTTTTATTCATGTAAACAAAACACCAATTATTCTCCGATTTTAAATGAGCAACCGTATTGCAATAAACATGATCGAATCATATTCATGCTCAACGCAAACGCCAAATAACATTTATTTAGGTTTAACACTAATCCCGAAAGTATAGGGAGTGTGTGATGATGATCATATCAATCTTGGAACTACTTCCAACACTCATAGTCACTTCCCCTCAACTAGTCTCTATTTATTATGTAACTCCTGTTTCGAGTTACTAATCTTAGCAACCGAACAAGTATCAAATACTCAGGGGCTACTATAAACACTAGTAAGGCACACATCAATAACCAGTATATCAAATATACCCTTGTTCACTTTGCCATCCTTCTTATCCACCAAATATTCAGGGTATTTCCGTTTCCAGTGACCATTTCCTTTGCAGTGTAAGCACTCAGTTTCAGGCTTTGGTCCAGCTTTGGGCTTCTTCGCGGGAGCGACAACTTGCTTGTCATTCTACTTGAAGTTCCCTTTCTTTCCCTTTGCCCTTTTCTTGAAACTAGTGGTCTTGTCAATCATCAACACTTAATGTTCTTTCTTGATTTCTACCTTCATCGATTGCATCATCATGAAAAGCTCGGGAATCGTTTTCATTATCCCTTGCCTACTATAGTTCATCACGAAGTTCTACTAACTTGGTGATGGTGACTAGAGAACTCTGTCAATCACTATCTTATCTGGAAGATTAACTCCCACTTGATTCAAGCGATTGTAGTACCCAGACAATCTGAGCACATGCTCACTAGTTGAGCAATTCTCCTCCATCTTTTAGCTATAGAACTTGTTGGCGACTTCATATCTCTCAACTCGGGTATTTGCTTGAAATATTAACTTCAACTCCGGGTACATCTCATATGGCCCATGACGTTCAAAACGTCTTTGAAGTCCCGATTCTAAGCCATTAAGTATGGTGCACTAAACTATCCAGTAGTCATCATATTGATCTAGCCAAACGTTCATATGTCTGCATCTGCTCCTACAATAGGTCCGTCACCTAGCGGTGCATCAAGGACATAATTCTACTGTGCAGCAATGAGGACAATCATCAGATCACGGATCCAATCTGCACCATTGCTACTAACATCTTTCAACACAATGTTCTCTAGGAACATACTAAAATAAACATATGATAGCAAGAACGCGAGCTATTGATCTACAACATAATTTGCAAAATACTAACAGGACTAAGTTCATGATAAATTTAAGTTCAATTAATCATATTACTTAAGAACTCCCACTTAGATAGACATCTCTCTAATCATCTAAGTGATCACGTGATCCAAATCAACTAAATCATAACCGATCATCACGTGAAATGGAGTAGTTTTCAATGGTGAACATCACTATGTTGATCATATCTACTATATGATTCACGCACAACCTTTCAGTCTCAGTGTTCCGAGGCCATATCTGCATATGCTAGGCTCGACAAGTTTAACCTGAGTATTTTGCGTGTGCAAAACTGGCTTGCACCCATTGTAGATGGACGTAGATCTTGTCACACCCGATCATCACGTGGTGTCTGGGCACGACGAACTTTGGCAACGGTGCATACTCAGGGAGAACACTTTTATCTTGAAATTTAGTGAGAGATCATCTTATAATGCTATCGTCAATCAAAGCAAGATAAGATGCATAAAAGATAAACATCACATGCAATCAATATAAGTGATATGATATGGCCATCATCATCTTGTGCTTGTGATCTCCATCTCCGAAGCACCGTCATGATCACCATCGTCACCGGCGCGACACCTTGATCTGCGTCGTAGCATCGTTGTCGTCTCGCCAACTATTGCTTCTACGACTATCGCTGCCCCTTAGTGATAAAGTAAAGCAATTACAGGGCGATTGCATTGCATACAATAAAGCGACAACCATATGGCTCCTTCCAGTTGTCGATAACTCGGTTACAAAACATGATCATCTCATACAATAAAATATAGCATCATGCCTTGACCATATCACATCACAACATGCCCTGCAAAAACAAGTTAGACATCCTCCACTTTGTTGTTGGAAGTTTTACGTGGCTGCTACGGGCTGAGCAAGAACCGTTCTTACTTATGCATCAAAACCACAACGATAGTTCATCAAGTTAGTGTTGTTTAACCTTCTCAAGGACCGGGCGTAGCCACACTCGGTTCAATTAAAGTTGGAGAAACTGACACCCGCAACCAATTGTGTGCAAAGCACGTCGGTAGAACCAGTCTCGCATAAGTGTACGCGTAATGTCGGTCCGGGCCGCTTCATCCAACAATACCGCCGAACCAAAGTATGACATGCTGGTAAGCAGTATGACTTGTATTGCCCACAACTCGTGTTCTACTCGTGCATATAACATCAACGCATAAAACCTGACTCGTATGCCACTATTGGGGAATGTAGTAATTTCAAAAAAAAAATCCTACGCACACGCAAGATCATGGTGATGCATAGCAATGAGAGGGGAGAGTGTTGTCCACGTACCCTCGTAGACCGGAAGCGGACGCGTTAGCACAACGTGGTTAATGTAGTCGTACGTCTTCACGATCCGACCGATCAAGTATCGAACGCACGACACCTCCGAGTTCTGCACACGTTCAGCTCGATGACGTCCCTCGAACTCCGATCTAGCCGTGCTTTGAGGGAGAGTTCTGTCAACACGACGGCGTGGTGACGATGATAATGTTCTACCGACGCAGGGCTTTGCCTAAGCACCGCTACGATATTATCGAGGTGAACTATGGTGGAGGGGGCACCACACACAGCTAAGAGATCTCAAGGATCAATTATTGTGTCTATGGGGTGCCGCCCTCCCCCGTATATAAAGGAGTGGAGGAGGAGGCCGGCCAAGAGGAGGAGGCGCGCCCAAGGGGGGAGTCCTACTCCCACCGGGAGTAGGACTCCTCCTTTTCCTATTTGGAGAAGGAGAGGGAAGGAAGAGGAAGGAGGGAGGAAGGAAAGGGGGGGCGGCGGCCCCCCTCCCAATACGGATTGGGCTTGGGGGGGGCCCTCCCTTGCTCCTTTCCCCTCCTTTCCACTAAAGCCCATTAAGGCCCATATACCTCCCAGGGGGTTCCGATAACCTCCCGAAGCTCCGGTATTGTCCCAATCTCACCCGGAACCATTCCGGTGTCCAAATATAGTTGTCCAATATATCGATCTTTATGTCTCGACCATTCCGAGACTCCTCGTCATGTCCATGATCACATCCGGGACTCCGAACTACCTTCGGTACATCAAAACACATAAACTCATAATATAGTCATCATCTAACTTTAAGCGTGCGGACCCTACGGGTTCGAGAACTATGTAGACATGACCGAGACACATCTCCGGTCAATAACCAATAGCGGAACCTGGATGCTCATATTGGCTCCCACATATTCTACGAAGATCTTTATCGGTCAAACCGCATAACAACATACGTTGTTCCCTTTGTCATCGGTATGTTACTTGCCCGAGATTCGATCGTTGGTATCTCAATACCTAGTTCAATCTCGTTGCCGACAAGTCTCTTTACTCGTTATGTAATGCATCATCCCATAACTAACTCATTAGCTACATTTCTTGCAAGTCTTATAGTGATGTGCATTACCGAGAGGGCACAGAGATACCTCTCCGACAATCGGAGTGACAAATCCTAATCTCGAAATACGTCAACTCAACAAGTACCTTCATAGACACATGCAGAGCACCTTTATAATCACCCAGTTATGTTGTGACGTTTGGTAGCACACAAAGTGTTCCTCCGGTAAGCGGGAGTTAAATAATCTCATAGTCATAGGAACATGTATAAGTCATGAAGAAAGCAATAGCAACATACTAAACGATCAAGTGCTAAGCTAACGGAATGGGTCAAGTCAATCACACCATTCTCCTAATGATGTGATCCCGTTAATCTATGGTTAGGAAACATAACCATCTTTAATTAACGAGCTAGTCAAGTAGAGGCATACTAGTGACACTCTGTTTTTCTATGTATTCACATGTATTATGTTTCCAGTTAATACAATTCTAGCATGAATAATAAACATTTATCATGAAATAAGGAAATAAATAATAACTTTATTATTGCCTCTAGGGCATATTTCCTTCAAAGGCAGGCACAGGTTTTGAGGTGGATTCGCCTGACAGCGGTGCGCGATCCAATGTTGATTCCCGCACCATCCCCGCTGACTCCATCGACGAGCGATCCGAGGCGGGTCGCCTTCCTCTGCATGCAGCTAACTGCGTGTGGGCAGAACCTGCCAGCCCAGCTGCGGGGGTGTCCGACAGCCCATGTGTGGTGGATCCCGGCAGCCCAAGCGCAGGCAGGAGCGCGTCGTCACGCGGGGTGGACCCCGTCAGCCCAGGCACGGTCAGGAGCGCATCGCCGAGTCGCATCGCAGGCCCGCGGATCGAGCTAGCCGCTGACAGAGAGGTGTCAGGTGGATCTCCCTCGGATCGAGAACCTGGATCGCCTGCGCGACGATCTCCCTCGGATCGGGAGCTGGGATCTTCTGTGCCAAATAACACGGAGTCCTCTGAGCCAGGATCTTCTGCGCCTACAACATCAGCTCTTCACCAACCGCTTCGTCGACACACTAGATGACATGCAGGTATTTTCAAAGGGAAAGAATACATTGATGGTACGATAAGGTATGATAGAATCAAACATGCCTTTCTTAGCAGTGTTGGCGAACCAACTCACTTGCATGATGCTCTTGCTCATGAGGATTGAAAAAAGGCTATGGATGGTGAATATGATGCACTCCTGATAAATAGAACTTGGCATTTAGTACCACCGAGGAAGGGGAGTAATGTAATAGACTACAAGTGGGTATACAAAATAAAGAGAAAATCTGATGGAAGTATAGACAGATATAAGGCTAGGCTAGTTGCAAAGGGTTTTAAACAGAGGTTTGGTATTGACTATGAGGATACATTCAACCCTGTTGTTAAGTGCCACTATTCGACTTTTGTTATCTATTGTTATTTCCATAGGATGGAGTTTACGATAGCTAGATGTTCAGAACACGTTTCTTCATGGCGTTCCTGAGGAAGAAGTGTTCATGCGGGAGCCACCAGGATATGTGGATCAAAGCACACCATGTTATGTCTGTAAGTTGGATAAAGCTCTGTATGGTTTGGAACAGTTCCCAAGAGCTTGGCACTCAAGGTTGAGCATGCAGTTACAACAACTTGGGTTTACGCCATCTAAAGCAGATACCTCGTTGTTCTTCTACAATAAAGATAGTATCACTATATTTGTCCTTGTTTATGTTGATGATATAATTGTTGCTAGCTCAAGTTCAGGTGCTACTACTTGTTTGCTTAAGGATTTAAAGTTGGAGTTTGCTCTTATGGACTTGGGTAATCTTCACTATTTTTTTGGCATAGAGGTCAAACAAGTGAAGGATGGTATACTTCTCACACAGGAAAAATACACCACTGACATACTCAGGCGAGTAGGATTGAAAAATTGTAAACCTGTGAGTACACCAATGTCAACCTCAGAACAACTTACAATTGAGAGTGGGGAAGCACTTGGACTTGAAGATGCAACAAATTACAAAAGTGTTAGAGATGCTTTACATTATTTGACTCTTACACATCCTGATATTTCCTATTCTGTGAATAAGGTGTGTCAATATTTACATGCACCTAGGACAACTCATTGGACTGCAGTTAAGAGAATTTTGAGGTATCTTAAATATTCAGAAGGACTTGGAATTCAAATCACAAGTCTTTCTCCATGGTTGTTACTGCATATTCTGATGCAGATTGGGCAGGGTGTGCAGATGACAGAAGATCCACACGTGGCTTTGCTGTGTTTTTGGGTACAAATCTTGTGTCATGGAGTGCAAGAAAACAGGCCACTGTCTCAAGATCTAGTATGGAAGCTGAATATAAAGCTCTAGCAAATGCTACTGCTGAGGTAATGTGGATACAAACATTACTCAGTGAGCTTGGAATTAAGGCTCCTCGGGCTGCGAGGTTATGGTGTGTTAATATTGGTGCAACCTATCTCTCAGCTAATCCTGTTTTTCATGCACACACAAAATATATCAAAGTTGATTTCCACTTTGTCAGAGAAAGAGTAGCTCGCAAGCTACTTGATATTCGCCTTATACCAACTGTAGATCAACTTGCTGATGGCTTCACAAAACCTCTCACTACAAGGAGATTGGATGAGTTTAAGTACAATCTTAACCTTAGCAAAGTGCGTACGGTTCATATTGAGGGGGAGTGTAAGAATAAGTTGTATAGGGATAGGAGAGGTTAGTTTGAATTGTAATCTTTCTCTCTATCCCTTCTTCTGTTATTCCTCTCTGTAACCGATGGGGTCTCAATCTCCTCTTCTCGATCGACCCTCCTTCCTTGTAAGCCACGGCATATCTTCTATATAATGCAATGCAGCCCAGACGAAGGGTTCTATGCTTCCCACAATAATCTTACACAGCGATCCGCTGCACCATTGGCCCCCAGCCTTTTCTCCTTCGAAAAATTTCAACAGTTCTCTGATGGTTTTTTTTCCCCTATTCGCTAGCTTGATGCTCCATTATGTACGGTATGCCATATACTAATACGGAAACAAATAGATGCTAAAGATACCGCTGCAATAGGCTCATGCGGAATCTACCCCGGAAATGAGCATTATTTGTAATTTTCCATATCAATCAAATAATCGCAACAATAACTTAACAATGCTCCATGCATATACCTGGCTATATCACAATGAAGGAACAAGTGATCCACATATTTTTCTCATCACAAAATAAGCAGTTATCGTTATCTATGCCTCCCTTTTACTGGAGTATTTAACAAAAAACTACCACAATTCGTCGAACCGTGCCTACAAGCTACCACTTTACAAATTTTCGCGGAAAACTACCATTTTTTCACTAATATATGACTAAAAACTAGCACATCGACTTAATGACTGATTAGCAAGAATTAAACTTGATCATGACATGTTGGGGCCCACATGTCATTCTTCTTCTCCCACGCGTGAGCTCCCCCTGCCATGGCGCCCTCGGCCTCTGCTCCATCCACCGCCTGCCATGGCGCCTCGGCCTCTGCGCCGTCCACCGCCTGCCATGGCCGCCCCCAAGCGCCTCCTCCCTACCCCGCCCGCAGTCCTCTTGCATCTCCTCCGCGACCCCTACCTGATGCCAGGGCCGAGCTGCTTGCCTCCCTTGTTGTCCGCCACCACCGCCTCCCTCCTGCCACTGATGCTGCTGGCCCTCGCTGTCGAGTGCGTCGTCGGTGGCCTCCTCCTTGCCCCGTGCGCCATCCAGCTCCGCCGCCTCCCTCCTGCTGCTGATGCTGCTGGCCCTCGCTGTCGAGTGCGTCATCGGTGGCCTCCTCCTTGCCCCGTGCGCCATCCAGCTCCGCCTCCTCCCAGCGTCCTCCTGCCTACGCCGCCCCATAGCTCTCCCGAGGCCATCACCCACCACCACCCCGCGACGCTCGTCCTCTGGACTACCACCACTAACGCAAGCACGTGAGTAATGGAGCCGGTGACTCGGCGCGGCCAGGTCGCGCTCCAGGCAGCAGCAGCTCGCCGGGGTGTTGCAGTCCAAAGAGCTATCGCCGGTGTGCTGGTAAGGTGTTTGTTGAAATGCCAAAGAGATATAGAGAGAGGAGGAAGAAGGTGATGCTGACGTGTGGGGTCTCCTCCGTGCGAAGAAGCCAGCTCCTGTCATAAGCGTGTTTAAACTGGACGAATCGGTTGATTTACATGGTAGTTTTTAGTCATAGATTAGCAAAAAAGGTAGTTTTCGGCACAAATTCGTAAAGTAGTAGTTTGTGGGCACGGTTCCACGAATTGTGTTAGTTTTTGGTTAAATACTCCTTTTACTGAGATTATCACTAGACTACATAGATTATCCCTAGGTAATTCGAAATTAAAGCGTGTTGCCGTTGAGCGATGATATATAAACCTCGTGTCTCTACCATTCCCATCCATGAGTGAACCTTGCACTAAAGAAATCGTCCTTGTACGTTACCAGAATGGTGAGCTGTCACATGAGACAGATTTTTGAAGTGGATATATTTGTCACTTAGCAACTCCTGCCACTTGAGACAGATATGCGGAGGTGACGATGACAGGTTGCTGTGCACTGGACTACTAGAGCCCGAGCGACACATGCAATAACGACGTGAACATTTTTGGAGGTGACGACGCGGCAGTTTGAAAGTATGTTCATGCATGTGTACACCCTTATTCGATGGTCACTTTCGATAAGGATCCAGCGCACTAGAACATCACCGAGACACCAACGTTGTCGTGGCGTGTAAAGTAATCCTGGCGTGAGCCTCAGTGCAGTTTTGCTTTAGTCACGCTGGACCAGCAGCGGCCGCCAGCGGATGGACGCACGCGCCGCTCCGATCGGCCGTCGAATATATATGCTGGAGTAGGGCGGAAGCCATCACTCTCTCGTACTGCATCTTGTAGAAGATCACGCAACGCAACAGCCTTAACAAAAATAGCAGTTGATTGAAGCAGGGTCGATCCATGCCATGGCGAACCTCGAATCGTTAGCCTCACTTGCCGCCATCCTCATCCTCGTCCTCGTCGAGGTCGCTGTCCTGTCCTCGTTCGCGGCCGCGCAGCTGCGGCCGGACTACTACGCCAACGTCTGCCCCAACCTGGAGGGCATTGTCCGGTACTCCGTGAAGCAGTCCATGGTCAAGTCCCCCATCTCCGCGCCCGCCACCCTCAGGCTCTTCTTCCACGACTGCGCCGTCATGGTATGGCTATGTTACACATTAACGCAAGTAATTGATGGCTAGTATCATGCAAGACTGACAGACCGAAGCACATCATGCGTGCAGGGCTGTGACGCATCGGTCATGATCATCAGCCCGACTGGCGACGACGAGTGGCGGAACCAGGACGACTATTCGCTGAAGCCGGAGGGCTTCCAGACGATCCTGGATGCCAAGGCTGCCGTGGACAGCGACCTGCAGTGCCGCTATAAGGTGTCCTGCGCCGACATAATCGCCCTCGCCGCAAGAGAGTCCGTCTCCCAGGTAGTATTGGTCTAGCCAAAAGCTATGAAAATCCATAAATATCGTATATATACAGATATACTTGACAATTGACACGCATTCGTATATGATATACTTGATGTATACCCAGCCTTAATAACAAAGTAAAGGTTGACGCATACAGCCAATTATAGCAACAAATCAGTGAGCCATAACAAAGGCATAGCAGAAAATATCCAGCCACTATAAAGCAAAGCACGACATATAGTATATAGCTTTAGCGTGACGCTAAACTAAGGTCCAAATTTAATAGTGCTAAGTAAATTACACTATAGCACATTATTTGCAAAAAAATCAATTTAGTGCATAACATGTTGAGCTTTAATTTTGCGCAATAGCCCATTATTTAAAATAAAATAAAGTAGTAGGAGTCCTCTGCCATGAGACGACCATGAACAAATGTGTTGCAGAGCGGAGGGCCCAACTACACAGTAGAGCTGGGCAGGTACGATGGGAAGATCTCGACGACGAACAGCGTCATGCTGCCGCACGTCGACGACAACCTCGACAGCCTCAATTCCTTCTTCTATACCCTAGGCCTCTCCCAGATCGACATGATCGCATTATCAGGTACATGATTCATCTCATCACATCGTCGACTTCTGAATCTGATCACGTCGGCCGGCCTGTTGTTGACCACCATCTACCACCCCCTCAGGTGCCCACACCTTGGGAGCGGCCGACTGCGGCTTCTTCCAGCACAGGACCAGGGGCAAGGATCCGAGCATGAACCCGAGCTTTGACGCGCAGCTTCAGGGCACCTGTGCCAGACAGAACTTTGCGTTCCTGGATGACGTGACACCGGTGGGATTCGACAACTCCTACTTCAAGCTCCTGCAGAATGGCAGGGGCCTCCTGGGCTCCGACCAGGTGTTGTACACAGACCAGAGATCACGCGGTACCATAGACTACTATGCGTCCAACCAGGGCATCTTCTTCTACGACTTTAGCATCGCCATGACAAAGCTCGGCAAGGTCGGGGTCAAGACGGCCACTGACGGCGAGATACGCCGTGACTGTCGGTATCCAAATTAGATACTTATAGCATATGAAGATTGCTCATTGTCCAAACATACCGCTGTCTATAAATGGACTATAAAATGTGTAGGGGTGAATTCCATATATGCCATTGTAAATTTACGCCTACCCTCATATGTTATTCCAAATATGTCACTGAAATTTTGCAACATGTATACATATTACACTACTGTCGCTTGACTGGTAGTGGTCGTCAAGTGGCAGCTGAAAAATATAATTTCGCCCTTGGTCATATCTTGTGGTGATTTAGCCAAATGACTGAATTTTGCAGCGTAGTAAACACATAGGAACATGGGACCCGATCATAACTGCAATTCTGTGCATGACTTAGCTCACTTTTTAAAATTTCATTGATGGATAGTCCATATTCAAGAACAAATAAGATTCACTCCTTGTTAAACAATGATTTCAGCATTTCATACGTTGAGGGAAGAACAGATCTGAGAATCAAGCACTCATCCAAAATCTCCACCCACATCCCAGGAATCAGTGTAATTTTGTACTCCCTCTGATCCAATTTAATTGATGCAGCCTCTATACAACTAGGCGAATACTAATTCAGATCGGAGCTCTCGAGGAGCAAGATGGAGCACAGTGGGGGTCGAGGAGTAGCACCGGATCGCCGTGTAGCTGCAGTGGTTGTAGGTGTGGCTCACACTGTAAAGGTGGAGCCCAACGGCGGCGGTGTGAGCTGATGTGTATAACCCTAGGCAGTCCTTGCTGCTTAGGGACCGGGCAAAGAGAGAATGCATGAAGCTGTTGCCGTCGTGGCCATGGCTGTTGCGCAGGAAGACGCCGAGCGTGAGATGGTGGAAGAAGCGGCCGGAGGAGGACCTTGCTAAAGCAGTGTGGGAAGAGGGCAAGGCCGGAGCGACCCTTGTACTTGCTGCCGCCACGGCCCTCCTGTGTGCCGTGCTACAAGCGGTTGCTCGAGGAGGCGATCGCTGGTGTGGGGGGAGGGGGACTTGGGCCAGTGGCAGGGGAGGGAGACCAGGGCCATCTGCTGTAGGAGTGCGGCGGCCACCGGCTGGGGAGGGTGACCGGGACTGGTGGCAGCTGAAGAGGGAATGGCGACGACGCCTGCATCGTGGGAGGAGAGTCAAGGGAAGAAGGTTGTGCCTAGTGCGCGGGACATACGTAGGTTTTATTTTTCTTTTATTTCTTTCTGACAGATGGGTCCAGGGGAAAGATTGGGATTATGAAAATAATTTTTTTTCTAAAACACAGTATAGACGCGGGCGCTCATATACACACGCGTACACTCACCCCTACGAACACACATGCACACCCTATCGTTATGAGCACCTCCGAGAGATTGAGCTGACAAATCATCTTGAGATTGACGGAGTCACTACAGGCGCCTGGTAGTCGACAGAAACGTCTCCTCCTGAACGTGCATCACCGGAAATCCTGATATAAATCTAGAGTAATATGAGCACCAGAATTTAAACCCTGATGGGCTGGGAATACCACTCTCCTCCTAACCATCCAGCACATGTTGGTTCGCAAAGAGGGGTCAACTTACGATACTGGAATATATGCACTTGGTGCAAAATTTTGATGACGTATTTTGAAGAGGGATTAAATGGCATATGGGGATATGGTAAAATTTTCAGTGACATGTAATGGTCGATCTGTTCTGAATTATGTCAAGTTCATGCATGCCTTACTGACGGGTCTATTCCACAAGCAACCTTAAGAGCTTATTCTATACATGAAAAAAATTATCATGTACAACAAACGGACTGCTCTACTCACTTGACCTTGTTCCACAAGGGCATCAGAAAGGATTTCCCATGCCGCTACCGGGCATTTCATGTGCCATTTTGTTGATCTGCAACTTCCAGCGATGAAACCCTAGTAGAGCAATAAATTTCTCGAATATTGCACGCATGCCCGAAAAATGCGGGGCGTGGCAAATGTCATGCGGTTGCCCCCTTTTAGAGCACGAGAAGTTTCGAGGCCAACGGAGCAACAGAACCAGCACTTCCTGCACAAACCAGACACGTTCTCTCTTGATACCCAGAGGCTAGCTCAGAGACGGTGCGGTTTACAAGCGGCCTCAGGGAAAAAATAGTTGAATTAATAAAAAAACGCCGGCATCCACCATTTAGAAGATGGTCTATCATTTTGAATCTTCTCTGCCCGAAACAGGTGAAGATTCAAAGTGATAGTTCATCTTTTTAATAAAAGTGTAATGAATACCGAAGCTTACTGCGCATCTGGATTATCCCACTATTTAAACATGTTATTTTGCTTGACTCTAGGCGAGGTGGGACTAAAGTTTGATGGTAGCCTTATCTTTACTGAGAGCAACTCTCGGCAACAGTTCCTTTACAGAGAGCAACTCTCGGAACAGGTATTGTTGGATCATAAAATTAGTACATATTCATAATTGTATACCACCGAAGTACTTTCGACTTTTTAAACAGGTCATGTTGCTTGTCTCTTAGCGAGGTGGGACTAAATATTTGCCGAGAGGCACTTTCCGTAAAGAGTTGCAACCGTGACCATGCTGTTATTTGCCGCCGGAGGTGCCACGTGGCAAAACTTTGCCGTGTGGTGACCTGTTGGCCCTCGGCAAATAATGCCTTTGCCGGGTGTTGCTTTTTTGCCAAGTCATACTCTCGGCATTATCATGTGTTTGCCGAGTGCGGCTCTCGGCGTTCATTACTTTGCCGACTGCCGTGTTTTGGCTCTTGGCGAAAACTCTGACACCCGGCAACGAAATTTTCAGTAGTGTAGACATGTCGGTCCGGATGTTTGCGGGCGTTTTCGGGACGGTGTTGGAGATGCCCCAACCACGGTTTTTGGGACGGTTTTCGGGGCGGCGTTGGCTGGGTGTAGCGTCCGCGACGACGCAGCTTCCCAAAACCTCGTGCCCGGCCGTTCACATCCAAAGAAATCGTCCTTGACTTGTACGTTTCCAGAACGGTGAGAGGGAGAGCTTGGAGTCTGCCGCATGAGAGAGGGAGAGCTTGGAGTCTGCCACTTGAGAGTTTAGACAGATATGGGAGGCAGTGGAGTTCAAGCTGTGTGAGGCTTAAACCTCGTGGAGAGGCGTGGGCATGCATGTGTGTGCTTTTTTAGGATAACCTCGGCGGCAGATCCAGCCTGAGAAAAGGAAAATCCGGTTGTCACTTTCCATATGAATCCTGGGATGTCATGTGAGTGAGTGGGACACTCCGGGTCGAAAATTCTCCAGCACCATATGTATATCCAAGCATCCGACGTACTACTTGAACATCACCGAGACACCAACGTAATCGTAGCGTGACAAGTAACCGTAGCGTACGTGAGCTTCAGTGCATCTTTGCTTTAGTCACGCCGGACGGGCAGCGACCGCCGGCCGGTGGACGCGCGACTCCTACCGTCGAACAGTACCATTATTACCAGGACTGGAGTAGGGCAGAAGCCATCACTTTCCAACAGCTAATTTCGGAATAGTACTCCCTCCGTCCGGGTGTATAAGTCATTTGCGTAGTTCTAGGTCATCGATTTGAGGAATTAAATATGTGTTATATGTCATGAAAAGTATACCACTAGATTTCCACACGGATGTAGTTTCTAAATATATATTTTTTGTCACATATAATACATATTTAGATAGTTAAATTATCGACCTAGAACTACGCGAATGACTTATACACCGGGACGGAGGTAGTAGTATTGACAAAAGCAGCTCAAGGCGTCGGTCGATGCATTCCATGGCGAATCGCGCCGCCATCATCTTCGTCGTCGTCCTAAAAGTGGCTGTCCTCTCGTCGTCCGCAGCCGCGCAGCTGAGGCCGGACTACTACGCCGGCGTCTGCCCCAACCTGGAGGGCATCGTCCGGAGCTCCGTGAAGCAGTCCATGGTCAAGTCCCCCATCTCCGCGCCCGCTACCCTCAGGCTCTTCTTCCACGACTGCGCCGCCACGGTATTGGTACACATTGACGCAAGTAATAAATTGATGGCTGTTGTGCAAGACTGGCAGACCAACGCACGTCATGCGTGCAGGGCTGTGATGCGTCGGTCATGATCATGGGCTCAACCGGAGACGACGAGAACCCCGACAAATATTCGTTGAAGCCGGAGGGGTTCCAGACGATCCTGGACGCCAAGGCCGCCGTGGACAGCGACCCGCAGTGCCGTTACAAGGTGTCCTGCGCCGACATAATCGCCCTTGCCACAAGAGAGTCCGTCTCCCAGGTAGGATGACTATTCGCTGAACGAATGTGTGACATGGCGTATGAGACAATCCTTAGATTCAATCTGTGAAAGTTTCAAGAAGTTTTGCCCGATGGATAAAAAACTACAAGTAAATTTTGGATTCACCAGATGGTGACATGGCGGTATGACGACTAAGGCGCTGACTTGGATGTTGATTGGTCAAAACCAGTCAAAAAAAAGAGAGTAAAAAACCACCTCAAGGTTGTTGTTTGTCCGGTATGGAAAGTTGAGAGTTGTAAATTAGATGATTTTGTACCTTAGGGTTGTGTTTTGAACTTTGGAGGTAGTTTGAGGTTGTAATATGAACTTCTCTCTTCCCTGAACGAATTTGTCTGCACTCTGTAGAGCGGAGGGCCGAACTACACAGTGGAGCTCGGCAGGTACGATGGAAAGAAGTCGACGGACAGAAGCGTCAGGCTGCCGCACCCCGGCGACAACCTCGACAGCCTCAATGCCTACTTCTCAACCTTGGGCCTCTCCCAGACTGACATGATCGCCCTATCAGGTACGTGAACGTGATTCAGTTCAACTCAACTTGCCATGGACTTATGATTCTTGAATCTGTTGTTGAGAGTATAAGATGACCACCATATCGCATCGCTTCAGGTGGCCACACCTTGGGCGCGGCGGACTGCGGCTTCTTCAAGTACAGGATCGGTGGCAACGACCAGAGCATGAACCCAAGTTTCGACGCGCAGCTCCAGGGCACCTGTGCCAAACAGAACTTTGCGTTCCTGGACGACGTTACACCGGTAGGGTTTGACAACTTCTACTACCGGAACCTGCAGAACGGCAGGGGCCTCCTGGGGTCCGACCAGGTGCTGTACACGGATGAGAGGTCCCGCGGCACCGTGGACTTCTACGCGGCCAACCAGGGCACCTTCTTCTCCGACTTCGTCATTGCCATGACGAAGCTCGGCAGGGTTGGGGTCAAGACGGCCGCTGACGGCGAGATACGCCGTGACTGTCAGTACCCAAACTAAGGCTAGTCGACCCGTGCAACTGCACAGGCTAGGAGTATTGGAAAAAATAAATGAAGAGTTAAATCTCTGGAATAATATTTTGCTTTACTTAAAATGGAGAATTTAATTCATCTACTCTAGTAGTAGTTCATTACATACAATATTCAGAGTAATCTATCTATTTTTTTAGATTCCGTACAATCTATCTATCTATCCGAAGATGCCGTTTAGAGCTTGGGCTATGGGTAGCCCGATATCTTGGCTGTTCGTCTGCCTCGCGCCCAACTTCTAGCATGTCAGTCGGCTGTATTTCCGGCAGTATAGATCGGGTCGTGTTGTGTTGAGATTTTAGCACAGTCCACGGTTACACAGCCCTCGATAGTGCTGCCCAGATGTCCAGCTTATATGGCCCATATCTCCACTTCATTGAAGCACGTGGTATGGGCCCGCACTTTCATTTTGCCGTCAGCACCATCAGCCATGTGGAGAGAGAGAGAGAGAGCGAAAGGGGGAGAGGAGCGGTGACAGAACAGGGAAAGAGAAAGCATGCGGTGACAAAATAGGGAGAGAGAAAGCTTGCTGTGTAATAAGTATTTAGGCCAAAAATTTGTCTCGGGTCTATTGAAAACATGGCGACTCTCATTTTTGGGCTGGGCCAATGATGGCAAATAAACATCTTTTTCGGTTTGGATCTTTTGCGATAAAAGATGTGTCAGAGATTCGTTGCTGGAAGGATAAGTGGCTAGGAAATGTGAGCCTTCGAGAATAATATCCAGCTTTGTACCGTATTGTTTGCCATAAGAATAATACTCTTGCGCAGGTGCTCAATTCATCCCTGCCAGATATTGCTTTCAGGCGGGATTTAATTGGCCCTCGTCTTATGTCATGGCAAAATATGTTATCCAGATTGGAGTCAATTAACCTGACACAAGGACGAGATGAGTTTCCTCGGAGTCTCACTACGTCTGGGTCCTTGACAGTCGACTCGATGTACGGGGCACTCACGTTTTCAGACGTTCCAGTGGATAAGAATAAGAAAATATGGAAGTCCTAGATTCCACTAAAAGCTAAAATATTCATGTGGTATCTTAAGATGGGATCTTAGAAGGGGAGTTGTGCTAACCAAAGACAACCTCGCCCGCCATAACTGGCAAGGAAGCAAAAAAGTTTAGTTTTTGTGCTCACGGCGAGACAATTAGACATCTTTTTTTCAGCGCAAATTTGCACATTTTACATGGTCAGTCATCCAAGTAGCGTCTAATTTGTATCCGCCCACAAGTGTTACCAATATGTTTGGTCATTGGTTGGACGGTATTCGAAATAGGTTCGAAAGGCTAATAAGGGTGGGAGCGTATGCCTTGTTATGATCGCTTTGCCTATGTAGAAACGATTTGGTTTTTGATAGCAAAAATTGCTTTCCATTGCATGTTATTTTCCGCTGTGCGTACTTGCTTCGTATGTGGTTTATACTACACCGAATGGAGTACCAACCGCTGTTCAAGGTGGTGTGTATGCGGTTGGAGCGGGTGAGCATGGAGATTTTTACCCAACATGGGTGGCAGCATAATCTCCTGATCGGTTCATCACCTCCCTCGACTTAGACATAGTGTCGGTCATATGATTCTTCTGTTGCCGATCTTCATTTTATTTCTACTAGACTATTGGTGTTGACTGTATGCGTCTTAGAAATGCAGAGGCCGGGTGTTGCTCATCATTTTTTGTATCCGCTAGATGCTTCGTTTTGAGTTAATAAAAATGCCCTTTACCAAAAGTGAAAATAAAATGAAACAGAAATGTATGTTAACGGAAACACCCTTCACTCTTTTGAAATAAACTGTTTCACATTTTCAAATAATCAATTCCACTATCGTATATTACAATTTCATTTTCTGTAGTTACTATTTCATAATTCTGAAATATGTTAGTGGCTTGTTTAAAAAGCATCACACCTATTTGAACTGACTTTTGTAAAATGACATATCTTACCCTTTTGAAGACGGCTATTTCACATTTCCAATTTTTGTTTCAAAATCATACATTACAAATTCACTCTCTGTAGTTATTTATCATAATTCTGAAATATGATACCGGCTTGTTTTGCAAGGCATCAATTTTATCTTCAGATTTGTGAAATGACACATTTGCACACACTTTGAAGTAAACTGTTACACATTTCCAAATAATCGGTTTCACAAATTATCGTTTCAGTTTCATATTTAGGTTAAGATATGTTTCTAGTGAAATAGGTTGGTTCCACGTTTTACTACTGGAAAAGGTTTATTTCAGTTTGTTTTTCAATTGAAATGTTTGTTTCATATACGAAATGTGAAACATTGAAATTTAAATGTGTTTGAAATATAGCCAACATCGGTCTAGTTCTAAAGGACTTGGGGCCAGGAGTTCAAATGTACAAATTATTTCAAATACGAACTTAGGTTTAAAAGATATGAATGTTTTCAATTGGGTAAGATGAAATAAAGTCACATGAATTTGTTTGCATGGGAGAGAGAAGAGGCAGGTGCATGCATATCCATGTCTAACAAAAAGGAGTGCTCCGGGCCCGCTATACTAATGAAAATAGTACTCTGGTGGTGGACTGGACGCTGAAATACCAATATTTCATAAACATAGGGAAACTTTTTATACAACACACGAGTCAATGTACTGTACAAGGTCAGGTGTTACTGGCTGATTAGCTACCGCCAAAGAAAAACTTTTTAGGTAGCAGAAACGTGCAATTCTTCATTTTGACTCCAACTAACGGTAGTGGATGTGATTGAGATACTACAATTTCTTAGATAGGCGGAACAGCAACCGCCAAAGAAAAATTACTCGGGCGTGCGGGCGTGCATTACACGGATGTTCCCAGAGTCCTAGGTCTTGCTAAGCACCGCTTGCCGTGTATACAGACATCACAGAATATGTATATATACGTTTACATAACAAAGCTAGGTCAGCGACTCGTTGCCCTAGCTATTATATTCAAGCCGCGCGGCCAATCCGATCTGGTGACGATGATGAGGAGAGCAGCTCCTGCCCCGCCGCCGGAATCGGCAGAGATGGTGCAAGAGATCCTGCTCAAGCTGCCCACCAGGGACGTGATCCGCTGCTGTGGCGTCTCCAGGTTATGGCGCTGCGTCGTCGCCGATCCTAACTTCCGCAGCCTCCACGCCGAGGCCGAGGCCAACCACGTCTCCGCGGCGTCGGAGGCCCTGCTCGTCTCGATAACGCGGGAGTCCGACTGGCCCGACGAGGCCAGTTTCTTCAACGTCTCCTCGTCGAGGCCGGCGCTCATGCCACACCGTGTCATCATCCCTAACCCCTACAGCCTCTCCAACGTCTGCAACGGCCTTCTCTGCTTTGTGTGCCATGATGACTCCAAGGCGCCTGCATTCATCTGTAACCCCGTCACCGGTGAGACGGCGACGCTCCCAAGGGCGCCACGGCGGCACACCATGCACCATCACTTAGCCCTAGCGTTCAGCCCCTCCACCAAGGAGCACAAACTATTCAGTTTCACCTTCTCGGGCCCCAGCCTCATCCTTGGGGTCAACGTGGACCAGTGTGTGTACACCTTAGATGGTGTTGCTGCCGGCGGCGGATGGCGCAAGCGCTCGTACATTTCCGAGTGTGCTCCACTGCTCACATTGCCCCCGGTGCTTGTCCAAGGCAAACTCTACTTGGTCACAACCGGCCGTACAGAACCAGGCAAGCCGCGGAACCCTGATGGGTTGCTGGAGGTCGATGTGGCAACAGAGGCGCACCGTCCGTACCATCTTCCATTCAAGAAGGACGAGTACCACTCAGCCTGGGATCCACAGGTGATCGCCTTCGAGATGAGCGGGCAACTGGGCCTCGTCGTGGAAATCTTCGGGGAGAAGAAGACCTTGGTCCGGAAGCTCCAGTTTTGGGTCCTCGTCTCGAGCGGCAGCGATAACGATGTGAGCTGGAACCTGCGCTATAGCTTCTATGTTGACGACGAGTACCGTTTCTTACAGACGAGGAGCGCCTGGTTCGACGACCGCGAGATGACACTGTGCTACAAGGATTATAATGCCTTGTTCAAGCACAACACAAGAGGACACTTGCCTGAGCTGTCTCCTGACGGTGATTGCCCAAAATGTGACCGTCGACTGCGGCTGCCGCGAGCGCCGCATAATTGCCAATGGAACATTTTCGGGGGCTATCGCCCCACCCTACTCTCACCTCTCACATTGGCACTGTCGTCTTGGGACATCAAGGAAGAAAGGCAAAAGTTTGAGGAAGAAAGACAAGAATTCGAGGAAGGCCTGTTACATACACTGCGGCCGAGACGAAGAAAGACGAGAAACATACGAATGAAAACATCGCACATAAAGACAAGAAAGGCGAAGAAAGACAAGTAACTCAAATCTGCTGGCAAGCATTACCTCTCTCCTAGTGCAGCATCGAACTCAATATTCATAGTTTGCCTTACATATTTTCATATTGTCTTCTTTTTTTAGAAATCAATATAGATTTCTTGGGAAGTTCCCAATGCATCATCAGTATAGATTCTTTGTCTAAGAATCAGTATAGATTTTCATATGGTCTTCCTTTTTTAGAAATCAG
The DNA here is from genome assembly GCF_018294505.1 of Triticum aestivum. NCBI lineage: Eukaryota > Viridiplantae > Streptophyta > Magnoliopsida > Poales > Poaceae > Triticum > Triticum aestivum. The sequence continues at coordinate 29,550,056 of NC_057810.1, forward strand.
TACTACTCGGTATAAATTTAGCACAGTAGTATAAGCTACTTTTATTTACTCCTAGTACTAAATTGAATGAGTCATATTGGCTGATAGCTTAATTAAAATTTAATCATTCATGCATATTATTGTGTACTACATTAATATAAAAGAGACAACTCATACCTTCTCTCCTCATTAATTCTGTACTACATAGACAAAAATCTTTGAGTTTTCAACATCAAATGGCATCCCCAGATACTTAGACAAAGATTCTGTTACACATTGAGAGCACATTAGCATGCAGACTTTCTGGACATCACTTCCCTTGCTGAAATAAGTGAAGAATTTGGAGAGATATATTCGCTGACCATATAAAAATACACAAAAGTTCAAACGGCAAACCCAGACCATGAACAAGACAAGAAGGTTCCAAACAGCATGTAGCACAGCTCGTGGCCACAAAAAGGTTCCAAACAGCATGTAGGGCCACAAAAAGGTTACGTCGTCAGCTGGCCAATAAGTCAATAACGTCCCATTATCAGCCAGTTCCACTGCCTCATGCAATCAAATCAGTTAGCATCGTCATCTAGGGTAGGTTTGGTTTTTAGGTTTGTGGCCCTAGTGTTTTCTGACGATTCTGCGGAGGTTCTTCTCTAAGTCGCTCTCTTGTCCAGATCGTGGCATCGCATCCTCCCGAGCCTCTTGTCATCCTGTGCATCTCATCAAGAGTGTGGTGTCTCATTGTTTGATTTTTCTGACAGACCGATAACATCAATCAAAATAACACAAACACACATGGTATAAACTTGTAGCCACTATCCCTTTTCCTCTTACTTATTAAACCCTGAACAATCAAAGTTATACAACTCACACACAAGTCTGTGTTTATATACATGAACCTGAGCCTAGTCACCTCAACTCAAATCTTAAGAGGTGACATCTCCATCATTTACTCAGACTGGACTTGAACATGAACTCAAGCGGTAACACTAGGTAATTAGCTTGCAAATTCCAAACAAGATACTGGGTACTGAATATTACACGGACCTGAGCCTATGGACAACTAGCTCAACTTTTAATTCACGACAAACTGCATCATCTACATGGAATTTTTTTGAACATAAACTCAAGCGGCAACACTAGATAATTAATTGGCAAACTCCAACCTGAATACAAGGATGCTGACTATCACACAGACCAAATCCTAGAACTAACTCAACTCTTAACAGGTGTTGGTATCCATCACCTCATAGACATGACTTGAACATGATGAAATGCGACAAGATACATAATTAGTGTATTTGACAGTACAAGATTCATATCTCTCTCCTGCCTTATCTCTATGATGTCTTCATATCCTCCAAGACATCTACACAACTAGAGAATACCCTCGCGTTGCTGCGGGAATCAATTGCAATATATTTCAGTGATTTGATTGTATGAAGTTTCCATAGTTGAATTAATAATATATGAACTAAAGCTAAAAATAAATATTATATATTGTACACCCTCTGTCTCAAAATAAGTGCCTCAACTTTATACGAACTTTAGTACAAAGTTGTATTAAGATTGAGACACTTATTTTTGGACAAAGTTCGTATAAAGTTGAGGCACTTATTTTGGGACGGAGGGAGTATTTGATTATTGTGTAGTCATAAAATATATTGAATATAAGTGGCATAATGTAATGGAAAACTTTTTTCATGCATTTTGAGTGGACCTTTGATGAGGTGGCATGTGTGGTGAGGTGAAAGGTGTGCATGAAATCAACTAATAATGATTTTTTTCTCATGCATGTAGTGGTGGGTCTTTGATGAGGTGGCATGTGTGCATGTTGAGATAAATAGGATAGTGGGGATCAACTTCTTATGTATATAGGATATATACTCGCTCGCGGGGCTCAGCAATACAACAATGCTTTCACCATTCTCCTCCCTCTAATCCTTTTAAATGGCATCTATCGCAAATTTCTGCTAGCTCCACCATAGTTTCCACGTTGTGCTGCCCCGGTGAGGTCAACCTCCATGATCTCCCCTGGGGGCTGCACAACTCGTAACTAGGGTTCGTTCACCGATTGTGTTGATCGGCTGCTCTATATAGTCTTTAGCCGATCCATCGATCAGGATTTCTCTCTCGTAGATTGTTTGATTATTATTATTTTTGCATTTTCTGATCTAAGATCGGTTTGTGTTGCCCATCACCTGTCGAATCTTCGCGCCTAACATCATCTTCAATGGCAGCCTGGGCTTCACGCATGGCACTGGTGTACTGGTGTGGTGGGCGCTTGCACGGTCCTCCACTGGCTTCTCGTCCGCACAACATGGCCCGGGCCACTCATGCGACGCAGGTCTTGGCCGAGGTTGTGTCCTTTGTAGGTGTGGCTACTCACGTCCTTGTACATGTCTTGATCAGCCTCCCGCACAACGTGATGCAGCCAAGCTGGACGTGTTGGCGGCCACCGCCCGCGTCCTCCTGCGATGGACCACCGCCCCGCGCTGCATGGCCTGCCGCTAGTCAAAGATTGCAGCGTGGCAAGATCCTGTCCCGCACCTCACACTTCCGGTCTGATCAGTTGCAGGTGCGCGTCTTTGCAGGATTCCTTGAAAGTCTATCAAGTACGCATAATTCTTCACCGATCGAGCAATGGGTTGTTGGTGTGTCGTTTCTTCGTATCGCAGTGTCGCTGCCCCGAGGTCCTTCCCTAACTATTCCAATAAACGACTGCAGCTATGTCGCTCCTAAGAGCCGTAGGGTCGCCACATGCGGTCTACCTCGTCGTTCCCGCACCTTGACATCTATTGTGACGCGTGCCGCGTCGTCTGTCTAGGCACAGGATCACCACCGTCGGCACATGGTCTTCGTCACACTTTTGGGTTCTTTCTTGTGTACTTCGAGCACAGCCTCCACTAGAGCAGAACCGGGCAATAGCACCGGTTCGTAAGGCCCTTTAGTGCCGGTTCCATAACCGGCACTAAAGTGTGGGCACTAAAGCCCCCCTCATCTTTAGTACCGGTTCAGCACAAACCGGTGCTAAAAGAAAACCACGTGGCACGAGCCAGCTCCAGGGGCCTGAAGCCTTTTAGTATCGGTTGGTAAGACCAACCGGTACTATAAGGTTTGAGGGGTTTTTAGTTTTATGATTTCTTTTTCATTTAATTTTGTGTTTCCATTTTAATTCTTTTTCGTTTGCTGGTATTTTACGATACTACACATTGTACACGTTATGCACATATATATATATATATATATATATATATATAAATAGAATTTCTAGTAGAACCAATCATGCATATATATATCATCAATGTCTCACAAATCATCATATTAATTAATTCACACATACACACATGTATAGCTATATACAATTTCTCCTACATATGCATGTTGCCTTCAGAGCCAGTGGCATTAGCCTAATTGGTGCCTTCGGAGCACGATGACAATTGGAAGTGGTTTTCATGGGGGCGATAGCGGGTAATAGTATTCTCCCTTCGGATTTATGACCTGGTCGAGCAAAAATCCCGCTATTTCCTCTTGAATTGCTTCTACGCGCTCCGTTTCTAGGAGCTTCTCCCGCACCTGTCTGAACTGTTAAGAAGGAGATCAATATGCATGTGTATTAGTTGTGTGACTAGATATCGATAATAGTGTAAAAATTGTGAATAGTGTTTTGACAAGCGTACCCATTCCTGTCTTTGAGATCTGCTCCTTTCGGACGCCATCATGCGAATGTTCTCGCAAACGCAGAATGCACACAGATCAGTCCCCTGCGCCTGCTTCAGGGCCTTTACGAGAATGGAATTTGATCAGATAATAATTAATCAAGCATGATAATTAAAGAGATGGCAGCTAACTAGCTAGCTAGTACTACTTAATTACTTACCTTGGGTCTTCCCCATTTAAGCTTTTCTTTCCATTCGTCTTCCGTGACGCTGATGAACCTTGCCCAAGCCCTGCCCGCCGACAAAGAAAATGAATAAAGGGGTTATTAAATAGTTCATATCATGAAATGACGAACTAAATAGGCCGAGATATATAGTTAATAATGATTGAAATTACATGTTGACTATCCCAAACAAGATGTTATAGTCAGTTTTTTTTGAGTAGTGAGTCCAGTATTTCAACTGTTCCGGCGTCAACTTTAATGATACACAAGACCCAATGATATCTGCATGCACACACGTTTGCATGTCTTAATTAAACGGGCATATGTAAGGAAAAAACATGTAACTAGCTAGTAGGCAAAAACAGAGAATTTATAGTACAAGACAGTGTGACTCACTGGAAGTTGTAAGGAAGTAGTATATCTTCACTGTATTTGAGGCGCTTCAAGAACTCTAGCATGCTGTCCTCTACGGCCTTTTGATGACGTGCATCTATTTTCCATGTGTATTCATTAACGGTGTTTGGGTCAATGAACCCAATGCCATAGCGTAAACCTTTTCTCATTTCATACATCTTCATCCTGCATATAATACCACAGAAAAGAATATAGTGAGGATAATTACAGGTAATGATTGATCAAAAGGATCACTACAGCTAGCTTGAGACTTAAATTACAGAAAGAAATCACTTACAGACAATAGCAACTGACGATAGATTTGTCGAGTGCGTCTTGATTGTATAACTGAAACAGTTCAGAATACTCAACGGACACAACTTTCTCATGGTAGTAATGCCCCTCCTTGACATTCACCATGAGGGACAATCGATCGGAAATCTTGGTAATGTTCATGTACCATTGATGCAATTCATACATTCTCGTTGGGAGGTTCTTGACCTTGTCTGGCTCGACCAAAGGTTGGCCCCGGACATATTTCCGTTTTATTTCATCCTCTCTAAGCACAGGCATGGGCTCGATCTCGAGGAGTTGTCCAACAGTGATTTTGAGAACTTCAGCCTGCATTATATGCTCCTCCGTTATTACCACATTGCCCACCTCGGGAACGTAAACTGTTTGCCCACAATAATATTGGGCGCGCGTACTGTCACGTGTTGTTGGCACAACAAGCGAGGGGATCGATTGCGCCGCCTGTTCTCCCAGCTGGGGAATGGTTTTCCCGCATCTTTTGACAGCTGCTTCTTGTTTGCTCGATCCCGAGCTCGCCTCCTTACGTAGACGTGCTCGATTTAACATCCTGATGTGGCGCTCATAGTCTGTGTCAATAGGCTTGGGAGCTGGTGGTTGAGCCATACGAATGAAGTGGTCAATCGTTTCCTCGGGCACTTTCTCCCTTGGCGGCGGTGGCGGTTTCGGTGCAAAATGGGCTTCCACCTCGGACTTCGATATGGCTGCGATTTCCTCCTCGGACCTGTCATAAGCCCTCTGCGAAAGAGGCGTGAGGCTTGGACCATATTTATATCGCTTGCCTCCGCCTGTACTTCCTGTACTATCTCGACTCGTACCGCTACGCACCATAGCTGCGGGGTGTCTCTTCTGTGATTGCTGAGGCGGCGGAGACGGCTGACGGGGCTGAGTTGGACGAGGAGGAGTGGCCGCCTGAAGCTGTGCCGGACTTGGAGGAGGAGTGGCCTGAGGTTGTGACGGACATGGAGGAGGAGTGGACGTCTGACGCTGTGGCGGACTTGGAGGAGGAGGAGTGGCCTGACACTTTGCCGGACTTGGAGGAGGAGTGGCCTGACACTTTGCCGGACTTGGTGGACTTGCAGGAGCGGGAAACTGCTGACTTGGTGGCGGACTTCGACGAGGAGTCGGCTGACGCGGTGTCGGTGGCCTTCGAAAGATGATGCAATCCTTTTTCCATAGGATGATACAATGTTTGGCGTCTCCGAGAAAGCGCTCGTCGTCACCTCCAGGATAGTCAAGCTCTAGCTCCGAATATGGGTCCACCACCTCATCAACCAAGACACGAGCATAGCCCGCTGGAATCTGGTTGCAATGGAAGGGTGCCTCGGGGGGATTTGTAAAAGCAACGGCGTCCGTCACTTTCATGGATATGTTCTTCATTTTGACGTGTAGCTCGCAGCTAGTGTTCTCCGTGATGTCATCCACGGGGTATCTACCCAGCATTGCGTCGTCCGGGGCGGAACCCACACTGCTTCTCGGCATGGATGGGGCGGTGCTATCCAACTGGATCATTCGCTAGCTGCTGCAGCTGCTGAGACCCCCTTTGCTGGGTAAGTGAGTCGATCTGCTCCTGCTGCCGCTGGAATTTGACTACCAATTCTGCTTGACTTGCTTCTAGGCCTTGAAGGCGTTCATAGTCCCGCTTCCTCTGCTCCTCCTCCTTCTTCTTCTTCTTCTCCTCCGCAATCTTCTTTCTCGCACGGGTTCTGTAGTCGGTGTTCCAGTCTGAAAACCCCTCATACCACGGAATAGCGCCCTTGCCTCGTGTTCTTCCCGGGTGTTCAGTATTTCCCAGGGCACGCGTAAGCTCTTCATTCTCTCTGTTGGGCTGGAACACCCCCGATCGTGCCTCTTCTATTGCAACAAGTATCGCATCGTCGGCTCCCTTCAGACTTGCCCTCATCGAAACATTGCCTATCTTCGGGTCCAACTCGCCCACATGCGCATAGAACCAAGTCCTGACGCTGGGGGGCCAGCTCTTAGTAACCGGAGTGGCACCTGCATACTCCATCTCTTTCTCAGACTTATCCCACTTAGGCATTGCCACCGCATAGCCACCTGGCTCCAGCTTATGGAACTTATCCTTTTTTTCGGCATTCTTCTTGTTTATTCTCGACCGTTCCTTAGCTAATTCTGAATCCTTGAATTTCACGAAATCGTCCTAATGAGCACGTTGGTTCTCTAGTGTTCCCTCGAATACTGGAGTCTTCCTTCCTCCCTTGACATACTTGTCCCATTCACGATTCTTGTGGTTCTTGAATGCAACCGCCATCTTCCTAAGAGCAGCGTCCTTGACTTTCTGCACATCTGCTTCTATGAAATGATCTGGTAGGGTGAAATGTTCCATGAGAGTATCCCAAAGCAGATCTTTTTGATTCTTGTCGACCAAAGTAACATCTGGACGTGGAGCAGCGTCCTCTTTGTCTTTTTGTCTTTTGTCTTTTGCTGACTCTCTCCATTCTTGAAGGGAGATCGGGAGTTGGTCCTTCACAAGAGCTCCGCACTGACGAATGAACTTGTCCGCAATCTTCTTAGGCGCTAATGGTTCGCCATTAGGTCTGATTGCCTCGATATTGTACTTTACGCCCTCCTTCAACTTTTTGTTCGGGCCTCGTTTCGTCCTTTTGCCTGAAGATTTGCTCGATTCGGATGGCTGAAAGAACAAAGATCGATTCGTTAATATATCTTCAAGTCATTTAAAAGATGTGATGATCACCAGATACCTGCTTATATAAATATATATACCTTGCCGGTCTTTGTTGTTTTAGGATCAACATGTTCTTCATCATCGTCATAATCGTAGTTCATGACTTCATCAATTCAGTCGTCGCGATCGAATATCATATCACCCTCTCCGGTGTTGTTTAGAAATTCGGAGCCATCATAATCTTCTTCATTCTGATCATCATCTGGCCCGCGTGTCAGGGTCGACGACGGGACCCGGGGCCGGGTTCCTCATCAAGCGGCGCGCCCCTCCAGGCAGCACCTCCCAGTGCCAGCCCGGCGGAGCCCAGTCCCGGACATGGGTCGGCTGGACGTCGTCGCGGACGGGTCGACGACGAGAATGCGGGCCGGGCATCGTCGAGAACAAATACTAGCTATATGCCCGCAAAAAGTAATATTTTTTTAATGATTGGATTTTGATAACTAAAATTTCTAACATTTCTACTATTTCAAAAATCTATATACTATTTCATACTAATTAAGCATCTAACACTAAAAACAGAAAACACAACTTCTATACATCCATTAAAAAACTGAAAAACAACATTATATAAAAAATTTCCATACTAATTAAACACTAATTATATCCATCTAACATGCATTCATACATATATAATAGCGAAAAAATAATAATCTAAATAATCTAAACTAATTAAACATACAAAATACGTATATACTAATTAAACACTAAATAATCTAAACTAATTAAACATACAAAATACATATGTACGTGTGTGTGTGTGTGTTCATGCACGCTTGTGTGTGTGTGTATGGGCTCGGGGAGGGGCGGCGCCCATGGTGGCCGTCGGGGGCGAGGGAGAGGGGTTAGAGGGGGAGAGCTCACAGCGGGCGATGGCGACGGCGTGGCGACGGCGAGGCGACGGTCGGGGCGGCGACGGCGGGGACGGCGCGACGGGGACGGGGACGGGGACGGCACGACGGGGACGGGCCCGGGGCGGCGACGGAGACGAGGGCGGCGACAGGGACGGGGGCGGTGACGGGGACGGGGGCGGCGACGGAGACGAGCGGCGACGGAGACGATCGAGGGCAGCGGTGACGGCGACGGAGACGGAAACAGAGGAACAAACAGAGAGGGAAACTGAAATTTTCGTAGCTGTTGTATATATAGAAGGTACCTTTAGTACCGGTTGGAGCCACCAACCGGTACTAAAGGCCTGTTTTGGCCAGGCCAAGCGGCGGGAAGCGACCCCCTTTAGTACCGGGTGGTGGCACAAACCGGTACTAAAGGCCCCCCTTTAGTACCGGTTTTTGCCACCACCCGGTACTAAAGGGGTCGCGCTGCCACCCCAAAGTTTAGTCCCACCTCGCCGGGCAAAGGGCAGCCGCACTGGTTTATAAACCCAGCCACGGCTACCACTTCGAACTCCTCTATATAGCTAGCAGGCTTGTGGGCCTAAACTCTGCGCGCTGCCCTGTGAGTCTGCTGGGCCTTTAAGGCCTGTAATTACACACCTGTGGCCTATCAGGCCCACAGGGCAGCGCCCCAATTTTTTTTATAGTTTTTTCTTTTCTATTTATTTTTGCGTAGTTTTTTGTATAGTTTTTTCTTTTCTGTTATATTTATTTTCTTCTATTTATTTGTGAGTAGTTTTTCATCTAGTTTGCCAAAATTCAACATTTTCAGAGTTCATTTTGTAGTGATTTTCAATTTCACGGTCATTTTGTAAACGATTGAAAAATAGAAAATATAATTTTTTTTTCTTTTCTGCTTTATTTTTTCTTCTATTTATTTCTGCGTAGTTTTTTCTTTTCTGCTATATTTATTTTCTTCTATTTATTTTTGAGTAGTTTTTTATATAGTTTTTTTTCTTTTCAGCTATAGTTTTTCTTTCTTTTCTGCTATTTTTTCTGTTAGTGCCCGTAGTTTTCAAATTTGAATAGTTTAAATTTTGAATTATTTGAAATTAGTGTGAATTTGTTTGCACATAAAATTTCTTCGCGTTTCAAATGCCAAAACACATAACTACCCTAACTATTACAGAGATTCCCCTCTCGGTGCGAAACACAGAAGAAAGTGATGATAGCTAGTGAAGCCGATCATATCCCAGATCTTTGGGTGTGAAACTTTTTCTTCGCGTGTGTCCCTTTACGTCGTAACCATGGAAAATCTTCATCATTTAACGGGATGCTTGGGTCAATATTAATTGTGAATGGAGCAATTTCATCAAACTTTTCATAATCTTCTGACTTGTCTGTCTTGTCATCCACTCCCATGATGTTTCTCTTCCCAGAAAGAACTATGTGCCGCTTTGGCTCATCGTACGATGCATTCGCTTCCTTATCTTTTTTTTTCTTGGCTTGGTAGACATGTCCTTCACATAGAAAACCTGTGTCACATCATTGGCTAGGACGAATGGTTCGTCTGCATACGCAAGATTGTTGAGATCCACTGTTGTCATTCCGTACTGCGGGTCTTCCGTTACCCCGCCTCGTGTCATATTGACCCATTTGCACCGAAATAAAGGGACCTTTAAACCACGTCGATAGTCAAGTTCCCATATGTCCTGTATATAACCATAATATGTTTCCTTTCCCGTCTTGGTTCTGCATCAAAGCGGACACCACTGTTTTGGTTGGTGCTCTTCTTATCTTGGGCGATCGTGTAAAATGTATTACCATTTATCTCGTACCCTTTGAAAGTCATTATATTCGAAGATGGTAACTGGGACAACAAGTACAGGTCATCTTCAATAGAGGTGTCATGCATGGTACGTGTCTGCAACCAGCTGGCGAAACTCCTGGTTTGTTCACGTGTAATCCAGTCATCAGACCGCTCCGGGTGTTTGGAGCGTAGTAAATTCTTGTGTTCATCCATATACGGAGCCACCAAGGCGGAATTCTGTAGAATTGTGTAGTGTGCTTCAGTGAGAGAATGTCCGTCCATACATATTATTTGTTCCCCTCCTATCGTGCCTTTTCCATCCAGTCTGCCCTTATGCCGCGATTCAGGAACACCAATCGGCTTAAGGTCAGGAATAAAGTCAATACAAAACTCAATGACCTCCTCATTTTGATGGCCCTTGGAGATGCTTCCTTCTGGCCTAGCATGGTTATGAACATATTTCTTTAAGACTCCCATGAACCTCTCAAAGGGGAACATATTGTGTAGAAATATAGGACCCAAACGTTAATCTCTTCGCACAGGTGAACTAGGACGTGTGTCATGATGTTGAAAAAAGATGGTGGGAACACCAACTCGAAACTGACAAGACATTGCACCAAATCATTCTATAACCTTGGTATGATTTCTGGATTGATTACCTTCTGAGAGATTGCATTGAGAAATGCACATAGCTTCACAATGGCTAATCGAACGTTTTCCGGTAGAAGCCCCCTCAATGCAACCGGAAGCAGTTGCGTCATAATCATGTGGCAGTCATGAGACTTTAGGTTCTGGAACTTTTTCTCCGCCATGTTTATTATTCCCTTTATATTCGACGAGAAGCCAGACGGTACCTTAATACTGAGCAGGCATTCAAAGAAAATTTCCTTCTCTTCTTTGGTAAGAGCATAGCTTGCATGACCCTGATGTATGTCGTCTTCTCCGTGCATATGTTGCTGGTCCTCCCGTGCCTCAGTGTATCTTTTGTCTTTCCATACAAGCCCAAGAAGTCAAGCAGGGTCACGCAAAGATTCTTTGTCACGTGCATCACGTCGATAGCGGAGCGGACCTCTAGGTCTTTCCAATATGGCAGGTCCCAGAATATAGATTTCTTCTTCCACATGGTTGCGCGTCCGTCAGCGTCCTTTGGAACAGGTTGTCCGCCAGGACCCTTTCCAAATATCACCTTCAAATCCTTGACCATATCATGTACATCAGCACCAGTACGGTGGCGAGGCTTCGTCCGGTGATCCGCCTCACCTTTGAAATGCTTGCCTTTCTTTCTTACGGGATGCCTGCTCGGAAGAAATCGACGATGTCCCAGGTACACATTCTTCTTACAACTATTCAAATATATACTGTCGGTATCATCCAAACAGTGCGTGCATCCATGGTATCCCTTGTTTGTCTGTCCTGAAAGGTTACTGAGAGCAGGCCAATCATTGATGGTCATGAACAGCAATGCCTTTAGGTAAAATTCTTCCTGTTTGTGCTCATCCCATGCACGTACACCTGTTCCATTCCATAGTTGTAAGAGTTCTTCAACTAATGGCCTTAGGTACACATCAATGTCGTTGCCGGGTTGTTTAGGACCTTGGATGAGCACTGGCATCATAATGAACTTCCGCTTCATGCACAACCAAGGAGGAAGGTTATACAAACATAGAGTCACAGGCCAGGTGCTATGGTTGCTGCTCTGCTCCCCAAAAGGATTAATGCCATCTGCGCTTAGACCAAACCATACGCTCATTGCGTCATCTGCAAACTCCTACCTGTACTTTCTTTCGATTTTTCTCCACTGCGACCCGTCAGCGGGTACTCTCAACTTTTCGTCTTTCTTACGGTCTTCTCTGTGCCATCGCATCGCCTTGGCATGCTCTTTGTTTTGCAACAAACGTTTCAACCGTGGTATTATAGGAGAATACCACATCACCTTGGCAGGAATCTTCTTCCTGGGGCGCTCGCCCTCGACATCACCATGCTCATCGCGGCTGATCTTATAGCGCAATGCACCACATACCGGGTAAGCGTTCAAATCCTCGTACTCACCGCGGTAGAGGATGCAATCATTAGGGCATGCATGTATCTTCTGCACCTCTAACCCTAGAGGGCAGACAGCCTTCTTTGCTTCGTACGTACTCTCCGGCAATTCGTTGTCCTTTGGAAGCATATCCTTTATCATTACCAGCAACTTTCCAAATCCCTTGTCAGATACACCATTCTCTGCCTTCCATTGCAGCAATTCCAGTGTGGTGCCCAGCTTTTTCTTGTCACCTACGCAATTCGGGTACAACAATTTTTTGTGATCCTCTAACATGCGCTGCAACTTCTTCTTCTCCAAATCACTTGCGCAGTTTCTCTTTGCATCGGTAATGGCCTGACCTAGATCATCAACGGGCTCATCTGATGTCTCTTCTTCAGCTTCTTCCCGCATTGCCGGCTCAGCTTCTTCCCGCATTACCGGCTCAGCTTCTTCCCCCATTGTTGTATCATCGTATTCAGGGAACCCATGGCCAGGATAGCTGTCATCGTCCTCTTCTTCTTCATTGTCTTCCATCATAACCCCTCTTTCTCCGTGCTTGGTCCAAACATTATAGTGGGGCATGAAACCGGACTCAAACAGGTGGACGTGAATGGTTCTTGACGTAGAGTAATTGCGACCATTCTTACAACCAGCACATGGACAAGGCATAAAACCATCCGCCCGCTTGTTTGCCTCAGCCGCAAGCAGAAAAATATGCACGCCCTCAACGAACTGGGGAGAGCATCGGTCATCGTACATCCATTGCCGGCTCATCTTCATTACACAACACCGAATAGACCAAATTAATACAAGTTCATACATAAAGTTCATACAACACTTAAATGCAACAAACAAATAACTCTCTAGCTAAAGCATTTAAATGCAACAACAAATGCGATCAAGATCGCAACTAAGGTAACAATTGATCCAACAGCATAATGATACCAAGCCTCACTATCGATGGCATATTTTCTAATCTTTCTAATCTTCAAGCGCATTTTCTCCTTCTTGATCTTGTGATCATCGACGACATCGGCAACATGCAACTCCAATTCCATCTTCTCCCCCTCAATTCTTTTCAATTTTTCTTTCAAGTACTCGTTTTCTCTTTCAACTAAATTTAACCTCTCGACAATAGGGTCGGTTGGAATTTCCGGTTCACATACCTCCTAGATAAAAATATCTATGTCAACTTGATGGGCATAATTTGTCATAAATACAAAATGCAACAAATAGTTTTAAAAGAGAATATACCACATCCGAATCATAACAAGGACGAGGGCCGACGGGGACGGATATCAAAACCATGGCACTATGTATAACAAATAACGTAGGGGTAAGATAATTATTATACGAGTAACTATATATCCAAATCACACAAACATCAATTTTTTATATAAAATTTCATGAACAAGAGGCCACCACAAGGTGGTGTCGGCGACGGGACGGTGCGGGCGATCGACGGTGGTTACGACGGAGATTTAGAAGGCACTAAGTAAACCACACCTACATATGCAAACTAAGTGTTATTTTAACCTCAAATTGCATATAAATCAAATCTAGCACATATATATATATCCTCCTAAATTACTAAACTCACAAATTAATAACTATATAAAGCATTGCAAGAGCTAATCTAGCAATGAGAGATGAAAGGACAAAGTTGATAACCTTTGTGATCATTTGAATGGATGGGGGCCTTCAAATCTTGACAATTTTTGGGCAAAATGTGTGATGAGCTCGAGAGGAAGAGGGGAAGAACAGAGAGGAGAGGGGAAAGGGGAAGAACAAAGCGAGCTCGGATGGACGAAGGGTTTATGTAGGACGACCTTTAGTACCGGTTCGTGCCAAGAACCGGTACTAAAGGTGCTGGAGGGGGCCCAGACTGACAACATCCTGCCACCACTCTCATTAGTACCAGTTCGTGGCACGAACCGGTGCTAAAGGTTGGCCACGAACCGGTACTAATGAGAGCGGCCCGGCTAGCCGTTGGAACCGGCACTAATATACACATTTGTGCCGGCTCAAGTACAAACCGGCACTAATATGCTTCACGTTTGACCCTTTTTCTACTAGTGCTCCGCGCTTCTACAGATAACCAAGATCGCCCCTTTAGGCTACCTCTAGTTCTGCCGACCACGTGTAACATCCCAATTTTTATTAAATTCGGATGTTAATAGAATCATTCAATGCATATCATATTTCTTTGCATTTTTGGAGTTTAAAAAAAAATATTCAAATAATATTTTCCACTCGAGAAAAAAAAATGAGAGGGGATAAGATGACTTCCTCAAAATATAAAAGAGTGGGAAATTTTATGTTGAATATTATTTGAAGTTTTGGAGTTTATTTGGTATTTATTTTATCTGCAAAAAGTGCATTAATTGCATTAGGAAAATATTTTCAAAATGTTCTGTGCTTAAGTTAATGTTCATTAGGCTTTAAATATTGCATAGTTATTTTATAAATTATTGTGGTGTTTTTATTAATTCTTTTGAATTAATTATGACCACTTTAGTGTTCTGTTTTAAAAAAAAACACACTCACCGCAGCCTGGACCGAAACTGGGTTCGGCCCAGGAGCGCCCCAACCGGCCCACTGGCCATTCGGCCCAAGGCCAGCCCCAGAGCCGCGCGCCAGAAACCCCCCCGCACCGGTCGACCGCTTCGCGCCGCCCTCGCTCGCCTCCTCTCACTGCCGCTGCCAGGCGGGCCCCGCTCGTCAGCTCGTTCCCCAACCTCCCGCTTCTCCCGCTCGGATGAGCCCGCTGCCGCACTCCCGAACCCGCCGGCCGAAGCTCTCGGGATAGAGCTTATCCCGCTGCTCCCCGACGCCCTCCCCTCGCCTATATAAAGGCCAAGCCCCCTCTTCCATCCTCGCCGACCCGCACCTTCCCACGCCGCCCCTACCGCTCGTCGTCGCCGTTCGCATCTCGCCGGAGCTCCGAGCCCCGCCGTCCTCGCCCCGCCCCGACCGGACGTCGCCGACGCACGCCGCCACCACCTTCGCGACGCCCTCGACGCGCCGCACCTCCCCGTCTTCTTCCCCGACGCCGAGGACCGCCGTAGCCGTCGTCCCCTCCGCCACCGACGCCGCGCCGCCGTCTTCGTCGTCGCCGGCCACCACCTCCAGCCCACTGTAAGCCGCCGCCCCACCCTCGCCGTTAGATCGGACCCCAACGGTCCAGATTAGATTAGGTTCGGTTTTTTTTTATTTTGCGAAGAGGTACGCGGTTAACCGCGGTTCCCTTAGACCGGCCGGTTTTATTTAAACCGAGCGTCGGTTTTTCTTTAGTTAGCCACCGCCACTGGTTTTCTTAGTTAGCGGCCGTTCGCCGTATAGCCTCCGCAGCGGACGCTGCTCGGCCAGCCACGAGCCACCACGTGGCCAGGGACTTGTTTGCGATAGTTTTCTTCTCTGTTTAGTCCCTGTAATTAGCAGATTAGTCCCTAAACTTCGCATAGCCACAACTTTTTAACCGTAGGTCCAAACTCGATGAAACCAGCGGCAAATTCTTCGTATTGTTTAGCTCTATCTAGTGGTATCCTTTTTGCAAACTTTTGACAGATTCAAATTTGAATTTATTCAGATTTGAATTCGAACTTCAAATGGCCATATCTCCCAAACCGTAGCTCCGATTAAGTTGATTCTTTTTGCACTTTGTCACCGTAGCCAAACCCTATCACCTGGACCTTTGTCACAGTAATTTTTTCACACACTAGAATCTGCCCATTAATATTTTTTTACTAGTATGCATAGTACGCACTATAGTTCACATCACTCTTTGAACCATAGGCCTATGTTGTTTTGCATCTAGAATATTTTTCATGCTAGTTAAGTGTGATGTTGTTCATTTGGTTTTTCCGAGACTTTTGCTTTGCATGTTCTTCTTGGTTCTCTTGAATGTTTGTTTATGTTTGTTTATCTCCTTTGCGATAGATTGCCCGGAGTGCGAAGCAGAATATTTTCAGTCTTTAGAGTTCAACCAGCAGTACCAAGGCAAGTTGCATCTTGATCATGTTTCATTACCTATGTTTTTATTATGCACTTAGTTCTTTGCGGTAGGACTGCATGGTAGGAATTGTTGCCGCATGACTATGCTTTTCACCCAGTAGTTCATTGAGGTAGGTCTGAACCATATGACATTGTCGCCATCGTTTTACATTATGTTGCTTCGCTAAATAGACGTGGATTGGGGAGTGAACATTGTAAAGTATGAGTAACAATGTAGTAAGTAGGACCTAAGATAATTAATGAACTACCTGGGCGGAAACTTGATGGAATGGTGGCGAAGTACAGTGGGGCACGCATGGGAAATCCATGGTGGTGCACCACTAGTGGACCGTCCGCTCAGGCTCAAAGAGATCAATCGTATTCTCATGTCTAGAAGCTTACGTGTGCAGCCACAAGCCAATATGGGCTCTGGCTTAGTTGAGTAGTTAGTGTGACCCCTTCCGGGATGGGCTAGCAGATGTAGAAGGATGTAGGTGTACCGGCCTATCCGTGGGTTAAGGGGGAGCATTTTCGAAAGACTATGTCTCGATCTTCCGATCATGGAGGTGGTCGAGTCTTGTGGGGAAAAGTGCGCAACCTCTGCAGAGTGTCAACCTAATCGATTAGCCGTGTCCCCGGTTACGGACATCTTGAGCATCTAGTAGTGAAAATGCTGGGAGATCTCCTCACCTTTAATTAAACAGTTGGGATTTAAATGAAACTTGGGAACGGATGGAGTTGGGTTTGCCAACTCATCCTATGCAAATGTGTAGTAGTAGAATAACATCTTTTCTAATAGGGAAAAACTAGCTTTATGCAAAAATTAAACTTAGAGCTTTCCACCAGCCAAATTGCATGTACAAGTAGGTTCATTACACTTATGATGTGACTTGCCAGTACATTCAATGTACTGACCTATATGGCTGCAACTTATCACGTTGCAGATATATCCGACGAGGATTAAGGTGCGATAGGTCGATGTTCTACACTCAACCTTGCTCGTGGAGTTGGACTCATTTACTACTTTGCTTCCGCAGTATTTGTTTATTGGCTCTATGCCCTATTTGGTAATAAATGTATTGCTCCTGGACTATCGATGTAATAAAGAGATGTGTGTTATTTCTGTTATTTCATCGAGTACTGTGTGTGCTAGCAAGTCGATCCAGGGACTAGCACGGTAAGCACAGAGACTTCGACTCTTACCGAGTCGGGTCGCTACAAGATGGTATCAGAGCACACGTTGACTGTAGGACGCGACCCCTAGAAAATGGAAAAGCCATAGGATAAAACTTTATTTTTCACTTTCCCTATATATCCTTTGGTCTCGTACCTTCTTTACTTCTGTACTAATTTCTTCCCTCTTTCAAAATTTAGATGTCGTCCGCCATTGTCGAGTTTGAGCAGCCCGATGAGACCATGCCTTTTGGACGGCAGCTGGTGAAGATCGTGAAGCACCTGAAGATTGGGCTTCCCACATTCACTGGAACCTTCACCGCCACCCTGCCCGAGGAGACATGTTGGAGGATCGATGCCCATATCCCTGGACGCATCCTCGGAAACCGCACCAAGCCCATTGATTTCCATGTGGATACTGCAACATGGGGCTTGGGCAGGGGCATCGCTGCTCACATTGCTCTCGGACGCATTCGGGAGGAGTATGACGAAGACCTCAAGAGGACCTCCTTCGTGATGTACGGACGCCGTGACGCAAAAGGAGATGTGGTGCGTACCCTGGAGGACGAGACGATAGCATCCCATATCCAGGACATGGAGGATCACATTCGTATGATGGAGCTGGAGCTGTCTGACAACATGATCGTCATCAAGAACCTCATGACTCGCAAGGCCGATCTCGAGGAGGAACTCCAAGACGCTCGCATCGAGCATGAGGGAGAGCTGGACGCACTACAGGAGAAGATCGACGATCTGAAGCTTGAGCTTGAGGAGGCCGAGGAGAAGCTGGATGAGGGAGAAAACATTCAGGAGGATCACTCGTATGGTGCCTATGTCAGCCAGGACAAGGACCAGGGTGATGAGCTTGGAGATGATGACACCGACAGTGATGCAAGAACACCTGATGTCAACATGGTTGACTGGTCTTCATCCGACGAGAGTTAGATTTTATACCACCATGAGAGTTGGAAATTTGGTTTCGTTATCCGATTAGTTTTATTTCATTTGTGAGACCTTGTCAAATCTTGTGACATGGCTTACCTTAGGTTTGATTGTTCATGTGAACCCCTTTGAGTGAAATTGAATTGGAGTGATTTGAAGTTTTATTGCTATCATGTGCATATGGGTAGTATGATTTTACTCCCTAGGCCTTATTCTATTCTGACTTCTCATCCACTCTAAACCCATCAGATGCCTTCAAGACGTGACCCCGAATTCAACTTTCCGCCGGGGCTCACGCAATTGATCCAGCAGCAGAATGCTCTTATGCAGATGCTCATTCAGAACCAGAACCAGAACAACAACAACCCACCGCCGCCACCCCCAGTTGACAGTCTTACCCGTTTTCTGAGGCTGAAACCACCCGTGTTCTCCAGCAGCACGGAGCCAATCGTCGCAGATGACTGGCTCCGCAAGATAGGAAGGGAGCTAGCCACGGCAGGATGCAATGATGCTGAGAAGGTGAAGTTTGCCGCCCATCAGCTGGATGGCCCGGCCGCTGCTTGGTGGGAGAACTACACCACCACATACCCCTTGGAGAATGTGACTTGGACTCAGTTCCAGCAGGCATTCCGCACTGCTCATGTCTCAGCTGGAGCCATGAGTCTGAAGAAGAAGGAGTTCCGCAGCTTGCGCCAGGGAGGACGCACGGTATCCCAGTATGCTGAGGAGTTCAGTAAGTTGGCCCGTTATGCACCAGGGGACGTGGCCACTGATGCAGCCAAGCAGGAGAAGTTTCTGGAGGGACTAAACGATGAGTTGGGAGTTCAGTTGGCTGTGGTGACCTTTGCGAACTATCAGGAGTTGGTTGATAAGGCTACCATTCTCGAGGGCAAGCACCAGCAGATGGAGAATCGTAAGAGAAAGTACGGTCATGGGAAGTATAACTCTGGAGTTCAACAAAAACCCCGCTATAGCCCGTACTCAGGAAGTTCTGGATCAGGAACTAGCAAGTTTGGAGGGAATCATCATAACCATGGAGGCCACATTCAGCATGGAGGAAATGGACACAACCACCATGGTCACAAGCATGGAAATGGCAATGGAGGGAATGGCAACCAGCCGCATTTCAACTCTTCTACACCAATGAAGAAAGATCTGAGTCACATCACTTGCTTCAAATGCAAGAAGACAGGGCACTACTCCAATGAGTGTCCTGAGGCGCAGAATGGAAATGGAAATGGCAATGGGAATTCTGGAGGCAAGAAGCCTAATCCTTTCACTAAGGGGCATGTGAATCATGTCAATGTGGAAGAGGTCTATGAACAGCCTGACGCAGTGATTGGTAAGTTCTTGGTTAATTTATTTCCAGCACTCATTCTTTTTGACACTGGTGCATCGCATTCATTCATATCGAGGGGATTCGTGGATAGACATAAGTTGCCTACCGTAGCTCTTAAGGCACCCATTCTAGTGAGTTCCCCAGGAGCCGAGTCTATGGCTAGTCAGGGATGTTTCCAGTTGCCTTTGAACATAGGGGGACATGTTTTCCCTACGGATATGATCATACTAGAGTCACAAGGGTTGGATGTAATCCTAGGGATGGATTGGATGTCCAAGTATGAGGGGACCATCGATTGTGCTAGTAGATCGATTTTTCTCACCACCCCAGAGAAGAAGAGGATCAAGTATGTATCCAGGCTTAAGCCTAAGAGGACTCAGGTGAACTCTCTTACGGGAGTTGTCCAGGAAGAAGTACCAGTGGTGAAGGATTATCCCGATGTATTTCCGGAGGAGTTACCAGGTATGCCGCCAGATCGGGAGATTGAGTTTTTGATTGAGTTGCTGCCAGGTACAGGACCTATCTCCAAGAGGCCGTATCGGATGCCCGCTAATGATTTGGAGGAAGTCAAGAAACAGATTAAGGAGTTGCTAGAGAAAGGGTATATTCGCCCGAGTTCATCACCTTGGGGAGCCCCAGTACTCTTAGTAGAGAAGAAGGATGGAACCTTGAGGATGTGTGTGGATTACCGCTCTTTGAACGAAGTGACCATCAAGAACAAGTATCCCCTACCGATGATCAATGACTTGTTTGACCAGCTAGAAGGAGCTAGTGTTTTCTCCAAGATCGATCTTCGATCGGGTTATCACCAATTGAAGATCCGTGAGAAGGATATACCCAAGACAGCTTTTACCACAAGGTATGGGCTTTATGAGTATACAGTCATGTCCTTTGGTTTGACTAATGCCCCTGCCTATTTTATGAGCATGATGAACAAGGTGTTCATGGAGTTCTTGGATAAGTTCGTTGTGGTATTCATTGATGACATATTGGTTTTCTCCAAGAATGAGGAGGAACACGCTGAACATCTGCGCTTGGTTCTGGAGAAGCTCAGAGAACATCAACTTTATGCCAAGTTCAGCAAGTGTGAGTTTTGGCTCAAGGAAGTCGGATTCCTTGGACATGTTGTGTCAGGTGAAGGGATTGCAGTGGACCCTACCAAGGTAGAGTCAGTCACCGAATGGAATGCACCCACCACAGTTGGCGAGATTCGCAGTTTCCTTGGACTTGCAGGATATTACCGGAGATTTATTGAAAATTTCTCTAAGATTGCAAGGCCCATGACAACGTTGTTGAAGAAGGACACCAAGTTCGTTTGGACTGAAGAGTGTGAAGCCAGCTTTCAAGAGTTGAAGAAGCGTTTGGTTACAGCCCCAGTGCTAATCCTACCTGACATACACAAGGACTTTCAGGTGTATTGTGATGCTTCACGTCAGGGACTTGGAGGTGTTCTTATGCAGGAGGGAAAAGTTGTAGCTTATGCTTCACGACAGCTTCGACCTCATGAGTTGAACTATGCCACGCATGACTTGGAGTTAGCAGCCGTTGTGCATGCACTCAAGACATGGAGACACTATCTTATTGGGAATCGTTGTGATGTTTACACGGATCACAAGAGTTTGAAGTACATTTTCACGCAGAAGGAGTTGAATCTCAGGCAAAGGAGATGGTTGGAACTTATAAAGGATTATGACATGAGTCTGCATTATCACCCAGGAAAAGCCAATGTTGTGGCGGATGCTTTGAGCCGTAAGAGTTACGTTAACACCCTTACAGCAGGAGATTTACCTCCGGAGTTATGTGATGAGCTTAGAGACCTTCAGTTAGAAATAGTTCCAAGAGGTTATGTTGCCGCACTCGAGGTACAGTCCACCTTGTTGGGAAGAATCAGAGAAGCCCAGAAGTTGGACCAAGGTATTGCTGAGATAAAGGAAATGATGAGAAAAGGGAAAGCAAAAGGATTCCGTGAGGATGAAAATGGAACCATATGGTTTGAGCAACGGATTTGTGTACCCAATGATCCAGAGATCAGGAAGTTGATTCTTCAGGAGGCTCATGACTCACCATATTCGATACACCCAGGCAACACCAAGATGTATTTGGACTTGAAGGAAAGTTTTTGGTGGGCCGGTATGAAGAGAGAGATTGCCGAGTATGTGGCAATATGTGATGTATGTCAGAGAGTAAAGGCAGAGCATCAGAAACCAGCAGGTTTACTTCAGCCGTTGCCAATACCTGATTGGAAATGGGATAAACTTGGTATGGACTTTATCACGGGGTTACCTAGGACCCGTTCAGGTTATGATTCCATTTGGGTGATAGTGGATCGTTTGACCAAGGTTGCTCACTTCATTCCAGTGAAGACCACCTATACAAGTGCTAAGCTGGCAAAGATATATATGACCAGGATTGTATGTCTGCATGGAGTTCCGAGGAGCATCGTATCAGATAGAGGAACACAGTTTACCTCAAAGTTTTGGAATCAGTTGCATGAAACTTTGGGTACCAGGCTAGAGTTTAGTACAGCCTTCCATCCACAGACTGATGGGCAGACAGAGAGAGTCAATCAGATTCTGGAGGACATGCTGAGAGCTTGTGCGCTAGACTATGGGTCTAGTTGGGATGATAACTTACCCTACGCAGAGTTCTCGTATAACAACAGCTACCAAGCCAGTTTGCAGATGGCCCCTTTCGAGGCATTGTATGGCAGGAAATGCAGGACACCTTTGATGTGGAATGGAGTTGGAGATCGCAAATTATTTGGACCTGATTTGATCAGGGATTCAGAGGAGAAGGTCAAGTTGATTCGTGACAGACTTAAGATAGCCCAGTCAAGGCAGAAAAGCTATGCTGATGCTAAACGCAAGGAAGTGATCTATGAAGTGGGAGATAGAGCATATCTTCGAGTGTCTCCACTTCGAGGTATTAAGAGATTTGGAGTCAAAGGAAAGTTAGCACCACGATTTGTGGGACCATATAGAGTTCTGGAACGCAGAGGAGAGGTTGCATACCAGTTGGAATTACCAGAGGCTTTGACAGGAGTTCATGATGTGTTCCATGTTTCCCAGCTGAAGAAGTGTCATGCAGAGATGGCGGATATTCCTTTGAGGGATACAGTGCCACTCGAGGCAATTCAGTTAGAGAGCGATCTGACTTATGAGGAGAAGCCTATTAAGATTCTTGAGACTGCAGAGAGAATCACTCGAACCAAGATCATCAGGTTCTGCAAAGTTCAGTGGAGTCACCACACCGAGGAGGAAGCTACCTGGGAAAGAGAAGAAGATCTCAGGCAGGACCATCCACACCTTTTTGCTGGCCAACCCGAATCTCGAGGACGAGATTCATCTTAAGGGGGGTAGGTTTGTAACATCCCAATTTTTATTAAATTCGGATGTTAATAGAATCATTCAATGCATATCATATTTCTTTGCATTTTTGGAGTTTTAAAAAAAAATATTCAAATAATATTTTCCACTCGAGAAAAAAACAAATGAGAGGGGATAAGATGACTTCCTCAAAATATAAAAGAGTGGGAAATTTTATTTTGAATATTATTTGAAGTTTTGGAGTTTATTTGGTATTTATTTTATCTGCAAAAAGTGCATTAATTGCATTAGGAAAATATTTTCAAAATGTTCTGTGCTTAAGTTAATGTTCATTAGGCTTTAAATATTGCATAGTTATTTTATAAATTATTGTGGTGTTTTTATTAATTCTTTTGAATTAATTATGACCACTTTAGTGTTCTGTTTTAAAAAAAAAAAACACACTCACCGCAGCCTGGACCGAAACTGGGTTCGGCCCAGGAGCGCCCCAACCGGCCCACTGGCCATTCGGCCCAAGGCCAGCCCCAGAGCCGCGCGCCAGAACCCCCCGCACCGGTCGA
This sequence comes from Triticum aestivum, assembly GCF_018294505.1. Taxonomy (NCBI): domain Eukaryota; kingdom Viridiplantae; phylum Streptophyta; class Magnoliopsida; order Poales; family Poaceae; genus Triticum; species Triticum aestivum. Next base: position 29,573,317 of record NC_057810.1, read on the forward strand.
CCGCTCCGCGCCGCCCTCGCTCGCCTCCTCTCACTGCCGCTGCCAGGCGGGCCCCGCTCGTCAGCTCGTTCCCCAACCTCCCGCTTCTCCCGCTCGGATGAGCCCGCCGCCGCACTCCCGAACCCGCCGGCCGAAGCTCTCGGGATAGAGCTTATCCCGCTGCTCCCCGACGCCCTCCCCTCGCCTATATAAAGGCCAAGGCCCCCTCTTCCATCCTCGCCGACCCGCACCTTCCCACGCCGCCCCTACCGCTCGTCGTCGCCGTTCGCATCTCGCCGGAGCTCCGAGCCCCGCCGTCCTCGCCCCGCCCCGTCCGGACGTCGCCGACGCACGCCGCCACCACCTTCGCGACGCCCTCGACGCGCCGCACCTCCCCGTCTTCTTCCCCGACGCCGAGGACCGCCGTAGCCGCCGTCCCCTCCGCCACCGACGCCGCGCCGCCGTCTTCGTCGTCGCCGGCCACCACCTCCAGCCCACTGTAAGCCGCCGCCCCACCCTCGCCCGTTAGATCGGACCCCAACGGTCCAGATTAGATTAGGTTCGGTTTTTTTTTATTTTGCGAAGAGGTACGCGGTTAACCGCGGTTCCCTTAGACCGGCCGGTTTTATTTAAACCGAGCGTCGGTTTTTCTTTAGTTAGCCGCCGCCACTGGTTTTCTTAGTTAGCGGCCGTTCGCCGTATAGCCTCCGCAGCGGACGCTGCTCGGCCAGCCACGAGCCACCACGTGGCCAGGGACTTGTTTGCGATAGTTTTCTTCTCTGTTTAGTCCCTGTAATTAGCAGATTAGTCCCTAAACTTCGCATAGCCACAACTTTTTAACCGTAGATCCAAACTCGATGAAACCAGCGGCAAATTCTTCGTATTGTTTAGCTCTATCCAGTGGTATCCTTTTTGCAAACTTTTGACAGATTCAAATTTGAATTTATTCAGATTTGAATTCGAACTTCAAATGGCCATATCTCCCAAACCGTAGCTCCGATTAAGTTGATTCTTTTTGCACTTTGTCACCGTAGCCAAACCCTATCACCTGGACCTTTGTCACAATAATTTTTCACACACTAGAATCTGCCCATTAATATTTTTTACTAGTATGCATAGTACGCACTATAGTTCACATCACTCTTTGAACCATAGGCCTATGTTGTTTTGCATCTAGAATATTTTTCATGCTAGTTAAGTGTGATGTTGTTCATTTGGTTTTTCCGAGACTTTTGCTTTGCATGTTCTTCTTGGTTCTCTTGAATGTTTGTTTATGTTTGTTTATCTCCTTTGCGATAGATTGCCCGGAGTGCGAAGCAGAATATTTTCAGTCTTTAGAGTTCAACCAGCAGTACCAAGGCAAGTTGCATCTTGATCATGTTTCATTACCTATGTTTTTATTATGCACTTAGTTCTTTGCGGTAGGACTGCATGGTAGGAATTGTTGCCGCATGACTATGCTTTTCACCCAGTAGTTCATTGAGGTAGGTCTGAACCATATGACATTGTCGCCATCGTTTTACATTATGTTGCTTCGCTAAATAGACGTGGATTGGGGAGTGAACATTGTAAAGTATGAGTAACAATGTAGTAAGTAGGACCTAAGATAATTAATGAACTACCTGGGCGGAAACTTGATGGAATGGTGGCGAAGTACAGTGGGGCACGCATGGGAAATCCATGGTGGTGCACCACTAGTGGACCGTCCGCTCAGGCTCAAAGAGATCAATCGTATTCTCATGTCTAGAAGCTTACGTGTGCAGCCACAAGCCAATATGGGCTCTGGCTTAGTTGAGTAGTTAGTGTGACCCCTTCCGGGATGGGCTAGCAGATGTAGAAGGATGTAGGTGTACCGGCCTATCCGTGGGTTAAGGGGGAGCATTTTCGAAAGACTATGTCTCGATCTTCCGATCATGGAGGTGGTCGAGTCTTGTGGGGAAAAGTGCGCAACCTCTGCAGAGTGTCAACCTAATCGATTAGCCGTGTCCCCGGTTACGGACATCTTGAGCATCTAGTAGTGAAAATGCTGGGAGATCTCCTCACCTTTAATTAAACAGTTGGGATTTAAATGAAACTTGGGAACGGATGGAGTTGGGTTTGCCAACTCATCCTAAGCAAATGTGTAGTAGTAGAATAACATCTTTTCTAATAGGGAAAAACTAGCTTTATGCAAAAGTTAAACTTAGAGCTTTCCACCAGCCAAATTGCATGTACAAGTAGGTTCATTACACTTATGATGTGACTTGCCAGTACATTCAATGTACTGACCTATATGGCTGCAACTTATCACGTTGCAGATATATCCGACGAGGATTAAGGTGCGATAGGTCGATGTTCTACACTCAGCCTTGCTCGTGGAGTTGGACTCATTTACTACTTTGCTTCCGCAGTATTTGTTTATTGGCTCTATGCCCTATTTGGTAATAAATGTATTGCTCCTGGACTATCGATGTAATAAAGAGATGTGTGTTATTTCTGTTATTTCATCGAGTACTGTGTGTGCTAGCAAGTCGATCCGGGGACTAGCACGGTAAGCACAGAGACTTCGACTCTTACCGAGTCGGGTCGCTACACCACGGTTCATCTTCGTCTAGCACATGCTTGTCGCCAGAGTCGTCATCTTCATCCCCAACCACTTTGTTTACTCTGGAAACCGTGAGAAACATCACCACCATTTATCCCCATGCTTGTTTGCACCATTTCTCTCTTGGAGGCCTCCTTCGTTGGTCCTCTGACATGGCGTACAATTCATGCTGCTCCTGTCTACGCATGCCCGGTGCTAGCAACACTGTCGCGTGCCTTCATCCCGACACGTCCCCGAGCTTGGCAACCCCTGTACGGCACCTCGTCTACAACGGTTTGATAACATCGCCTTCGGCATCGACACCCTCCATAATGATTGCCTCGATCGCATCACTGTTTTATTCCCGGCACACCGTCGCGCCCCTAACTACACCGTTACATTGCCCCACGCTCTCGGCTACCTCGACAAAGGCAGAAAGGGAAACGCCTTGCTTGAGCAACCTCGGCGGTTTCTACTCCAGCCACAACATCCGATAGGTCGCGAAATGATCACAAGAGTTTATTCACTAAGAACAGGCAAGCTTTTGGAGAATAAATTCCTGACCTGCCATCAAAAGTTGGTTGAGACCATATTACTATGCTACAAGGATTATGAAGAATTGTTCATACACCACAAAAAGTATGTCATTGGATGCACATTTGAAAGAATTTTCGATCATATGTTTCTGATGACATATAAACAAAAGAAGTATTGCATACAGATAGTGCCACGGTGGAGCATTGAGAGCGGTCTTATTAGCCAACACTACATCATCAGCCGGTCAATAACGTCCCATGATCATCAGCCACTTCCACTGTGTGGCGATCGATCACCATCACGAACATGAACTCAAGCAACAACACTAGGTAATTAGCTAGCAGCTTAAAAAGGATCCCACCAGTTCATGAATGTCGAACGTCAGATGGGGAGGTTCCCCTGGCGAATTTAATCGCTAGGGGAGGAATGATCCATTGGTCATAGGGCGTAACATTTACACTCGGAACACGCCCAAATACTCAGCAACGACCGTGTTTCATGTACAATTGTGAAAATAAGTTGAATCATGACGAACGCAACACAAAGTCACAAACACAACACATGCTATCTTCACTCCTGCATAGTGCAGATAACCCAGAGGCTTGACGATGTACGACAACAACAAAACCTCAAACAGAAAACAAAACGAATTCATGCAGCAAGATCGAGTAGCATGTACTTCCTTATTAAGTTTTTGCTGCCGGCTGGCTCACATAGGAGATGGTGCCGATGGCGGCGGGCTGTTGTTGTCACCACCGTAGAACTGCAGCACGGTGTAGACGGTCTGCATGATGGTCATGCCGAGGAGGAAGACGGCGGCCGCAAGGGAGAGGAACGCCCACGGGCTCCTGAAGTAGGTGCGGATGAGGTTGGCGCGCCACATGGCTGCCGGAAGTAGCCATTGACCTGTCGCTGCACGGCATCAAGCGCGCTGTTGGGCTCGAGCACCACGTCCCTAGAAATGGTGTTGAACAGCTTGGCCACGGCTTGGTCGCTACCGATGGCGTTCTGGATGATGCCCTTGGAGCTCAGCAGCGCCACGTCCTTGGCCGAGTCGATGATGTTGTCCATGAAGAAGACATAGCCGGTCACGTCGTTGCCAGCTCCAGCATGCAGCCGCTCGAACGCCATCATGTTGAGGAACATGTACTCGGTGGAGTCGTCCACCGACACCGTCGGCATGCTCAGCGTGCCGCGCCGGAACCGGATGTCGTGCAGGCTCAACGTCTTGCTCGGCTTGAACTGGATCCCGGCTTCGTAGAGCTCCACAGCTGACCGGATGATGGCGTTGTCGTCCTCAATGTCCTGGGGGCTCCGGATTTTGTGGTGCTTACCAGTGAGCATGCTCCGGCGAAAGACATCCAGCGGGTGGAGCCCTAGGCCGATGCCTGCTGGTAGTGTCCCGGATGATTGGGCCAGAAATTTCAGCACCATTCGGTTGATGAAGTCGTCGTTCTGGCCGTCATCCATGCATGCAATCATCAACATCCATTAGTAGAAGAGAAATAGACACCGTAGAAACAGTCTTTTATCCCGCTTTATAGATAAATCAACCATGGTGAGTCCATATAAAATGTCCAATTGCAACAAAAGTAAATATAAGTTTGTTGGGGTAACAAGACAATTACACCAAGTTAATATCTGCAGTCCTGTAAGAGAGTTTTGATCAGCTAGGTCCTTAGTGCTCAGATTTTGTGGTATTTGTTTGGTAGGTGGATGCGTTTTGGTTGGAAACGACTTGGTTTCTTTAATGAAATCGGGGGAGGTAATCCCTTTTAAAGAAAAAAAAGGCAAACATGCCAAAAAATAAAGAGAAAACTGGCCACACGGGTGGAAGATTAGCGGGTAGCAAGAGAAGCAAGGTGGCATCCTGCCGAAGTCAGCTCGACGTAGTAAGTAGTTCTACTAAAAAGTTCTACTAAAACCTCCAGCCAGGGCGCTCTCTAAATCAAGTGGAAATTAATACTAAGGGGGTGTTTGATTACAGGGACTAGACTAAAAAAAGTCCCTTCTAGTCCCTATGTAATCAAACAGGAGGGACTTTTTCTATCCGGACTAGAGAAAGACTCTTTTGAAGGGTCTTTTTTCTTTAGTCCCTGGTCCACCAAAAAAATCTAGTACCTTGCAACCAAACACCCCCTAAATCCGCTTGAGCCGCCGCGGTGAACTACGTCGCCTCTGGCTTGTCCTCGAAGCTCGGCCTTTCCTCCTTCTTTGTTCTACCACGAAACTGACTTACCCAAACTACAAATTCGGGCAATTTATGTACAACTATGTGCCCTCTTTTATATATTTGAAATTTTGGCAACGAGACCTTCACAACAAGACTATTATTGCATATATGTTAATTAGCATAGATTTAATTACTTAATGTCATATTTTAAAAGATTTAAGGAATATTTTTGCGGACATGATAAATCCTGAACGTTCGGATTTTAGCTAATTTTTCTAAAAATTATATATATATTATTAATGTACAAAAATAATACGCCGATTAATTATTTTTCAAAAATAATACATAGTCAGCCAGGTCGAGCCAACTGGCTCCTGTCAGCTATAGGGAAGCCGATTGGATTCACGTCGGCTACGGGGAGGCCGATTGGGACTAATTGGCTTCTCCGAAGCCGATTAGTACTAATTGGCTTCCCTGTAGCGGATAGGTGCATGCACACATTTTCTCACCCCCAACGTTTCCCGCTTGAAGCCTGCGAAGCAACGACAACAAAGAAAATGTATGTTGAATTATACCCCTGAAACGTGTGAAGCAATAAAGAACGGTGACCTTCAATAACCGGAGCTGGCTCCGGCGAAGCTCCGGCAGGGTGGTGGAGTCTCCGGCTCCGGCTACTGCGATCGAAGGCCGTCGTTCGTTGTTGCTTCGCACGCTTCAAGGGTATAATTCAATAGACATTTTCTCCGTCCGAGTTCCTCCGGTAATATTCGGTAATATGTTTTGATGTGAAATATATTAGGTGTGCACCCGAGATATAAGCCGAAACCAAGAATGGGTAAACATTGAGGGTGAGAAAATGAACGCATGCACCTATGGGCTATAGGGAAATCAATTAGTATTAATCGGTTTTAGGGAAGCCAATTAGGGGTCAGTCGACTGCCACCTGGCCGACTATATATATTTTTAAAAAATAATTAATCGGCATATTATTTTTGTAAATTAATAAAAAGTGTATTATTTAAAAAAAAATAACCAGAAGCATGGCAACTTTATTTCACTCGAGGTTGGTAAACATAGCAATTTTCTAACAAAAAAATGAACTAGGATAAAGTTTCCATGTTTTAACAACTAAAGTTGCCACCTCACTCAAGTAAAGTTGCCATGAAAAACCGTTTGCGACGATATGCTTAAAATCCGAACGTTCAGGATTTATAAGTTACATTTGTATTTGTTTTTTTAATTATTTCTGTGCAAATTTCATTGTTTCTAACTTTTAACAAAAACAGTATTTGGAAGGCAGAGTAGTTAATAATTACCGGAGGCTTTCCAGTCTCAACCTCAACGAGCTTCTGAAGCAGGAGTAGAGGTAGCTGGTTAATTTGAGCACGTCTCGCCGGATGTAGGGCACCATGTATAGTATCCCATGGGGGCTGAAGATGGGGTCGTTATGTGCGTAGTCGCCGACCTGCTTCCCATCGGCGGCCGTGCACCTGATCACCTCCAGCAGGAAGCAGCCGTCGAAGATCATCATGGCCAGGAACCGCTCCCGGCCACCACCGTCGCGCCACTCGCCGTCAAGGTCCATGTACGCGCCCTCCAGCTCCCCCAAGACATCCTCCACGGCGGCGACGAAGTCGTCGAGCGGCCGGTTCGCGCGCAGGAGCAGCTGGCGCAGCGCCCGCTGCTTGTGCTCCTCCATGGGCCAAGGGACATCACCTGCGGCTGGTACGCCTTGCTCTTGATGTTGGTCATGCAGGGCGGCACTTGGTAGATGCAGTGACGCTCCCACCGCGACACATCCGCCGACTTGTCGGCTTCCTTGAGCCTCTTCGCCACGTCCACCACCCACGTCCTCTTGCTGCTGCTGCCGCCGTCCGCCGCCATTACGATTGATTTATTTATGCAAGATATATGGTTGCTATAGCTAGGATAATGGTCAGGCAGTACTGATCTGCGCATGCGTGTGGAATTGTGGATGCTGATGCAGAGCGCAGGGCGCTATATATATGTGCGTAGAGAGATACGTTACTTGCATAAGTTGCATTGCATGCCACATTCCGCGTGCTAGACAGGTGTGTACGTACAAAAAGAGGTTCATGTCATGTGCTTGCACGCATGCTGGTCCTATTCCATTATCTGGTGCAGGTCCCCTTGTTTCACTCCATGGTAAATCGCATGCAGTTTAGTACATGGTCATATATTTTATTATATTAGGCTATATGATCACTAGTAGAAAAGGGGGCATTAGTCCCGGTTCGTAAGGGCCTTTAGTCCCGGTTCTTGAGCCGGGACTAAAGGGTCGTTACTAATGCCTCCTCCCTTTAGTCCCGGTTCAAACTGGAACCGGGACTAAAGGTCGCGGCCACGTGGAGCTCCACCTTTAGTCCCGGTTGGTTTTTTTGAATTTTTTTTGAATTTTTTTTTTATTTTCAAATTTCTGAATTATTTTAACCTCTAATCTCTAATCACCACCCCTCATCACTGCTCAATTTATCCTCTGATCTCTAATCACCCCTCATCATTCCTAATCATCTAACTTCCCGAGCGGTCACCCATCCTCCCACTCCTCCAGCTTGAGCACGCTTAACTTCCGGGTTCTATTCTCCCTCGTTTTCAAGTCTGCACTTGTTGTTTTGCTGACAATAGTAAGATGTCAATCCTATTAACCCTCAGGAATTTTGCATGAGCATGAAGTGACACATTTCACTGTTTGAGTTTGAAACTATTGTTTTAAAAAACAATAATTATTTAGTAACACTAATATTGCTTGAATAATTAGTTTGACCATTGTTTGACCACAGTTTGACCAGATTTGACCAAAATTCAAAATAACTGGAATAATTATTTAGTAACACTAATATTCTAGAATAATTAGTTTGACCATTGTTTGACCACAGTTTGAAATTTTTTCGATTTTTTCCACTCTAGATCTTAAAAGCCCCGTAACTTTTTTTCTGTTAGGTTTTTGAGGATTCTAAAAATGTTTAACGAGGTTCTCCCGGTTAAATTTGGATGTAACTTTTTGAGTAGATGATTTTTCATATAAAAAACTTTTTCATCCGAGTCAGTATGCAAAAGTTATGCCCATTTTACTAAATTCTAGAGAGATTTTGCAAATAAAGTCGAAATTCATATTTGTAAATTTTCCCAACAACTAGACCACATATCACATCGGAAACTTATTTTCTTTTATTTTTTTTGACATTTTCATCATTTTCTTTTATTTTTTTAAAACTGAAATGGCGATCCACGAGGGGGGGGGGTGGACTTTGAAAATGGGACCTTTAGTACCGGTTCGTGCCATGAACCGGTACTAATGCCTCAAACCCCATTAGTACCGGTTGGTGGCACGAACCGGTACTAAAGGTCTAACCCTTTAGTCTCGGTTGGTGCCACGAACCGGGACTAATGGGCATCGCACCCTTTAGTCCCGGTTCGTGGCACCAGCCGGGACTAAAAGGTCCAGACGAACCGGGACAAATGGCCCACGTGGCCCCTGGGCGCACGAACCGGGACTAATGGGGGGACTAATGGGCTAACCCGGGATGGACCAAAGCCCTCTTTTCTACTAGTGGATATATGGGTTGCAAGGTTCACGCGGAAATGTTCTTTCAACTCGTCCCCACACAGCGACTAGGGTTTTCCCGCCTCCCACCGGCGTCGCCGCCGATCTGTCTCCAACATTGTTTGTCAGTGTTCATTTGTTTTCAGGATTAATAGATCGAAAGTTTTTCTTAAAAGTTGGTTATATGATATGGGAAATGATTAGAATCATCGGGACGATTCTAGCTCGGCGCCCACCGAGTCGAGAGCCAACCACGTGTTGGCCTAGTCCCACACAACGTAAGTCTCGAGGTTTTTGCAACATCATCCATGTTTCTGAAAGATGGGTAATGTTGTAGTGGCAGCTCGACGGTGCATGCGAAAAATCTCTGTAATATAATCTCTATTGCAAATAAAATTCGACAACATAATCTCTGTTATACATACAACCTTTGTAACAAATATCTTCTGCAACATTTGCAAAAAAGTTCTGTAAAGCAATCTATGTTTCAAAAGTGAAGAACGATACTCAACGTTAGATTTGTGCCAGATCTGACGCTCATGAAAGATCCGCTGAGCGACACGCGTAGCACACCTCATATGATATATAATGTACTCTCTCCTTTTCTTTATATAAGGTGTATTTGTTTTTTGATAAAATTTCATAATGTAAGGTGCATTTCTTCTAAATCCTCATAATTCCCTTTTTATCCCTCCAAAAAGAGGAAAGTATCTCTCTCCTGATTTCCTGTATCTATCCTTGTATGAAAAAAAGGAAACTATCTCTCTCTCGATTGTATGTATCTCTTACTTTCATGGACTCGCTGATTTACTTGCCACTAACCAACGGATTTGCCAAGGGTAATTCCGTCCTAACACCTCTATAATTATGCGCCTTGGTCACCGTACCGAAAATAATACACCTTATATAAAGGATTATGTTACTGTGAGGAAGGGGTCATGGTCAATTTATGTCATTGCATGTAGTCTTTACAGCTGCGAGATGATCGGAAGTTGCAGGCTTTAGGCAAAAGGGAGATCAAGATGCTACGGGAGCCGCTGGCGGAGACACGAGGAAGCGAGGAATTAATACGCACGTGAAAGTAGATGTCGTTCAGTTGTTGGGAATGGTCCATGCAAGCGAACATCTGATCAGCTCTAGGACGGAGGCATCACATGCATTTGCTTTATACTCCCTCATGAGTGTATCTCTAGGTCGCTAATTTTATTAATATGTAACATGAATTATACGTCAAAAAAGTTATACCTTAGAACATTTAATGTTTCTTTTTTGGATAAACATTTAATTTTTTTGAATATATTTTTTGTAATATGACCTGCCTGTTAGGCAGGCAGTTTTTCATTTGAACCCGACATGATGGATTTTAGAGTCGGTTATGCCTTTTTCAACCGTCTGAGTGTATATCAACGCTAGCTTAAAACATTCCATTGAAAATCAAATCCATGGACCAACTCCAAGCTAAAGGATTGGTGGGCTGCTTTCATCCACGGTGGAGTAAATAGCAAAAGAGGCCTACTTCGCTACAACCCCCCCCCCCCCTCCCCAATCACAAACCATATAAGGGCAGTATTGTCATTTCGTCAAACAGTATACCCATCTACATATGTGACACGTACGAGGGACCGTACCCCACTTTCTTATCAAACTTCAAAAAATAGCACAGGCAACGTGAATCAAACTCAAGACCTCTTGGTCTAAGAAGAACCACACTAACCAATTAGGACATCCTAATTATTGTGCCTGTTTACTTCTTCTTTTTTCTTTTCTTGTACTTCAGTTCGCGGCTGGGCCGACCCGCTGTTGAACCTGTTCGAGGAGAAGAAAGTTCAACTTGCTGGAATTGAGTTCACCGGCTACGCACTAATTTGGTGGAGTCAAATTTGTCGTTCAAGACATCGCCCGACGACTTGGAGAGGTATGAAAGAATTCATGAGGCGACGTTTTGTTCCCGAGCACTATAAAAGAGATATGTATAACAAGTTGCAGCGGCTCTCTCAAGGCAATATGAGTGTTGATGAATATTACAAGGAGATGGAGTTGCTTATGATACGTACATGGACAATAGAGGATCCGGAGGCAACCATGGCACGTTTCTTTAATGGACTAAATGTTGAGGTGCAGGATCGTGTTGAGATGGTGGTCTACTACAACATACAAGACCTTGTGCACCAAGTTGTGCGTGCAGAACAACGGATTAAGCGACGCCAAGTTAGCACAGTTCCCAGTGCCACTTTGAATACATGGCGATGCTCGCAGCATAAGAGTGAGGATGTCGGACCTAGCTCCAGGACGACAACATCAAATCGCTCTCATGGTTCTGTGCAAAAAGATGCTTCAAACTCAGGACTTTCGAGGGTTGATTCTAGTGTGCAGTCGACCACACATGCTAGTGGCATAGAGTGTTTCAAGTGTGGAGGAAGGGGACATATAAGGCGTGAATGTCCTAATGAGAAAAGAGTGTTGCTTACAAGAGATGGTTATGCATCGGCGAGTGATGAAGATGCAGTTTCTGACACTTCTAGTGAAAAATTTGAAGATGCTGAAAAGGTGACTGCTAGTTTTGAAGCTGCCGAATCATATCCATCCTTAATGGTGCAGCGAGTGCAAGAGGATCGTATCGAGGATAAAGGACAGCGTTGGAATATTTTCCAGTCTCGGTGCAAAATCAACGACACCAATTGCAAGTTGATTATCGATGGTGGAAGCTACACAAATACGGTCAGCAGAGGATTGGTGGATTCTTTAGGATTACATGTGTGGAAACATCCACAGCCCCATCGTGTCAAGTGGATGCATCACACTGGAAAACTGAAGGTTACACACAAGGTGCACATTAATTTTTCGATTGGCGACTATACTGATATGGTGAAATGTGATGTTTTGCCAATAGATGCATGCCACCTATTGTTGGGAAGGCCATGGCAATATGATCGTGGTGCCACACATGACGGGAGGTCCAACATTTATTCGTTTTGGAATAATGGTAAACGACATGTGCTGCGACCAATGTTTGCTAATGCCATCAAGGTAGATGTTAATGTTTCTCCTCGAAAAAAGATTGCAATCGCTTGTTTCGAAACCGAGGATGGCTTCGATTCAAGAGGGAGAGGATGATGTGCCCATCAATGCCGCCATTATCCTTCCTGCTGCTGGTTTACTCGGGCCGGCTCCAAGTATTGGACAAGAACCATGTGCGACCCCGAACATGTTAAAACTTGGCTCATTTTCCATTGAGATTTCATCAATCGAGCCAAAGAAGGACACGGTGAAGCCAAACTTCAGGACTCCGCCAAGGTGAAATAATATTGGGCTTTTCATGTACGGTGAAGTAGTCCCAGGTGTGCAAGCAACCAAGTTTATTTTAGTTTACGCTCGTGATCAGCGTGGCCGGAGAGATTAATTAGTTTCAGAATTAAAGAGTACTAGATTAGTTTTGGAAAGTTTAGTTGAACAAAGAACACGGAACGTCTCGAGTGGAGGGGCACCAACGATGAGTTTTTGCAATCCTTCATGATTGGGGATTTGTTGCTGCTACGCCGCCGTGATTAACCTTGGGTTAATTTCGGTGCAAGTCTATTCCTTTGGTTTCTTGATATCTCCTTTGATCCAAAGGCCCTTCTTCTTCTTCTACGTGTGCTATTTATTTTTCTACGACTGTCACTGCTCGTTGTTATTTTGCAAGTACCGTGAAGGATCGGACCTACCAGTGACTCGTCGTCTAGCCGAGTCTACATCATCTCCCGTCTCTTTTTTAGGGGAAAAGGCAGGAGTTCTTCCATTGCATTATAGATCGGAAAGAGTTACAGAGTTACAGAGAAAGGTGAACCGAAGTTCTTATTAGGGGGGGAGGTTTAGAGAGTCATGATCAGATAGGGGCTGACCAGCCCACTACGCACAACAACTATTCCCGAGCTGCCTCCTGCAGGAGGCCAATCTCATCGTTCACAAGCTGCAAAATGGTTGGGACCTGCGCATTTGTCGCCTGGAAAACGCGACGGTTCCGCTCCTTCCAAATGTTCCAGGCAATGTACACAGCAAAGCGGATCTGCTCGTGGCGTGCATCCTTGGGAACACTGGTGTTGATTTTGTGCCACCAAGAGCGGATGGAGGTTGCACCCAGTGCAATTTCAGCAACTTGCGAGTGGAGACTCCGGGCAGCAACCCATAGCTCTTCAGCATAGGGGCAAGTGAGTAGGAGATGCAGCGTTGTTTCTGGAGCCTAGTCACAAATCCACGACGGCCGACCCTGTCGGTAGTCCAATTCCGATTTTGCAGCAGCAGCCATGTATAAAACTGCACTTTGGGCTCAACTTTTGTCCTCCAGACCATCGCCAGGTGTGGTTGTTCGATGCGGCCAATGAACTGTGCTTCATAAGCTGACCTGGCAGAGTATGATCCGTTGCATGAACGGTTCCAAGAGATCGCAACTCTGTTATTATTTAGATGTACTGTCTGAACCTTCTCCAACAACAAAATGAATTGGTGGATTTGATTTTCTGCAGTTATCCGTTGAGCGCCTCGCATCCATGTTCCCTCAGTCAAGGCTTCAGAGACCGTCAAGTTCTTCCTCCAGGCCAGCTTAAAAATGTCAGGTGCGATGTCTCTTGGAGATTCTCCCGCAAGCCAACGATTGTGCCAGAACCGGGAGATTTTCCCATTCCCAAGAGTGATTGAAGTGCAAGCGGTAAAAAGTGTTTTGTCCGTGCGATCCCAGGGAACCTGCTTTCCCTTCCAAGGTAGCTCAACCAAGTCCCACTCATACAACAGCCACCGTAACCTTAGCGATCTGCTGTACAACTCGATGTTCTTGATGCCCAGGCCTCCAAATTTTCTGGGGGTGCAGCATTGCTTCCAATTGACCATGTATTTCCCTCTGCTAACCTCCTCTTCTCCGGCCCAAAGAAAGCTTCTTCTGAATATGTCCAGCTTTTTGGAAGCCCACTTGTCCGCAGCGAAGCAAGTGAGGTAATAAGTCGCGATTGCAGTGAGCACCGAGTTAATCAAGGCTAGTCTTCCAGTCCTATTCACCATCTTTCCTTTCCATGGCTTGATCCTCGCCCTGGCCTTGTCAAGGATTGGTTGCATCTCTGCCCGCCTCGGCTTCCTTGTACTAAGTGGGAGGCCTAAATACTTGCATGGCAGAGAACCCTCCGAACCCCCAAAATCCACCAAAGTTTGTGCATGGTCAGTATCATTGCATCTTATCTTGTAGGCTACGCACTTCTCCAGATTAATCATTAGCCCAGTAATGTCTCCGAATCTTCTTATAATCCGTTGAGTGGCCACCACTTCATGTCTCACTGGGTTTAAGAATAGTGTCGCGTCATCTGCATACAGGCTAGTTCTAATCCCAATATCCTTCTGCTTGATCTGGGAAAGGATTCCTTCCTCGGTGGCCTTGGCGAACATCCATTGCAGTGGTTCCATTGCTAGGATGGATAACATGGGTGAGAGGGGATCGCCCTACCTCGAACCCTGCCTGTGGGAAAAGGGGATTCATGGGTTTCCATTGAGCAAAACTCTGGAAGTTGAAGAAGAAAGCATAATGGCCGGGAGATCCATCCAGCGCTGCCCAAACCCATAGCCCTTCAGAACATCCAATAAGTATCCCCAGTTGAATGAGTCAAAAGCTTTGGCAATATCTCACTTAAGAAATATCAGAGGCAAATTCTTAGAGTGTGCTTCCTTCACCACATTCTGTACATAAAGGAAGTTATCCTGGATGCTTCAGCCTTTGATGAATGCACTTTGACTAGCAGAAATCAGCCGTGGTAACTCGGGAGCAAGGCGGGTTGCCTGGATCTTTCAAGCAATCTTTGCAACACTGTGCATTAAGCTGACGGGTCTGAAATCAGACGCATGCTCAGCCCCATCCTTCTTGGGCAGTAGCACGATATGGGCAGCGTTCAGCAGGTTCCAGTTGGCTCCCCTCAAACTATGGAGCTGGTTTAGTGCATTAAGCAAATCATGGCTAATTATATCCCAACACTGCCTAAAAAAACCACCAATAAATCCATCTGGCCCAGGCGCCTTCTCGGAATGCAAATCAAAAATCGTAGCCTTGAGTTCCTCCATGGAGAAGATGCCATCAAGGTGGGACAAATCGAGTGCTGGCATCTCCAAAAAAATCCCAGTTAATTTGCAGCTGGCGTTGCCTAACAGTCCCCATCAGTGACTTGTAATAGTTGAGAAGCATTCCAGCCTTGTCTTGGTGATCGTGAACCAGCCCGGCTGGACCTCTAAGCGCTGGGATGTGGTTCTTTCTCCTTCGTCCATTGGCCCTTATATGGAAGAGTTTTGTATTGGCGTCTCCAACTCGAATCCATGTGAGTCTTGATCTTTGGCGCCACCTCATTCTCTCCACTTCCGCAAGTCCCAGCAATCTGAGCTTAATCTCCTTCCGCAGCTTCCTCTCTTCCTCAGTGAGTTCCCTATCCTCTTGCGCCAAATCAAGTAAAAAGATCAACTGAGTGGCGACGTTGTAGAGCTCACGAGAATGCCTGGTTTCCTTCCTGTCCCACTTCTTCAGTGCCCGAGCTGTTCTTGACAATTTTGTGTGGAGCACTCAGATCGGATCAGTCGAAGAAACCCCTCTGTCCCAAGCACCCTTAACTACGTCAACCAAATCTGGTTTCTTCAGCCGAAAAGCTTCGAACCGAAACCCCTTGAAATGCTTCTGATGAATAGGCTTGAGGAACATAGGGCAGTGATCAGAGATGGATGAAGATGTCGGTGTGAGCTGATACGCCGGGAACTTAAGATCCTTCGACACGAGCACCCTGTCAACATTGTCCCTCTCATTAGACCAGGTAAATTTGCGACCAATCAGGGGATATTCAATTAGCTCCAGGTCTTCAACGGCCCCTCTGAATCTTCCCATCATTTGCAAGTTTATATTGCCTCTACTCTTCTCATCGGCCTTCTTGATCAAGTTGAAATCGCCTACCACCATCCAGCAAGGCAAAGCAAACTGTTTTAAACCTTTGAGCTCATCAATGAACATCACCTTGTCTGAATCCTCTTGTGGGCCGTAAACCGCCGAGATAGTCCACATGTCATTGTTGTTTTTATCCACTATCTGCCTAGTAATTGAGTTGGCTCCATCACCCAGAGGCTCATGTGTGATGATGAAATCAGATGTACAGGCAATCAGAATCCCTCCTCTTATTCCTACAGTAGGCTTGTATATGAAATTATCCCTGAACCGGGGGCCAAGAGTTTCACTGAAAATATTCTTGGTGATGGCTGACAATTTGACTTCCTGGAGGCACACTATGTTGCATTGGTGTTCAGCAAGGAACATGAGGATGGCCCTGCGCTTCGTGGGACTATTAATGCCGCGAACATTCTAGTTCAATAAGTTGTAATCCATTGGGGGAACCAGTACCAGCAAATAGCAATCAACAGGGTAGCCCTCATGGGCCAGGCGGACAAAGCAAAAGCAGGGATTGAACTTGAACTTCAGAATAGCTAGATAGATCACCACAACAGAGCCACAACACGTAATCAAGCCACCCAGGATCTTTGGCAGCACTTCAAGCCACACAGCAATTGGCAAGAAAACTAACATTGGAAACTAGAAGAACGACCAACACTTGCAAACTAACTTTTAGTCAGGCAGCGGCTGCCTCCAGCAGCAATTTCTCAAGCCCAATGGCCCCCTTAGCTAAACCAGTGGCCGCCAGGAGGGACGAGAAAGCCGCAACAAAGCCAGAGGGTAAGGGTTGCTTGCAGGCCACCCAGAGCCTCTCCAAGGCAACATCCCCGGGGTCCATGGCGGCGGTGAGCCCCTCCTTCAGAAGCACATGGAGCACCTTGTCCATGGTTGACATCTTGCTTGTTGGCTTGTCCGCCAACCGCCTGCTGGAACAGGTCGCCCCAAGCAGCAGTTTTATACAAGAGCACTGAGGTGGCTCGCCAGCATGCACAGCACAGTCATGGCCTGGCAAGCCAGCCCATCCCCAGCCTGCCTCATGGCAGCCCATTCCCGCAGGCGGTCCCTCCACCAGCCGAGTTAGCAGCTCCGCCACCACCTTGCCCGCCGCCTCCTCCTCCAAAGGTCAGACGCGAGTCAACAGGGCCTCGCCGGGGTGGAAAGGTGCCATCTTCAAAGTACAGGTTCCAACGGACAACGGTAGTGCCACTTGGTGCAATCCTCTTGCACCGGTGACGTCACCGACGGGATGCCGCTGAAGTCGCGGTTGAAGCTGCGCATGCGTTCGTCACTGGATGCAGGTTGCGCGGTGTAGGTAGTCGTGGACACGGTCGAGGTGGATCAACACTAGGTAGGCCAGCATGCCTACTGGATCGGGGTGGGCGGTGGAAGACTTGTCCGGGCAGCCGGAGAGGAACTGCCTGTGGAACTCTGGCATGGCTGGGTGTGGTGGCTCCTCCACCGTCAGGTTGCCCCTCGTCGCAATCTTCGAAGCATCTTGCACCCACACCCAAGCGCAGCAGCAGGCAGACTCCTCGTCCAAGGCCACGCCGTCTTTGATATGGTCGACGATGGCCGGCGCGGGAAGAGCTGTTCCACCCCAGCCATCATCCAGGCATCCCTCGGCGGCCCTTCCAAGCAAACCCTTGCCTTGAAGGGAAGCTTGATGAAGGTTGCCCCGGCCCGCCTATACCAGGCAGACAGCAGTAGCACAACGCCGCCATGCGCAGGAGCGATGGATGGCTCAGTGCGACATCCCGAATGCAGCTGTCGGTGAAGCGGGTGAGGAAGTCCCCCCGAAGAGAAGACGGGGACGTGCATCCTGTCGCGGGTGATGCCAAACTGCATCGAGGAAGCAACGGAGACGTCCTGGACCGTGAACGACGGCCTGTTGCCCAGCACCGTGGCCACCACCGCGTGCGGCTCAAAGTCGCGCTCCGCGCCCGCCAGCGCCGGCGTCCAGGGAACCGACGCCGACACCATACTGGGGCGGAGGCTGACATCACTCACAGGGTTCACCATTGCGGCGGGAGCAGCTACCACCGCGTCGAGGAAAGCGGCGCTGGTAGCGGCGTTCCCAGGAACTCCCGCACCGGCAGGCAGAGACGACGGGCAACCTGGGACGGCGGGGATGACCGGCGGCGGCCGGGCAGCCGGCGGAAGCTGCTTGGGGCGCCTGATCTCAGCTCACACTGGCTGGAGACGTGGCCGGAAACTGAACAGAGAAGGCACCTAGGCGGGTTGGTACAGGAAGCAACTCGATGCCGGGAAGAGAGGCAGCGAAAACAGCAGCCCGCGGCCCTCGTTAAGAAGAGGTGCTGGATGCGGGAGAGATGACGCGGCGGAGGAGCACGCGAACCCCTCCCATCAATGCATCCCAACTGCTTCCTCTCGTCCCGCCACCAGTATTTCTTCCTGACTTGCTGCCATCTCAGCCCTCCTTGATTGCGAGCAGAAGCATGGCAATGCCCCGACGGAGCGCTTAGCCCATCCTGCCTTGAATGCGAGACGATGATGGAGTGAATCTGAGCTGCACGGGCTGCAAGCTCGCTTGAATGCAGATCTACAGGAGTAGGTGGGGAGAGCAGCGCATCTTTGAACGAGACGGGGTAGCGGACTGCCGACGCAGGCGGGGGACCAGGCGGGGGTGGGGGGCACGACTGGTCGGCGAAGAGCCGGCCATCAGGGGGGCAACGGCCGCGCCGCCGGCAGGCGGAGCGGGGGAGAGGAGAGGGATGCGAGAAAGGACTAGAGGGCCATGCATTGCAGTTTATTGAATCACTAGCATTGTAATCAAGCTTCTCTTCTCCCCCCTTAAATTGCTATGACTGGGATCTCTCTCATTCATCTCTCTTCCTGATTTAAGTTGTCAAAATTTAGCTTATCCAATGCCCTTTCTTTGGACTTCCCTTATTACAGTCTTTCTTTCTTTCTCAACATCATTTTGACTTGACTGGACCACTTCCAAGTTATGACCATTTCTTACTTTTTCCTCAGCAAGTGCCTTAACTTCAAACTTCCAAGCACATGAAAATAGCATTTTTCTCTCTCCCTGCTCATTCCTGTATATTTTAGGATATATCTCATCTCGGCCATGCTGCAAATTCTTAGATCACTTTCCATCAAGATTAGTTAACTCAAAGCAGTCAGTCTACTCTGTACATAGCAGTAGAGTTGCTGACGCTAAGATTAACTACTCCACCCGCTTTGAAAATAGCTTGGCCATTGCACCTCTAGTCAGTATTATCTTGTTTCTTGTGTATAAGGGCACCTCCAGCTGACCTCTAAAACTGGTTAGAGGAGTAAAATTTTAAGTTTACTCCTCTAACCAGCACCTAGCCGAAGTCGTAAACTGGATAGAGGTGTAAAAAATTACTCCTTAGCACCGCGGGCTCCTATATTTACTCGGCCACCCGAGCAAAAGCAACCCCCACTCCCCTCGGCCACACCCACCCCACTCTCGCCGCATCTACTCTGGGGGCTCTCCTCTAGCCTCCGTTGGCCATCACGCGTCCCCCCCCCACCCGCGCCCAAGGACCCACCACGCTGCTCCACCTCCTGTATTTCGTCCTCTCTCACCGACGACGGCACCTAAATCAGCAGATCTATGGCCCTCGCCGCTGTTGGGGGATTTGGCGCACCCCAGCCGCCGGGGCCATCATGTTTTTAATGGATCTGATGGGGACTGAACCACGCAGCCCCCTCAACCACTCCACACCACATCTCAGTATGTCTTCCTCCTCTCGGCGCTGGGATCTTACTCATCGACCTACCACTGGCAGAGCCACGTTCGGACATCGGCCGGCTAGGCACTAGCACAGTGGCTCGTTGGTTCGCTGATGCTAGTCATCAAGTGTGATCACTCCCCGCGGCTGGTCTTGTACCGAGCACTCCGAAACATCCCGGATGGGTGTTCTTCAAATGCGAAAAGGATAGGGTAGTGCTATTTTGCGGTTGTTCTTCGGATTCGTCGCAATTTGGGACTTATCCAAAATTATAGGAAGGATGCAAGTTTTGGTATTTGGAAAAAGAATACATCGATCTATTGTTAGAGACACATTTGCTAGATGTTCATTCACTACTTGCTAGAGTTGAGACTAGAGACGACCCAATGTCCAATTGTGTCGAGGTGAAGAAGAACGAAGTGTGCAAACTCAAGAAGCCGATAAAGAAAAATAAGAATGTGGGCTATGGAGATATAGAGAAAGTATTAAATGAACTAGTGGGAGCATTTAGGGCACTTGGGTTCCGATTGAAGTGTCCAATTTTTCTTATATAGTTTTCTTTGGATGGGTCCTTTAGCGAAGAATTGGTGAAGTGTGTTAATACATGAGAGAAGTTTATTTCGGTGGCCGAAAATTAAATGAATTTGACAAAAAAAAATCTAAATGTATGGGATCAACTAGAAACGACCAAAACTTAAAAGAGTAAAAATACTTCAGTAAAGTTTACTCGGCCATTTACGCCTCTATTGTTTAGGGGATCGGCTAGAGATGCCCTAACCTCACGTGTACTGATGCATTATTGGCTTATTATTCACAGGAACTATGATGATAATACTTGTGTACCCCATAGTTTGTTGTATAACCTTTTTTCTGTCAGAATACTACGTGTCCCATGTAGTTTGTCCAGACGGGACGTGCAGTAGATTTGATTCCTTGTCCGACTCAGATTTTGACGGAAAACGATCACGGATTCAGATATATTGTAATCAAATCTATGTCGGCGACTAGTTGTGCCTATATATGTTGTTCCATTGTGGTTGTGAGCTTCAGACGTACGTGCCTCCCCGGGGAAACCGCCAGCAGCAAAACCGATCTCGATCTATACCAACGATGGGGGAACCTGCTCCAGCTCCGCCGCCGGAATCCGCGCCTCCGGAGGCCTTGCTCGTCAGGTTCACGCGGGAGCCCGGCAGGCCCGACGAGGCCACGTTCTTTAGGGTCTCCTCCCCGTCCAAGCCCGCGGCCATGCCGCACCGCGTCACTATCCCCAGCGGCTACAGCCTATCCAACGTCTGCAATGGCCTTCTCTGCTTCGCGCGTGACAGTGCCGAGGCGCCGGCGTTCATCTGCAACCCCATTACCGGCGAGACAGCGAGGGTCCCCAAGGCGCCTCCACCCATGGGGTTCACGGGCGGCACCATCTACCACATCTTCGCCCTGGGGTTCAGCCCCTCCACTACAGAGCACAAGCTGTTCCGGTTCACGTGCTCGCCCTTCAGTTCCATCCATGGGAAAGACATCGACCTGTGCGTGTGCACCTTAGACGGCGCTGCAGGCGGCGGCCGATGGCGCCAGAGCTCGTTCCGCTCCCAGTGCCCCCTGCTGTCCACTTTGCTCCCGGTGCTCGTCCAAGGCAAGCTCTACTTGGTGACCACCGGCAAGACAGGCCCAGGGGAGCGCCGGAACCCCGACGGGTTGCTGGAGGTCGACGTCGCGACCGAGGCACGCCGAACGCACCGCCTCCCGTTCGAGGCCGACCAGTACCACTCGGCCTGGGACCCGCTGGTGAATTCCTGCGAGATGGGAGGGAGGCTGTGCCTCGCCGTGGACATCCTCAGCGGCACGGAGACCACTGCCCGGAAGATCCAGTTCTGGGTACTCATGTCTTCGTCACCGCCTGCTCACCACGACCAGCAGCTCGAGAGCGACAACCTTCGTTGGGACCTACGCTACAGCTTCCGCGTTGATGGCAACTACTATTTCTTCCAACCGAGGAGTGTCTGGTTCGATGACGGTGAGATGACACTGTGCTACAGGGATTACAATGTCTTGTTCAAGCATGGCACAAGAGGACGCTCACCGGAGCCGTCTCCGGACGCTGATTGTCCGCAATGTGACCGACAAATCAAGCTGCCGCAAATGCCGTCCAACTGCCAATGGAACATCTTCGCGGGCTATCGCCCCAGCCTGCTCTCGCCTCTCACCTTGGCACCGCCGGCATCCTGTTGGGACGGCGACGAGGAAAGACAAAAATTCGAGCACGCCTTGTTGCTTGCACTAGAATGAATCAGATGAATGGAAGCATCATGCATATGCTGAGTTAACTCAAAGATGATGGCAACCATTAATTCTCTCCTAGTGCAGGATCGAACTCCACATATTCGCAGGATCGAACTCAGCATGTTCATGGTCACATTACTTATAGCTTCCAAATTATTGTTCTTTTGCGGGTAAGATTCCTTATTATTTTTGTTTTTGAAAACTAGGACAGTGGCCCTAACAATGCTAGGGCATCACTGTAAGTTTTTTTATTTTGTGCTTGAAATATAAATTGTGCTTTCATAGATATTTATATGTTGTGATCGAAAATAATACAATTCAGTTAGTTGTGTAGACCTCTGTCCGGTAATCTAGAAGTTGTTATTTTGAACTTTTGCAAGATCATCAAAATACAACTTTGACCAACAACTCCTATTACTATTTATATCAAATCTGAAAAGAGATGTATATTGTGAGAGTACTTTTTGTCGCAAATCACATTCGTACTTTCAAAGTATCCAATTGAAATATTTATACTGAGTATATATATTCAATGTCTTAAAGAAATCGAGTCCTTGGAAAAAAGGACATCTACAACTGAGCGGCTAGTGATAAACTGATAATTACACCTTACACAAAGACACCATATTAATGGTGATCATGTGTATTGTTTGCGCTTGGTATTGGTATAAGAACACATAGTTAAGTACAGATCTCCATAGTTATATCTGATGTTGTATCAATACACTAGGCAAAATTTCCGATTAAGATCCTATATATATAGCTAGTTTTTATGCGATTTTAGATGTATACTTATGAATATGGATACTTATGGTCCATTAATAATTAGGGTTCACATGACAAATGCCCTAAGGTTATAATACAATTATAAGAAAACTTGTTTTGATACCTATGGAACCATTTAAAATTTTAAATAATAGTTTCAATTGAATAACAGAAGGAATTACTTATATTGAAGTAAAATCAACAAAACAACAAATTGACTTTGACAGGTAAGTAAACTAAATAATTATTTTAATTTACCTAGATCTTTCACATTCTACTCTAATTTATTCACGATTTTAAACACCCTGTCAATTTAGATATGGATATAGTCTCTAAAATATAAGATAGATTTTTTTCAGAGCAATGTTTTAAGTTGTTTAATTTATTATTGAGCACCATAAAATGGATCTTAACAATAAAAATAGGTAATGTATTTTTACTTATTTCTGACATAATATGTCTATTTTACTTGATTGTAAATCAAATGTGAATCCCCAAAATCTTTTATGACATGACACGGTCTTGAAGATAGTACTTTGACTATGTTTCTTGGAAATTTATGTCTCGCATAGAAATAATTATGTGGTTCAGGTGATGTATGTATGGTATTGATTTGGTGTTTGTACGTGTTGATATATTTCTCATCAAACTTGATTATAAAGTTTGACTTTTGAATAATTTTATACAAAATTTAATTTTCCAAGGAGGGAGTATACTGTGTAAGTATGTTTCATGATATATCTAGTAATACTAGTTTCCTAATTTGTATGCTAGGTATGTTTCATGGTAAAAGATTCAACACACTTGTGTACTTTGGACCAGATGTTGTACGCAAGAAAGCAAAGCATGTTTCACCGCTTTTAATTTAGTTGATCCAAATAGTACTAAAAAGGCACAAGAAAGATATGAAAGGAAAGGAGAAAGCTAATACCTTGACGAGCCTACGTAGCTCCATTTTTATATGACATAGAAGCAATATACCTAATTATGCATGCCATCATCTATGCGTTGAAAACACTTGAAAAAATTTATGGTTGATTCCTCAGCATATATTAGAATAACATGAGCACAAAATATTGCATCACCTCCTTATAAAAGGAGTGTACTGAAGTAGAATGAACTACAAGGGGAAGCATATTTTCTACTAGGTTAGTTGACGATGTAAGGAAAAAGTCATGTTATTGGATATTGCACTATTAAGGGGTCATGTGAAGCAAGAGGCAAAAAGATGTTGTTGTTCCAAATACACCATTTCATGGAATTTGGGAAAACTTTGTACATGAAAAAGGAGCATATTTGGAGCATCTTTCCAACGCCATCGTATTCACCCGTTTCGATACAGCGTTTGAAAATGAGTTAAAATATGATTCACGTTTTTGAAAACAAACAAATACCTTCTTCAAAAGGGCTCTTAAACCATGAGGATTCTAAGAAAATGTTCTACATGAGAAATGATGGCCTTATCCAAGCTTGCCAACGGTATATTAGTGGGAATTGCTAGACGTAAGTTGATTGAAAAACGAATTTCGGTCAGCTGATTTCGTTTCAGCCGCTGGATGGGAAATCAACAGTGCAAATTGCTTTTTATACCTCCATACTTCTTCTTTTTCCACTCGCCAAACGTGCCACCAGCTGAACCGCCGACCACCGCCGCCCGCGACCGCCTCGCCGCACCGCCCTTCCCTGAACCGTCCCCCACCGCCGGTCTTGCCGCAGCCCCCGGCCATCCTTGTAGCCCCGCCCATGTCCATTTTTTTCTCCAGCGAAGCCCCACCACCGCCCCCACCACCAATCTCCACCACTGACCCCACCTTAAACCCTAAGATAGGTATTGGGCTAGCCCTCCTGCGAGCCCCTTTCTTCTCCTTTCTTCATTCAAAATCGACTAACCACAATAGTCAGTCGATTGATTTAGCAATTGTGTATATTACACACCTCGTTCTGACAAAATATACGCCAGTTCAATGATTGGGAATAATATACTTTTAACGACATCAAACAGATAGTGTTTGTGTACTTCAACCGCTTACAGAATAAACGTATTCTGGTATGTTTGCCGAGTGTTGCCTCGGTTATACCTGTAGGAAAAGTGCCACACTCGGCTTACAGGACATGTGCCACGATCTTGGAAGTCTAAAACCAAATGGCACGACAGGGTATAACCCTATGCCAAGTACGACACTAGGCTTGGACCAACGTCGAGAGCTGCTGCCACGTACTCAGTGTTCATCTCTGTTGTGAGCCGCCATAAATGATCTCGGCGAACACAGATACTCGGGTTAGAAATATGCCTAGTCTAGATGAAAGAACACTCAGCTAATAGCTATACCGTGCACCGGAAAGGCGGTACTCGACTTAGATATATGTCGTGCCAAGCTGGAAAAGCACTCGGCTTATAACTATATGATGCACCGACTGGACGGTACTCTGCTTAGACTGTTCCATGTGTCTGCCTTCTGGTGGCCCCTAGTTGGAGAGAATGCCGAGCATGACACACGGCTTACAGAGATGCCACATGGTCTGAGGGCCGTCATGTTGCCTTATTTTCTGAAGATCCCACATTTAACACTCGGCAAAGTGTAAGCTGAGTGCCCGTGAAAAAGCTCTCGGCTTACAACCCTTTTTGGACATGGTATAGGCTGATGAGAGGAAGCCGAGGGCAACACTCTGCATACAATTTGCCAAGTTCGATGTTGGCTTCGCCGAGTATTTTTAATACTCGGCATATTATGATTTTCTAGTAGTGTAGCGTGTGTGCTACGCAACCAGTGTGAAATCAATACTTCAAGTCTAAGAAAAACAAATGATAAGTCAAGCATAAAACAGAGAAGCATGCTCAAACTGAAGGAAATATGCCCTAGAGGCAATATTTAAGTTATTATTTATTTCCTTATATCATGATAAATGTTTATTATTCATGCTAGAATTGTATTAACCGGAAACTTAATATATGTGTGAATACATAGACAAAACAGAGTGTCCATAGTATGCCTCTACTTGACTAGCTCGTTGATCAAAGATGGCTATGTTTCCTGACCATAGACATGTGTTGTCATTTGATGAACGGGATCACATCATTAGGAGAATGATGTGATGGACAAGACCCATCCATTAGCTGAGCATGCTGATCGTTCAGTTTTTATTGCTATTGCTTTCTTCATGACTTATGCATGTTTCTCTGACTATGAGATTATGCAACTCCTGAATACCGGAGGAATACATTGTGTGTTATCAAACGTCACAACATAACTGGGTGACTATAAAGATGCTCTACAGATGTCTCCAAAGGTGTTTGTTGACTTGGCATAGATCCATATTAGGATTTGTCACTCCGTGTATCGGAGAGGTATCTCTGGGCCCTCTCGGTAATGCACATCACTATAAGCCTTGCAAGTATTGTGACTGATGAGTTAGTTGTGGGATGATGCATTAAGGAAGGAATAAAGAGACTTGCCGGTAACGAGATTGAACTAGGTATGATGATACCGATGATCGAATCTCGGGCAAGTAACATACCGATGACAAAGGGAATAACGTATGTTGTTATGCGGTTTGACCGATAAAGATCTTCGTAGAATATGTAGGAGCCAATATGAGCATCCAGGTTCCACTATTGGTTATTGACCAGAGATGTGTCTCGGTCATGTCTACATAGTTCTTGAACCCGTAGGGTCCGCACGCTTAACGTTCGATGACGATTTGTATTATGAGCTATGTGATTTGACGACCGAAGTTTGTTCGGAGTCTCGGATGTGATCACGGACATGACGAGGAGTCGCGAAATGGTCGAGAGGTAAAGATTCATATATTGGAAGGCTATATTCGGACATCAGAAAGGTTGCGAGTGATTCGGGTATTTTTCGGAGTACCGGGGAGTTACGGGAATTCACCGGGAGAAGTAATGGGCCTTATTGGGCCATACGGGAAAAGAGGAGGCATGCCAAAGGCGAGGTGGCGCCACCCCCCCCCCATGGGTCCGAATTGGACTAGGGGAAGGGGGCGGCGCTCCCTTGCCCTTTCCTACTCCCTCTCTCTTTCCCTCTTCCCTTCTCTCCTACTCCGAAAAGGGAAAGGGATTCCTACTAGGACTTGGTAGTCCTAGTAGGACTCCATACTCTTGATGCGCCCCTAGGGGGCCGGCCTCTCTCCCTCCCTCCTTTATATACGTGGGCAAGGGGCACCTCAAAGGACACCAAGTCTTCTCTTAGCCGTGTGCGGTGCCCCCCTCCACAGTTACATACCTCGGTCATATCGTCATAGTGCTTAGGCGAAGCCCTGCACCGGTAACTTCATCATCACTGTCGCCATGCCGTCGTGCTGACGGAACTCTCCCTCGGCCTCAACTGGATCAAGAGCTCGAGGGACGTCATCGAGCTGAACGTGTGTTGAGCGTGGAGGTGCCATACGTTCGGTACTTAGATCGGTTGGATCGCGAAGACGTTCAACCACAACAACCGCGTTACTAAACGCTTCTGCTTTCAGTCTACGAGGGTACGTGGACACACTCTCCCCGTCTCATTGCTATGCATCTCCTAGATAGATCTTGCGTGATCATAGGGATTTTTTAAAATACTGCGTTCCCCAACACAAACTTATATTCAAATAGATGTAACGAGACCTACTGAGCAAAAAGTGAACACACAGGAAATTATTTAAGGACATTTAACATGAATTCAAACACAAGATCATTCAGAGAATAGATGACTAGAGCATCTCAAGCAGATCCAGTATACCCGCCCCACAAAAATCGGTTTACAAGATACCACAAAAAGTTTCTTCGCATTTTTACAGTATGACTTTTGTTTCGACAGAACAGATCCCCGTAAAAATATTTCATGCTCCCGGAAAAATCACAAACTCCCTAAAAAGGGCCGCTAAATTACAATGGGTCCGTCTCATCCGTCTCATCCGCTTCCACCGCGAGGATCTCGTCAGGATGGACAGAGGGCTGACACTAGAGCTCACAGGAAGAAGACGCCATCCGCATCGATCTCGCGGCCGCGGCCGCGGCGACTTGCGGGAGCTAACGGCGGCGGCAACAGCTAGCACGCGAGGGCGCAGCTCGCGGCTCGAGCAGCGATGGCAGCCTCGCGGGGCCATAGCTAGGGTTCGGTGTTCGCCCGCGTTGAGTCGTTTCAGCGAGGTCGCCCTC
This sequence comes from Triticum aestivum, assembly GCF_018294505.1. Lineage (NCBI taxonomy): Eukaryota > Viridiplantae > Streptophyta > Magnoliopsida > Poales > Poaceae > Triticum > Triticum aestivum. The sequence goes on from NC_057810.1 coordinate 29,600,990, forward strand.
GGTGAAGACCGGCCGTGGCGGAAGCTGAAAATCCTCTCCCGCCAACCGTTTCTTGTATTTCAGGTCCCTATAAAAGTTACCCCAATTCCCACAGATATAGCAGAAACAGCCTGTAATATGCAGGATCCCGCAAAAAAAAAGGATAGTCAAATATACGGGATCTACTCGGGGCAGAAAAATCGCCTTCATCACATAAATAGGAGGTTATTTTGCCGGATGACCCCATTTACGGGATCTGCTAAAGATGCTCTTAACCAAAACTCCCCAAGTGCAGACTGAATGAACAGATGGTGGCACATTGGAAAACAATCACGGACTCAGATTGAGTTTTTGATCAATCTAAGTCGGCGACTCGTGTTGTTTAAACTTTGTAATCGATCTATCTATTCCGGTGACTAGTTTTTCTTTTCTTATATGTCGGCGCATATATAGTTGTGCCAATATATAATCTGTTTGCGTCGCGAGTTATTGTTGTCCGCTTCAGACGTGTTCGCCCGGGGAAACCGTCAGCAGCAAAGCCGATCTCGATCTACCAACGATGGCGAGACTACCTGCTCCTACTCCTGCTCCGCCGCCGGAATCAGCAGAGATGGTGCAGGAGATCCTGCTCAAGCTGCCCACCAGGGACGTGGCTCGCTGCCGCTGCGTCTGCAAGCTATAGCGCAGCGTCGTCGCCGACCCTAACTTCCCCACCCTCCACGCCAAGGCCGAGGCTAATCACGTCTCCGCCGCGCCTCCGGAGGCCTTGCTCGTCACGGTGACGCGGGAGGCCGGCAGGCCCGACGAAGCCAGCTTCTTCAGGGCCTCCTCGCCGAAACCTACGGCCATGCCGCACCGCGTCACCATCCCCAGCGGCTACCGCCTCTCCAACGTCTGCAACGGCCTTCTCTGCTTCTCCCTTGTCCGTGACAGTCCCGAGGCGCCGCCGTTCATCTGCAACCTGGCGTGACCGGCTGTCACACCTGCAACGCCAGGAGGTGATGCGGTGGACGCGTGACGGTGGACCCCACCAGCCAATAGGAAGGAGGGACAAGTGGACCACGGCTATATAGCCAGCTGTAGCCAGTGGGCAGGCGTGCGTGATGTGTGTGTTGTTTCTCTCAACTTCTCCCCCAAGCTGTATCTCTCCTCTTGGAAGAAATCCCCTCTCCCAAGTCTCGTTCTCATCCCCAAATCCCTTCCTCGATCTCGAATGCGATGATGAGTTCATGACAGTTGGTAATCAGAGCTCAGGTTTCGACCTAATTTTTTTCTCCGTCGCCACTCAGTCCTCTCGATCGAGCCGTAACATCCACCGCTGCGGGTGTGGTCTCACTCCGGCGAGATCCGCGCAAAATCCCCAGCAGGGTTGGCTTGATTTGGAACGTGTGCGACGGCGCCGCCCAGCAAACCGTCGGCTCAGACTCGTCACATCATCACCGCCATGGCTGAATCCACGGGAGAGTTGAAGACGATGCTGCATGCGCTCCTGAAGCACTTCGATGAGACCACCCTTGCGGGCGACAAGCAGCGCGAGGCCCAGATCGCGTTCAATACACAGGTCTCCGCGGATCTGGCGCATATCCGCAAGCAGCTGGATCTTACCCAGGCCGGCGTCGACGAGGTGCGGCAGCAGCGCGAGCCACCTCCTTCACCTGCTGCCACGGCGCCTCACCGACCGGTGGACGCCGACCACCACGACGGCGACACGCAGGCCTCCGCAGGGACGTCCATGGACCACGCGCGCGGGCCTCATCCTCAGGGCCCTACCGTGCACCTCGCCAACAACGGGCCGCCCCTGCTGCCGTTGCGGCACCCTTCCCAGTTCACGGGCGCAGGGCAGCAGGCGGCGTTCATGGCGGGCCGCGACGCGCACCTTGGACCGCGCGAGGAGTACGTCGTCAAGCCGCCCAAGCATGACTTCCCTCACTTCGACGGGGACTCGTCCAGCCTCTGGATCGACCGTTGCATCACCTACTTCGATCTATATCGAGTCCCGCCGCACAGTTGGGTGACCACGGGCTCCCTCTACATTGATGGCCACGTGGCGCACTGGTTCCAGGCATACACGCAGACGCACCGTGCGCCGAGCTGGGATGAGTTCACCGCGGCCATCATCCGCGAATTCGCGCCTGACGAGTTCGAGATGGAGATGCACAAGCTGCTCCAGCTTCGCCAGACCAGCACCGTCATGATGGCAGTCGAGAAGTGGCGCGCGTACTTGCAACGGGGCCCGTTCACCATCATCACGGATCACAAGAGCCTCTGCAACCTGCAGGATCAGCAGCTCACCACGGATCTGCAACGCAAGGCCATGGCCAAGCTGGTGGGACTCCAATTCAAGTTTCGCTATCGTCGCGGCAGCGACAACGGTGCCGCAGATGCTCTTTCCCACGTCGGCGCGTCGCTGAACCTGGACGCGCTCTCTCTGTGCCAGCCCGCATGGGTTCAGGAGGTGGCAAACTCCTACGCCACGGATGCTGACGGGCAGGATCGTCTGGCTCAGCTCGCGATCCACAGCCCTGACGACGAGGGGTACGAGCTCTACAAGGGCCTCATCCGCAAGAAGGAGCGCCTGTGGATCGGCAAGAACACGGCCTTGCGCACCAAGATCATCAGCGTGCTGCATGACAGCGCGGTCGGTGGCCACTCTGGCGCCACGGCCACCTACCAGCGCATCAAGAAGTTGTTTGTGTGGGACAGATTGAAGACCGATGTCACGGACTACGTGCGGCAGTGCCCAGGTGGCCAAGGTCTTCTGGGATCATGTCGTCAAGCTGCACGGCATTCCGAGCTCCATCATCTCGGGCCGCGACCGTGTCTTCACCAGCGCTCTCTGGCGCGAGCTCTTCGCGAGCGCGGGCACCAAGCTGCTTTTCTCTACGGCATACCACCCCCAGATGGACGGCCAGAGCGAGCGCGTCAACCAGTGCATGAAAATGTACCTGCGTTGCGCGGTGCACGACGCGCCCCGGCAATGGCATTGCTGGTTGCCGACCGTGGAATTCTGGTACAACTCGTCGTTTCATTCCACCATTAAATGTTCCCCCTTCAAAGCTCTGTACGGTGACGAGCCCAACCTCGGCGCCGTGGCACTCTGGGATGACAAGACGGTGCCCACGATCGACGGCGAGCCTTGGGACTGGGGCGTGCACACGGCGCGGCTTCGCGAGCACATTCTTCGTGCCCAACACAGATTCAAGAAACAGGCGGATTAGCACCGCACGGAGCGCTCCTTCGAGGTGGGCGATCGTGTTCTCCTCAAGCTCCAGCCCTATGCACAATCATCCGTGGCGAACCGGCCCTGTGCTAAGCTGCGTACAAGTACTTCGGGCCCTTCACGGTGCTCGACAGGATCGGCAAGGTGGCGTACAAGTTGGAGTTGCCGGCGGACAGCAGAGTCCACCCAGATTTTCACGTGTCCCAGCTCAAGCCGTTCACTCCCAACTACACTCTGGTCTTCGCCGAGCTGCCACGACCGCCAGACCTCGCCGGCCACGACGACGAACCAGTGGAGATCCTGGCGCGCCGCATGGTTAAGCGTGGCAACAGCGCACTGGTCCAAGTCAAAGTGCGCTGGCGCCACGACAGGACGGCAACAACATGGGAAGATCACGACACTCTGCGCCGCCGCTTTCCGCACGCACCGGCGTGGGACGCGCAAGTCACCGAGGAAGCAGAACAGCAAGCTGCAACTGAAGACGGAGCTCGTTCTGAAGAAGAGGGGAATGTCACACCTGCATCGCCAGGAGGTGATGCGGTGGACGCGTGACGGTGGACCCCACCAGCCAGTAGGAAGGAGGGACAAGTGGACCACAGCTATATAGCCAGCTGTAGCCAGTGGGCAGGCGTGCGTGATGTGTGTGTTGTTTCTCTGAACTTCTCCCCCAAGCTGTATCTCTCCCCTTGAAAGAAATCCCCTCTCCCAAGTCTCGTTCTCATCCCCAAATCCCTTCCTCGATCTTGAATGCGATGATGAGTTCGTGACACCGGCGAGACGGCGACGGTCCCCAAGGCGCCTCCGCCCGTGGGGTTCCCGGGCGGCACTATCTACCATCACTTTGCCCTGGCGTTCAGCCCATCCACCAAGGAGCACAAGCTGTTCCGGTTCACATTCTCGCCCTTCTCTAGCATCTACGGGGCGACGTGGACTAGAGCGTGTTCACCTTGGACGGTGCTACCGGCTGTGGCGGATGGCGCCAGCGCTCGTTCCGCTCTCAGTGTCCCCTGCTGGTCACCTGTCGCCCGTTGCTCATCCAAGGCAAGCTCTACTTGGTTACCACCGGCCAGACACGCCCAGAGAAGCCCCAGAATCCTGACGGGTTGCTGGAGGTCGACGTGGCGACGGAGGCGCGCCGCACGCACCGTCTTCCGTTCGAGGCCGACGAGTACCACCCGGCCTAGGACCCGTTGGTGAACGCCTGCGAGATGGGCGGGCCGTTGTGCCTCGCCGTAGACATCCTGTGGGGCGTCCACACCACTGTCCGCGTCCGGAAGATCCAGTTTTGGGTACTCATGTCTTCGCTGCCGCCTCCCGACCGCGATGACAGTGAGGCGCGTTGGGAGCTGCGTTATAGCTTCCATGCCGGCGGCAACTATGTCTTCGACGTGCCAAGGAGTGCCTGGTTCGACGACACCGAAAAGACACTGTGCTACAAGGACTATGAGGTCGTGTACAAGCATGGCACGAGAGGACGCTCGCCGGAGCCATCTCCGGACGCTGATTGTCTGCAATGTGACCGGCGAGTCCAGCTGGCGCCAACACCGTCCAACTGCCAATGGAACATCTTCGGCGGTTATCGCCCCAGCCTGCTCTCGCCTCTCGCCTTGACACCGCCGCCATCCTGTTGGGACGGCGAGGAGGAAAGACAAAAGTTCGAGCACACCTTGTTGCTTTCACTAGAGTGAGTCACACCAACGGAAGCATCACGCGTACGCTGAGCTAACTAGCTCAAATATGATGGCAGCCGTTTATTCTCAACTAGTGCATGATCAAACTGAACATTCATGCTTGCTTTCTTATTTTTCTTTTCTTTCGAGAAAGTAGCTAGCTTGCTATTGGGCCTGAGCGGTATGTTTGGTTTGTGAATTGCCAATGGAGTTGTTGGAACTTGGCAAGAAGTTTGCTGCAGTAATCTACAAGTGGGAACACTGGCCTCTAAGTGATCAAAATTGTTGTGGTAGATACTCCTTCCGTCCAGAAAAACATGTTGCGCTGGCATTTTTGCAAAAAAAAAAAACATGTATCAAAATTTGCTGCAGCACAATCTACAAGAAGTTTGCTGCAGCATGGAGTATTATCTATGTTACATGCTTTATTTACTGTTCCTATTGGCGAACATTAAAACCGCTCTTCTATTTATTTACGGAGGACTATGTTACATGCTTTGATGTTCCTATTGGCGGACGTTCAAACCGATCCATGGACCGGGGGGGGGGGGGGGGGGGGGGCAACAGGTAGGGCGCCCGTCAATACTTACTGCCAGAATGGTTCCATAGTTTCTCACAAGCCACAGACAGATAAAGAAACAAGGGGAACCACAAAGGGAACCCTATAACAAAAGTTCTCAGGGCATCATACAAAAATATCTTCAGAAACCGTCACATTCGCACATTCAATGATCTCTCATAGCCTAGCTTCCTTGCATACTGTCAGCATCCATGCTCTGAACCCCATCAATACAAAAACCATAGTGTCATCCACCATCCTCTCCCGTCTCATCACTAGCATTGTAATCAAGCTTCTCGTCTTCCCCCTTGAACTGCTCTGGCTGGGATCTCTCTCATTCATCTCTCTATCCTGATTTAAGTTGTCAAAATTCAACTTATCCCGTCTCATCTCTATGGTACTTCCCTTCTTACAGTCTATCTTTCTTTCTCAACATCATTTTTTGTCCAATCTCGTCGTGCATTTTGTTGTCCAAACTGGCTTGACTTGACTGGACCTCTTCCATATCCAAGTTATGACCATTTCTTCCACAAGTGCCTTAACTTCCAAGCACACATGAAGGAACAGTTTTGTCCCGCCCTGCTCATTTCTGAATCTTTTAGGATCTGCCTCATCTCCCCATCCTGCAAATTCTTGGAGCACTTTCCATCAAGATTAGCTAACTCAAAGCAGTCAGTCTACTCTGTACATTGCACTAGCGTTGCTGACGCTACGATTAACTACTCGGCCCGCTTTGAAAATAGTTTGGTCATTGTATAGGCGAGTCTTTGTATGCTAGTGGTAGTGGGCGCTGAGGTGGTTCCAACCAACACGATACTCTTTGTCTGCTTCCTATGGGCCTCCTTCACAATCTTAGAAAAAGGCTATTAGAAAAATCTCGAGGTTATTTTGTCTTAAATTTGTTTAGATACGGTAAAACAGGTCTAGATACGTCCGTATCTAGACAAATCAAAGACAAATAATTTGAGACGAAGTAGAAGTTAGTTGACGCCCAACACTGCTGCTACCGGTGTTAATTTGCATACATTCAAACATCATAATAAATGCTTTAAAAAAAAGATCCAATTTGTTGGTTTTCACTTGATTTCAAAGTCCATTTTTATCCATTCCCACAATATATTAGATTTCGCCGAGGTCCTGATAGATAGCACTCGGCAAACTTCTGAAACTAGGCATCTTCGTCGATTCCAGAATGAAGCATTTTAGTAATATTGTAACAAGAATTAGTTTTTCCTAATGCAACGTTCTACAACAAGACAAAAAATGTTAAACCCTGAAAATATAGCACAAATCTCAAAGCAATGGTGAATGGCGAATCCACCTGCACATGTTCGGTTAAGTGCATGGTAGAATTTCTTTTCTCCACACAAAAGAGCACCAATACTTACTTCGGTTCGATTACCATTTTTTTGCAGGGAATAAATGACCTAGTGTGGAGTAAGGACGACATTGCTGAACCGAAAGATCCGAAGATAGACGAGGAGGATATGACACTGTCACTGCCATGGCAGACTGGATTGATGTGATAGTTTTGGTGTGCACTCCGGTAGCGAGCAATGCTCGAGAACCTGGATATGCTTGTTGTGAGTTGTCGGCCTTGATGATGTCTTGTATGTATTATGGTGCTTTAGGCCTCGTTTGCTAGGTCGGGCTTGCCATTGTTCCCGTTTTCGCCATGTTTCCTTTTAATAAACCGAGCAGTTCGGGTCCTTGTACCGTCTTGTTTATAATGATTATAACAGCTCTCATGTTATCGTTCAAAAAAGTTGTCGCTGCCATGGTCTAGACATATGGCCAAAGGGGAGCAAGAAGAGAGTCCTAAGTCTCGGTGTTGTTGCGAGTGGGTCCCATCTCATTGGCGAGGTTGCGGAGCACGTACTTCTCCATCTTTCCGGTGGACGTCTTGCACACGTTCCCGGATCCACACAATCAGCTCGTCCGCGGTAACGATGCAAGCTTCCCTAAGGCTCACAAACGCACATCGTGCCTCCCCCCAGACCTCGTCCGGACGGGCCACCACCGCCGCCTGCTTCACCGTCAGGTGCCCCTACAACGCTAATCCACCTCCATGTTGTTGATGTGTTCTCCAACACTCACGATCACGTCCTTGGACCGGTCGCGGATGTCCAGGTAGCCGTTCGGGTGCATGACCCCGATGTTCCCTGTGTGGAACCACCTGTTGTCTCGAATCGCCGCCCGGGTCGCCTTGTCATTGTTAATGTATACCCGCATTACGCAGCTGTCGCGGAGCATGATCTCGCCCATCGTGGATCCGTCATGTGGCATGCTCCGGCCCGTTTCGCTATCGAGGATGTCCACCTCAGCCATCACAGGCATGCGCACGCCATGTCTTGCCTTGAGCCTCGCGCGCTCGGGCGCCAGCAGCTTGTTCAACTCCTTCCACACGCATGACACCACCAGGCCCCCGGTGTCACTCAACCCATACTCGTGGCTGACCTAGAAGACGACAGCCTCGGCCAGCTCTAGAATGGCGGCCGGCGGCTGCATGCCACCCATGAGGACTCGCACCTTTCCTCCTGCTGGGAGCCTCCACACGCCCTCGGGTGCGTTGGCCAGCACTTTGAGCATCATCGGCGAGGCATAGAGGTGGGTGACACCACAACGAGTGATGGTGGCGTAGACCTGGGTGGCGTAGATCATGGGATCCCACTCGGTCGCCGGCCAGACCCAGGCGAGCAACAGGTCTCTCTTCTCGAGAAGCATCTTGTATGTTGTGAGTGCTTCCAACTCCTCATCAGTCGTCGTACTCTCTTCTTCATAGTAGGGCTCCTCGACGAGGATGACACGCGGTGCAGGTTGGCCTCCTAGCGGCAGAAGGCAGAGTGCATCGCCAAGCAACGGCAGGAACGCCGGATCGACAAAGATGATCTTGTCACCGGAGTGGCTGAGCACGACGGCCAGCGTGCGCACGTCGAGGCTCGTGTTGATGGTGTTGAGCACGGCACCGCTCATTGGCACGCCGAAGTGCATCTCGTACATGATCGGCACGTTGAGGAGGAACGCCGAGACCACGCCGTTGCGGGATACGCCCAACGACACGAGTGCGGACGCAAGGCAGAGGTAGTGACGAAAGGTCTGGCTCTAGGTCCAAACGACGTCATGGTAGACGAAGGACCGTTGTCGCCAACACGGATAAAGAAGAAACTTAGAGCATTTCCACCCGTGCCCCAAGAGCACCCAGGACCACTTTTTTAGCCCCGGTGATAGGAAAACGCTCCACTCATATCGGGGATATACCCCGCGGTCTGACCCGGCCGGAGATATGACCCTGCTGGGACCTGGCATTACATCAGTAACCCGCCCGAAGACTAGCGACTCACTGATGACCCGGCCGGGCCTAGCGATTCATTGATAACCCGACCGGACTTGGTGCCTCATCAGTAACCCGCCTGGACTTGGCGGCCCGTGAGCGGGCCGGCTCCTTAGAGAGGCCTGGACCAGCAGTTCACGTAGAGGCCTGCACTGGCGGCTTAACGCATAAGGCCCAAGAAGAGAAAGACCCGGACTTGTATCCGGTTTGTAATAGAGAATATTCTAGTCCTAGTACTACTAGGACTCCACATGTAACCTGCCCCTCCAACTTACATAGGGAGGGACGGGGCATCCCAAGAAGGACAAGTTTCACAAGGTGAGACAGACAAATCAATAGCTCTCGAGGCAAGGTTCGCAAGCATCAAGTGATTCCAAAAGTCCATCCGCATGGAGTTTCTTCATCTGTTTTACACCAATATGACCTAAACGGCAGTGACAAAAGTATGTTGCACTATCATTATCAACTTTACATCTTTTGGCATCAATATTATGAACATGTGTATCGCTACGATTGAGATTCAATAAGAATAGACCGTTCACTAAGGGTACATGACCATAAAAGACGTTACTCATATAAATAGAATAATCATTATTCTCTGACTTAAATGAATAATCGTCTCACAATAAACAACACTACTAGTAAAACAATTTTTAACGACGATATATATGGTTGTTAAAAGTCATATTGTGGTCATTAAAGGTCATTAATGACCACAATCTCCTGGTCGTAGTAGGCTCCATCGTTAAAATATAACAACCACATACCTTTTGTGGTCGTTATTCTTTTAACGACGGGATGGTGTGTCGTCGTCAATCCCAAGGCAATAACGACCACAATTATAGTATTAACAATCACATTTGTTATCGCTAATAATGTTATCATGGTGACCAAAGTATCATTGCCGGGCACTCTTGTCACCACTTTGATGAAATTCAGAACCGCTTATATTTAGTATAATGTTCCCTTCAACGATCACTTTATGCAACATCGAACACTTGAATTTTAACATCCACAATAACTTAGAAACAAAATAATATGAGTTGAAAGGATCATAGCCTCTTTTATTAATAGAAATATGATATGTCTCCAACGTATCTATAATTTTTTATTGTTCCATGCTATTATATTACCCGTTTTGGATATTTTTTGGCTTTACTTTACACTTTTATATCATTTTTGGGACTAACCTACTAACCGGAGGCCCAGCCCGTATTGCTGTTTTTTTGCTTATTTCAGTATTTCGAAGAAAAGGAATATCAAACGGAGTCTAAACGGAATGAAACCTTCAGGAGCGTGATTTTTGAAACAAACGTGATCCAGAGGACTTGGGGTGGAAGTCAAGAAACAAGCGAGGAGGCTACGAGGGTGGAGGGCGCCCCCCCCCCACTGGGCGTGCCCCCCTATCTCGTGGGCCCCTCAGGAGTCCACCGACCTACTTCTCCTCCTATATACACCCACCTACCCCGAGAACATCAGAAGCGACCACTGAAAACTATTTCCACCGCCGTAACCTTCTGTATCCGCGAGATCCCATCTTGGAGCCTTCATCAGTGCTCCGTTGGAGGGGGAATCAACCATGGAGGGCTTCTACATCAACACCATAGCCTCTCCGATGAGTTGTGAGGAGTTTACCACAAACCTTCGGGTCCATAGTTATTAGCTAGATGGCTTCTTATCTCTCTTTGAATCTCAATACCATGTTCTCCTCGATCTTCTTGGAGATCTATTTGATGTAACTCTTTTTGTGGTGTGTTTGTCGAGATCCGATGAATTGTGGGTTTATGATCAAGTTTATCTATGAGAAATATTTGAATCTCCTCTGAATTCTTTTATGTGTGATTAAGTTATCTTTGCAAGTCTCTTCAAATTATCAGTTTGGTTTGGCCTACTAGATTGATCTTTCTTGCAATTGGAGAAGTGCTTAGCTTTGGGTTCAATCTTGCGGTGTCCTTTCCCAGTGACAGCAGGGGCAGCAAGGCACGTATTGTATTGTTGCCATCGAGGATAAAAAGATGGAGTTTATATCATATTGCATGAGTTTATCCCTCTACATCATGTCATCTTTCTTAATGTGTTACTCTATTCTTTATGAACTTAATACTCGAGATGCATGCTGGATAGCGGTCGATTTGTGGAGTAATAGTAGTAGATGCAGGCAGGAGTCGGTCTACTTGTCACGGAAGTGATGCCTATATACATGATCATGCCTAGATAATCTCATAATTATTCGTTTTTCTATCAATTGCTCGACAGTAATTTTTTCACTCACCGTAATACTTATGCTATCTTGAGAGAAGCCACTAGTGAAACCTATGGCCCCGGGTCTATCTTTTATCATATAAGCTTTCAATCTACTTTTATTTGCATCTTTACTTTTTCAATCTATATCATAAAAATACCGAAAATATATTTATCTTATCATATTATCTCTATCAGATCTCACTTTCGCAAGTGGCCTTGAAGGTATTGACAACCCTTTTATTGCGTTGGTTGCGAGTTCTTGTTTGATTGTGTAGGTGCGTGGGACTTTCGAGGAGCCTCCTACTGGATTGATACCTTGGTTCTCAAAAACTGAGGGAAATACTTACGCTACTATTGCTGCATCACCCTTTCCTCTTCAAGAAAAACCAACGCAAGCTCAAGACGTAGCAGCCTCCTACTGGGTTGATACCTTGGTTCTCAAAAACTTAGGGAAATACTTATGCTACTATTGCTGCATCACCCTTTCCTCTTCAAGAAAAACCAACGCAAGCTCAAGACGTAGCAAAATACAAGAATTCCAACATAAAATTCTTAGATTAAAACATCATTTAAGACATTTGAGTCAAATGCACTCCCTATATGAATAATGTACTTGCTCCTATCTATTTGGAAAAGAAGACAACTACTCCCTCTGTTCACTTTTATAAGACCTTGAAGACATTTCAGACAATGTACAAAACAACCCGTTTTGAGCTGTCTGAAATGACTTACAAAAATGAATGGAGGGAGTAGAAAAGATAATATTTATCAATCTTCAATCGAGGGACTCCATCCTTGTTTGAATGGATACCATTCTTCATCGGTGAATACAACACCGATTGATGCTTCTATATCTTACTGTGGACCATCAATCCTATAAAATGTTGAGTAGTTTATGAAAATCAGACCTTGTAAATAAATTGGCACAAAGAATAATTGCATATAAATTCAATGTACAAGAACAACTTAATTGATCATGTTGGCATTGGTGAGAACTTAGAAATAAACCGCTTAATTTCCTCTTCTTGCATATGACCCTGTGTGTAACCCTTTTTCTACTGAAATATGCTAACTCACTTGATTTTTTTAGCAAGGTCCACCTAGCAATATATTGGTGTACCAGTCCAGACTTGTTCAACTGTGAGTAGCATCTTTCCCGAGCCAATGCTGGCAAGTTTCCAAACCTGTGATGATCATTGTGAAAACCTATACATAAAGCGTTATTTTGAGGTGTGCACAAAGGCTGCAATTAAATTAAATAAGTGAATGTTGATGTACAGAAAATGAATTACTAAATGCTAAATCAAATAAAGTGAGTACAGAACTACTTGTTACACTATTTATTAATAAGGTAAAAGCTAAAATATGAAGAAAGTTGATTACTACAGGTTAAGACTAAAGATTCCATGCTTGTTGTCTTTCTTCATCCCATGCTCTTTCTTAAATACATGAATCCAGTTGCAACGTAATAATGTTACACGCATTCCACCTAAATATTGCAGCTTGAATATCTCTGTCAAAGTGTCAATATGCCATACTATTCTACTGTATTACCATTAGGAAACTACTTTGCGCATGACAACTGAGTGGCCGATTCATGCACGATTCAAAATCAGACGGTGTCCTGCAGTTTACTCCCACACACCAACGGCTTGATTAACAACATCGTCCATAAATCATGCACATAGTATCGTGTGTATAGCAACGTTCTTACCATTATCCCCTTCTTCTGAAAGTACAACCACCCCATTGTTATGTGTGCAGAGGAGTCTTTCTCAAGTCTAAACAGGATATCTGAATCCATTCATGTCATACAGTCATAGCCAGTAAAACATGTTACATTTTTCAATTGACCACGTGATAGTGCCAAAAGGTCTTCGGTGAGCTCACTCTTATCATGTTCGTTGAAGAAGGCTACATATTGAGTGATAATGAAATGTACGTGCATATGCATTGTTAAGGAAATCGGTAACCGGTAGCTGCTCGGTAGGCTTGGGAGTAGTGATTAATCGGTGAATCGGCCTATTAACTAGATTAATCGGTCGACCATTAACCGGTAGATTAAGTAGGAATTGCCAATATATATCTAGTTTTTAATGTATTGTACCATACTCTCATGCTCTCAGCTATGTAATATAACAAAATAACCTACTGTTTGGTCGAATCCTAGCAATTGAGTAGAGAGAGAGAAGGATGGGAGGGGTTATGGGGCAAAATTTTGGGCTTTGTCTGCCAACAAGATAATGGGTCAGCAATGATTAATCAGCCTAACAACCAATTAATCAGCCTAATAGGCCAATTAATAGGTCTAACTGGCCAATTAATCAGCCTGACAAGTTAATACGATGAATAGGTGCTATTCGATCCAGTCACCCTACGAGTAGCGATTAACTGACATGTTAACCGATTAATCGGATGAATTCTTGAATAGTGTGCATATGTATGTAATACACACTTTATTCTGGAACCTTGTCTTACCTTCTCTTTTAACCACTGATTGAACTTCTGGTTCCACATGGTGGTAAATTGTTGCAGTGAACATCCATCATGACTACTGGAGTACTCACTACAATAATACAACGCTTAATTAAAATGCAAATATTAGTTGACTATGTGAAAAATAAGTTAACCGACCAATCAATACAGTGCATGAAGATCTCGCAACAACAATAAACAGAGGAAGGAGGAATACCAACAAACCTGCAACAGAATCATGTTAGCGAAGGGCGGATGTGCAGGCGGCAGCGCAGGCGCACTGGGGTCGAGGATTCGAGGCTACCAGCGACATGCAGACAGCAACGCGGACGCGCCCAGGCAAGGGTTGAGGCGACTGACAAGGTGCAGGCTGCAACGCGGGCGCACCGGGGTGGAGGCTACCAGCGACGTGCAGACGGCAGCGCGGATGCGCCCGGGCCAGAGTCAAGGTGACCGGCGAGGTGTAGGCTGCAACACAGGCGTACCGGGGTCGAGGTTATCGGTGGCATGTAGACAGCGGCGCGGACGTGCTCAGGCCAGGGTCGAGGTGACCAGCGAGGTGCAGGCTGCGGCGCGATAGGCAGCAAAAGGTAGATGCGGTGCACGGACTATGGAGGTGTCGCGGATTGAGCAGGGCAGGGGAGGCGAGGAGAACAGGATGCAGGAAGATGGGATCTAACAGATTAAATATTTTTTGGTTGGTTATCTAATGGAAACTGCCAACACCTAGCGTTAAATTTATTCAGCTATCCCGCTCTCTTTTATTCTAGAGGAGGGATAAAGGAGGGATAATGGAAACTGTTTTTTTAACACAAGGAGAGGTGAGTTTGTTAGAGCGTTGTAAGTGCAAACCCATATCACCACAATAACGATTGCCTACTTAGCAACAGGTAATCTGGTGGTTGTTGATGGTATTACGTAGGCTGATTCGATCGTGTGCGGGAACTCAACTCGGATGTTCAACGACCAATAGTTTTTGGTCACCGTCGTTAATGCCAGTTTTTGTAGTAGTGCAAGATCTAGATATAATGTTCATGCTCAATGCTGGCATCAAATAACAATTATTAAGGTCTAAAACTAATTTCGAAAATAGATGTAGAGGTAGCGTGCCGACGGCGATCACATCAACCTTGAAATCATTTCCGACGCGCATCGTCACCTCGTCCTTAGCCAATCTTCATTTATTCCGTAGCTCCTGTTTCGAGTTACAAATATGAACAACTGAACCAGTATCAAATGCCCAGGCGCCACTACGAGCCTTAGTAAGGAACACATCAATAACATGTATATCAAATATACCTTTGTTCACTTTGTCATCCTTCTTATCTGCCAAGTACTTGGGGCAGTTTCGCTTCCAGTGACCATTTCCCATGCAGTAGAACCACTCAGTTTCAGGTTTGGGTCGAGCTTTGGGCTTCTTCACGGGGGAGGCAACTTGCTTGTCATTCTTTTTCAAGTTTCCTTCTTTCCTTGCCATTTTTCTTAAAACCGGTGGTCTTGTTAACCATCAACACTTGATGCTCTTTCTTAATTTCTACCTCTGCGGCCTTAAGCATCGTGAAGAGTTCGGGAATTATTTTCTCCATCCCTTGCATATTATAGTTCATCACGAAGCCTTTGTAGCTTGGTGGCAGTGACTGAAGAACTCTATCAATAACACTCTCAGCTGGAAGATCAATTCCCAACTGAGTCAAGTGGTTGTGGTACCCAGACATTATAAGTATGTGTTCATTGACAAAACTGTTCTCCCCGTCTTACAGCTAAAGAACTTGTTGGAGACTTCATATCTCTCAACCCGGGCATTTGTTTGAAATATTAACTTCAGCTCTTAGAACATCACATATGCTTCGTGGCGTTCAAAACGCTTTTGAAGTCCCGATTTCAAGCCGTAAAGCATGGCACACTGAACTATCGAGTAGTCATCAGATCGAGCCTACCAGACGTTCACAACGTCTGCATCAGCTCCTGCAGCAACTTTGTCACCTAGCGATGCATCAACGACATAATTTTTCTGTGCAACAAGGAGGATAATCCTCAAGTTACGGCGGTAAAATCTAGAATTCACTCAGTTTTTTATTATTATAAAGAGGATAGCATTTTAATTATTATAAGAGGAAGGCATTTTTATTTCCTAATCTTTACAAGTCATGTTTGTTTTCGTACATGGAAGATTTACTATTAATAACACTAGCCGTCCGCACGGGCTAGTGTATTTAACCACGT
Organism: Triticum aestivum; assembly: GCF_018294505.1. Taxonomy (NCBI): domain Eukaryota; kingdom Viridiplantae; phylum Streptophyta; class Magnoliopsida; order Poales; family Poaceae; genus Triticum; species Triticum aestivum. The sequence goes on from NC_057810.1 coordinate 29,616,691, forward strand.
CATTGAACTTCTATTAACACTCCTTGCATAAAATATTTGTTAGGTTGCCCGTAATGGAGAGTATCATACACTAGTATCATGCATACGATGATAGTGTATGATACTGCTGCCGTAATGCACAACATCAAAAAAATAATCAAATATGTCACTTGCAATTTCTTGAAAACTTTTTGGAGAGTAAATTTTTGGGGATGGCAAGATTAAAATCATGGTAACATTTTTTATGCTTCCGAAAACCTTGATCCGGTGATAATTCATTTTAGCTAATATTTGGCTGTCTTTCCTCATCCTGAATAAAAGTCTCCTTCCTCCTCCTATCGGCATTGCCGCCGATCCGCCCAACCTTCGATGGCCTTTGGGCCGTGGTGGTGCGGATGATCTCGGCCCCCTGCCGGCGGGAGGGGGCCCATTCTCGTTTTTGTTAGGTTAAACATCTTGGTTGGGGCTATGTGGCGGTGGCGATGTCCCTTAGTAGGCATAATGTCTCCCACATCCTATCCCCGTTTCGATGGTGCAAATTGCATCGTCAGAGGATGTGTCGCGGTATGTCTCTGTCAGATCTCGTGGAATTTGGTCGGTGCTGGTCTTCGGTGGATATTTTTGGATCTAGGTTTTGTTTGTTTTCGTTCGTGTGGTTATAGTTTATCTTTTTAATCGACAACTCTCTTCATTGGCGATGGTTGATGCTCTCGTACGCTGGTCTTTTGAGGCGTTAGCGCAATGACTTCCCAATTGTCTACTACAAAAATGTTTTCGCGCCTCCGGTGAGGGAAGGGCGATGACAACGCCGTATCTTTACACTAGTAGAAAAAGGGTCAAATGTGAAGCACATTAGTGCCGGTTTGATTTTGAGCCGGCACTAATGTGTCCATTAGTGATGGTTCCAACGGCTAGCCGGCCACTCTCATTAGTATCGGTTCGTGGCGAACCTTTAGCATCGGTTCGTGCCACGAACTGGTACTAAAGAGAGTGGTGACGGGATGTTGTCAGTTTGGGGCCCCTCCAGCACCTTTAGTGCCGGTTCGTGGCACGAACCGGTACTAAAGGTCATCGTACATAAACCCTTCGTCCACCCGAGCTCGCTCTGTTCTTCCCCTTTCCCCTCTCCTCCTCTGTTCTTCCCCTCTCTTCCTCGAGCTCATCACACATTTTGCCCAAAATTTGTCAAGATTTGAAGGCCCCCATCCATTCAAATGATCATAAAGGTTATCAACTTTGTCCTTTCATCTCTCATTGCTAGATTAGCTCTTGCAATGCTTTGTATAGTGATTAATTTGTGAGTTTAGTAATTTGGGAGGAATTACATGTGCTAGTATTTGATTTATATGCAATTTGAGGTCAAAAATAACACTTAGTTTGCACATGTAGGTGTGGTTTACTTAGTGCCTTCTAAATCTCCGCCGTAACCACCGTCGATCGCCCGCACCGTCCCGTCGCCGGCACCACCTTGTGGTGAGGCTCTTGTTCATGAATGTTTTACATTACCAAATTGATGTTTGTGTGATTTGGATATATAGTTACTCGTATAATTATCTTACCCGTACGTTGTTTGTTATACATAGTGCCATGGTTTTGATATCCGTCCCCGTCGGCCCTCGTCCTTGTTATGATTCGGATGTGGTATATTCTCTTTTAAAACTAGTTGTTGCATTTCGTGTTTATGACAAATTATGCCCATCAAGTTGACATAGATATTTTTATCTAGGAGGTATGTGAACCGGAAATTCCAACCGACCCTATTGTCGAGAGGTTAAATTTAGTTGAAAGAGAAAACGAGTATTTGAAAGAAAAATTGAAAAGAATTGAGGGGGAGAAGATGGAATTGGAGTTGCATGTTGCCGATGTCGTCGATGATCACAAGATCAAGATGGAGAAAATGCGCTTGAAGATTAGAAAGATTAGAAAATATGCCATTGATAGTGTGGCTTGGTATCATTATGCTGTTGGATCAATTGTTACCTTAGTTGCGATCTTGATCGCATTTGTTGTTGCATTTAAATTCTTTAGCTAGAGAGTTATTTGTATGTTGCATTTAATTAAGTGTTGTATATGAACTTTATGTATGAACTTTATGTATGAACTTGTATTAATTTGGTCTATTCGGTGTTGTGTAATGAAGATGAGCCGACAATGGATGTATGATGACCGATGCTCTCCCGAGTTCATTAATGGCGTGCATACTTTTCTGCTTGCCGCTGAGGCAAACAAGCGGGCGGATGGTTTTATGCCTTGTCCATGTGCTGGCTGTAAGAATGGTCACAATTACTCTACGTCAAGAACCATTCACGTCCACCTATTTGAGTCCGGTTTCATGCCCCACTATAATGTTTGGACCAAGCACGGAGAAAGAGGGGTTATGATGGAAGACAATGAAGAAGAAGAGGACGACGACAGCTATCCTGGCCATGGGTTCCCTGAATACGATGATACAACAATGGGGGAAGAAGCTGAGCCGGCAATGCGGGAAGAAGCTGAAGAAGAGGCATCAGATGAGCCCGCTGATGATCTAGGTCGGGCCATTGCCGATGCAAAGAGAAACTGCGCAAGTGATTTGGAGAAGAAGAAGTTGCAGCGCATGTTAGAGGATCACAAGAAATTGTTGTACCCGAATTGCGAAGCTGACAAAAAAAAGTTGGGCACCACACTGGAATTGCTGCAATGGAAGGCAGAGAATGGTGTATCTGACAAGGGATTTGGAAAGTTGCTGGTAATGATAAAGAATATGCTTCCAAAGGACAATGAATTGCCCGAGAGTACGTATGAAGCAAAGAAGGTTGTCTGCCCTCTAGGGTTAGAGGTGCAAAAGATACATGCATGCCTTAATGACTGCATCCTCTACCGCGCTGAGTACGAGGATTTGAATGCTTACCCGGTATGCGGTGCATTGCGTTATAAGATCAGTCGCGATGACCCTGGTGATGTCGAGGGCGAGCGCCCCAGGAAGAAGATTCCTGCCAAGGTGATGTGGTATGATCCTATAATACCATGGTTGAAACGTTTGTTCCAAAACAAAGAGCATGTGAAGGCGATGCGGTGGCACAGAAAAGACAGTAAGAAAGACAGAAAGTTGAGAGTACCCGCTGACGGGTCGCAGTGGAGAAAAATGTAGAGAAAGTACAGGGAGGAGTTTGCAGGTGACCCAAGGAAAGTATGGTTTGGTCTAAGCACAGACGGCATTAATCCTTTTGGGGAGCAGAGCAGCAACCATAGCACCTGGCCTGTGACTCTATGTTTGTATAACCTTCCTCCTTGGTTGTGCATGAAGCGGAAGTTCATTATGATGCCAGTGCTCATCCAAGGCCCTAAGCAACCCAGAAACAACATTGATGTGTACCTAAGGCCATTAGTTGAAGAACTATTATAGCTGTGGAATGGAACAGGTGTACATGCGCGGGATGAGCATGGACAGGAAGAATTTGACCTAAAGGCGTTGCTGTTCGTGACCATCAATGATTGGCCTGCTCTCAGTAACCTTTCAGGATAGACAAACAAGGGATACCGCGGATGCACGCACTGTTTGGATGATACCGACAGTATATATTTGGATAGTTGTAGGAAGAATGTGTACCTAGGACATCGTCGATTTCTTCCGAGCAGGCATCCCGTAAGAAAGAAAGGCAAGCATTTCAAAGGTGAGGTGGATCACCAGACGAAGCCTCGCCACCGTACTGGTGCTGATGTACATGATATGGTCAAGGATTTGAAGGTAATCTTTGGAAAGGGTCCTGGCGGACAACCTGTTCCGAAGGACGCTGACGGACGCGCACCCATGTGGAAGAAGAAATCTATATTTTGGGACCTGCCATATTGGAAAGACCTAGAGGTCCGCTCCGCAATCGACGTGATGCACGTGACGAAGAATCTTTGTGTGACCCTGCTTGGCTTCTTGGGCGTGTATGAGAAGACAAAAGATACACCAGAGACACGGGAGGACCAGCAACGTATGCACGGAAAAGACGGCATACATCAGGGTTAGACCAGCTACGCTCTTACCAAAGAAGAGAAGGAAATCTTCTTTGAATGCCTGCTCAGTATGAAGGTACCGTCTGGCTTCTCGTCGAATATAAAGGGAATAATAAATATGGCAGAGAAAAAGTTCCAGAACCTAAAGTCTCATGACTGCCACGTGATTATGACGCAACTGCTTCCGGTTGCATTGAGGGGGCTTCTACCGGAAAACGTTCGATTAGCCATTGTGAAGCTATGTGCATTCCTCAATGCAATCTCTCAGAAGGTAATCGATCCAGAAATCATACCAAGGTTACAGAATGATTTGGTGCAATGTCTTGTCAGTTTCGAGTTGGTGTTCCCACCACCCTTCTTCAACTTCATGACGCACGTCCTAGTTCACCTTTGCGAAGAGATTAACGTTTTGGGTCCTGTATTTCTACACAATATGTTCCCCTTTGAGAGGTCCATGGGAGTCTTGAAGAATATGTTCATAACCGTGCTAGGCCAGAAGGAAGCATCTCGAAAGGCCATGAAAATGGGGAGGTCATTGAGTTTTGTATTGACTTTATTCCTGACCTTAAGCCGATTGGTGTTCCTGAATCGCGGCATAAGGGCAGACTGGATGGAAAATGCACGCTAGGAGGGCATCAAATAATATGTATGAACGGGCATTCTCTCACTGAAGCACACTACACAGTTCTACAGAATTCCGCCTTGGTGGCTCCGTATATGGAGGAACACAAGAATTTTCTACACTCCAAACACCCGGAGCAGTCTGACGACTGGATTACACATGAACAAACGAGGACTTTCACCGGTTGGTTGCATAAATGTGCCATGCATGATGGCGATATTGAATATGACCTGTACTCGTTGTCCCAGTTACCATCTTCGAATATAATGACTTTCAAAGGATACGAGATAAATGGGAATACATTTCACATGATCGCCCAAGATAAGAAGAGCACCAACCAAAACAGTGGTGTCCGCTTTGATGCCACAACCAACACGGGAAAGGAAACATATTATGGTTACATAGAGGACATACGGGAACTTAACTATGGAGGTGGTTTTAAGCTCCCTTTGTTTCGGTGCAAATGGGTCAATATGACACGAGGCGGGGTAACGGAAGACTCGCAGTACGGAATGACAATAGTGGATCTGAACAATCTTGCGTATGCAGACGAACCATCCGTCCTAGCCTATGATGTGGCGCAGGTTTTTTATGTGAAAGACATGTGTACCAGGCCGAGAAAAAGAAAAGATAAGGAAGCGAATGAATCATACGATGAGCCAAACTGCCACGCAGTTCTTTCAGGGAAAAGAAACATCGTGGGAGTAGATGACAAGACAGACATGTTAGAATATTATGAAAAGTTTGATGAAATTGCACCATTCAAAGTGAATATTGACCCGAGCATCTAGTTAAATGCTGAAGATTTTTCATGGCTACGGCGCAAAGGGACACACGCGAAGAAAAAGTTTCACACCCAAAGATCTGGGATGTGATCGGCCTCACTATCATCACTTTCTTCTGTGTTTCACACCTAGGAGGGAATCTCTGTAATAGTTAGGGTAGTTATGTGTTTTGGCACTTGTACTTCGAAAGAACTTTTATGTGCAAACAAATTCTTTCATGCATTTACTGATTTTTTCAGCTAAATGACCCTGAAATTAAAAAGCATTTCAAATGAACTCAGAAAAGGTTGAAAGTTGGCATGGTATCATAATTTCACCCACATAGCATGTGCAAAAAAGTAGAGAGGGTTACCGCAAAAACTGGATACACTTCGTGTATAAAATGGACAATCTCTTTCGAAGTATCAGGATTTCGGACAAAAACTCATCTGTTACAAAGGCATTTCATTTTATAAATAAACTAAGCATTACCAGATTGAATATAATGATAAAACACACTAATATTAAACATAATAAAAAGAAACACTAAAAAATCTGTTTGCAAAGTTAAGTTATTCACAAACTAGTGATTCACACAAATTTCAAATAATTCAAAATTTAAACTATTCAAATTTGAAAACTACCAGCACCAACAGAAAGTTTGTAATTTTTTGTACCTAAAGCAAAAATATTCACAAAGAAACTCAAAATACAGCAAAAAACAACTCAAAAATAAATAAAACAAAAAATAAATAAAGCAAAAAAATAAGAGAATAAAAAAGCCCGCCTACTGGGCCAGAGCGGCCTGCATAGGACTAGAAACCCAACGTGTTGTTGGGCCAGGATGCAGGCCTGCAAAGGCCCAGTAGGCCCACAGGGCGGCAGAGAACAAGTAGGCCAAGTAGGCCTGCTTTGGAAAGGAGCTCGAGAGAGCTACCGCACTGGGCTTATAAACCAGTGCGGACGCCCTCGGCTAGCGAGGTGGGGCTAAACTTGCCGCACCGCACCTGCGCTAGCGCACCACCTTTAGTACCGGGTGGTGGATCCAACCGGTACTAAAGGGTGGGTCTTAGTATCGGTTGGTGCCACCACCCGGTACTAAAGGGGGGGCGCTTCCCGCCGCTTGGCCTGGCCAAAACAGGCCTTTAGTACCGGTTGGTGGCTCCAGCCGGTACTAAAGGGGTGTTTTATATAAGAAACTGTTTAAAAATTCATTTCTCATCTCTCCCTCTGCTTCTTTCTCCTCTGTCCCGTCGCCGCCGCCCCTCGTCGCCGCCTCCGTCGCCGTCGCCGCTCCGGCCGTCCCCGCCCCTCGTCGCCGCCCCCGTCACCGTCGCCGCCCCGGCCGTCCCCGTCCCTGTCGTCCCCATCGCCGCGTCCCGCCCCGTCGCCGCACCCTGCCCCGTCCCGTCGTCCCCGCCCGTCCCGTCCCCGTCCCCATCGTCGCCGCCCCGTTCCCATCCCCGTCGTCACCGCCCGTCTCCGTCCCCATCGCCACCCCCCGTCGCCGCGCCTCACCGGTGAGCTCCTGCCCCGGCCGCCATGTCCCCCCCACACACACATTAGTTTTTAGTTATAAATTTTAGTTATAGAAATTTTTCTGTTTTTTAGTTATAGAAATATTAGAAATGTTATAAATTTTTTCTGTTTTTTAGTTATAGAAATGTTAGCAATTTTTCTGTTTTTTATTTATAGAAATATTAGAAATGTTATAGAAATGTTAGTTATTTATAGAAATGTTAGAAATTTTAAAATTAGTTTTAGTTAGATGAATTAGATTAATGTCAAATTGTTAGAATTTGCATATAGAATTTTAGTTATCACAATCCAATCATTTTAAAAATGTTACTTTTTGCAGGCATATAGTATTTGTTCTCGACGATAGGCCCGGCCCGCATCCTCGCCGTCGACCCGTTCGCGACGACGTCCGGCTGACCCATGTCCGAGACTGGGTTCCGCCGGGCTGGCACTAGGAGGTGCTACCTGGAGGCACACGCCGCTTGGTGAGGAACCCGGCCTCGGGTCTCGTCGTCGACCCTGATCTCCTTTGGTGGCATTCGCGTGGGCCACATTCGGTGCAGAGGGAGCCAGCCCCGCCGGAGGTGGTACGTCGCCGTGTCAGGGAGGAGGACGAGCACGTCCATCGCTACATGGCTGCTATGGACGTTAGGTTCTCCAATACTTGGCAGGTTCTTTGGGCAGATGATCGGAGATATGATCCTGTGATGGTTCCTTCTCTTTGGGTGTCCACTGCCCGCGCCCCAGGAACCATGAGTGGCCTAGATTCTTCTGTAGTACTCGATCTTTATTAGGTACCTAGCCAGTGATGTATTCTATATATAATATTCAAGATGATGTATTCGAGATTATATATATTATTCGAGACGATGTATTCGAGATTATATATTAATCAAGACGATGCATATTATGTACTATATGATTCAGTTTTTCCTTATTGATTGCATCCATGCATGGTAATTTGAATACTAAATTGTTTTATATTTCTTCTGTATTAGTTAAGTAAAAGCTATGGCGGACAATACTGGCAGAGAGAGAGAAGAGGAATTGTTCGACATCATACGCAGCTCTCGCGGGCTAGATGATCTGAATGAAGCAGATGACAGCTCCCAATATCTGAACAATACCGGAGAGGGTGACGATAAGATATTCGATCTCGACGACTGAGCTGATGAAGTCATGAACTATGAAATGATTATGATGACGCAGACAATGATGACACAGACAATAATGTTGATCTTGAAATAACAAAGACTACTGGCGAGGTATATTTATCTAAGCAGGCATCTGGTGATCATCACATATTTTTTTTATTTGAAGATATGTTAATGAATCAATCTTTCTTCTTTCAGCCCTTCGGATCGAGCAAATCTGCTTCTACAGACAGCAGGACAAAGCGAGGCCTACGCAAAAAGTTGAAGGAGGGTGTAAAGTACAACATCGACTCCATCAGAGCTAGTGGCGAACCCCTCACGCCTAAGAACATTGCGAACAAGTGGACTCGTCAGTGCAGAGTTCTTGTGAAGGACCAACTCCCGATCTCCATTAAAGAATGGAAAGAGCCAAAAACTAAACGTCCAGGTGTTACTTGGGTCGACGACAGAGCAAAAAAAACCTTTGGGAATCTCTGATGGAACATTTCACCCTACCAGATTATTTCAGTGATGCAGATGTGCAGAAAGTCAAGGACGCTGCTCTTAAGAAGATGGCAATTGCAATCAACACCCACAAGAAAACTGTATGGGACAACTACCTTGCTGCAGAAAGGAAGACTCCAGAATTCAAGGGAACACTGGAGAAGCAAAGAGAACATCGGGCCGATTTCGTGAAATTCAAGGAATCAGAATTATCTAAGGAACGATCGATAAAAAACAAGGCCAATGCCGCAAAAAGACGCAGTTCCATAGGTTGGGTCCAGGTGGCTACGTGGTGGGAATGCCTAAGTGGGGTAAGTCTGAGCAAGAGATGGAGGATGCAGGGGTCACTCCGGTTACTAGGAGCTGGCCCCCCAGGTGCAGAACTTGGTTCTATGCGCATGGGGGGGCGTTGGACCCGAAGACAAGCCTGGTTTCGAAGAAGGCAAGTCTAAAAGGAGAGGAACAAAAGATACTTGACGCAATAGAAGATGCTCGAAAGGGGGTGTACACGCCCAACAGACAGAACAACGAGCTTACGCGCACCCTGGGAAATCCTGAAAACCCGGGAAGAACACGAGGCAAGGGCGTTATTCCCTGGTGTGAGGGCTTTTCGGAATGGAACGACGACTATAGGACCCGTGTAAGAAAGAACATGGAGGAGGAGAAGAAGAGGAAGCTGGAGGAGGAGCAGAGGAAGCAGGACGCAGAACGCCTTCAAGGCCTAGAGGCAGGGCACGCGGACTTGTCACTCAAATTCCAGCAGCAGCAGTAGAAGATCAACTCACTTAGCCAGGAAAGGGGGTCTCAGCAGCGGCAGCGGCAAGTGGATGATCGTCCAGCATTGGATAGCACCGCCCCATCCATGCTGAGAAGCAGCGTTGGTTCCGCCCCGGGCGACACACTACTGGACGATACATACCCTGTGCATGACATCATAGAGAACACTAACTGTGAGCTACACTCCAAAATGAAGAACATATCCATGAAGGTGGCGGACGCCGTTGCTTTTACAATTACCCCCCAAGCAACCTTCCATTGCACCCCGATTCCAGTGGGCTATGCTCATGTCTTGGTTGATGAAGTGGTGGACCCATATTCGGGGCTACAGCTTGACATTCCTGGAGGTGACGACGAGCGCACACTGGGAGAGGCCATACATCGTATTGTTGGGGAACACAGTAATTTCAAAAAAAATCCTACACACACGCAAGATCATGGTGATGCATAGCAACGAGAGGGGAGAGTGTTGTCCACGTACCCTCGTAGACCGTAAGCGGAAGCGTTATGACAACGCAGTTGATGTAGTCGTACGTCTTCACGATCCGACCGATCCAAGCACCGAACGTACGGCACCTCCGAGTTCAGCACACGTTCAGCTCGATGACGATCCTCAGACTCCGATCCAGCAGGGTGTCGGGGATGAGTTCCGTCAGCAAGATGGCGTGGTGACGATGATGATGTTCTACCGATGCAGGGCTTCGCCTAAGCACCGCAACAATATGACCGAGGTGGAATATGGTGGAGGGGGGCACCGCACACGGCTAAGGAACGATCACGATGATCAACTTGTGTGTCTAGAGGTGCCCCCCTGCCCCCGTGTATAAAGGAGGGAGGGGGGAGGTGCGGCCGGCCCCCTAGGGGTGCGCCTGGAGGAGTCCTACTCCCACCGGAAGTAGGACTCCCCCCTCTTGCCTTGGTGGAGAAGGAAAGGGGGGAGGGGAAAGAGGAAAGGGGGGCGCCCCCCCCCCCTTCCTTGTCCTATTCGGACTAGGGGGGAGGGGCGCGCGGCCTGCCCTGGCCGGCCCTCCTCTTCACCCTCATGGCCCATGTAGGCCCATTAACCCCCGGGGGGTTCCGGTAACCCCCCAGTATTCCGATAAAATCCCGATTTCACCCGGAACGTTTCCGATATCCAAATATAGGCTTCCAATATATCAATCTTTATGTCTCGACCATTTCGAGACTCCTCGCCATGTCCGTGATCACATCCGGGACTCCGAACAACCTTTGGTACATCAAAACTTATAAACTCATAATAAAACTGTCATCGTAACGTTAAGCGTGCGGACCCTACGGGTTCGAGAACTATGTAGACATGACCTAGAACTGTTTCCGGTCAATAACCAATAGCGGAACCTGGATGCTCATATTGGCTCCTACATATTCTACGAAGATCTTTATCGATCAACCCGCATAACAACATACGTTGTTCCCTTTGTCATCGGTATGTTACTTGCCCGAGATTCGATCGTCGGTATCCAATACCTAGTTCCATCTCGTTACCGGCAAGTCTCTTTACTCGTTACGTAATGCATCATTGCATAACTAACTCATTAGCTACATTGCTTGCAAGGCTTATAGTGATGTGCATTACCGAGAGGGCCCAGAGATACCTCTCCGACAATCGGAGTGACAAATCCTAATCTCGAAATACGCCAACTCAACATGTACCTTCAGAGACACCTGTAGAGCTCCTTTATAATCACCCAGTTACGTTGTGATGTTTGGTAGTACACAAAGTGTTCCTCCGGTAAACGGGAGTTGCATAATCTCATAGTTGTAGGAATTTTGTATAAGTCATGAAGAAAGCAATAGCAACATACTAAACGATCAAGTGCTAGGCTAACGGAATGGGTCAAGTCAATCACATCATTCTCCTAATGATGTGGTCCCGTTAATCAAATGACAACACATGTCTATGGTTAGGAAACATAACCATCATTGATTAATGAGCTAGTCAAGTAGAGGCATACTAGTGACATTAAGTTTGTCTATGTATTCACACATGTATTATGTTTCCGGTTAATACAATTCTAGCATGAATAATAAACATTTATCATTATATGAGGAAATAAATAATAACTTTATTATTGCCTCTAGGGCATGTTTCCTTCAGTCTCCCACTTGCACTAGAGTCAATAATCTAGATTACACAGTAATGATTCTAACACCCATGGAGTCTTGGTGCTGATCATGTTTTGCTCGTGGAAGAGGCTTAGTCAACGGGTCTGCAACATTCAGATCCGTATGTATCTTGCAAATCTCTATGTCTCCCACCTGGAATTGGTCCCAGATGGAATTGAAGCGTCTCTTGATGTGCTTGGTCCACTTGTGAAATATGGATTCCTTTGCCAAGGCAATTGCACCAGTATTGTCACAGAAGATCTTCATTGGTCCCGATGAACTAGGTATGACACCTAGATCGGAAATGAACTCCTTCATCCAGACTCCTTCATTTGCTGCTTCCGAAGCAGCTATGTACTCCGCTTCGCATGTAGATCCTGCCACGACGCTTTGTTTAGAACTGCACCAACTTACAGCTCCACCGTTTAATAAAAACACGTATCCGGTTTGCGATTTAGAATCGTCCGGATCAGTGTCAAAGTGTGCATCGACGTAACCATTTACGACTAGCTCTTTGTCACCTCAATAAATGAGAAACATATCCTTAGTCCTTTTCAGGTATTTCAGGATGTTCTTGACCGCTGTCCAGTGATCCACTCCTGGATTACTTTCGTACCTACCTGCCAAGCTTATTGCTAAGCATACGTCAGGTCTGGTACACAGCATTGCATACATGATAGAGCCTATGGCTAAAGCATAGGGAACATCTTTCATTTTCTCTCTATCTTCTGCTGTGGTCGGGCATTGAGTCTGACTCAACTTCACACCTTGTAATATAGGCAAGAACCCTTTCTTTGCCTGATCCATTTTGAACTTTTTCAAAACTTTATCAAGGTATGTGCTTTGTGAAAGTCCAATTAAGCATCTTGATCTATCTCTATAGATCTTGATTCCCAATATGTAAGCAGCTTCACCGAGGTCTTTCATTGAAAAACTTTTATTCAAGTATCCCTTTATGCTATCTAGAAATTCTATATCATTTCCAATTAATAATATGTCATCTACATATAATATCAGAAATGCTACAGAGCTCCCACTCACTTTCTTGTAAATATAGGCTTCTCCAAAAGTCTGTATAAAACCATATGCTTTGATCACACTATCAAAGCATTTATTCCAACTCCGATATGCTTGCACCAGTCCATAAATGGATCGCTGGAGCTTGCACACTTTGTTAGCACCTTTTGGATCGACAAAACCTTCCGGTTGCATCATATAGAACTCTTCTTCGAGAAATCCATTCAGGAATGCAGTTTTGACATCCATTTGCCAAATTTCATAATCATAAAATGCGGCAATTGCTAACATGATTCGGACATACTTAAGCATCACTACGGGTGAGAAAGTCTCATCGTAGTCAACCCCTTGAGCTTGTCAAAAACCTTTTGCAACAAGTCGAGCTTTGTAGACAGTTACATTACCATCAGCGTCAGTCTTCTTCTTGAAGATCCATTTATTCTCAATGGCTTGCCGATCATCGGGCAAGTCAACCAAAGTCCATACTTTGTTCTCATAAATGGATCCTATCTCAGATTTCATGGCTTCAAGCCATTTTGCGGAATCTGGGCTCATCATCGCTTCCTCATAGTTCGTAGGTTCGCCATGGTCAAGTAACATGACTTCCAGAATAGGATTACCGTACCACTCTGGTGCGAATCTTCGTCTGGTAGACCTACGAGGTTCAGTAGAAACTTGATCTGAAGACTCATGATCAATATCATTAGCTTCCTCACTAATTGGTGTAGTTGTCACAGGAACCAGTTCTTGTGATGAACTACTTTCCAATAAGGGAGCAGGTACAGTTACCTCATCAAGTTCTACTTTCCTCCCACTCACTTCTTTCGAGAGAAACTCCTTCTCTAGAAAGGATCCGAATTTAGCAACGAAAATCTTGCCCTCAGATCTGTGATAGAAGGTGTACCTGTCGTGGTACTAAGACTGATAGTAGAATAGGGGGTAGGTATGGAGAGGCAAGATCCTGGATATGGAGTAGTTGTATACGCAAGTGATTTACGAGTTCAGGCCCTTCTCGGAGGAAGTAACAGCCCTACGTCTCGGAGCCCAGAGGCGGTCGACTGGATTATATGCGTATGAGTTACAGGGGTGCGAACCCTTCTGCCAGTAGAGGGGGGTGGCTTATATAGAGGATGCCAAGACCCCAGCCAGCCCACATAGCGGAGGGTTTAAAGTACATTAAGGCCTGGCATTACTGGTAATGCCTTACATAAAGTGTCATCATGACCATAAAGACTACTTAATTACAGACCGTTTGGATACAGAGTGGCACCCGAACTCCTGGTGGTCGAGTGAGTCTTCATGGTCAAGTGTCTTCAAGTCCGTCGAGTGGAATTCCTCTAGGTCGACTGGAAGATGGTTTCTACTAAAGATGTCCTTGGGGAGGGTATCTTGGACAGGTTCGTGACCCTACCCTAGGTACATGACTTCATCATTAGCCCCCGAATGGATCGAGGTTTGAGTGAGGAAGGAGTTGATAATCTTTCCGACCTGTAATCTGGTGCCGTGAATGTGTCTTACTCTGGATCAATGACTTTTTAGTGATGGTGTCAACTTCTCTTTGAGTTGCCTTGATCCATTCTTTATATCTGTCGAGTGAACTTTATGAACTTGGAGATTTCTGAGCGACGGATCACAGGGGATATTCCGTCTGACAAGTTGCTCTGCTGTTAGCGGATTTAGCGGGATCCAAATTTTGGGAAGCGTGCGAAGCGGAGAGGACCGCGGTACTCAGATGGGATAAGGCAGAGACGCCTCGATTTCCGTGCCACCTTTTTCGCCACGTATCGCTCGCGCGACTGTTTCAGGATTTGACAGGATTGCCCGGGCCTACCAGTCAGCCACTCGGGAATGACTCCATATAAGGCACCGGGCGAGGGTTTTTGAACAGTGCGCCCCCATTTCCCCTCCTCCGTCCTCAGATTCATCGGCTTCGCTCGCCACCTGCTCCGTGTTGCTGCTCTGTGCCTGCTTCGCTGGCAACAATGGGGAAGGAGAAGACGGCGGCTTTGGAGCGGGCGAAGAAGGCGACGGCGAAGGCGAAGGGGAGAGCGACCAGTCGGGCTAGATCCTTGTCGCGGTCCCGCCTGCCGCAAGGTTGGATCCAAGTGGATTGGATCCGCTCGACCATCACCCAGAAGGATCTCGATGATTTGGCCAATGAAGGGTTGATCAAGCACGGGGCGGCTAGGCTTCCGGGGACGGAGTGGCAGCCTCAGCCTCAGGAGGGTGAGTGTGTCCTTTTAGCCACCCATGTCGACCGTGGGTTTTCTCTGCCGCCGCATCTTTTCTTTCGGGGGTTTCTGAACTTCTTCGGGGCACAACTCGACCACTTCACACCCAATTCCATTGCTTATCTCGCCGCTTTCGTGTCTTTGTGCGAAAACTTTTTGGGTTGTCGGCCGCACTAGGGCCTTTTCAAACACATATTCACCTGTCGCTCTCAGACAGTGAAAAAGGCTAATCCGAATGACGAGAGGACCCAGGTAATCCAGATGTGTGGGGGTCTTGGGGTCCAGATGAGGAGTAAGAGCGCTTTTCCAGCTATGACCCTTCCCGAGTCAGTTAGAGGGTGGCAGTCGACTTGGTTCTACTGCCAAGACCAATCGACGCCAGGGCAGTCGACTGGGCTCCCTCCCTTCTCCATGAGTTGAGCAAACAAACCGTCTTCTCTGAAAGTGCTTCCGGAGGAGAAGGCCCAGGTAAAAATGTTGATGGAGCGTGTAGTCCAGCTCATTCGCGACGGGGTCACTGGCATGGATCTCCTGGAGGTTTTCCTTCGACGGCGCATTCAGCCACTTCAATACCGAGGTCACCCGATATGGTTGTACTCCGGTACCGAAGACACCACTCGGGTCCACCCAGAGGAGGTCGACGACGCTACACTAGAGAGGTGGATGACTGCCATCACAGGTAACAAAGATAACCCTCGTGGGGCCAGGAGGATCCCGTCACTCGACCAGTCTTACGAAGCAGACAAGGTATGACCACTTGTCTCCGACTGTACTCATGCTTCGTCCATTCTGTTTTGCTGCAGATCAGTCGATTGACTTTTGTCTTGTTTGTTGTCTTTCAGGCTACCATTGAGTTGTATTCAATGCCCAATGGGGCGCAAGCACAGACCGAGGAGGAGGAAGGAAGTGGAGGTGAAAGTCAAGAGGAGTGGTAATCGGATGGCGATGAGGGTGATGAAGATGGTGATTCCGATGAGGAAGAGGAGGAGGAAGAGGAGGAGGAAGTCGCGCCTCCCCGTTCTGAGAGAAGATCCAAGCTTGCCCACGACCCTGCAGTCGAGCGCGGCAAGGGGACCGCGCCTATTATGCAATCGACCAAGCGTCCTCGGACGACCTCTCTGGCGCGGACCGAGAAAGCGCCGAAGCAATCTCGAGTGGCGCCGTCAAAGCCGACGAAGGCCTTGCCGAAGATGAAGATGGTGATTCCCACTATTTCTGGGTAACGACGTAACTTGTGTCTTCTTTTTTCTCATGAATTTACTCTTGGTCGATTTGTTCGCTGACCAACTGATTTCTGGAACTGCAGTGCTGCAACTTCTGAGACCTCAACCAAACCTAAAGATCAAGAGATGGAGGATGCTGTCACTTCCAACCTTGGTATGACCTTTGTAGTTTCGTTTTCAGTCGATAGGATCTTCATTTTTAACTTCGAATCTTTTCTGTTTCCACCTAATATCGTCATTGATCTTCCTGATGATGATGACGAGGAACCACTGAGGCAGAGGAGGAATAGGAGAGTGTCTGCTGACAAGACAGCTCGGGTCGTATCAACACCTTAGACGTTGGTTGCGGAGGGGGACAACGTCACTCGGCCTACCGTATCCTTTGCGGTGCCGCTGACGAGTGCTCGCCCTTCATTGTCGAGTGCTAATCAACCTTCACTTTTCTCTACCCACCACGTCCCAGAAGACCAAGCAAGCGCTGCCAAAGAAGCCATACGCCAGGCGGGGGTTATGATGGAGCAAGTGAAGGCGATCCGAGACGCCAGTCAAGCGGCTTATGAGGCCAGTTCAGCCCTTCAGAGCAATGTTCAGGTTGGTCGATCACCGCCTGTTCTGTTAGGATATGATGCCTCTTAGTATCTGTCGTACACCCACTGGGTGTGTTGGTTGAATATCTGGATCGGTGGGGGCACGCTGAGTGCACCCACTGTGTGTACTCCCCAAGGCTATGGTGGACTGCTGGCAGTCGACCATAGTCTTAATGCCTTGAACTTTTCTTCATTGCTTATTTTACTCGATCTGGTCGATTGGAATCATAAACCGGTGGGGGCACGCTGAGTGCACCCACTGGGTGTAGTCCCCGAGACTGTGGTCGACTGCTGGCAGTTGACTACGGTCTGAAGAACACACTGTTTTTTTTGGAACTGTGACTAACTGTTGGTGGTTAGCCTTTCTGCCTTTTTTGGTCGACTGATCGACACTAGCTGATAGAACTAGTGGGGGCACGCTGAGTGCACCCACTGGGTGTAGTCCCCAAGACTACAGTTGAATGTTTTGATTCGGCTGTAGTCTTAGAAATACTACGCTTTTTCTCTTAGTCACTCAGAAGTGACCTATTTTTGATGTTTGTCGATTGATCCTTCGCAGAAATCTTGCGAGCTTGCAGCTCATTATACTGAATTAGAGAACAAGCATATCCAGCTTGAACTTGATCTGAAGCTTGTCCAGGAGAACTTCACGAAGGCGAAGGAGGAGGCAAAAGGTATGTTTGGTGAGACCCTCGACGACTGCTTTTGTTCCTTGATCGCTCCCGAGCTTGATCTCACAGTTATTTTGTAGACAAACTAAGGGATTCTCTGAAGAAGAAGGATCTTGAACTCACTGGGCGCAGAAAGCAGCTTTGGAAAAGATCAAACTCGCAGAAGAAAAGTTGGCTTCCATCAGCAAACTTGAAGAGGAGAATACCAATCTGAAAGCTGCTCTCGACACGGCCAACAAGTATGCCAGTCGACTGAAGAGTGACAAGTTGGCCTTGAGTGATAAGGCTAGTGAGCTGGCTGGAAAGAAGAACGACTTGGAGATTTATCAGGGGGGACTCGCCAAGAAGTTTTTCCTCATGCTCGAAGGTAACCCCTTATATCCGACTGGTAATACTGACTTATTGTAGAAATGTTGACTTATCCTTGGATCATATCCGCAGAATTCTGCTAAAACTTTGAAGAGGAGACTAGTCGAGTGGAGACTGGCCTGGAACCCATCAACTCTCCTGTGAAGGATGAAGCCGCCATGAATGTGCTCCGACTCGAGTCTCGTGTTGCCGCTGTGGTCGACTATATTGCAAGGCTGAAGGTTGCGACGTCGCGCACCGACAGGGTACTCTGGCCAAGAGAAACACTTCAGAACGACCTCGAGTCTCTGATGACTCGACTGAATGAAGTTCCAAGTCGAGTGCAAGAATGGAAGAAGTCTTCTGCCAGGTGCGGTGCCGACGTTGCTCTATCTCTGGTCCGTGTTCACTGCAAGGATGCGCGAGAGGACAAGCTGGCAGCTCTCAAGGTGGCCAATACCAAGAAGCATGACTTCCGATCCTTCATGGAGACATTCATCGCTGCTGCCACTCGGATCGCTGATGGAATTGACCTGGACAAGTTTGTTGCACCTTCTAGCCCTCCACAGGAGGGGTAAGAAACTTCTATGCTTTAAATTTGCCTCGGTATGCCGAGTGGTTTTTGTAACCGATAAACTTTAACAGGCTTAGCGCCTGAGTACTTCTGGTTCCGTAAGACGTTATCTGAACTTGGATTTGACGTTGAATATGTTTGCATCTGCCTCCAAATGAACATTGTCTTTCGCTTGGTCTATATGATGTTGTTTGAAATGCTCCTTTGCAGGTAAGGATGAAGCACAGATTGCAATCGACTCGTACCTCGTCATACTTAGGCGAGCACTGGGCTATAGCTAAGCCCCCGAGCGAGAGGTCAGCTCTCCACTTGGTAGGACTTCCAAAAACTTAGGCGAGCGCTGGGCTGCAGCTAAGCCTCCGAGTGGGAGGTTTGCTCTCCACTCGGTAGGATTTTCAAAAACTTAGGCGAGCGCTGGGCTGCAGCTAAGCCTCCGAGTGGGAGGTCTGCTCTCCACTCGGTAGGTTTTTCAAAAACGTAGGCGAGCATTGGGCTGCATCTAAGCCCCGAGTGGGAGGTCTGCTCTCCACTCGGTAGGATTTTCAAAAACTTAGGCGAGCACTGGGCTGCAGCTAAGCCCCCGAGTGGGAGGTCTGCTCTCTACTCGGTAGGATTTTCAAAAACATAGGCGAGCACTGGGCTGCAGCTAAGCCCCCGAGTGGGAGGTCTGCTCTCCACTCGGTAGGATTTCTATGGCGTACCTTTGAAGAAGAAGGTAACAGTCGACCTGCACCTCGTCCTCCTTGCGGGTCGCGCGTTGTGTTTGTGGCGTAGCTCGGAAGGAGAGGGTACCAGTCGACCTGCACCTCGTCCTCCTTGCGGAGCGCACATTGTATTTGTGGCGTAGCTCGAAAGGAGAGGGTAGCAGTCGACCTGCACCTCGTCCACCTTGCGGAATGCACGTTGTATTTGTGGCGTAGCTCGGAAGGAGAGGGTAGCAGTCGACCTGCACCTCGTCCTCCTAGCGGAGCGCATGTTGTGTTTGTACTTAGGCAAGCGCTATGCTGCAGCTAAGCCCCCGAGTGGGAGGCTGGCTCACCACTCGACAGGATTTTGTTTAAACTTAGGCGAGTACTTGGACTGCAGCTAAGCCTCCGAGTGGAAGGCTGGCTTGCCACTCGGTAGGGTTTTGTTTAACTTAGGCGAGTACTTGGACTGCAGCTAAGCCTCCGAGTGGAAGGCTGGCTTACCACTCGGTAGGATTTTGTTTTAACTTAGGCGAGTACTTGGACTGCAGCTAAGCCTCCGAGTGGAAGGCTGGCTTACCACTCGGTAGGATTTTGTTTAACTTAGGCGAAACGGATTCGCAGCTAAGCCCCCGAGTGGGAGGCCGGCTTACCACTCGGTAAGGATTTTTTTTATAGACTTAGGCGAAACGGATTCACAGCTAAGCCACCCACTGGGGAACTGCTTTATGTAGACAAAAGTAACAAGAACCACTGGGAAAATTATAAAGCTCTTGTCTTCGATAAATAAACTACAGAAGTACTTTTATTACAACTCATCCGAGTGAATACTTAAGTATAAAAGGGGCGGAGTAGCTCCGCTTTCCACGCTTGGGTCTCGTCAATCTGGTGCTCGACATTGTAAAGGCGGTATGCTCCATTGTGGAGAACCTTGGTGACGATGAAGAGACCTTCCCAAGTAGGAGCGAGCTTGTGTGGCTTCTGCTGATCCACTCAGAGAACCAAATCTCCCTCCTGGAAAGCTCGGCTCTTCCTGTTTTTGGCTTGGAAGCGATGCAAGTCCTGCTGATAAATGGTTGATCGGATCAAGGCCATCTCTCTTTCTTCTTCTAGAAGGTCGACTGCATCCTGTCGGGCTTGCTCGGCTTCAGCTTCGGTGTAGAGTTTGACTCGGGGCACGTTGTGAAGCAGATCACTCGGCAAGACCGCTTCAGCTCCGTAAACCAGAAAGAACGGAGTTCTCCCAGTCGACCGGTTGGGTGTGGTCCTTAATCCCCAAAGTACTGATGGAAGTTCATCGACCCATGCGCCAGCTGCATGCTTGAGATCGCGCATCAATCGGGGTTTCAACCCTTTGAGAATTAAGCCATTTGCTCGTTCTGCCTGTCCATTCGACTGGGGGTGAGCGACCGAAGCGTAGTCGACTCGTGTACCCTGAGATGTGCGGAAGGCTCTGAATTCCTCAGAATCGAAGTTTGACCCATTGTCCGTGATGATGCTGTGTGGAACTCCATATCTGAATATCAACTCCCTGATGAAACTGACAGTAATGCCGGCATCAAGATTTTTGATGGGCTTAGCCTCGATCCATTTCGTGAACTTGTCGACTGCTACCAGCACATGGGTGAAGCCGCTTCTGCCTGCTCTCAATGGTCCAACCATATCCAATCCGCATACAGCGAAAGGCCAGACAAGTGGAATGGTCTTCAAGGCTGAGGCGGGCTTATGTGACATATTGGAGTAAAATTGACATCCTTCACACTTGTCGACTATCTCCTTTGCCATTTCATTCGCTCTTGGCCAGTAAAATCCCGCTCGGTATGCTTTAGCCACAATGGTCCGAGAGGACGCATGATGGAAACAGGTCCCCGAGTGGATATCGTCAAGGGTTATCCGACCTTCTGCTGGCGTTATACACTTCTGCCCTACTCCAGTCGCGCTTTCTCTGTACAACTGTCCCTTTATCATGGTAAAGGCCTTAGATCGGCGGACGATCTGTCGAGCCTCTTCTTCGTCCTCTGGGAGTTTTTTCTTCAAGATATACGCGATGTACGGCGCTGTCCAGTCGGGAGTGATGACTAATGCTTCCATGATCAGGTCGACACCGCTGGAACTTCTACTTCAGTCGGATCTGTAGCACTTTTTGGCTGTGGAGCTTCTTTGGTAAAAGGATCTTCCTTAACTGATGGAGTATGGATATGCTCCAAGAACACATCACTGGGAATGGCTTCCCTCTTGGAACCTATTTTTGCCAAATCATCAGCCGCTTGATTCTTCAGTCGGGGTATATGATGGAGCTCTAACCCCTCAAATTTCTTTTCAAGCTTCCTTACTGCATTGCAGTATCCAGTCATGGCTGGGCTTCTAACGTCCCACTCCTTCATCACCTGATTGACTACCAAATATGAGTCGCCATAGACCATAAGGCGACGGACGTCGAGTGAAATGGCCATGCGCAACCCATACAAGAGCGCCTCGTATTCTGCTTCATTGTTGGAGGAATCAAAATGAATCTGGAGCACATATCTGAGCTTATCTCCTTGGGGGGAAACCAATACAACCCCAGCACCAGAACCATTTAACATTTTAGAACCTTCAAAGAACATGGTCCAGTGCTCCGAGTGAACTTGAGTCAGCTGATGTTGTTCCATCCACTCGGCGATGAAATCTGCTATTGCTTGGGACTTAATGGCTTTCTTTGCCTCAAACTTGATATCAAGGGGAAGGAGTTCAATTGCCCATTTTGCCACTCGACCAATTGCATCTCTGTTATGCAGAATCTCTGACAGTGGGGCGTCGCTGACGACCCTAATGCAATGATCAGAGAAATAATGAGCAACCTTCTTCGTGGTCATGTAAATCCCATACACAAGCTTTTGATAATGAGGGTATCTTTGCTTTGATGGGGTCAATACTTCAGAGAGATAGTATATAGGGCGCTGAACTTTGAAGGCTTTCCCTTCTTCTTCCCGCTCGACCATAAGCACTGTACTGACGACTTGTCCTGTGGCTGCAATGTAAAGCAACAAAGGCTCTTTGCTAATTGGAGCAGCAAGCACCGGCTGGGTGGAGAGCAGAGCTTTTAGCTCTGCAAACGCTGCATTAGCTTCTGGAGTCCACTCGAACTTGTCAGATTTCTTCATCAGTCGGTAAAGAGGCAACGCCTTTTCACCGAGGTGAGAGATGAATCGACTTAACGCGGCCAAGCATCCAGTAAGCTTCTGGACATCGTGCACACGCACAGGGCGTTTCATTCAGAGTATCGTACCAACTTTTTCTGGGTTGGCATCGATTCCTCGTTCGGTAACAAGAAAACCGAGTAACTTTCCGCCAGGAACTCCGAATGTGCACTTTGATGGATTAAGCTTGATATCGTACCTCCTGAGATTGGCAAATGTTTCAGCAAGGTCAGTCAACAGGTCGGAACCCTTCCGTGATTTGACCATAATATCATCCATGTATGCATCCACGTTTCGACTGATTTGAGTGAGTAAACACTTCTGAATCATCCCCATGAACGTGGCCCCGGCATTCTTGAGGCCGAATGGCATGGTGACATAGCAGAAGCACCCGAATGGAGTGATGAAAGCTGTTTTGATCTCATCAGGTCCATACGGACGGATCTGATGGTACCCGGAATAGGCATCTAAAAAAGACAATCTCTCACATCCTGCAGTCGAGTTGACAATTTGGTCGATGAGAGGGAGAGGAAAATGATCTTTCGGGCAGGACCGATTGATATGTTTGAAATCAATGCACATGCGAAGTGACTTGTCCTTCTTGGGGACCATGACAACATTGGCGAGCCACTCGGAGTGGTAAATCTCTTGGATAAACTCTGCTGCCAGGAGCCGAGCCACCTCTTCGCCAATGGCCTTTCTCTTCTGGGTGGCGGACCGTCGAAGATGTTCCTTCACAGGTTTTATCTTTGGGTCGACTCGTAGGAGGTCCTCATCCATCCCCCTGGGAACACCCGGCATGTCAGCAGGCTTCCATCCAAAGATGTCCCAGTTCTCACGGAGGAACTGGATGAGCGCTTCTTCCTATTTGGAGTCGAGTGTTGTGGAGATATGAGTCGGAGCAGCATTGGGGTCGGTCGGGTGGATCTGAATCGTCTTGGTCTCACCAGACGACTGAAATGCTGATTCGGTAGCAGGCTTCTTGGCTCACAACAAATCACTCGGATCTGTGGTTTTCTGATATTCCTGTAGCTCTACTACCGCCATCTGAACATCGGTGATCTTTGAGCCTTTCTGAAAGCACTCTTCTGCCTTTTTCCGATTGCCAGTGATGGGATCACCCCTTTGGGACCAGGCATCTTCAATTTGAGGTACACGTAACATGGTCGAGCCATGAATCGTGCGTAGGCTGGTCTGCCTAAAATGGCGTGATAAGCACTCTGGAAATCCACAACTTCAAATGTTAACTTTTCTTTGCGGAAATGTTTTGAATCGCCGAAAACCACATCGAGAGCTATTTGGCCGAGTGACTCAGCCTTCTTCCCAGGAATGACTCCATGAAAACTCAGGTTGCTAGAACTGAGTCTGGACATCGGAATGCCCATTCCCTTTAGCGCCTCCGCATACAGTATATTCAATCCACTGCCACCATCCATTAGTACCTTAGTCAGTTGAGTGCCTTCGACTACGGGGTCGACCACCAAAGCTTGCCTCCCAGGGGTGGCTATGTGTGTCAGATGATCGGACTGGTCGAATGTGATGGCGGTCTGAGACCATTTCAGATAACTGGGCGTTGCCGGAGGAACCATATTCACCTCACGATTGATAACTTTCAGTCAACTTTTGCTCTCAACATCAGCAAAAATCATTAGAGTGGAATTGACATGGGGATATTCTTCATCGCTGCCCTCTTTGTCCTCAGCCTTGTCCGACTCCTTCTCCTTATCCTTGGGTTGTTTTCCTTGGAACTGCTGGATTAAGAGCCGGCACTGGCGAGTGGTATGTTTTGGGTAAATGAAGTTACCCTCTTCATCTTTCTTCGTGTGGATATGGCATGGCAAATCCATCATGTTGTTTCCTTCCTTGTCATTCACCTTCTTGGGGTTCCAGGATCCTTTGGGTTTCCCTTTAAACTTGCCCTGAGTCACGGCCAAAGCTTCTCCAGGAGCAGCGGGTTTGGCTTTCCGCTTCTGCTTCCGACTGGAATTTCCTTTTTCCGACTGGCTTGGCTTGTACTTGCCACTCGAAGTCGATCCTCTTCTTCACCATTGGCATATTTGGTGGCGATCTCCATCATTCGACTCAGGGTCATGTCTCCGGTCCGACCAAACTTCAAACTCAACTCTCTGTTCTTAACACCTTCCTTGAAGGCACATACTGCTTGGTGATCAGATACATTTTCCACTGTATGATGCAACGTGATCCACCTCTGGATGTAATCTCTCAAGGTCTCATTCGACTTTTGCACGCAAACTTGCAGCTCGGTCAAACCTGCTGGTCGCTTGCAAGTTCCTTCAATTGTCCTGACAAACACTTGGGCAAGATCCTCCCAAGTGTAAATGCTACTAGGCGCCAATTGATTCAGCCAGGCTCTAGTCGAGCCCTCCAGCATGACCGGTAGGTGTTTCATGGCCACTTCATCATTGCCACCGCCAATCTGAACAGCCACTCGGTAGTCCTCAAGACAAGTATCGGGCTTGGACTCACCGGTGAACTTACTCACCCCAGTCGCTAACCTGAACTTGGGAGGGATCACTGCGGCCCTGATGGCTCTGCTAAAACACTCTGGCCCTGAAACATGAACCCTGCTGCTGGTGGGCGCATCTCTGTCATGGCCTTCTTGGTGAGCTCTGTTCCGGTCGACCAGACCTTGCACGGTAATGGATCTCGCATCAAAGCCTGGTTCCCTGGGGTCAACCGGAGCTCTTCGACCAGCACTGTGTTGGCGACTGTCATCTTGTTGCCGAGCAGCGTAAGACCCACCTCTTGGGGGAGGAGTGGGCACTCGACGCCGATCATCGCGGTCGAATCGGTCATCATATCGATCACGTCGACCCCCACGTCCCTCACGCCGCGGAGGCGATCTTGGGCTATGAGCCGATTGAGTAGTATTCGCAGCGACGGATCGACTGTGAATCCTATTGCGTGACTGCGATGCAGCTGAATTCTGATCTCCTGCTGCCCGGAGCAAATCCCTAATTTGCATCAAGCCACTGCCAGCCTCTAATTGAGAGGGCTGAATCGACTCCGCTATCCGGGCTGCAGCTGCTAGATTCTGAATTGGGGTTTGGTATACCTAAGTCGTCGGCGGAAAGAGTTAACGTCGACTGGAGTCTGGAACTTGTTGCCGCGCGTGCTCGTCGAGTGCTCCCTGGAGGTTCTCCAGTCGAGTGGGCTTAGCCAAGTTGGCTAAATGTGCATCCTCCAAGGCACGAGCCTCGGGGGTTTCTCCTATGATGGGAGTATGTAGAGCATCCATATTCCAGCGGCGAAGCTCCTCTCTTTGCAGAGAAGTGAGTGGCTCGGGTTGATACTCCTCGTGGACCTGAGCGGGATCGCCTCCACCGTCTGCTCCATCAGTGCGAGGGAAGCCGGGAGGACTACGAGGCCCATTGACCATCAGGACCTCCGCCGCTGGATCACTGTTGTCGCATTCGGATGCGGTCTCTACGGAGCCAGTCGACAGATCGAACAGGCCGTAGAGAGATTCGTCGGCCTCGATCACCGCGACTTGGGTGGTGGCCGATTGGCGAGCAACTGCGTGTCTCAGCCACCGCTGAAGCCTCGACCGACCAGAACGCTTGCGCTGGCGGGAGACAGGGAGTGACGATGACGCAGGAGTCGATCGATACGGGGCCGAAGGTTGCCGCAGTAGGACACCGCGGACACATGCGCGAAAGTGTGTCGCCCCGCAGACGGGAAGCGCGTCGATGTCGAGTGGAGCCTCCTGGAGCCAAGCGGAGTCGTCGGCGATGAACGTGAGCGCGCCGAGACGGATCTCGCGGCCCTCGACCAGAACTCCGCCGGAAACCATGATGAAGGCGATCGGAATGATTGCAACTTCTCCAATAAGCTGCTAAGACACCGGCCCCACGGTGGGTGCCAACTGTCGTGGTACTAAGACTGACAGTAGAATAGGGGGTAGGTATGGAGAGGCAAGATCCTAGCTATGGAGTAGTTGTATACGCAAGTGATTTACGAGTTCATGCCCTTCTCGGAGGAAGTAACAGCCCTACGTCTCGGAGCCCAGAGGCGGTCGACTGGATTATATGCGTATGAGTTACAGGGGTGCGAACCCTTCTGCCAGTGGAGGGGTGTGGCTTATATAGAGGATGCCCAGACCCCAGCCAGCCCACGTAGCGGAGGGTTTAAAGTACATTAAGGCCTGGCGTTACTGGTAATGCCTTACATAAAGTGTCATCATGACCATAAAGACTACTTAATTACAGATCGTTTGGATACAGAGTGGCACTCGAACTCCTGGTGGTCGAGTGAGTCTTCATGGTCGAGTGTCTTCAAGTCCGTCGAGTGGAATTCCTCTAGGTCGACTGGAAGACGGTTTCTACTAAAGATGTCCTTGGGGAGGGTATCTTGGACAGGTTCATGACCCTACCCTAGGTACATGACTTCATCAGTACCCAATAGTCTCTTTTGGGTATCCTATGAAGACACATTTCTCCGATTTGGGTTTGATCTTATCTGGTTGGAGTTTCTTCACATAAGCATCGCAGCCCCAAACTTTAAGAAACGACAACTTTGGTTTCTTGCCAAACCACAGTTCATAAGCGTCGTCTCAACGGATTTTGATGGTGCCCTATTTAACGTGAATGCGGCCGTCTCTAAAGCATAACCCCAAAACGATAGCGGTAAATCAGTAAGAGACATCACAGATCGCACCATATCCAGTAAAGTACGATTACGACCTTCGGACACAGCATTTTGCTGTGGTGTTCCGGGTGGCGCGAGTTGCGAAACTATTCCGCATTGTTTCAAATGTAAACCAAGCTCGTAACTCAAATATTCTCCTCCAAGATCAGATCGTAGAAATTTTATTTTCTTGTTACGATGATTTTCCACTTCACTCTGAAATTCTTTGAACTTTTCAAATGTTTCAGACTTGTGTTTCATCAAGTAGATATACCCATATCTGCTCAAATCATCTGTAAGGTGAGAAAATAATGATACCCGCCGCGAGCTTCAATATTCATTGGACCACATACATCAGTATGTATGATTTCCAACAAATCAGTTGCTCGCTCCATAGTTCCGGAGAACGGCGTTTTAGTCATCTTGCCTATGAGGCACGGTTCGCAAGTACCAAGTGATTCATAATCAAGTGATTCAAAAAGTCCATCAGTATGGAGTTTCTTCATGCGCTTTACACCGATATGACCTAAACGGCAGTGCCACAAATAAGTTGCACTATCATTATCAACTCTGCATCTTTTGGCTTCAACATTATGAATATGTGTATCACTACTATCGAGATTTAATAAAAATAGACCATTCTTCAAGGGTGCATGACCATAAAAGATATTACTCATATAAATAGAACAACCATTATTCTCTGATTTAAATGAATAACCGTCTTGCATCAAACAAGATCCAGATATAATGTTCATGCTCAACGCTGGCACCAAATAACAATTATTTAGGTCTAAAACTAATCCCGGTGGTAGATGTAGAGGTAGCGTGCCGACCGCGATCACGTCGACTTTGGAACCATTTCCCACGCGCATCGTCACCTCGTCTTTAGCCAATCTTCGCTTAATCCGTAGTCCCTGTTTCGAGTTGCAAATATTAGCAACAGAACCAGTATCAAATACCCAGGTGCTACTGCGAGCATTAGTAAGGTACACATCAATAACATGTATATCACATATACCTTTGTTCACTTTGCCATCCTTCTTATCCACCAAATACTTGGGGCAGTTCCGCTTCCAGTGTCCAGTCTGCCTGTAGTAGAATCACTCAGTCTCAGGCTTAGGTCCAGGCTTGGGTTTCTTCTCTTGAGCAGCAACTTGTTTGTTGTTCTTCTTGAAGTTCCCCTTCTTCTTCCCTTTGCCCTTTTTCTTGAAACTGGTGGTGTTATTGACCATCAACACTTGATGCTCCTTCTTGATTTCTACCTCCGCAGCCTTTAGCATTGCGAAGAGCTTAGGAATAGTATTGTCCATCCCTTGCATATTATAAATCATCACGAAGCTCTTGTAGCTTGGTGGCAGTGATTGAAGAATTATGTCAATGACACTATCATCAGGAAGATTAACTCCCAGTTGAATCAAGTGATTATTATACCCAGACATTTTGAGTATGTGTTCACTGACAGAACTATTCTCCTACATCTTACAGCTATAGAACTTATTGGAGACTTCATATCTCTCAATCCGGGCATTTGCTTGAAATATTAACTTCAACTCCTGAAACATCTCATATGCTCCATGACATTCAAAACGTCATTGAAGACCCGGTTCCAAGCCGTAAAGCATGGCACACTAAACTATCGAGTAGTCATCAGCTTTGCTCTGCCAGACATTCTTAACATCGTCAGTTGCATCAGCAGCAGGCCTGGCACCCAGCGGTGCTTCCAGGACGTAATTCTTCTGTGCAGCAATGAGGATAATCCTCAGGTTACGGACCCAGTCCGTGTAATTACTACCATCATCTTTCAACTTAGCTTTCTCAAGGAACACATTAAAATTCAACGGAACAACAGCACGAGCCATCTATCTACAATAAACATAGACAAGCAAAATACTATCAGGTACTAAGTTCATGATAAATTTAAGTTCAATTAATCATATTACTTAAGAACTCCCACTTAGACAGACATCTCTCTAGTCATCTAAGTGATCACGTGATCCAAATCAACTAAACCATGTCCGATCATCACGTGAGATGGAGTAGTTTCAATGGTGAACATCTCTATGTTGATCATATCTACTATAGGATTCACGTTCGACCTTTCGGTCTCCGTGTTCCGAGGCCATATCTGTATATGCTAGGCTCGTCAAGTTTAACCTGAGTATTCCGCGTGTGCAACTATTTTGCACCCGTTGTATTTGAACGTAGAGCCTATCACACCCGATCATCACGTGCTGTCTCAGCACGAAGAACTTTCGCAACGGTGCATACTCAGGGAGAACACTTCTTGATAATTTAGTGAGAGATCATCTTAAAATGCTACCGTCAATCAAAGCAAGATAAGATGCATAAAGGATAAACATCACATGCAATCAATATAAGTGATATGATATGGCCATCATCATCTTGTGCTTGTGATCTCCATCTCCGAAGCACCGTCGTGATCACCATCGTCACCGGCGCGACACCTTGATCTCCATCGTAGCATCGTTGTCGTTACGCCATCTATTGCTTCTACGACTATCGCTACCGCATAGTGATAAAGTAAAGCAATTACAGGGCGTTTGCATTTCATACAATAAAACGACAACCATATGGCTCCTGCCAGTTGCCGATAACTTAGGTTACAAAACATGATCATATCATACAATAAAATAAAGCATCACGTCTTGACCATATCACATCACAACATGCCCTGCAAAAACAAGTTCGACGTCCTCTACTTTGTTGTTGCAAATTTTACGTGGCTGCTACGGGCTGAGCAAGAACCGTTCTTACCTACGCATCAAAACCACAACGATAGTTCGTCAAGTTAGTGTTGTTTTAACCTTCGCAAGAACCGGGCGTAGCCACACTCGGTTCAACTAAAGTGAGAGAGACAGACACCCGCCGGTCACCTTTAAGCAACGAGTGCTCGTAGCGGTGAAACCAGTCTCGCGTAAGCGTACGCGTAATGTCGGTCCGGACCGCTTCATCTCACAATGCCGCTGAACCAAAGTATGACATGCTGGTAAGCAGTATGACTTATATCGCCCACAACTCACGTGTGTTCTACTCGTGCATATGACATCTACGCATAAAACCAGGCTCAGATGCCACTGTTGGGGAACGTAGTAATTTCAAAAAAATTCCTACGCACACGCAAGATCATGGTGATGCATAGCAATGAGAGGGGAGACTGTTGTCCACATACCCTCGTAGACCGTAAGCGGAAGCGTTATGACAACGCGGTTGATGTAGTCGTACGTCTTCACGATCCGACCGATCCAAGCACCGAACGTACGACACCTCCGAGTTCAGCACACGTTCAGCTCGATGACGATCCCCTGACTCCGATCCAGCAGGGTGTCGGGTATGAGTTCCGTCAGCACGACGGCGTGGTGACGATGATGATGTTCTACCGACGCAGGGCTTCGCCTAAGCACCGCAACGATATGACCGAGATGGAATATGGTGGAGGGGGGCACCGCACACGGCTAAGGATCGATCACGATGATCAACTTGTGTGTCTAGAGGTGCCCCTGCCCCTGTATATAAAGGAGGGAGGGGAGGTGTGGTCGACCCCCCAGGGGTGCGCCTGGAGGAGTCCTACTCCCACCGGGAGTAGGACTCCCCCCTCTTGCCTTGGTGGAGAAGGAAAGGGGGGAGGGGAAAGAGGAAAGGGCCCCCCCCCTTCCTTGTCCTATTCGGACTAGGGGGGAGGGGGCGCGTGGCCTGCCCTGGCCGGCCCTCCTCTTCTCCCTCATGGCCCATGTAGGCCCATTAACCCCCGGGGGGGTTCCGGTAACCCCCCAGTATTTCGGTAAAATCCCGATTTCACCCGGAACGTTTCCGATATCCAAATATAGTCTTCCAATATATCAATCTTTATGTCTCGACCATTTCAAGACTCCTCGTCATGTCCGTGATCACATCCGGGCCTCCGAACAACCTTCGGTACATCAAAACTTAGAAACTCATAATAAAACTGTCATCATAATGTTAAGCGTGCGGACCCTACGGGTTCGAGAACTATGTAGATATGACCTAGAACTGTTTCCGGTCAATAACCAATAGCGGAACCTGGATGCTCATATTGGCTCCTACATATTCTACGAAGATCTTTATTGGTCAAACCACATAACAACATACGTTGTTCCCTTTGTCATCAGTATGTTACTTGCCCGAGATTCAATCGTCGGTATCCAATACCTAGTTCCATCTCGTTACCGGCAAGTCTCTTTACTCGTTACGTAATGCATCATTCTATAACTAACTCATTAGCTACATTGCTTGCAAGGCTTATAGTGATGTGCATTACCGAGAGGGCCCAGAGATACCTCTCCGACAATCGGAGTGACAAATCCTAATCTCGAAATACGCCAACTCAACATGTACCTTCGGAGACACCTGTAGAGCTCCTTTATAATCACCCAGTTACGTTGTGATGTTTGGTAGCACACAAAGTGTTCCTCCGGTAAACGGGAGTTGCATAATCTCATAGTTGTAGGAACTTTGTATAAGTCATGAAGAAAGCAATAGCAACATACTAAATGATCAAGTGCTAGGCTAACGGATTGGGTCAAGTCAATCACATCATTCTCCTAATGATGTGATCCCGTTAATCAAATGACAACACATGTTTATGGTTAGGAAACATAACCATCATTGATTAATGAGCTAGTCAAGTAGAGGCATACTAGTGACATTAAGTTTGTCTATGTATTCACACATGTATTATGTTTCCGGTTAATACAATTCTAGCATGAATAATGAACATTTATCATGATATGAGGAAATAAATAATCACTTTATTATTGCCTCTAGGGCATATTTCCTTCACGTATCATCCTATGGAGAAAGGATTGCATCATCTTTCGAAGTCCACCGACACCGCGTCTGCCGACTCCTCCTCGAAGTCCTCCACCGAGTCAATAGACTCCCGCTCTTTCAAGTCCACGAACGCGTGAGCCGACTCCTCCTCGAAGTCTGCCACCTCCTCCAAGTCCATGAAAGCGTGAGCAGACTCCTGCTTCAAGTCCGGCACAGCGTCAGGCCACTCCTCCTGTTTCAAGTCCGACACCGTGTCAGGCCACACCTCCTGCTTTAAGTCTGGCATAGCGTCAGGCCACTCCTCCTACTCCAACTCAGCCACGTCAGCCGTCTCCGCCGTCTCAGCAATCGCAGAAGAGACACGTCGCAGCTATGGTGCATAGAGGTACGAGTCGAGGTAGTACAGGAAGTACAGGCGGAGACAAGCGATATAAATATGGTCCAAGCTTCGCTCCTCTTCCTTAGAGGCCTTACGACATGACCGAGGAGCAAAACACAGCCATAGTGCGGGCCCAAGTGGACGCCCATTTTGGACCAAAACCGGCACCGCCGCCAAGGGAGAAAGTGCCTGAGGAAAAGATTGACCACTTCATTCGTATGGCTAGACCACCAGCTCACAAGCCTGTTGACTCAGACTATGAGCGCCAAATCAGGAAGGCACATCGAGCACAACTACAGAAGGAAGCGAGCTCGAGCTCGAGCCACCAAGAAGCTGGCAAAAAATGCGGGAAAACCTTTCCCCAGCTGGGAGAACAGGCGGCGCAATCGATCCCCCGCTTGTTGTGCCAACAACACATGAGAGGAGTATGCGCGCCTAATATTATTGTGGGCAAACCGTTAACGTTCCCCAGCTGGGCGATGTGGTAATAACCGAGGAGCATATAATGCAGGCTGAAATGCTCAAGATCACTGTTGGACAACTCCTCGAAATCGAGCTCATGTCTCTGCTTAGAGAGGAGGAAATAAAACGGAAATATGTCCGGGGCCAACCTTTGGTCGAGCCAGACAAGGTCAAGAACCTCCCAACGAGAATGTATGAATTGCATCAATGGTACATGAACATTACCAAGATTTCCAATCGAGAGTCCCTCATGGTGAATGTCAAGGAGGAGCATTACTTCCATGAGAAAGCTTTGTCCGTTGAGTATTCAGAACTATTTCAGTTATACAATCAAGACACACTTGACAAATCTATCGTCAGTTGCTATTGTCTGTAAGTGATTTCTTTCTGTAATTTAAGTCGCAATCTAGCTGTAGTGATCATTTTGATCAATCATTACATGTAATTATCCTCACTATATATTCTTTCTGTGGTATTATATGCAGGATGAAGATGTATGAAATAAAAAAATCTGGACGCTATGGCATTGGGTTCATTGACCCAAATACCATTAATGAGTACACATGGAATCTTCCAACTTCTCGAGTAAGTTTAGAGGAAAGCATGCTAGAGTTCTTCAAGCGCCTCAATACCAATGAAGATATACTACTTTCTTACAACTTTCTGTGAGTCACACTGTCTTATACTACAAATTCTGTTTTTGCTTACTAGCTAGCTATATGTTAATAATTAAGTGTATAGGGTTTACGGTAGTTGATTAGTGTTATGCACATGCCCGCTTAATTAAGACATGCAAACGTGTGCGCATGCAATTTTCACTGGATCTTGTTAGACATTAAATTTGACAAAAGAACAGTTGAAGTACTGGACTCACTACTTAAAAAAGAAAGTGACTACACCATCGTGAAGGGATAGTCAACAGGCAATTTCAATCATTATTAACTATATCTCGGCCTATTTAGTTCGTCATTTCCTAATATGAACTGTTTAATAACCCCTTTATTAATTTTCTTTGCCGGCAGGCAGGGCTTGGGCAAAGTTCATCAAGGTGACTCCAGGCAAATGGGCAAAAAGTTGTTTTGGTATCAACCAAAGGTAAGTAATTAAGTAGTACTAGCTAGCTAGCTAGCTACCATCTCTTTAATTCTTGTTTCAATATCATTAATTAATTATCATGCTTCATTAATCATTATCTGATTCAATTCGGTTCTCGTAAAGGCCCTGAAGCAGACGCAGGGGAATGATCTGTGTGCATTTTACGTTTGCGAGAACATTTGCGTGATGGCGTCCGAAAGGAGCAGATCTCAAAGACAGGACTGGGTACGTTTGTCAGAACACTATTCACACCATTATCGATATCTAGTCACACAACTAATACACATGCATATTGATCTCCTTCTTAACAGTTCAGAGATGTGCGGGAGCAACTCCTACCAGCGGACCGCATACTAGCACTTCAAGAGGAAATAGCGAGATTTTTGCTCGACCAGGTCATAGATCCCAAAGGAGAATACTATTATCTGCTACCGCCCCATGAACCACTTGTCACCATGTTCCGAAGGCACCAAGGCAACATGTAGGAGAAATTGTATATATATATATATACAGGTGTATGTGTGAATAATTAATGGTGTTGGTTGTGAGACATTTGATTATATATATATATATATATATATATATATATATATATATATATATATATATATATATATATATATATATATATATGCGGTTCCTGTATAATTTGTAGTATCGTAAAATACCAGCAAACAAAAAAGAATTAAATGAAAAACACAAAATTAATGGAAAATAAAAAATAAAACCAACCCCCCAAACATTTAGTACCGGTTGGTGTTACCAACCGGTACTAATGGTCTACCATCACCCGGGCCTGGCTCGTGCCACCTGGTGGCACTTTAGCGCCGGTTCGTGCCGAACCGTAATAAAGGGGGGGCATTTAGTCTCCACTCTTTAGTCCAGGTTGTAGAACCGGCACTAAAGCCCGGTTCTGCACTAGTGTTAGTCCACTTCAGTGCTTGTAGTTGTCGCTAGGTGGTCTATATACCTGATTGTAACTTTTATTATCTCTTGTTTTCTCTGTACTGTCATGATTGATGAATAAACTGAAAGTTTCTCTCGTAAAAAAATTCATTTTGAGCTGCCTGTTTTTATAAAATGGCAAGAATTTGGATTTTCCGCATAGTGGTGAACAGGCTTTTTTTTAGCATCAATACATACACAAGCGCTCATAGTGGTGAACAGGCTGGGAGGAGTACTAAGACAGTTCCCTGGGGTGTCTCTCCCAGCGACCCTAGGGCCTAGTTAACAAAAACAGTTCCCTCGATCGACTAGTTTGTCCAGACGGGCTGTAGATTTGATTCCTTGTCCGACTCGAACTGGAAAGCGATCAAGGATTCAGATTGAGTTCGTGATCAAATCTATGTCGGCGACTAGTTGTGCCTATATAAATGTTCCATGGTGGTTGTGCGCTTCAGACGTACGTGGCCGCCCGGGGAAACCGCGAGCAGCAAAACCGATATCGATCTTCGTGTCGATCTACCGACGATGGGAGGACCTCATCCTGCTCCCGCTCCGCCGCCGGAATCCGCGGAGATGGTGCTTGAGATCCTGCTGAAGCTGCCCACCAGGGACGTCATCCGCTGCTGCTGCGTCTGCAGGCTATGGCGCAGCGTCGTCGCCAACCCTACTTTCCGCGACCTCCACGCCGCCGAGGCCAATCACGTCTCGGCCGCGCCTCCGGAGGCCTTGCTCGTAACGGTGACGCTGGAGCCCGGCAGGCCCGACGAGGCCAGCTTCTTCAGGGTCTCCTTCCCGTCGAAGCCCGCGGCCATGCCACACCGTGTCACCATCCCCAGCGGCTACAGCCTATCTAACGTATGCAACGGCCTTCTCTGCTTCGCGCTTGTCCGTGACAGTCCCGAGGCGCCCGCGTTCATCTGCAACCCCATTACCGGCGAGACGGCAATGGTCCCCAAGGCGCCTCCACCCATGGGGTTCACGGGCGGCACCATCTACCACATCTTCGCCCTGGGGTTCAGCCCCTCCACTAAAGAGCACAAGCTGTTCCGGTTCACGTTCTCGCCCTTTAGTTCCATCCATGGGAAAACCATCGACCTGTGTGTGTGCACCTTGGACGGCGCTGCAGGCGGCGGCGGATGGCGCCAGTGCTCGTTCCGCTCCCAGTGCCCTCTGTTGCACACCTTTACACCGTTGCTCGTCCAAGGCAAGCTCTACTTGGTCACCACCGGCAAGACAGGCCCAGGGGAACTCCGGAACCCCGACGGGTTGCTGGAGGTCGACGTCGCGACCGAGGCGTGCCACACGCACCGCCTCCCGTTCGAGGCCGACCAGTACCACTCGGCCTGGGACCCGCTGGTGAATGCCAGCGAGATGGGCGGGAGGCTGTGCCTCGCCGTGGACATCCTCAGCGGCACGGAGACCACTGCCCGGAAGATCCAGTTCTGGGTACTCATGTCTTCGTCGCCGCCTAACCACCACGACCTGCATTGGGACCTACGCTACAGCTTCCATGTCGATGGCAACTACTATTTCTTCCAGCCGAGGAGCGTCTGGTTCGACGACGCAGAGATGACACTGTGCTACAGGGATTACAATGTCTTGTTCAAGCACGGCACGAGAGGACGCTCGCCGGAGCCGTCTCCGGACGCTGATTGTCCGCAATGTGACCGGCAAATCAAGCTGCCACAAATGCCGTCCAACTGCGAATGGAACATCTTCGGGGGTTATCGCCCTAGCCTGCTCTCGCCTCTCACCTTGGCACCGCCATCGTCCTGTTGGGACGGCGAGGAGGAAAGACATAAATGCGAACATGCCTTGTTGCTTACACTAGAATGAGTCACACCAATGGAAGCATCACGCATACGCTGAGCTAACTCAAATATGATGGCAACCATTAGATTCTCTCCAGTGCAGGATCGAACTCAGCATATTCATGGTCGCATTAGCTAGCTTCCAAATTATGCTCTCTTTTTTCGGTAAGATTCCTTATTATTTTTGTTTTTGAGAAACTAGGGCAGTGGCCCTAACAATGCTAGGGCATCATTGTAAGTTTTTTTTAAAGTGCTTGAAACATAAATTGTGGTTTCATAGATATTTATATGTTGTGATCGGAAATAATACAGTGCAGTTAGTTGTGTGGCCCTCTGTCCGGTCATCTAGAAGTTATTATTTTGAACATTGCCAAGATCATCAAAATACAACTTTGACCAACAAGTTCTGTTACTATTTATTAAATCTGAAAAGTAGTTGTAAGTACTTTTTGACGCAAATCACATTCATACTTTCAAAGTATCCAGTCGAAATATTTATACATATATTAGTATTTAATGTTTTAAAGAAATCGAGTCCTCGGAAAAAAAGACATCTACAAAACCGAAGGGGCTAGAGATAATTACAGCTTTCACAAACACACGATATTAATTGTGATCATGTGCATTGTTTGTGCTAGCTTGGTATTTGTACAAGACATAATTAAGTACAAATCTCCATATTTTATATGTCATGGTATATCAATACACTAGGTAAAATTCCGACTAGGATCCTATATATAGCTAGTTTTCATGCGATTTAGATGTATACATATGAATATTTATGGTCCAGTAATAATTAGGGTTCACATGACGAATGCCCTAAGGTTATTATACAATTATAAGAAAACTTGTTTTGATACATATGGAACCATTTTTTTGAATAATAATTCTAATTGAATAACACAAAGAATTTCTTATTGAAGTGAATTCAACAAAACAACCAATTGACTTTGACAGGTAACTAAGCTAAATAATTATTAATTACCTAGATCTGTCACATTCTACTGTAATTTAATCATGATTTTAAACACCCTGTCATTTTAGATATGGATATAGTCTCAAAAATATATTGATTTTATTCTGAGCAATGTTTTAAGTTGTTTAATTTAGTATTGAGCATTATTAAATGGATCTTAACATAAAAAGTAGGTAATGTATTTTTACTTATTTCTGACATAATATGTCTATTTCATTTCATTGGAAATCAATTGTTAATCCCCCAAGTATTTTAGGACATGACATGATCTTGAAGATAGTACGTTGACTATGTTTCTGGGAAAATTTGTGGCTCGCGTAGAAATAATTATATGGTTCAGGTGATCAATCTATGGTTTTGATTTGGTGTTTGTAAGTGTTGATACATTTCTCTACAAACTTGGTTATAAAGTATGTTTTTTGAATAATGCTATATAGAATTTAATTTGGCAAGGAGAGAGTATATTGTGTAAGCATGTTTCATGACATACCTAGTAATACTAGTTTCCTAATTTGTATTATATGTATGTTTCATGGTAAAAGATTAAACACACTTGTACTTTGGACCAGATGTTGTACGCAAGAAAGCATAGCATGTTTCACCCCTTTTAACTTAGTTGATCCAAATAATACTGAAAAAGGCACAAGGAAGAAATTAAAGGAAATTAGAAAACCAATACCTTGACGAGCCTATATAGCTCCATTTTTATATCTTATAGAAGCAATATACCTGACATGCATGCCATCGTCTATGTTGAAAACAGTTGGAAAGATTTATGGTTGGTTCCTCGGCATATTTGATAATAAGAGCACAAAATATTGCATCACCTCCTTATAAAAGGAGTATAATGAAGTTGAATGAACTGCAAGGGGAAGCATATTTTCTGCTAGATCAGTTGACGATATAAGGAAAAGGTCATGTTATTGGATATTGCACTATTAGGGGAGCATGTGAAACCAGAGGCAAAAATATATTGTTGTACAAATACACCATTTCTTTGAATTTGGGAAAACTTTGTACATGAAAAAGGAGCGTATTTGTAGCATCTTCCCAATGCCAACCCATCACCCCGTCCCGATACACTGTTTGAAAATGAGCTAAACTATGATTCACGTTTTTGAAAAAAAGAAATGCCTTCTTCGAAACTTCTCTTAAACCATGAGGATTCTAAGAAAATGTTCTAGATGAGAAGTGATGGCCTTATCCAAGCTTGCCAACGGTATATTACACACCTCGTTCTGACAAAATACGTGTTAGATCAATGATTGGGATTAATATTCTGTTAACTACATCGAACTAATATATAGTGTTTGTGTAGTTCAACTGCTTACATGAAAAAATGTATTCTGGTATCTTGGCAGAGTGTTGCCTCGTTTATACCTGTAGGCTGAGTGCCACACTCAGCTTACAGGACACCACGATCTCGTAAGTCCAAAACCAAATGGCACGATAGGGTATAAACCTATGCCAAGTACTACACTCGGCTTAGACCTATGTCGAGAGTTGTTGCCACATACTCAGTGTTCATCTCTGTCGTGAGCCGCCATAAATGATCTCGACGAACACAGATACTCGGCATAGAAATATGTTGTGTCTAGCTGGAAAATCACTCGGCTAATAGCTATACCGTGCACCGGTAAGGCGGTACTCGACATAGATATATGTCACGCCAAGCTGGAAAAGCACTCGGCTTGTAACTGTACCGTTCACCGACAAGATGGTACTCGGCTTAAACTTTTCCATGTGTCTACCTTCGGGTGGCCCCTAGTTGCGGAGAATGTCGAGCATGTCACACGGCTTACAGAGATGCCACATGGCATCGCCGTGTCTGTCCGAGGGCCGTCAGTCGGTCACATTGCTTTATTATGCCGAAGATTCCACATTTAGCACTCGACAAAGTGTCAGCCGAGTGCCCGTGAAAAAGCTCTCGGCTTACAACCCTTTGTGGACATGATATAGGCTGAGGAGAGGAACCCAAGTGCAACACTCTGCATACAGTTTGCCAAGTTCGATTTTGGCTTCGCGGAGTATTTTTAATACTCGGCATATTATGATTTTTGAGTAGTGTAGCATGTGTGATACGCAACCGGTGTGAAACCAATACTTCAAGTCTGAGAAAAACAAGTGACAAGTCGAGCCTAGAACATAGAAGCATGCTCGAACTTAATATTCAAATTTATATAACGATATGCAAACTAGCACTGTCCCTGAATATTGAAATTATTTAAGGACATTTAACATGAATTTAAAGTAAGGAAAAAAAATAGCGTGCTATGCAAACTAGCTTCGTCCCTAAAAATATGCTATTAGCGAGACATTGTACATTGATCAATTTAGCGACAATTCTCTGCACGCTATAGCGTGCTATTAGTGACACTATGGCGAGCTATTTTTTCAGTAATTCAAACACAAGATAATTTGAAAGAACAAATGATTAGGGACCTGCTCCTGCTCCTGCTCCGCCGCCGGAATCGGAGGAGATGGTGCAGGAGATCCTGCTCAAGCTGCCCACCAGGGACGTCATCCGCTGCTGCTGTGTCTGCAGGCTATGGCGCAGCCTCATCGCCGACCATACTTTCCGCACCCTCCACGCCGAGGCTGATGCCGACCACGTCTCCGCCGCGCCCCCTGAGGCCTTGCTCGTCACGGTGACGCGGGAGGCCGGCAGGCCCGACGAGGCCAGCTTCTTCAGGGTCTCATCGCCGAAACCTAAGCCCTTGCCGCACTGCGTCACTATCCCTAACGGATACCGCCTCTTCAACGTCTGCAACAGCCTTCTCTGCTTCTCGCTTGTCCGTGACAGTGCCGAGGCGCCGGCGTTCATCTGCAACCCCGTTACCGGCGAGACGGCGATGGTCCCCAGGGCGCCTCCGCCCGTGGGGCTCCCGGGCGGCATTATCTACCATCACTTTGCCCTGGCGTTCAGCCCATCCACCAAGGAGCACAAGCTGTTCCGGTTCACATTCTCGCCCTTCTATAGCATCTACGGGGCGACGTGGACACGAGCGTGTTCACCTTGGACGGTGCTGCCGGCGGTGGCGGATGGCGCCAGCACTCGTTCCGCTCTCAGTGTCCCCTGCTGGTCACCTTTCGCCCGTTGCTCATCCAAGGCAAGTTCTACTTGGTTACCACCTGCCAGACACGCCCAAAGAAGCCCCGGAATCCTGACGGGTTGCTGGAGGTCGACGTGGCGACGGAGGCGCGCCGCACGCACCGTCTTCCGTTCGAGGCCGACGAGTACCACCCGGCCTGGGACCCGTTGGTGAACGCCTGCGAGATGGGCGGGCGGCTGTGCCTCGCCGTAGACATCCTGCGGGGCGTCCACACCACGGTCCGGAAGATCCAGTTTTGGGTACTCATGTCTTCGCTCCCGCCTCCCGACCGCGACGACAGTGAGGCGCGTTGGGAGCTGCGTTATAGCTTCCATGCCGGCGGCAACTACGTCTTCGACGTGCCAAGGAGTGCCTGGTTCGACGACGCCGAGAAGACACTGTGCTACAAGGACTATGAGGTCGTGTACAAGCATGGCACGAGAGGACGCTCGCCGGAGCCATCTCCGGACGCTGATTGTCCGCAATGTGACCGGCGCGTCCAGCTGGCGCCAACACCATCCAACTGCCAATGGAACATCTTTGGCGGTTATTGCCCCAGCCTGCTCTCGCCTCTCGCCTTGACACCGCCGCCGTCCTCTTGGGACGGCGAGGAGGAAAGACAAAAATTCGAGCACGCCTTGTTGCTTACACTAGAGTGAGTCACACCAATGGCAGCATCACGCATATGCTGAGCTAACTACCCTCAAATATGATGGCAACCTTTAATTCTCAACTAGTGCATGATCGAATTGAACATTCCTGGTTGCTTCCTTATTGTTTTTTCTTTCTTTCTAGAAACTAGGATGCTATTGGGCTGGGCGGTATGTTTGGTTTGTGAATTGCCAATGGAGTTGTTGGAACTTGGCAAGAAGTTTGCTGCAGTAATCTAAAAGTGGGAACACTGTGCTCTAAGTGATCAAAATTGTTGTAGATACCCTCTCCGTCCAGAAAAAACATGTTGCACTGGCATTTTTGCAAAAAAAAAAAAAAACATGTATCAAAAATTGCTGCAGCACAATCTGCAAGAAGTTTGCTGCAGCATGGAGTATTATCTATGTTAAATGTTTGTTGTTCCTATTGGCGGACATTAAAACCGCTCGTTTAGATCACTACTTACTTTGGTGATCTAAACGCTCTTATATTTATTTACGAACGGAGTATGTCACATGCTTTAGTGTTCCTATTGGCAGACTTTAAAACGGCTCCATGGATAGACCGACAGGTACAGCGCCCGCCAATACTTATTGCCAGAATGGTTCCGTAGTTTCTCACAAGCCACAGACAGATGAAGAAACAGGGACCCTATAACAAAAGTTCTCAGGGCATCATTCCAAAAACATGTACAATAACCATCAAATTCACACATTTAGCGATCTCCCATGCATGTAGCACCTTACTTCCATGTCTGTCAGCATCCATGCTCTCAACCCCATCAAATCCATAGCATCATCCTCTCCTGTCTCATCACTAGCATTGTAATCAAGCTTCTCTTCTACCCCCTTGCTCTGGCTTGGGATCTATCTTATTCATCTCTCTATCCTGATATAAGTTGTCAAAATTCAGATTATCCAGTGCCCTTCCTTTGGAATTCCCTTATTACAGTATTTCTTTCTTTCTTTTCCCACATCATTTTTTGTCCAAGCTTATCCTCCATTTTATTGTCCAAACGTGCTTGACTTGACTGGGCCTCTTCCATATCCAAGTTATGACCATTTGTACCATTTTTTCCACAAGTGCCTTAAGTTCCAAGCACATGAAATAACAGTTTTGTCCCGCCCTGCTCATTTCTGAATCTTTTAGGATCTTCACATCTCTGTCCTGACGCAAATTATTAGAGCATTTCCATCGAGATTATTTAACTAAAGTCAGTCTACTCTGTACATTGTACTAGAGTTGCTGACGCTAAGATTAACTACTCCGCCCGCTTTGAAAATAGTTCGGTCATTGCATAGGGGAGCCTTTTTATGCTAGTGATTCCATCCAACACCACACTCTTTGTCTGCTTCCTCTTGGGCCTCGTTCACAATCTTAGAAAAAGGTTATTAAGAAAATCTCGAGGTTAATTAGTCTCCCTCGATAGCAGCTACAAGAAACACTCACTCAGGGTGATCCTGGCCAAATATTACCTCCGTCTCAAATTACATGCCTTAAATTTGTCTAGATACGGATGTATCTAACTGTAAAACGTGTCTAGATACATCTTTATTTAGACAAATCTAAGACTAGTAATTCGGGACGGAATAGTAGCAAATGCCCAACACTCTGCTTATGGTACAACCGATGTTAATTTGCATACGATGAAACATTTCAATAAATGCTTTAACCAAAAAATATCCTAATGCAACGCTCTAAAACAAGACAAAAATTGTCAAACCCAGAAAATATAGCACAGATCTCAAATCAAAGGTAAACGGCACTAGGCCAACTTGTATATTTGTCGGGTTTCACTTGATTACCAAGTTTATTGTCATCCGTATCCGCCATATATCAGGTTTTGCCGAGGTTCCCATGGACAAAAATAGGGAAACTTCTCAAACTAAACATTTTTTCGTCGATTCCAGTAGTGTACTCAACAATGTAGAACATGAAAATAACAGTTTTCTCCCTCCCTGCTCATTCATGAATCTTTTAGGCTCTGTCACATCTCCGTCCTACTGCAAATTCTTAGAGCACTTTCCATCGAGATTAGTTAACTCAAAGCAGTCAGTCTACTCTGTACAATGCATACTCTGTACATTGCACTAAGATTAACTACTCTGCCCGCTTTGAAAATAGTTTGGTCATCTCCGTCCTACTCGATTCCAGTAGTGTACACAATAATGTAGAACGAAGCACTTTAGCAATATTGTAACAAGAATTTTCTTTTTCCTAATGCAACGTTCTACAACAAGACAAATATTGTCAAACCCCGAAAATATAGCACAAATCTCAAAGCAACGGTGAACGGTGAATCCACATGCACATATTGGTTCCGTGCATGGTAGAATTACTTTTCTCCACAAAAAAGAGCACCAATTCTTACTTTGGTTCGATTACCATTTTAACCAGGGAATGAATTCCTAAGGAGATCCAAAGATAGACGAGGAGGATACATGCTATGCATGACACTGTCACTGCCAAAGGGGAGCAAGAACATAGCCCTACATCTCGGTGCTGCCGCGAGTGAGTCCCATCTCGTTGGCCAGGTCGCGGAGCACGTACTTCTTCATCTTCCCGGTGGACGTCTTGGACAGATCGGCGCGGAAGACGATGGTCTTGGGCACCATGAAGTCCAGCATGTGCTTCTGGCTCCACGCGGCCAGCTCATCTGCGGTCACGGTTCAAGCTTCCATGAGGCTCGCGAACACACATGGTGCCTCCCCCAAGATCTCGTCCGACCTGGCCAACGCCGCCACCTCGTTCACCGTCGGGTGGTCGTACAGCACCGAGTCCACCTCCATGCTGCAGATGTTGTCCCCACCCGCTCACGATCACGTCCTCGGAACGGTCGCGGATCTCCAGGTAGCCATCCGGGTGCATGACCCTGATGTACGGAACCACCCGTCGTCTCGGATCGCCGCTTCGGTCGCCTTGTCGTCGTTAAGGTACCCCGGCATGATGCAGCTTCCACGGAGCATGATCTCGCCCATCGTGGATCCATCATGGGGCATGCAGTTTTCGCTATCGAGGATGTCCACCTCGGCCATCACCGGTGTGTGCACGCCCTGCCTCGCCTTGAGCCGCGTGCGCTCGGGCGCTGGCAGATTATTACATTCCTCCTTCCACATGCACGACACCACCAGCCCCCTGATGTCTACTACACAACCTTCTTCTTGTAGACGTTGTTGGGCCTGCAAGTGCACAGGTATGTAGGACAATAGCAAATTTCCCTCAAGTGGATGACCTAAGGTTTATCAATCCGTAGGAGGCGTAGGATGAAGATGGTCTCTCTCAAACAACCCTGCAACCAAATAACAAAGAGTCTCTTGTGTCCCCAACACACCCAATACAATGGTAAATTGTATAGGTGCACTAGTTCGGCGAAGAGATGGTGATACAAGTGCAAAATAGATAGTAGATATAGGTTTTTGTAATCTGAAATTGTAAAAACAGCAAGGTAACTAATGATGAAAGTGAGCGTAAACGGTATTGCAATGGTAGGAAACAAGGCCTAAGGTTCATACT
The DNA here is from genome assembly GCF_018294505.1 of Triticum aestivum. Classification (NCBI taxonomy): domain Eukaryota; kingdom Viridiplantae; phylum Streptophyta; class Magnoliopsida; order Poales; family Poaceae; genus Triticum; species Triticum aestivum. Next base: position 29,660,995 of record NC_057810.1, read on the forward strand.
TTCACTAGTGCAAGTTCTCTCAACAATAATAACATAGATAGATCATATAACAATCCCTCAACATGCAACAAAGAGTCACTCCAAAGCCACTAATAGCGGAGAACAAACAAAGAGATTATGGTAGGGTACGAAACCACCTCAAAGTTATCCTTTCTGTTCTATCTATTCAAGAGTTCGTAGTAAAATAACATGAAGCTATTCTTTCCGCTCAATCCATCATAGAGTTCATACTAGAATAACACCTTAAGACACAAATCAACCAAAACCGTAATGTCACCTAGATACTCCATTGTCACCTCAAGTATCCGTGGGCATGATTATGCGATATGCATCACACAATCTCAGATTCATCCAACCAACACAAAGTACTTCATAGAGTGCCCCAAAGTTTCTACGGGAGAGTCAAGAAAACGTGTGCCAACCCCTAAGCATAGGTTCATGGGCGGAACCCGCAAGTTGGTCACCAAAACATACATCAAGTGGCACGTGATATCCCATTGTCACCACAGATAAACACGGGAAGACATACATCAAGTGTTCTCAAATCAAAGACTCAATCCGATAAGATAACTTCAAGAGGGAAACTCAATTCATCACAAGAGAGTAGAGGGGGGGGGGGACATCATAAGATCCAACTATAATAGCAAAGCTCGCCATACATCAAGATCGTGCCATAGAGAGAACATGAGAGGGAGAGTTCAAACACATAGCTACTGCTACATACCCTCAGCCCCGAGGGTGAACTACTCCCTCCTCGTCATGGATAGCGCCGGGATGATGAAGATGGCCACCGGTGATGGGATCCCCCTTCGGCAGGGTGCCGGAACGGGCTCTCGAGAGGTTTCTGGTGGCTACAGAAGCTTGCGGCGGCGGAACTCCCGATCTATCTTGATATTCGATGTTTTTAGGGTATGTGGGACTATATAGACGAAAGAAGTCGGTCAGGAGGTGCTCGAGGGGCCCACGAGGCAGGGGGCGTGCCCAGTAGGTGGGGGGGCTCCTATCTCCTGGCCTCCTCGAGGCTCTTCTGACGTGAACTCCAAGTCTCCTGAGCGATATTCTTCCAAAAAATCATGCTGCCGAAGGTTTCATTCTGTTTGGGCTCCGTTTGATATTACTTTTCTTCGAAATACTGAAACAGGCAATAAAACAACAATATGGGTTGGGCCTCCAGTTAATAGGTTAGTCCCGAAAGTAATATAAAAGTGTATAATAAAGCCCATAATCATTCAAAATAGATAATAAAATAGCATGGAACAATCAAAAATTATAGATACGTTGGAGACGTATCAAGCATCCCCAAGCTTAATTCCTGCTCGTCCTCGAGTAGGTAAATGATAAAAACAGAATTTGTGATGTGGAATGCTACCTAGCATAATTCTCAATGTAATTTTGTTTATTGTGGCATGGATGTTCAGATCCAAATGATTCAAGATAAAAGCTTATAAAACATAAAAATAATAATGCTTCAAAGCATACTAACAAATAATCATGTCCTATCAAAATAGCATAGCCAAAGAAAGCTTATCTCTACAAAATCATATAGTTAGGCCATGCTTCATTTTTATTACACAAAATACTCCCATCATGCACAACTCCGATGACGAGCCGAGCAATTGTTTCATACTTTTTAACGCGCTTCAGCTCTTTTCAACTCTTACACAATACATGAGCGTAAGCCATGGACATAGCACTAAGGTGGTAAAAGATGGTGGTTGTGAGGACAAAAAGAGGGAGAAGATAGTCTCACATCAAGTAGGCGTATCAACGGGCTATGGAGATGCCCATCAATAGATATCAATGTGAGTGAGTAGGAATTGCCATGCAACGGATGCACTAGAGCTATAAATATATGAAAGGTCAACAAAAAGAACTAAGTGGGTGTGCATCCAACTCGCTTGCTCACGAAGACCTAGGGCATTTTGAGGAAGCCCATCATTGGTATAAACAATCCAAGTTCTATAATAAAAATTTCTCACTTAATATATGAAAGTAACAGCATAGGGGACTCTCTATCATGAAGATCATGGTGCTACTTTGAAGCACAAGTGTGGAAAAAGAGATAGTAGCATTGTCCCTTCTCTCTTTTTCTCTCATTTTATTTTTTTCCTTTTTTCTTTTTTTTTCTTTTTTTCTTTGGCCTTTCCTTTTTTTCTTCTTTTTCTTAAGTATGAAGTCTGATCCCGACTTGTGGGGGAATCATAGTCTGCATCATCCTTTCCTCACTGAGACAATTCTCTAATAATGAAGATCATCACACTTTTATGAAGTTACAACTCAAGAATTACAACTCAAAGCTAGAACAAGATATGACTCTATATGAATGCCTCCGGTGGTGTACCGGGATATGCAATGAATCAAGAGCGACATGTATGAAAATTATGAAGGTGGCCTTGTCACAAATACGATGTCAACTACATGATCATGCAAAGAGCAATATGACAATGATGTAACGTGTCATAATAAACAGAACGGTGGAAAGTTGCATGGCAATATATCTCGGAATGGCTATGGAAATGCCATAATAGGTAGGTATGGTGGCTGTTTTGAGGGAGGTAAATAATGGGTTCAATACCGGCGAAAGTTGTGCGGTAATAAGAGAGGCTAGCAAAGTGGAAGGATGAGTGTGCGTATATCCATGGACTCACATTAGTCATAAAGAACTCATATACTTATTGCAAAATTCTACTTAGCCCTTGAAGCAAAGTATACTACGCATGCCCCAAGAGGGATAGACTGGTAGGAAAAGACCATCGCTCGTCCCCGACTGCCACTCATAAGGAAGACAATCAAAAGAGCACCTCATGCAACAAATTTGTCACACAACTTTTACCATACGTGCATGCTACGGGACTTGCCAACTTCAACAAAAGTATTTCTCAATTTCATAATTATCCACTAGCATGACCCTAACATTACTACCTTTATATCTCAAAACAATTATCAAGCAACAAATTGATCATAGCATCCAATTCACTTCCTATAATAGTTTTTATTATACCCAACTTGGATGCTCATCATTCTAGGACCAAATTTGTAACCATAGCAAATACCATGTTGTTCTAAAAGACTCTCAAAATAATATAAGTGAAGCATGAGAGACTAGCAATTTCTACAAAATATAACCACCGCCATGCTCTAAAAGATATAAGTGAAGTACTAGAGCAAATGACAAACTACTCCGAACGATATAAGTGAAGATCAATGAGTAGTCGAATAATTGTGCAACTATGTGAAGACTTTCTAATATTTAAGAATTTCAGATCTTGGTATTGTATTCAAACAGCGAGCAAAACAAAATAAAATGACATTGCAAGGATAGCACAACTCATGTGAACAAGCAAAAACTTAGGCTCAACCGGTACTAACTGATAGTTGTTGAAGAAGAAAGGTGGGATGCCTACCGGGGCATTCCCAAGCTTAGATGCATGAGACTTCTTGAAATATTATCTTGAGGTGCCTTGGCATCCCCAAGCTTGAACTTTTGTGTCTCCTTAATTCCTTTTATATCTTGGTTTCCTCTTTTTATCAAAAAGCTTCTTTCACAACAAACTCAACAAGAACTCGTGAGATAGGTCAGTATAAACCAATGCAACACCTTATCATTTTCTACTATAACAAATCACTAAAATAATTATTCAACATTGCATACTAAATTCCTCTGCATATTTAATACTCCTATCCTCAAATAGAATCATTAAACAAGCAAACATACGCAAACAATTCAAACATAACAGCAATCTGCCAAAACAGTATAGTCTGTAAAGAATGCAAGAGTATTAATACTTCCCTAACTCCAAAAATTATGATAAAAATACTGCTCTGTAGAAGATATATCAGAGCTCAATATGCAAAAAGATTCAACATTATACCATTCTCTCACTTTCCTAGGGAATTTTTGCAACAGCGGTAAACTTTCTGTTTTCAAACAGCAACATGTATACTAGCAAAATAAGCATGGCAAAGGCTATCCTTGACATTTTTATTGATAAAGATGAAAAACATTATTATAACTAACAGCAAGCAAATACTAACAAAATAAAATGACGCTCCAAGCAAAACACAGATCATGTGGTGAATAAAAATATAGCTCCAAGTAAAGTTTACCGATGAACGAAGACGAAAGAGGGGATGCCTTCTGGGGCATCCCCAAGCTTTGTTGCTTGGTTGTCCTTGAATATTACCTTGGGGTGCCTTGGGCATCCCCAAGCTTAGGCTCTTGCCACTCCTTATTCCATAGTCCATCGAATCTTTACCCAAAACTTGAAAACTTCAACCACACAAAACTCAAGACAAAACTCGTAAGCTCCGTTAGTATAAGAAAATAAATCACCACTTAGGTACTGAAATGAACTCATTCTTTATTCATATTGGTGTTAAACCTACTGTATTCCAACTTATATGGTTCATACCCTTACATACTAGCCATAGATTCATCAAAATAAGCAAACAACACAATGAAAACAGAATCTGTCAAAAACAGAACAGTCTGTAGTAATCTGTATCAAACGTATACTTTTGGAACTCAAAAAATTCTTAATTAAATTGCTGGACCTGAGGAATTTGTCTATTAATCATCTTCAAAAAGAATAAACCTAAAAGCACTCTTCAGTAAAAAAAATGGCAGCTATTCTCGTGAGCGCTAAAGTTTCTGTTTTTTTACAGCAAGATCACATAAACTTCACCCCAAGTCTTCCCAAAGGTTCCACTTGGCACTTTATTGAAACAAAAGCTATAAAACATGATTACTACAGTATCATAATCATGTGAACACACAAAAACAGTAAGGGTAAATATTGGGTTGTCTCCCAACAAGCGCTTTCTTTAATGCCTTTCTAGCTAGGCATGATGATGGCAATGATGCTCACATAAAAGATAAGAACTGAAACATAACGGGAGCATCATGAAGCATATGACTAGCACATTTAAGCCTAACCCACTTCCTATGCATAGGGATTTTGTGAGCAAACAACTTATGGGAACAATAATCATCTAGCATAGGAAGGCAAAACAAGCATAAGTTCAAAACTTGAAGCACATAGAGAGGAAACTTGACATTATTGCAATTCCTACTAGCATATGTTCCTCTCTCATAATAATTTTCAGTAGCATCATGAATGAATTCAGCAATATAACCAGCACCTAAAGCATTCTTTTCATGATCTACAAGCATAGAAAATTTACTACTCTCCACATAAGCAAATTTCTTCTCATGAATAGTAGTGGGAGCAAACTCAACAAAATAATTATCATGTGAGGCGTAATCCAATTGAAAACTAAAATCATGATGACAAGTTTTATAAATATAATCATCACTACTTTTTATAGCATAAGTTTCATCACAATAATCATCATAAGTAGCAACTTTGTTCTCATCATAATCGATTGGAACCTCTTCCGAAATAGTGGAATCATCACTAAATAAAGTTGACACTCTTCCAAATCCACTTTCATGTTCATCACAATAAGATTCAACATCCTTCAAAATAGTGGGATCACTACTTCTTAAAGTTGACACTCTTCCAAACCCACTTTCATCAATATAATCATCATAAATAGAAGGCATGCTTTTATCATAATAAATATTCTCATCAAAACTTGGGGAACTATAAATATCATATTCATCAAACATAGCTTCCCCAAGCTTGTGGCTTTGCATATCATTAGCATCATGGATATTCAAGGAATTCATACTAACAACATTGCAATCATGCTCATCATTCAAAGATTTAGTACCAAGCATTTTAATGCATTCTTCTTCTAGCAATTGAGCACAATTTTCCTTTCCATCATACTCACGAAAGATATTAAAAAGATGAAGCGTATGATTCAAACTTAAGTCCATTTTTTTGTAGTTTTCTTTTATAAACTAAACTAGTGATAAAACAAGAAATAAAAAGATTCAGTTGCAAGATCTAAAGATGTAATTTCAAGCACTCACCTCCCCGGCAACGGCGCCAGAAAAGAGCTTGATGTCTACTACACAACCTTCTTCTTGTAGACATTGTTGGGCCTGCAAGTGCACAGTTTTGTAGGACAGTAGCAAATTTCCCTCAAGTGGATGACCTAAGGTTTATCAATCCATAGGAGGCGTAGGATGAAGATGGTCTCTCTCAAACAACCCTGCAACCAAATAACAAAGAGTCTCTTATGTCCCCAACGCACCCAATACAATGGTAAATTGTATAGGTGCACTAGTTTGGCGAAGAGATGGTGATACAAGTGTAAAATAGATAGTAGATATAGGTTTTTGTAATCTGAAATTATAAAAACAGCAAGGTAACTAATGATAAAAGTGAGCGTAAACGGTAATAACATAGATAGATCATATAAGGCCTAAGGTTCATACTTTCACTAGTGCTAGTTCTCTCAACAATAATAACATAGATAGATCATATAACAATCCCTCAGCATGCAACAAAGAGTCACTCCAAAGCCACTAATAGCGGAGAACAAACGGAGAGATTATGGTAGACTACGAAACCACCTCAAAGTTATCCTTTCTGTTCTATCTATTCAAGAGTTCATAGTAAAATAACATGAAGCTATTCTTTCCGCTCAATTCATCATAGAGTTCATACTAGAATAACACCTTAATACACAAATCAACCAAAACCCTAATGTCACCTAGATACTCCATTGTCACCTCAAGTATCCGTGGGCATGATTATATGATATGCATGACACAATCTCAGATTCATCCAACCAACACAAAGTACTTCAAAGAGTGCCCCAAAGTTTCTACCGGAGAGTCAAGAAAACGTGTGCCAACCCCTAAGCATAGGTTCATGGGCGGTACCCGCAAGTTGGTCACCAAAACATACATCAAGTGGCACGTGATATCCCATTGTCACCACAGATAAACACGACAAGACATACATCAAGTGTTCTCAAATCAAAGACTCAATCTGATAAGATAACTTCAAGAGGGAAACTCAATTCATCACAAGAGAGTAGAGGGGGAGGGGAGAAACATCATAAGATCCAACTATAATAGCAAAGCTCGCGATACATCAAGATCGTGCCATAGAGAGAACACGAGAGAGAGAGAGAGAGAGAGATCAAACACATAGCTATTGGTACATACCCTCAGCCCCGAGGGTGAACTACTCCCTCCTCGTCATGGATAGTGCCGGGATGATGAAGATGGCCACCGGTGATGGGATACCCCTCCGGCAGGGTGCCAGAATGGGCTCTCGAGAGGTTTTTGGTGGATACAGAGGCTTGCGGCGGCGGAACTCCTGATCTATCTTGATATTCGATGTTTTTAGGGTACGTGGGACTATATAGGCGAAAGAAGTCGGTCGGGAGGTGCTCGAGGGGCCCACGAGACAGGGGGCGTGCCCAGTAGGGGGGCGCCCTCTATCTCCTGGCCTCCTCGGGGCTCTTCTGACGTGAACTCCAAGTCTCCTGGGCGATATTCTTCCAAAAAATCATGCTGCCGAAGGTTTCATTCCGTTTGGACTCCGTTTGATATTCCTTTTCTTCGAAATACTGAAATAGGCAATAAAACAACAATATGGGTTGGGCCTCCGGTTAATAGGTTAGTCTCGAAAGTTATATAAAAGTGTATAATAAAGCCCATAATCATTCAAAACAGATAATAAAATAGCATAGAACAATCAAAAATTATAGATACGTTGGAGACGTATCACCCCCTGGTCTCGCTCAGCCCGTACCTGTGGCTGACCTGGAAGCCGATGGCCTCGGCTTACTCTAGAATGGCGGCTGGCGGTTGCGTGCCGCCCATCAGTACTTGCACCTTCTCTGCTGCTGGGAGCCTCCGCACGTCCTCTGGTGCGTTGGCCATCATGTTGAGCACCATCAGCGAGGCGCAGAGGTGGGTGATACCGCGAAAAGTGATGGTGGCGTAGACCTCGGCGACGTTGACGCGATGAGAGGCTTATTTGGATCGCATTTCTAAACCGTTTATCGGAATGAGGCATATAATATGGCGTTGGAAAGCTGCTGCAAAACCGCTCCTTCCACATGTTGAAAGTTTTTTCTAATTCCCTATGGTTAAAGAGTAATTTGAAAAAACGTAAAATTTCGTAAACCGAACAGCTGAGTTCGTTTTTTCGATGTCATTTCTAAACGGCTAATCCAATGGAGGCATATTATATGGCGTTGGAAAGCTTATGAAAATGCTCTACTTTTTCATCTTGAAAGTTTTTTTCTAATTTTGAATGGTTTAAGAGTAATTTAGAAAATGGTCCAAGTCCTACCGAGTTCGTATTTTCAAGCTAATTTTTTAACCGTGCGTCCGAATGCAGCAAATGATATGGCGTTGGAAAGCTTGAACAAATGTGAAACTGTTTGGTATGTATTGTTTCTCCCAATTCTTTACGGTTTTAAGTCAGTTTTAAAAATAGCGAAAAACGTATTTTCACCGTAATTTCTACGAACTTTATCGGAATTGGGCAAATAATATATCGTTGAAAAGCTACGGAAAATGCGAAAGTTTTTCATGTTGATGGTTTTCTCTGATTCCTAGCCGTTTTAAAGTAATTCCGAAAACGGTGGGATCATTCGTTCTGCCCCTAGCGCGAAACGGATTCTTCAAAAATGCACCGCGTGAAGAACCTGAACTTCTCGGTGTGTGTACGTGAACTTCACTCTGTTTTTCACGTGATTTTTTTGCTCGTAGCTCTTCATCCACTGCTCGTAGCTCTCCATCCACTCACTGGAATTGAGCAAGTAATATACCGATGGAAAGCTATTGTAAACACGCAAATTTCCCGTGTTGATCATTTTTTCATACTCGCGACGATTTTAAAGTTTTTCATCTCAAATTCATTCAGTGTAGTAGGTGAACTTCCTGTTGTTTTCACGTTGAAGTTCTGTGACGTATTCTCGTTTGTAATTTTTCTCATCCATTTCGTCAGTGTTACACAAGTGATATTTTTTTTGTACAAACCTCTCTCACAATATTTTTTTTAACTTTCTCCGACCGAGGACTTGAACTTACACAAAAAATATTCCTGCCGTTTTCAGGTAAATTAGAAAATGCCGAGATCATGATTTCTGCGTTCATAGCGAACGGAAATGCACTGCCTGAAGTAGTTGAACTTCTTGGGCATGTCTGTTTGAACTTCACTTTGTTTTTCACGTGCTGTTTTTTTACGTACTGTTTTTTGCACTGCGTGAAGTAGTTGAACTTCTTGGGCATGTCTGTTTGAACTTCACTTTGTTTCACTTTATTGTATTTTTCTTATATGAAATACACACCATGTAGTACGTGAACTTCCGGTTGTTATCACTTTGAACTTCTCTCTGGTTTGAGAGAATTATTTTAAAACATAAAAAACAACATATTTTTTATGTATTTTGGACATCCAAATACACGGTGAATCTCTCTCACAAGAATTTTTGAACTTTCCCTCGCCGAGCACTTGAACTTCTAGCAACCATTTTTACGTTTATGAGGTTGTTTTCAAAACTGCAAAAAAATGGCGTTGTGCTTTTTTTTGAAAAGGTAAATCCTAGGTTTTAATAAACTCTGAACTTCTATGTTATTTCAATTTGAACTTCACCTTTTTATATTTTTGTGTGAAGAATTGTATTCGATTTTTATACGGAAAAAATCAAACATGGAAATACAAGATGAACCTCTCTTGTAAGAATTTTAGTACTTCCCCGGACAGAGCACTTGAACTTCTTTCAACAAACCTTTTAAGCTTTTAATTTTCTATACTTTTATTATCATTTGAAATGCATCCCTTGCAGTAGTTGAACTTGTCGTTGTTTTCACCTTGAACTTCTGTCACGTATTTTTATTCAACCTCTCACAAGAATTTTTGAACTTTTTCGGGCCGAGCACTTGAACTTCCAGCAAAAAACCTTTTTAGCCTTTGCTTTTTTATTCTTTTGTTTCATACATAATGCACACTATGTAGTACGTGAACTTCTGGTAGTTATCAACCTGAACTTCTCTCGGTTACATGAGGATATCTGAGTTTTTTCAACTTTTTAAACCTCTTTCGTGTATTTTCTAGAAATGTGAAAAATTGGAGTTTTTTTTAGTAAATGTCAAACTTCTTCGTTATTTCAAACCGAACTTCTTGGTTTATTCATTAGTAACAGGAAAAATTTGAGTTTTTTGCAATAAATATTGAACTGCTATGTTCTTTTAAATATATCTTCTTGGTTTATTATTTAGTAACAAGGAAAATCTGAGCTTTTCATATACATTGTACTATTCTATTTTTTAAAATTGAACTTCTTGGTTTTTTCAATTTCGATTTCTTGGTGTTATTCATTAGTAACGGTTCAAGTCTTAGTTATGTGAAAAACATCAAACCGCCCAGTTATTTAAATTTTAACTCAGATCAGTGGTCAAGTATATTTTTTATGTGCTCATTCCTTTTAGATTTCCAATTTTCATCTGCCATTGTGGTAGCTTTGTTTGGTGCAAGCCATTGGGACATAGGTGCAAAGTGCAAACCATTGCAGTGAAAAAAACCTCAAATATACTTGAGCAAGCAAGAAGCACTCAACAACAGCATCAGTCTTTTGCGCAACACAACACGATGATGGTACAACAGGTACAGACTACAGTATCGCGGCAGTAAAGATAAAAAAAGTTGGTACTACAAATTACACACACAAAAAAGACAGCAAGGCTGTAGGAGGGTAAATCCTAGGACCCTTTCAGACTTTACACTTCACAACACGATGGGGCAGCAGCATGATCCACCGCAGCGACACACGACATGGCCGCATGCTCTGCATGCGCGCACGGACATCTTTTTTATTTTTTATGCTCGATCGACAGGTTAAAAAGCACGTAATGGGACAGATATACGACAGTAAAATATGAGGATCACGTAGGAACTGGACAGACAAACTTAGCAGCAAACATTACAAAACACCATCGTGGTGGACATGGTGGATGGGCAGGTCAAGCGAGGAGCCAGAAGTTCTTCTACCACCGGGTGCTGACAAGGTAGCCACCGACGCCCTTGCTCTGCTTCCTCACTGCCAGTGTCAGGCACTCAGCCTGGTGTGGCGCACGACCTGCCCAAGGGGTTGCTCGCGACCTTCCCAGGGCGCTGTCGCGACATGCCCTCAAGCGCACCTCGGATGACGCTGGATCCAGGGAGGACACATGCGTTAGATCCGCGTCGTCGGCCAAGGAGGTGGATGGGCCCATTGGAAGGAGGGTGCGGCTGTAGCCGGGACAATAGCGAGGGATGATTTGGGCAGCAGTGCGCGCGAGGTTGACGGCCCGCAGAGGAGGGCACCGCCATGGTGGATTCAGGGGGAGGTAGGCCACCACCGAGGTGGATCCAGGGGTGGGGGTCGCCGCCGTGATGGATTCAGGGGGGAGAGGCCACCACTACGGTGGATTTAGGGGGAGGGAGGCGGTGGCTGCTCGTGGGATCCAGGGCTGCGCCGCCGTTGGGGAGGAGGGGAGGTGGCGAGCCGGTCCGGGGGGAGGGGAGGGGCCGCACCGCCGTTGGGAGAAGGGGAGGTGGCGCACCGCCGTTGGGAGGAGGGGAGGTGGCGAGCCGGCCCGGGGGGAGGAGGCGCTGCGCCGTGGGGGAAGTGGGTCGGGGATGAGGGCCGAGAGGTGGAAGAGTGGGAGGTGGGAGGTGGGGTTCGGTGTTTTTTTAGATCTTAGGAACGTCCGGTCGCCTCCTATATAGAGTGTTCCGTGATCCGAATAGTTATTCTAATCCTGGAATCAGAATAGTGCCACTATATATATATATATATATATATATATATATATATATATATAGGTAAATTGTTTGGGACACCTAGGTGCCTAGGCACCTAGGTCTGTTATGGTAAGTCATATTCATTAGTGCATCTATCTATCTATACCTCTATACCTATACTAATTAAAGACTCCCTATAAATTACCACGTTAATCAGTAATTAGGAGCCGCTCATCTGGTGGGACCGAGTTATTATGGTTCAGATTAATCCATAAATTTAGTATTGCCATGTTAATCAATTAAAATTAAAAATAGTATCTGGTGGGACCGAGTTATTATGGTTCAGATTAATCCATAGATTTAGTATCACCATGTTAATTAAATTAAATTAAAAAAACAGTTATATAATGTGAAAAGTAACAATATCTACAAGCAAAAAAAATCCTAACGTTCTCAATCTATCTTTTTTTTGCATGGTAATACGTGTCTCATTCATATCATAAAGAACAAAGCACAAGTCACGTAAGAACCGACATGACAAAACTGAAAAGATAGCAGAACGTCTCTGAGCTTGACACTAACGCCCGTCACCTGCCTCCGGCACCACCATAGCAGCCACCGAAGAAAAGAATGACGGATCACCTCCTCACCCGAGCTCGACGCGGCTCCATCGCTGATATGCAGCTTTGCGGACCTCCAAGGTGCCTCACCAAAAGTGAAGCCATTGCCGTTGAACGAATCAGACCGGGGCAACACCCCGGACACGCCATCGAACTTCAGATCTGGCACCCCACCACGACTAAGACGCCGAAGGAGGAAATCATACCTGCCATCCACGAACCACGAACCCAGCACACGTTCCGTCTTCCAGATGTCGTCGATGCAGACCACAATCTGCATCCGCTCCTGGACTACCTCCCAAGCTCCACGCCGACGCTGGAGCAAACGTCGTCGCAACGACGGAGCCCGAGGACACAGGTCCACCACGAGAATACCGCCGCCGCCACGCCATCCTTGCTTGAACAGACTGATTACCAGATCCATCCCCAACCATAGAACCAATGGCCTCGTCAGGAAAGGATCCGAAGAATATTTATTCAGTGTCGTCATCGTCGCCACCGAAGCAAAGGCGATGAACAACCTAAAAATCTAGACTACGGATGAGTAAAAACGATCCACATGCGTGGATCCGGCGACCCCCCTCACCACCGACGACCGAGGTCGCCGGCGGAGGGGAGCCGCCGGAGAACGGTGTTGGAAGATCGGCCTCTAGTGGCGGCTAGGGTTGCAGCCGCCAGGTACGAGAAGAAAACGTATCTCAATCTATCTACCTGGATCGGATACGTGCCTCACGTGTATCCCCGCAAGCTGTAGTAGTCATATCGCCTCACGCAAGGCTTTGTTTTAAATCTTCTCATGCAAAGTTTACCTTTAATTTTGGTCAAAGCCATGACCATGCTCCTTTAATCTTGATGGAGGCCGCCGCTCCCTCTTGGCTGATGCATGCGGCTGGATTCAGCTGATGCTCCTTTAATCTTGATGGAGGCCGCCGCTCCCTCTTGGCTGATGCATGCAGCTGGATTCAGCTGTCAGCCGGCCTCTCATGTCATCAGCGGCTGCACGATCTCAGCGTCGATTGGACGGCCACCAATTGAGACAGTTTGCATGGCTGGCTTGCTGCACGGCATCGGCGTACGTACATGCTTTGGGTTGACTCTGCTGAGTACAAGTAAATCATTTAAGATTGAATGCAGGCTGCTTGATCAATTACGTTCAAGGCTAGATAGCTTACAATCGGCCGGAAACATGCCCACGCTACAACCTATGTTAATGGATTTCATGAGCAGCTCGGCTGATGCTTTGTACGGCAACGCACGAGCGCCAACATGTGGGATGATGAGGTGTTGGGCTGCGCTCAGGGGTCGGCCAGGTGCACTGAAGAGATAATAAGCCAGCCTCAGCCACAGACCTGCTCTCGGTGCACGGCAAGCAGCCGTCCAAATTCATAGTACATTCTTTTTAATGTCATCTTCGATTCCTTTGTGTTGCTTCCATTGTCATATGTATATATTTGCTAACTGGATGTATATGGGATAGATATCTACAATATGTTGCAAAAGAATTACTCGCATATAGGCTGCCACATGGATAGGAACATGAATGTCGTTCTGTCATAATCTATTTATAGTTCCTTGATTTTGTTTTCAGATTTTCCAGAGTAGTGTTCATCGTTACACTAAACAAAATTGTTGCTGCTGTGGCTGCTTGATTTCTCCATCATAGCAAGAAGAGGAAGTGAACAAGATTGTAAGTCAGGTTTATGCATCGATGTGTGTGGTATGTAAGCAAACGTTGTCTAATGGTTCATTATATCCTTCTAAATAGAAATAATACAGTAAGATTACATCACGCGTAGCAAGCGGAACCTACAAAGTGATGTCAATTTTGTTTGCATTGTAGATTGTAGATCCGAATACACTCGCCTAATATAAACAAAACTACAAACTGAAGTTTTTCGTGACCGTGTACTTGATGTACATTTTCTGTTGTATATTAGTTCCTTGCAAGGCCCCTTTTGTTCATCTAGGAAAAAAACTAATTACAATATAGACTTCGACCAATTAATTCATTCAAACCCTTATGTCTTGGGTGTCACATGCTTTAAGTTTGATCTGAATCATCAATATTTATTACAACGCATAATCTTTTTTATCATGGAACAGCTTGACTCCATAAGCAATGCAATGTGATCAGCGAGCTAGATGTCCAATGGGTTAGTATTGACCGGTGCAATCACATCTTTCTTCTAACCTATAAATATTCCACGGCAATATGTATCTTCTATTTCATGGAAGTCGAATCTATGTGAAATAATTGTGGAGATGATGTGCCGAATTAAGTTGTCGGAGATAATTATGTTAACACACATGCAAGGTCAGTAAAATCCAATATAAAAGAAAAAACTGTACGAAAAGTAATATGTGTACTGATAAGTTCTCCTGCACAATTTAGTCCGATTGTCAGGTATTTCGATCTACTTCATGTTATTTCTTCTTCTCATATTTGTTCTCCTCATCTCGAATGTTTGGACCTACAAGAATCCTTATGTCGTACTCATATATTTTTCACCATGCTCATGACTTCGCCTGCTTTGAACATGAGGTACATGGAAACAAAGTTGTACATCAAGATGCCCAAGCAGTTGTTTCGAGCAACTTGATATGTGCTCTAGCATAGTCCAGGTGCATCGAATCATGGTTTAGAGTACGGAAAGCGCCGATCAAATTGCCCGTGCCGTGCATAGAAAATAAAGATCACACCCATTAATCTTTGGGTGCTAATAAAAAAATTATACCTTGATACCATATTTCTTAACAAATATAATGTTAACGAACTATAAGAACATTTATCATGTTGCAACTCATGAAAATTTCAATAATAGATAAATATACATTCTTACTTCATCATGATTGTCGCAGGATACCACGGTATTTGTAGACTATTTAAATATATAGTTGCAAATATATATTCTAAGTTCTTCATATTATGGTCGCAAGAGTACATGACACCATGGTATGTGGTGTTGTAAAATCACAAGGTAGACATGTTTAGGCCACATATCAAACAATGACGACAGATGATTGCGAATACTTAGATTATTTTGGATACTACTTTTATTTTTGTCAAAAGTTAAGACAAGCTAAATCTTTATCTTGAGATCAAAGTTTAAGATAGGCCTCATGGTTCTTCGCATGGGGAAATATGTACTCCCTCTATAAAGAAATATAAGATTATTTAAACTACTAAAGTAGTGTTTATTTATGGAGGGAGTACATGGTAATTATCAACATGATTTAAAACTTGGGAAATATATTAAAAAAACATCAATTATAAGAGATTACAGTATTAGCTACTTATGTGGGGCAAACAAATGAAATACATGCAGGTCATGGAATTTACTACATTTCAGACATTAGATTCTGAACTGGGTGTCCAAAAACACAACTCACAAACACAACATATAGTTGATCACAACTAGCAGCCAAGTTATATGGCTAGAGAAGATTGGAATAAACAAAATGGTGAAGATTTTATCATAATGTTTGTTAGTGAACATTAACTCTCGAATGCTGAAATTACACTGTAATATTTTTTTAATTTTGATGGTAAACATGGATTAGGATATCCCTATAACAATGGAATTCCTTAAAATGACTTTATTACTCTTACAGTCATCCTTATGTTGGTACATTTAAAAATATTTTTTATATACAAACCATAGATTAGTGATGTGCACAGACAAAATGCACAACGTTTTGTGGAAATCTAATATGTGAAATAAATCAAAACATAGGAAGTAAAAAATTAGGCCGTCCAAGCAAGGCACCAGATGAATGGAACATGATGGGAAATAATTAGTACCACTCATTTGTGTAGACTAGCCCGTGCGAATGCACGGGTTGACGTCTAGTGGCATAAATTGACAAAATAATGGATTTCCATATTTCATTTGTATGCATTAGTATCCCTGAATGGTCAATGCTTTCTTTTCAAAACAAAAATAATCTGAACACTCGTACTTGGATTCGTATATACGTGCATGTACCCAATATATAACCACGTGTACATGTTATTTGACCATGATATCAATTAGTGGGTATTATACCTAACAAAAATATGTACGTGTTGTTTTATACTCAATGAAAATATACACATAAATGACATACCCTTTAATAAGTATGTGTTACTGTTATATTCCATAGAAATATACACATACATATACATACCTCAATATGAATATATATATGAATATACATACCTTGATGTTAATATACGCATGAATATGTATGTGTTAGTGTTATACCCAATAAAAATATTCACATAAATATATATAACTCTAAGCGAATTTAATTTGTATATACCCATAAATTTTACATGTTTTAATAAGCGGTGAATGTACCCAAGATACACACGTGTATATTTTATTAGACCGTGATACCAGTTAGTGAATATTATACCTAATAAAAATATGCACTTGTTGGTGTTATACCCAATGAAAATATGTATATGTTGGTGTTATACCCAATGAAAATATATACGTGTTTGTGTTATACCCGATGAAAATGTGTACGTGTTGGTGTACGTGCTAAAAATGTTGCGTGTTATTTTTCTAAATAATTATCTTGCATCTACCATATATACCAAAATGTACGATAAATAATTAATTACAGTTTCCTATCAAGAAGGACAAATAATGACATGTATTAATTAGACAAACGTTATTACTTTCCATAGCAGTAGCGTCATGCAAGCAAATAGGAAAGTACTAATATAGGTATGCATGCAAAATTTAAACACATCTTATCAACGAAAACTATTATGATCCAACGGTATCTAGGCAAGGAGCCTGGGCACCTAGGTGTCCCAAACTGTCGTTCTCTCTCACACATGCTCACACTGTCTCCCGGTGTCTCACGCACACATGCTCTTTATATCTCCCTCTCTTCCTCTTACTACTATCTACGACTATTTTCACTAATCTCAGTTACAAACACTATTTCTCTCACATGCATACGCATGCACAGTCTCTGACGACCCTCTCTTTATACATATATCTGTCTATGTGTCTCTGGCACGCACACTATCTTTAGGCCTCTCTCATACGTATTGTCTCCCCCTCTCTTACTAGTTGACGGATATGATGCCATCAGATCATTCGTTAGAATATCCGTGCCGCAAATTCTTAAAGCACTTTCCTTCGAGATTAGTTAACTCAAAGCAGTCAGTCTACTCTGTACTTTGCACTAGAGCTGCTCACGCTAAGATTAACTACTCCGCCCGCTTTGAAAATAGTTTGGTCATTGCATAGGGGAGCCTTTGTATGGTAGTTGAGGTGGTTCCAACCAACACCATACTTTGTTTGCTTCCTCTGGGCCTCGTTCACAATCTTAAGAAAAGGTTACTAGTCCATTCCAGTAGTGCATACAACAGTACAGAATGAAGCATTTTAGTAATATTGTAAGTAGAAGAAAAAAATCCTAATGCAACGTTCTAAAACAAGACAAAAGTTGGCAAACCCCGAAAATATAGCACAAATCTCAAAGCAACCGTGAACAGCGAATCCACATGCACTTATTTGGTTCGGTGCATGGTAGAATTGTTTTTCTCCAGAGAAGAGCACCGATTCTTACTTCGGTTCGATTACCATTTAACCAGAGAATAAATGACTAAGAAGTAAGGAGTAAGAAAAACATTGCTGAACCGAAGATCCGTAGATAGACAAGGAGGATACATGCTATGCATGACACTGTCACTGCCATGCTGCTGACATATGGCCAAAGGGGAGCAAGAACTTTTTTTTTGATCAAAGAAGGGCTTGCCCCTTCCGATTTTCATTACTGAAAACCATAGAGTTCTACAAAAGAGTTCAAACGGAAACGAAAAGATCGAACCAGATCCACCACGATCAAATAGCATCCCCAACAGCCAACACATGGCCGGCCACTCCACATAGCCCTAAGTTCGCAACTGCCAACCGAGTTCAAACTATCTAGATTACCATTACATCAAAGCAGAAGCAAAAGCAGCAAAAAGGAGCCAAGGATCTAGTCTACAAGAACACCAAACATCAGGTTCATCACCGCAGGAGAGTCTTTTTTTATTCCAATCTTGCTACATTGATTCTCCACCCCTGCTTGGCTGTGAACACTTCATTTGCTGCCTGTTCTAGCATCCTTGCTCCCAGCTCCAACGTTTTTCTTGACGACTCCTTTATCTGCATAATAGACCAGTCAATTAACCACCTGCACATTAGCTTGACAACATATAAAGGATCATTTATCCTTTTATTTTCAAAGACAATTGCATTTCTGCTTTTTCAGATTGACCAAAGCAGGGCTGAAATCCCCACCAGCACCAGTTTCTTATCATCTTTATTAAATTTCCTAATCCAGTCCCCAAAACAATCTTTTACACTAGATGGAACAGTTTTCAACCCACACACGCATCTGACCAAACTCCATAACAACGAAGCAACAGAGCAAGAGAAGAATAAATGATCAATTGATTCATCTTTCCTACACAAGACACATCTTTTCTCCCCCTTCCAGCCTTTTTTAAGCAGCACATCTCTAGTTAGGATGCTTTTTTTATTAATCAACCATAAAAACACTTTCAGTTTTGCAGGTACCTTGGTCTTCCACAAGTATTTCTGTGGGAATTTCATCCCAACAGCTATCAATTTTCTATATAGGGATCCCACAAAAAAATTCTGATCAGCAGTGAGGGTCTAGAGGACTTTGTCTGCCCCTCCCTGCAGGGGAGCAAGAACATAGACCTACACCCCGGAGCTGCCGCGTGTGGGTCCCATCCCGCTGGCGAGGTCGCGGAGCACGTACTTCTTCATCTTTCCGGTGGATGTCTTGGGCAGCTCGGCACGGAAGACCACGGTCTTGGGCACCATGAAGTGCGGCATGCGCTCCCGGCTCCATGCGATCAGCTCGTCCGCGGTCACGGTGCAAGCTTCCTTGAGGCTCACGAACGCACATGGTGCCTCCCCTAACACCTCGTCTAGCCGGGCCACCACCGCGGCCTCGTTCACCGCCGGGTGACCGTACAGCGCTGACTCCACCTCCATGCTGCTGATGGTGTCCCCGCCACTCACGATCACGTCCTTGGAGCGGTCACGGATCTCCAGGTAGCCGTCCGGGTGCATGACCCCGATGTCCCCCGTGTGGAACCACCCGTCGTCTCGGATCGCCGCCTGGGTCGCCTTGTCGTCGTTGAGGTACCCCAGCATGACGCAGCTACCGCTGAGCACGATCTCGCCCATTGTGGATCCGTCGTGGGGCACGCTGCGGCCCGTTTCGCTGTCGAGGATGGCCACCTCGGCCATCACCGGTGTGCGCACGCCCTGCCTCGTCTTGAGCCGCGCTCGCTCGGGCGCCGGCAGCTTGTTCCACTCGTCTTTCCACACGCACGACACCACCAGCCCCCCGGTCTCGCTCAGCCCGTACCCGTGGCTGACCTGGAAGCCGACGGCCTCAGCCAGCTCCAGCACGGCGGCCGGCAGCTGCGCGCCGCCCGTCAGGACACGCACCTTCCCTGCTGTTAGGAGCCTCCGCACGCCCTCGGGTGCGTTGGCCAGCACGTTGAGCACCATCGGCGAGGCGCAGAGGTGGGTGACGTCGTTGCGAGCGATGGTGGCGTAGACCTCGACGGCGTCGACACGGCGGAGGCAGACGTTGGTGCCGCCCACCATGGCCATCCCCCAGGGGAAGCTCGACCCGTTGGCGTGGAACATGGGCAGCGTCCACAGGAACGTCGGCCGCGCTGGCACCGCCCAGTCAATGAGCGAGTTGACGGTGATCAAGAAAATCCCGCGGTGGCAGTTGACCACCCCTTTGGGCGCCGACGTCGTGCCTGAGGTGTAGTTGAGGATCATGGGATCCCACTCGGTCGCCGGCCGGACCCAGGCGAACTCCGGGTCTCCCTTCTCGAGAAGCATCTCGTACGTGGTGAGTACTGCCACCTCATCGTTCGCACGCTCCTTCTCATAGTAGGGGTCCTCGACGAGGATGACACGCGGCGCAGGTTGGCCCCCTGGCGGCAGAAGGTGGAGCGCGTCGGTGAGGAGCGGCAGGAACGCCGGATCAGCGAAGACGATCTTGGCACCGGAGTGGCCGAGCAGGACGGCCACTGTGGCCGCGTCGAGGCTCGTGTTGATGGTGTTGAGCACGGCGCCGCTCATGGGCACGCCGAAGTGCATCTCGTACATGGCCGGCACGTTGGGTAGGAGCGCCGAGACCACGTCGCCGCGGGAGACGCCCAGCGACACGAGCGCGGAGGCGAGGCGGAGGCAGCGTCGGAAGGTCTGGCTCCAGGTCCAGACGGCGTCATGGTAGACGACGGACCGGCAGCCGCCGAAAGCGGTGGCCGCACGCTCCAGAAACCCCAGCGGCGTGAGCGGGCACGCGTTGACGGGGTTCATTCCCAGCTTCTCCATGGCTTGGCTTGCTTTGGAATCTCGGACCTTTGAGGTAGGATTTATAGAACGGTTCGGCAGATGGGATGCCAATCAATGGAAAGACTGCCACAACATTGTCATCTTTTGAACTAGCAGGGTGGCCCCTCGGAAATCCAATGGTGCTTTCTGGGAATGCGTGCTCATGCGCGCGAAAATATCTTTTAAAATGCCAAAAGAATTCTAAAAAAATTATGTGTCCTTTGTCACATCCAAATCTACGTGCCAATTTGTAGGCAAAAAAATTAAATATTCTGCCCTGTGCAAAAAAAAAACAAAAAAAACACCATATGTTACCCCGAAATGTCACCCTAAATTTGCTTTTTTCACCAGCGAAACACCATTACCTCTGTTTCGCATGAATTTTTTTAAGGATGCTTCAGACACTAACACGAACATTTATTAAAAAAAATGAAACATTTACTTTTTTGTTTACTATTCACGCGGGAGCGAGCGCTCCTGGGAGCCAAAACGTCATTCTCGGTGGCCCCTGCAGTGCACATGCGCAAGCAAGAGCAACATCTTACAAAACAAATAGAATTTCTATGAACAATCAAAGCGTTTTCTCCCTTTTCCATCGGTGGTTCCCCTACATGCTTTCCCAAATCAGCCCGTGGATTCACCTCCCCTCTGTCTGCCGCTCCGGCAGCAGGTGACGGGGAGAGGAATTCCAACGCTTTTGCTCCGGCTAGTAGTTTAGGCTAGTCTTTGTTAGTCCTTGCAGGTGCTCGGGCAGATCATGGCACTTCTTGTTTAAGTTTGTCTTCCAGACTACGATCCTCCTGGGTTTCCTCCTTTTGTACGTAGTCGATAGACCATCGGCGTAGATTCATGTTGTCTTCTTGGAGCGGCAAAAATAGACTTTTCCCACGATGGTGAGATTTGATATCAGTTGCTTCAGATCTATTCAAGGTTTCAACGGCGACAACTCCGGCCTCAACGCGTTGGTCCTTAGGAGCACTTGCACGAAGAATTTTCGTCTGTCATCGACAAGATCAAACCGGCTATGGTAGGGAGCGGCGCATCAGTGGTCTAGAGACCTCGATGAATTTTTTATTATGTATGACATGCATTCTACTTCTGATGAAATTTTATAATATACTATCTGATTATTTTAAGAAAAAAGAGGAACATCTTGGATAATTTGTTATGTATCTTTATCTTATACTTAAGTCGCCTCACATTTTGATTTGGATAAGTCAATGTTCTAGGCCATTAGATTCGGATCCAACAACCGTCTTTCTTTCTTTCTTTCTTCTTCCTTTAGCTTTTTCCCTCCTCCAACCGTTCCTTCTCCCACAAATTGACCTACCCAATTGCAAATTCAATCAACTTACATATAAACTATCGTGAACAAAAATAATAATGAAAGGATCAAATCCTATATATACCTAAGACTCATCCTCATTAACTTATTTATCTCAACATGAAAGCATGCCACCTCACCATACAATTATGGACAGGATAAGGCTCACCTCAACATGCAATCATGCATGGGAAAAGACCCACCACAACATTCAACCATGCACGGGAAAATGTTTTCATTTAGTTATTCTACTCATATTCCATAAATATTGTTACAATTACACATAATCAAATATAGTAAGTCATATGTATTTTAAATTTTGGTTCTCATGTTAGCAACCCAAATTTTCATCAACCAATTCCCGCAGCAACGCGTGGAGTATCCTCTAGTATGTTATAAGATTCATACAAGCAACCCAAGAACATAACAAAAATTACATCGAGAAGCTTAGACCACCATCAATGGACCACTGTTGCCAATGACAAACAAGAATTCTTCGTGCACGTGCCTCTTAGGATGAGCGCCCCATAACCGCAATCGTTGCCATTGAACCCTTGAAGCACCTGACACCAAAGCTCTCCACCACGCACACATGGCTAGAGACCCTAACCTTGTCGCCCTAACGAGAGAGCCGAAATCTACACATAAGCTTTGTCGACTCTGTCCTGATGGATGAAAATCGAGGAGGATCGGAGCCTAGAGGACCATATCTTGAAGATGAGGCGTTGTTCCTGTGAGGAAGAAATCCTAAACTAAACTATTAGTCAGGGCCAAGGCATTGGTATTGCCCTCCCTACCACCCATGGCCTAAACGGTAGAGAGAGGGGATGTGGATCGACGGTTCACGACATAGCTTGAGCGAACAAGTGCCCTAACCACCACACGTATAGGAGGGATGGAGTCGCGAGACAAAATGTCCATGGTTGATAAACTACTTGACATAGGACCAAAGAATTATACGCGGGACTTCACAGTACATCAAAATTGCACTCCCTGACATTATGAATGTCCCAAACATCTTCGGATCCCAATAAATTTCACAACATAAGATACCTATCTAGTTGAACAAGATTGACCAAAACCAAAATTATGTTTACAAAATTTAAAAATTGCATTGGAATCATTTTCTAAAATTTAAAAAATTGTTATGCGAGTAGTTTTTACTTTAATAGACACCATTGCTATGCCATATAATATGGCAAAAGAAATTGTGTTTTTAAGATGGCAATTTTTTAGTATCTGGACTTGAAATGGCCAAAAAAAACTTCAACTTATAGACAAATAATGGCAAATCTTGTTTACACTCTTTTTTTCTGTGTAAAAGAGAATGGTGTTGGGCCGAGAAGCTGTCTAACTAGCGCGGGGTTCGTGCGGGGAAGGTTTCCTAGCGAACCAAATCATTCATGAGAAGGTTCCTCATATAGAGAACCAAATGTTCACGCTGACCTCACGGCGTCCGTCAGCCAACCATTGGGGTATCCAAAAAAAAATTCCTGGGGCTTCGAATCCGAAACTTGGAAAAAAAAGATGGACGTCCATAAAAGACCAAAACCTCAGACCAATAGAGTCCACACACCGCTCACTAACGACCTTCACCCACAAGATCTATATATCGCTTATAGCAAGGCTACGTTCCGTGTCGCTGAGGACTTTCCTGCGTGCGTACAATACTGGGCCGACCCACTTGTTTCACGCGCGTTCGTTCGCTGGTTGTGTGCTCACTATGGTTTTTCTTTGTTTCTTTGCTTCATTTTCCTGTTGGTTCTTTGTTTCCTCTCCAGTTTTCTCGGTTTCCTGGTTGTGTGCTCGCTGTGATTTTTCTCTTTTTTTCTTCTTCTTCTTTCCTATTGGCTCTTTGTTTCCTCTCCAGTTTTCTCGGTTTCCTCACTAGTTCTTTCCTGTTTTCTGTTTTTCTTTGTTTTTTCATCAGTGTTCTTCTTCTTTTTTCACGGTTTTAGTGATTTTTGGGGGGTTTCACTGGTTTTATTTGCTTTTCTTTGTTTGTTTGTTTTCTTTGTTTCCTTCTTGTTCATCATTGGGTTTTTTTATCTTTGTTTCTTTCTTCCGTTTCTTCTGTTTTCATCATCTTTCTTCAGTTTTCTTTTTTATTCTTCAACACGTGTCTACATTTTTCGTACATATTTGTATATTTTTTCGTGTACATCAGGAACTCTTTTCTATACAAATTAACATTTTTAAATACATGATTAAAATTTTAGAAAAAGTATGTTTGATGACTACTTTTTCATACAAATTGTACATTTCTTATATATTAGGAACATTTTTCATACATGTTTAATTTTTTTCAGATATATGATTAACATTTTTTTACGTGATCAACATTTTATATAAACTTATGATTTTATGTTCATTTTTATAAAAACATGTTCTAAATTTTACGTTTACATCTGGAATATTTTCTTATAGACATTTAATATTTTTAAATGTATCATTAACATTTTATACATGATCAATAATTTACTACATTTTTTTATGTTCAGTTTTCTAATTCATGTTCTACATTTTTCCTATACTTATAATACATTTTGTATACACATTTAACATTCTGTAAATACATTTTTACCATTTTATTTACATGATCAACATTTTATAAAATTTATATTTATATGTTAAATATTTTAGTACATGCTCTACCTTTTTTTGTATACATCTGAACATTTTATACACATCTAACATTTTGTAATTACATAATTAACGTTTTTTTATATCTACATTTTGATGTCTACTTTTTATCATACATGTTGTACATATGGCATATACATATATATAATTTTTCATAAACATTTACATTTTTAAATGGATGATTAGCATTTTTCTAACATTTGTTGTTCGAATATGTCTTAATTGTTTTTCAAATACGTCTTGATTTTTTCCAAATGCTCTCAACAATTTTTTAAACTTGCACCAACATTTTTTAGCATAGCACAAACTTGTCTTCAACCTTAAGTGTTCTTAAATATATATTTTATATGTCTTTGAAAATAAAACAAAAAGGGAAAAAGAAAAAGAAAAAGAAAAACTGACGAAAGGACTAATAAGAAAACAAACAAACGAAATTCAAAACAGACGAAAGGTGCAACTGGGCCAGCCCATTCCTCGCCCACCTTCACCACAGATACGCACTTGCCGTTGCAAACATGCTACTCCCATCGGAAATATCTTCCTCGCCGTCGGCAGTTTTTGTCGTGTTTTTAGGATTACCATTTTTTTAACACCAAGATCTTTAAATGGCCAAAAAAAAACTTCAACTTATAGTCAAATTTAATACTGTCTTTTTTATGTACATCATGATAAAGGAATGGTGTTGGGCCAAGAGGCTAGCAGAGGGCCTAACTGGTGTGGGGTTCGTGCGGGGAAGGTTTCCCATCGAACCAAAATCTTTGCTAGGGGATTCCTCGTAGAGAACCAAACGTTCACACTGACCTCCCCTATGGCGTATGTCACTAGCTATAGGGGTCCCCTAATTTGACTCCGCTATAAATCTGACGTCAGATTTTTTGTCATAACAAATCAAACTTTTTTCATGGCAGATTATATGCTCCGACGATGGCATGTTTAGTTGTCGAGCATGAAAAATCCACCTCGGTTAGGATCTGAGTGTGACTGAGGCTTAGAATGTGCGCTCCTGCGACCGGCCTCATCCCCTCCGCCTACCACCGCCACCATCACCGCCTCCACCGCTCACCGCACCGCTCACCGTTCCCGCCGCCACACCCACAGCCTCACAGCAAGGGAGAGCCCCTCCGCCGGACACCATATGGTGCGAGAGAGGACACTCCGAGAGCTCGAGAGGGAAGAGGAGTTGGAGGCGAGACATCGAGAGCGCATGGAGAGGGTGATGCGCTGCCCGATGCGGGGCGATTCGATCCAGAAGCTCATCACCAGGATATGTGCAGAGGCTACACCGGAGGAATTAGAGCAGCTGCTGACAGGGAGATCGACCTCGGCGGAGAAAATCATCAGATGGGCGTGTGCAGAGATGAACTCGTCAGATCTGGAGCAGCGGGCGAGATCGAAGGCGTTCTAGTCCCTCCAGCCGCCATCCCGCTGAGCCTGCACGACGCTCCGAGGGATTTGACCGGAGAGGCTCGCCAAGGATGCGTGCCTGACTATCTGCTGGACTCAGGTTTGGATTCCCCTCTACATAGAGCTACACACCAGTCCCCGTCGCTGCTGGGGTATCTGACCAGCAAGAGAGCCGCTGCCCGCTTCCGAGCTCGCCAGATGATGCAGATCACTGTCGTCGGTGAGATCCCATGTTTCATCAACGACAGGGGAGGTACAGAGCGCCTGCTAGATTTGGGGAATGTGAAGATGCTGAAAAAGGGGAGAAAAAAGTCAAACAAAGCTGAGGTGGAAAGCATGCTAGGAGAAGGTGATGAGGAGGGCCTGAGTGAAATTTTTGGACAATTGTGGATCAATGAGGAAGTTGCTACCCCAGACGCAGCTACAAAATCCCACCCCGTCCTCGTGTGGATAAGGAGAGATCTCATCCCCACGCGTAGCTTCACCACCGCCGACTGCTACCCTGCCCAGATCCAACACGAGGAAGGGCTGATCACAGCGTGAGATTCATCTCGATTTCTCACGGTGGGTGGGCAGGATCTCCCCCAGATCTTGCCAAACTCAGAGCTATGGCCGACCGTGGGAGAGGGAGAGGGCAAGGGCGTGAGAAGAGATCAGGGGACAGATCCCAGAGCAACAACGCGGAAGGGGGCAACCAAGGCCCTTGGATGCCGCAGTTCGATCCTCAATTCGGGCCGCCACCGCCCCAATTCGCCTTTGGGTATGGTTTCCAAGGAGGGCCACCTCCACCGTGGTACCAGGGGCCGTTCTTCCCCCCCCCTCCCCCTCTGAATCAATGGAACAATCCCCATGCTTGGAGTGGGGGGAATTCGTCCAATATGCCTCCAGGAGGAATTCCACCCCAACAGACACAACTTGGCTCTGTAGGAGGCCGATCTGTGCAGAATCAACCTCTTGGAAGCACTCAGAACACTCAGAATTCACAAGGGTCTGGTGTGATGAGTAATCAGCAGATTGAAGGGGGGAAAAGCAACAATACAGGAAATCAGCAAAGGAATGGCAAGCCTACCAACAAGAGCGAGACAGTGTACAAGAACAAAGAGACACCAAAAGAGTATGCAGATGTGATATGCTACAGTTGTGGTGAGCCTGGACACCACAAAACTCAATGCCAACAAGCCCCAGCATGCTTCATTTGCAAAATGGTGAACCACAAAGTGGAGGAATGCCCAGTCAGGAAAAAGCCAAGAAACACTGCCAAATTTGTGGGCAGTGCTGCTACAGGCTTGGGTTTCTTCCAAATTGAGGTACCAGATGTCAATGATCAACACTTGGGGACAGGAAAAAATGTAGGGATTGTTTACATAGAAGCTGGGCAAGCCACTAAGGAGGAGCTGGCACACAACTTCTCCTTGATCTATAAGACCAATTGGCCTTGGCAGGTCAGGAAGCTAGATAATTGGACATACTTAGTGAAGTTCCCTCCACATATTCCAGTAGCTCAAGTAGCTGGCTACCCTAACTTTGGGCTCCCAGAGTTGGAAGGAGTTACTGTTAATGTTGAAGAATGGAAAAGGGAACTAGAGCACCTTGCTGAACTGCAAACAGTCTGGCTGCAACTGACAGGAGTTGCCCCAAAATGGGCTGAATGGTCTGTACTGGAGCAATTCATCTCTGTGGTGGGCACTTTGGTAGATGTTGATTGGCAGGGAATTTTCAAATCCTTTTTTGAGGTAGTCAGGGTTCAGATTGGATGCAAGGACTACACTAAAATACCAACCAACAGGGTCTTTGGCATTGGTAAAAAACTCTACAAGATAGGTATCACAGTGGAACCACCTGTGGAAGAAGAGCTTAGTGATGATCTGCTAGATGACATCACTGAGAAAGATGATGACACTGTTACCAACAAAGACAAAGACAACTCTGTTATTGGGGGGACAAGCAACAATGGTGGGTGTGCTAGTAAAAATGGCTCTGCTGGAGCAAATATGAATAAGGGTAACAATAATAGTTCTCAGTACACCAAGCAAGCTGCCACCACCTTCATGCAATCCGTGTTAGATTCAGGAGTAGATGAACATAGCTGTCAGCTACTCCAAGCATTGGAACTGGATGATGATGAGGAGGAGGAAATCTACAACAACCTGATAGAGGAAAGTGGGGAAATTACCAACGATGGAGAGGAAGTGATATTCAGCCCCAGCCAACATATCACTGAACAAGTAGTGGATACACAAAAAGCTAGTAAATGGGGGCCAGTGCAAGCACAGAGGAAAAGTGCCAGAGTTGACCTAGGAGGGAAGACTATGTTGGAGATAGCTGTCAACAAGAAGAAGATACAAAATCTAGAGAAGGAGAAGGACACATATAAAGGTACATTACCTAAAAACCCCTTTATTAATTTCTCTGACCCAGAATTTATTGCTACTGCTCAAAAAGTAGGTATTGAGGTAGATGTAGTTGAGCTAAACAAAGCTGAGATAACTATGACTGACAAGTACTCTAAGGGACCTGTGGGGCCCCATAGAGCTGACATCCAAAAAGATGCAACATTAGATTTGGGAGTAATAAATACCAATGCCAATCATGGGGGCACAACCCTGATTGGGGAGTCTAGCAGAGTCTCAATTTTACCTGATAGTTTAGATACAACCACAAACTCTCCTCTTACACCTGAAGGGTGTCAAGGGGACACATGTGATGAAATAGATTATAGTGGAATTTGGACCAAAGTTTCAAAGTATGGACGGGGCAAGCACCCTAAGAAAACACTTTTTAGATGAATTGCCTCTTCTGGAATGTTAGGGGTATAACTGCCCCAGGGAGGAAAACTTGTATAGTAGAGGTGCTTAGTAAAACTAAAGCCAGTATTGTTGCTTTTCAGGAAACAAAAAAGGAAGAGCTCACTTCTGCTTTCCTGAAATCTATTAGCAGTAATAGGAATTTTGGTTGGCACCACCTTCCTGCTAAGGGCTCTGCTGGAGGCATCCTAGTAGGAGTGGATGCAGATATTTATGAAGTAAATAATTGGAGCTCTTTAAACTTCTCTATCTCATGTAACCTCACTGTTAGATCCAGTGGGGTCAAGTTTAGGTTGATTAGTGTGTATGGCTCACCTTATGACGATGGAAAAGATTCTTTCATCTCTGAGCTCCATAGCTTGTTTATAGATGATCACCAGCCTACCCTGATTGGGGGTGATTTTAATCTGGTTAGATATCAACAGGATAAAAGTAATGGCAATATAAATCACCATTTGTGTGATAAGTTCAATGCCTGGGTTGAAATTTGGAGTCTCCTAGAGATTAAGATGTCAGACAGGAAATTCACTTGGGCCAATAACCAAAGTAATTTGGTTATGACTACAATTGATAGGATTTTCTGCAATACAGAGCTGGATGCTTTGTTCCCTTTAAGTAGCTCCCAAGCTCTGCCCAGAGTAGGGAATGACCACACCCCACTACAGTGGGATTCTGGCTTGAACTGTCCACCTCAAACCACCAGTTTCAAGTTTGAAAATGGTGGTCGTTGAGGGAAGACTTTAGAGAATTAGTTGCTAAGAATTGGGCAGCCCCTGTTAAGGAGAAAAATGAAGGAAATATGCCCTAGAGGCAATAATAAAGTTATTATTTATTTCCTTATTTCATGATAAATGTTTATTATTCATGCTAGAATTGTATTAACCGGAAACGTGATACATGTGTGAATACATAGACAAACATATAGTCACTAGTATGCCTCTACTTGACTAGCTCATTAATCAAAGATAGTTATGTTTCCTAACCATAGACATGTGTTGTCATTTGATTAATGGGATCGCATCATTAGGAGAATGATGTGATTGACATGACCCATTCCGTTAGCCTAGCACTTGATCGTTTAGTATGTTGCTATTGCTTTCTTCATGACTTATACATGTTCCTGTAACTATGAGATTATGCAACTCCCATTTACCGGAAGAACACTTTGGGTACTACCAAACGTCACAACATAATTGGGTGATTATAAAGGAGTACTACAGGTGTCTCCGAAGGTACATGTTGAGTTGGCATATTTCGAGATTAGGTTTTGTCACTCCGATTGTCGGAGAGGTATCTCTGGGCCCTCTCGGTAATGCACATCATTATAAGCCTTGCAAGCAATGTGACCAAATGAGTTGGTCACGGGATGATGCATTACAGAACGAGTAAAGAGACTTGCCGGTAACGAGATTGAACTAGGTATTGGATACTGACGATCAAATCTTGGGCAAGTAACATACCGATGACAAAGGGAACAACGTATGTTGTTATGCGGTTGGACCGATAAAGATCTTCGTAGAATATGTAGGAACCAATATGGGCATCCAGGTTCCGCTATTGTTTATTGACCGAGAATAGTTCTAGGTCATGTCTACATAGTTCTCGAACCCGTAGGGTCCGCACGCTTAATGTTACGATGACAGTTTTATTATGAGTTTATAAATTTTGATGTACCGAAGTTTGTTCGGAGTCCCGGATGTGATCACGGACGTAACGAGGAGTCTCGAAATGGTCGAGACAAAAAGATCGATATATTGGAAGCCTATATTTGGACATCGGAATCGTTCCGGGTGAAATCGGCATTTTACCGGAGTACCGGGAGGTTACCGGAACCCCCCGGGGGGTTATTGGGCCTACATGGGCCTCGAGGGAGAAGAGGGAAGGAGGCAGGAGGGGGCCGCGCGCCCCTCCCCTTCCTAGTCCGAATAGGACAAGGGAAGGGGGGCTGCGCCCCCCTTTCCTTCCCCTCTTCCTCCTCTTTCCCCCCTTCTCCTATTCCAACTAGGAAAGAAGGGAGTCCTACTCCCGGTGGGAGTAGGACTCCCCCCTTGGCGCGCCCTCCTTGGCCGGCCGCCTCCTTCCCCCTGGCTCCTTTATATACGGGGGCGGGGGGGCACCCCATGGACACACAAGTTGATCTACGGATCGTTCCTTAGCCGTGTGCGGTGCCCCCTCCACCATATTCCACCTCGGTCATATCATTGCGGAGTTTAGGCGAAGCTCTGCGCCGGTAGAGCATCATCATCGTCACCACACCGTCATGCTGACGGAACTCATCCCCGAAGCTTTGCTGGATCGGAGCCCGGGGATCGTCATCGAGCTGAACGTGTGCTGAACTCGGTGGTACCATATGTTCGGTGCTTGGATCGGTCGGATCGTGAAGACGTACGACTACATCAACCGCGTTGTGCTAACGCTTCCGCTTACGGTCTACGAGAGTACGTGGACAACACTCTCCCCTCTCGTTGCTATGCCATCACCATGATCTTGCGTGTACGTAGGAATTTTTTTGAAATTACTACGTTCCCCAACAGTGGTATCAGAGCCTAGGTTTTATGCGTGGATGTTATATGCACGAGTAGAACACAAGTGAGTTGTGGGCGATACAAGTCAAACTGCTTACCAGCATGTCATACTTTGGTTCGGCGGTATTGTGAGATGAAGCGGCCCGGACCGACATTACGCGTACGCTTACGCGAGACTGGTTTCACCGTTGCGAGCACTCGTGCTTAAAGGTGGCTGGCGGGTGTCTGTCTCTCTCACTTTAGCTGAATCGAGTGTGGCTACGCCCGGTCCTTGCGAAGGTTAAAACAACACCAACTTGACGAACTATCGTTGTGGTTTTTATGCGTAGGTAAGAACGGTTCTTGCTAAAGCCCGTAGCAGCCACATAAAATTTGCAACAACAAAGTAGGGGACGTCTAACTTGTTTTTGCAGGGCATGTTGTGATGTGATATGGTCAAGACGTGATGCTATATTTTATTGTATGAGATGATCATGTTTTGTAACCGAAGTTATCGGCAACTGGCAGGAGCCATATGGTTGTCGCTTTATTGTATGAAATGCAAACGCCCTGTAATTGCTTTACTTTATCTCTAAGCGGTAGCGATAGTCGTAGAAGCAATAGATGGCGTAACGACAACGATGCTACGATGGAGATCAAGGTGTCGTGCCGGTGACGATGGTGATCACGACGGTGCTTCGAAGATGGAGATCACAAGCACAAGATGATGATGGCCATATCATATCACTTATATTGATTGCATGTGATGTTTATCCTTTATGCATCTTATCTTGCTTTGATTGACGGTAGCATTTTAAGATGATCTCTCACTAATAATCAAGAAGTGTTCTCCCTGAGTATGCACCGTTGCAAAAGTTCTTCATGCTGAGACACCACGTGATGATCGGGTGTGATAGGCTCTACGTTCAAATACAACGGGTGCAAAACAGTTGCACACGCGGAATACTCAGGTCATACTTGACGAGCCTAGCATATACAGATATGGCCTCGGAACACGGAGACCGAAAGGTCGAGCGTGAATCATATAGTAGATATGATCAACATAATGATGTTCACCATTGAAACTACTCCATCTCACGTGATGATCGGACATGGTTTAGTTGATTTGGATCACGTGATCGCTTAGATGACTAGAGAGATGTCTATCTAAGTGGGAGTTCTTAAAGTAATATGATTAATTGAACTTAAATTTATCATGAACTTAGTCCTGGTAGTATTTTGCAAATTGTGTTGTAGATCAATTGCTTGCGTTGTTGCTTTCATATGTTTATTTTGATATGTTCCTAGAGAAAATTGTGTTGAAAGATGTTAGTAGCAATGATACGGATTGGATCCGTGATCTGAGGTTTATCCTCATTGTTGCACAGAAGAATTATGTCCTTAATGCACCGCTAGGTGACAGACCTATTGCAGGAGCAGATGCAGACGTTATGAACGTTTGGCTAGCTCAATATGATGACTACTTGATAGTTTAGTGCACCATGCTTAACGGCTTAGAATCGGGACTTCAAAGATGTTTTGAACGTCATGGACCATATGAGATGTTCCAGGAGTTGAAGTTAATATTTCAAGTAAATACCCGAGTTAAGAGATATGAAGTCTCCAGCAAGTTCTATAGCTAAAAGATGGAGGAGAATCGCTCAACTAGTGAGCATGTGCTCAGATTGTCTGGGTACTTCAATCGCTTGAATCAAGTGGGAGTTAATCTTCCAGATAAGATAGTGATTGACAGAATTCTCTAGTCACCATCACCAAGTTAGTAGAACTTTGTGATGAACTATAGTATGCAAGGGATGACGAAAGCAATTCCCGAGCTCTTTGTGATGTTCAAATCGACGAAGGTAGAAATCAAGAAAGAGCATCAAGTGTTGATGGTTGACAAGATCACTAGTTTCAGGAAAAAGGGCAAAGGGAAAGAAAGGGGAACTTCAAGTAGAATGGCAAGCAAGTTGTCACTCCCGCGAAGAAGCCCAAAGCTAGACCAAAGCCTGAAATTGAGTGATTATACTGCAAAGGAAAAGGTCACTAGAAGCAGAAATGCCTTGAATATTTGGTGGATAAGAAGGATGGCAAAGTGAACAAGGGTATATTTGATATACATGTTATTGATGTGTACTTTACTAGTGTTTATAGTAGCCCCTGAGTATTTGATACTTGTTCGGTTGCTAAGATTAGTAACTCAAAACAGGAGTTACAGAATAAACAGAAACTAGTTGAGGGTGAAGTGACGATGTGTGTTGGAAGTGGTTCCAAGATTGATATGATCATCATCGCACACTCCCTATACTTTCGGGATTAGTGTTGAACCTAAATAAATGTTATTTGGCGTTTGCGTTGAGCATGAATATGATTTGATCATGTTTATTGCAATATGGTTATTCATTTAAAATCAGAGAATAATTGTTGTTCTGTTTAAATGAATAAAACCTTTGATGGTCATACACCCAATGAAAATAGTTTGTTGGATCTCGATCGTAGTGATACACATATTCATAATATTGATGCCAAAAGATGCAAAGTTAATAATGATAGTGCAACTTATTTGTGGCACTGCCGTTTGGGTCATATCGGTGTAAAGCGCATGAAGAAATTCCATAAAGGTGGATTTTCGGAATCACTTGGTTATGAATCATTTGATGCTTGCGAACCGTGCCTTTTGGGCAAGATGACTAAAACTCCATTCTCCGAAACAATGGAACGAGCTACTGACTTATTGGAAATAATACATACCGATGTATGCGATTTGATGAGTGTTAAGGCTTGTGGCAAGTATCGTTATTTTCTAACCTTCACAAATGATTTGAGCAGATATGGGTATATCTACTTGATGAAACATAAGTCTGAAATAGTTGAAAAAGTTCAAAGAATTTCAGAGTGAAGTGGAAACATCATCGTAACAAGAAAAATAAAGTTTCTACGAT
Source organism: Triticum aestivum (assembly GCF_018294505.1). NCBI lineage: Eukaryota > Viridiplantae > Streptophyta > Magnoliopsida > Poales > Poaceae > Triticum > Triticum aestivum. The sequence goes on from NC_057810.1 coordinate 29,695,283, forward strand.
CTGATCGTGGAGACGAATATTTGAGTTATGAGTTTGGTCTTCATTTGAAACAATGTGAAATATTTTCGCAACTCACGCCATCTGGAACACCACAATGTAATGGTGTGTCCGGATGTCGTAATCGTACTTTACTAGATATGGTGCGATCTATGATGTCTCTTATCGGTTTACCACTATCATTTTGGGGTTATGCATTAGAGACAGATGCATTCACTTTAAATAGGGCAACATCAAAATCCGTTGAGACGACGCCTTATGAACTGTGGTTTGGCAAGAAACCAAAGTTATCGTTTCTTAAAGTTTGGGGCTGCGATGCTTATGTGAAGAAACTTCAACCAGATAAGCTCAAACCCAAATCGGAGAAGTGCGTCTTCATAGAATACCCAAAGGTAACTATTGGGTACACCTTCTATCACAGATCTGAAGGCAAGTTATTCGTTGCTAAGATGGATCCTTTCTAGAGAAGAAGTTTCTCTCGAAAGAAGTGAGTGGGAGGAAAGTAGAACTTGATAAGGTAATTGTACCTTCTCCCTTATTGGAAAGTAGTTCATCACAGAAATCAGTTCCAGTGATTCCTACACCAATTAGTGAGGAAGTTAATGATGATGATCATGAAACTTCAGATCAAGTTGCTACCAAACCTCGTAGGTCTTCTAGAGTAAGATCCGCACCAGAGTGGTACAGCAATCATGTTCTGGAAGTCATGTTACTAGACCATGATGAACCTACGAACTATGAGGAAGCGATGATGAGCACAGATTCCGCGAAATGGCATGAGGCCATAAAATCTGAGATATGATCCATGTATGAGAACAAAGTACGGACTTTGATTGACTTGCTCAATGATCAGCAAGCCATGTTAAATATATGGATCTTGAAGAGGAAGACGGACACTAATAGTAGTGTTACTATCTACTAAGCTCGACTTGTTGCGAAATGTTTTCAACAAGTTCAAGGTGTTGAATACGATGAGATTTTCTCACTCGTATCGAAGCTTAAGTCTGACTGAATCATGTTAGCAATTGTCACATTTTATGAAATCTGGCAAATGGATGTCAAAACTGCATTCCTTAATGGATTTATTAAAGAAGAGTTGTATATGATGCAACCAGAAAGTTTTTGTCAATCCTAAAGATGCTAACAAAGTGTGCAAGCTCCAGCAATCCATCAATGGACTGGTGCAAGCATCTCGGAGTTGGAATATACGTTTTGATGAGTTGATCAAAGCATTTGGTTTTATACAGACTTTTGGAAAGAACTGTATTTACAAGAATGTGAGTGGGAGCACTACAGCATTTCTGATAAGTATATGTGAATGACATATTATTAATTGGAAATGATGTAGAATTTTCTGGAAAGCATAAAGGAGTGTTTGAAAGGAGTTTTTTTCAAAGAAAGACCTCGGTGAAGCTGCTTACACATTGAGCATCAAGATCTATATAGATAGATCAAGACGCTTGATAAGTTTTTCAATGCGTACATACCTTGATAAATTTTTGAAATAGTTCAAAATGGAACAGTCAAAGAAAGAGTTCTTGCCTGTGTTGTAAGGTGTGAAGTTGAGTAAGACTCAAAAACCCGACTATGGCAGAAAATAGAAAGAGGATGAAAAGTCATTCCCTATGCCTCAGTCATAGGTTCTATAAAGTATGATATGCTGTGAACTAGACCTATTGTATACCTTGCTCTGTGTTTGGCAAAGGAATACAATTTTGATCTAATAGTAGATCACTGGACAGCGGTCAAGAATATCCTTAGTGAGGACTAAGGAGATGTTTCTTGATTATGGAGGTGATAAAAGAGCCTGTCGTAAAAGTTACAACGATGCAAGCTTTTACACCAATCCAGATGACTCTAAGGGCGTGTTCTGAATCTCTCTAGCTTCTCAAAACTTCACAAATCCAGCTTCTTGAGCTAGCTTCTCACTTCACCTGGCTATTCTGATGCGTTCGGCTTGCTTGGCAGCTTCTCCCAGCCATTCCGATGCGTGCGGGCGGGTTGTTGCGGGGAATAGGAGCCACACGACTGTGTGAATCGTTTTTCATGACTTGGCGGTGGCATCCTCGCTGTAAATACGCTGGAATTCTCGCTTCTCCGGTTCGTGAAGCTGGCAAAAGGCTGCTTCAATATTTTGCACTAGACGCCCGCATCGCTCCGCGAAGCCCACTCCGTGGAGCTCAGACGTTCGGTCTAGCTTCGCTCGCGGAATTGGAGAAGCCTGGAGCGGGAGGAGTTCAGAACACGCCCTAAGTCTCAATCTGGATACATATTAAAAGTGGGAGCAATTAGTTAGAGTAGCTTCGTGCAGAGCATTGTGGACATAGAATATTTGCGAAATACATACGGCTCTGAATATGACAGACCCGTTGACTAAGCTTCTCTCACGAGCAAAACATGATCATACCTTAGTACTCTTTTGGGTGTTAATCACATAGCGATGTGAACTAGATTATTGACTCTAATAAACCCTTTGGATGTTGATCACATGATGATGTGAACTATGGGTATTAATCACATGCAGATGTGAATATTGGTGTTAAATCACATAGCGATGTGAACTAGATTATTGACTCTAGTGCAAGTGGGAGACTGAAGGAAATATGCCCTAGAGGCAATAATAAAGTTATTATTTATTTCCTTATTTCATGATAAATGTTTATTTTTCATGCTAGAATTGTATTAACCGGAAACATGATACATGTGTGAATACATAGGCAAACATATAGTCACTAGTATGCCTCTACTTGACTAGCTCATTAATCAAAGATAGTTATGTTTCCTAACCATAGACATGTGTTGTCATTTGATTAATGGGATCGCATCATTAGGAGAATGATGTGATTGGCATGACCCATTCCGTTAGCCTAGAACTTGATCGTTTAGTATGTTGCTATTGCTTTCTTCATGACTTATATATGTTCCTGTAACTATGAGATTATGCAACTCCCGTTTACCGGAAGAACACTTTGGGTACTACCAAACGTCACAACGTAACTGGGTGATTATAAAGGAGTACTACAGGTGTCTCCGAAGGTACATGTTGAGTTGGCGTATTTTGAGATTAGGTTTTGTCACTCCGATTGTCGGAGAGGTATCTCTGGGCCCTCTCGGTAATGCACATCATTATAAGCCTTGCAAGCAATGTGACCAAATGAGTTGGTCACGGGATGATGCATTACGGAACGAGTAAAGAGACTTGCCGGTAACGAGATTGAACTAGGTATTGGATACCGACGATCAAATCTTGGGCAAGTAACATACCGATGACAAAGGGAACAACGTAGTTGTTATGCGGTTTGACCGATAAAGATCTTCCTAGAATATGTAGGAACCAATATGGGCATCCAGGTTCCGCTATTGGTTATTGACCGAGAATAGTTCTAGGTCATGTCTACATAGTTCTCGAACCCGTAGGGTCTGCATGCTTAACGTTACGATGACAGTTTTATTATGAGTTTATAAGTTTTGATGTACCGAAGTTTGTTCGGAGTCCCGGATGTGATCACGGACGTAACGAGGAGTCTCGAAATGGTCGAGACATAAAGATCGATATATTGGAAGCCTATATTTGGACATCGGAATCGTTCCGGGTGAAATTGGCATTTTATCGGAGTACCGGGAGGTTACCGGAACCCCCCGGGGGGTTATTGGGCCTACATGGGCCTCGAGGGAGAAGAGGGAAGGAGGCAGGAGGGGGCCGCGCGCCCCTCCCCTTCCTAGTCCGAATAGGACAAGGGAAGGGGGCGGCGCCCCCCGTTTCCTTCCCCTCTTCCTCCTCTTTCCCCCCTTCTCCTATTCCAACTAGGAAAGAAGGGAGTCCTACTCCCGGTGGGAGTAGGACTCCCCCCTTGGCACGCCCTCCTTGGCTGGCCGCCTCCCCCCCCTGGCTCCTTTATATACGGGGGCGGGGGGGGCACCCCATGGACACACAAGTTGATCTACGGATCGTTCCTTAGCCGTGTGCGGTGCCCCCCTCCACCATATTCCACCTCGGTCATATCGTTGCAGAGTTTAGGCGAAGCTCTGCGCCGGTAGAGCATCATCATCGTCCCCACGACGTCGTGCTGACTGAACTCATCCCCGAAGCTTTGCTGGATCGGAGCCCGGGGATCCTCATCGAGCTGAACGTGTGCTGAACTCGGAGGTACCGTACGTTCGGTGCTTGGATCGGTCGGATCGTGAAGACGTACGACTACATCAACCGTGTTGTGCTAACGCTTCCGCTTACGGTCTACGAGGGTACGTGGACAACACTCTCCCCTCTCGTTGCTATGCCATCACCATGATCTTGCGTGTACGTAGGAAATTTTTTGAAATTACTACGTTCCCCAACAAAAAAAGCTATAGATATTTGGCAGGTGAAAGCTAGGAGGTTTAGGAGGTTTGCTAAAGGGTGGAGTAGGAACATTGAGGCTGAGCTTAGAAAGCATAAAGCCAGCCTCACTCAAGAGTTTGACTCACTAGATGTTAGGGCTGAAACTAAGCAGTTATCTGATTCTGAGGTTGATAAGATGAAAAAGATACTGCAAGAGCTTCAGCAAATTTGGCTGAAAGATGAAATTAAAGCCAAACAAAGATCTAGAGATAAGGATATTTTAGAAGGTGATAGGAATACTAAATATTTTCAAGTTGTAGCCAACCAGAGGAGAAGGAAGACCCTGATCCATTCACTAGAAGGCCCTAATGGCACTGTTAGTGACACTAAAGACATGCTAGACATTGCCACCTCTTTTTATAAAGATCTTTTTTAAAAAGAAAATAGAAAAGGGTTTAGAGTCAGTAGGGATTTTTTCTCAGAAGGAGAAAAAGTCAAATATGAAGACAATCTATCCCTCCAAGCCCCCTTTACTGAGGAAGAGGTAAAAGAGGCCATTTTTGGATCTTACTCAGATGGAGCTCCTGGCCCTGATGGCCTCTCTTTCCTCTTCCTACAACAGTTCCGGGAGATTTTGAAGGAAGATGTTATGGCCCTCTTCAAAGATTTCTATGAGGGGGAGCTTGACATATATAGACTTAACTTTGCTACTATCACACTAGTACCTAAGGAGAAAGATGCTTCTAGCATGAAAAAGTTTAGGCCAATTAGTCTCTTAAATTGTATTTTCAAAACTTTTACAAAGGTTCTGACTAACAGACTAGCCAAACTAATGAACATCCTTACTTCTAGCAACCAGTCTGCCTTCATAAAAGGCAGATTTATTTTAGAGAGTGTAGTTACAGCACATGAGGTGCTGCACTCTACTGTCCATTCTAATAATTCTGGTGTAGTGATTAAACTAGATTATGAGAAAGCCTTTGACAAGGTCAATCTAGACTTCTTGTATGAGGTGCTGGAGAAAAGAAACTTTGGCCCTAGATGGATAAATTGGATTAAACAAATTACTCAATTAGGCTCTATTGGTGTAAAAATTAATGGTATAGAAGGGAATTTCTTTACTACTAGTAAAGGGCTTAGACAAGGTGACCCTGCCTCCCCTTTGTTGTTTAACCTTGTGATAGATGTGCTAACCAGGATGCTAATGAAAGCTGCATCTCATGACCTTGTGAAAGGATTGTGCTCTGATCTCATCCCGGGGGGGTCATCTGCTTGCAATATGCAGATGACCCAATCCTTTTCCTTGATAACGACATTGAAAAAGCAGCTAAGCTTAAAACTATTTTAACCTGTTTTGAGAATGTTTCTGGTATGAAGATTAACTATTCAAAGAGTGAGATCATACCATTAGGGCTTCCTGAAGGGGAAATTGAACCCTTCCAACACATCATGGGCTGTACTGTGGGTACATTCCCCATAAAATATCTAGGTATACCACTTCACTACGACAAGCTTAGAAGAGAGGACATTCAACCTCTTATAGATAAAATCCTGAAAAGAATGGCAGGGTGGAGGGGCAAGTTACTCTCCTACTCTGCTAGAATTGTTTTGATCAAAACATGCCTTGCAAGTATACCTGTTTACCTGCTCTTTTTTTTAAATTCCCTAGATGGGCACTTGACTTGATCAATAGTCAACTTGCTCATTGCCTTTGGAGTGACTTTGAGGGGAACAGGAAGTTGCACCTTGCTAACTAGCATCTAGTTTGTATGAAGACGGAGTATGGGGGTTTAGGTATCCCAAACATTAAAGATGTTAACATGTGCCTCTTGGGCACCTGGGTGAGAAGATACACACAAGATGGAGGGAAAATCTGGAGAGATATAATTGATAATAAGTACATTAAAAAGAACCCAAACATCTTTGCTACTAGCACCCAAAATGCCTCCAAATTTTGGCAGGGTGTTATGTGGGCTGCTAAAGCTCTGAAGTTTGGCTATAGATGGCAAATAGGAGATGGTACTAAAATTAGACTTTGGGAGGATATTTGGTTTGGCACACCCCCCTTGTCAGTGCAGTTCTGGCCATTGTACACGATCTGCCATCAGCAGGGGGTGACTGTGGCTGAAACCTGGGATGGCACAAATATTAAATTGACATTTAGGAGGACTTTCTCAGCTGCCATGATGGAAGATTGGTACTGCCTAGAGCAGATAATAAGGAACACGGTGCTCTCTGATGGAGAGGACTCTTTGATCCGGCAGTATGCGAATAATGGGGTTTACGCCACTAGTTCTCTTTATAATGTGATTAACTTTCGAGGTGTGCAGCCTGTTTTCATACCTTCTGTATGGACTATAGTAGTCCCACCACACATACAAGTTTTCCTATGGTTGCTTTCTCATAATAAACTGATGACTAAAGATAATCTTTTTAAAAGAGGCATTGTAAAAACCCCATAGTGCTTATTTTGCAATGAGCATGAAACAGTAGACCATCTGCTTTTCCACTGTGTAGTGGCTAAGCAGCTCTGGATAGATGTCTCTGATATCTTCTCTCTTGAGTTAGGTACCACTTACCTATCAGTGGCCAGATATTGGCCAGCACAAAAAAAGCACTTGGTCTTAAATTCAGTATGTGCTTGTGTAATGTGGTGCATTTGGAAGTTTAGAAACTCCATGATTTTCAATAATGTGATGTGGTCTGACCTTAAACAAATTTGGTGGCAGATCCATCTGACCCTCAAGAGGTGGTTGATCCTTTTCAAGGACTCCCAGCTGGAAAATATGAATCTCATGTTGCAGAAGATAGCATTAAAACTCACTTCCCCTTTCCTGCTGACAAATGGGTGAATGATGGCTTGGACACTGAAGGTGTTCCGAGCCTAAGTTCACTCACAGAAATGTCGCTGGGAACGGGAGAGGGGAGACCTGGTAAGCTGTCAAAGGAACGCTGCTCACCTCCTGGAAGCCCTGAGAGAAGCTTCAAGACCATGCCTGCGCTCAGCCCCATCACTCCACTAGAGTTGCCGCTGTCTCCAATCCAAGCGATCAAGAGAATCAAAAGTGGCGGGTATCACAAGGTGATGGAGATAGGGGCGCAGATGAACTGCAATGAGGCGGCGCTGGAGTTCTAGGACCCAGCCCTGGTCATGGTATGGAGCGAAAAAAAAGGGAAGAAGTTATGGCCTGTAATGTATTTGCACTTAAGAGGCTGCAGTCCTCGCCAATTTCCTATTTCCTAAGTATGGTAGAACTTAAGAGTTTTGTAAGAACAGATCCTGCTCTGGTTTCGTTTTGAATGAAAAATGGAATGGGGGGGGGGGGGGGTGTTTTGCCGTACTGTTAGTCTAAAAAATTACCATGCTTGCAAACTAAATATTTTGCCAATGTAAACTTCCATGAAAACAAACTCACTAGCGACCTCAGCCCATAAAAGGAAGAAAAGCTCTAAGGCCCATAAAAGGCCGAAACCTCAGCTCCACACACCACTCACTCACTGGCTCCATCGGAAATATCTTCCTCGCCGCCGGCGGTGTCGCCGCCGCCGCCATGCTCCATCTCCGGCAGCGCATCGTTTCCCATATCATCTCCTCCGCCGCCACCTCTGCCGTCTCCTGCTCCGCCACCTCTGCCATCTCCTCACTCCGCCGCCTCCTCTGCGCAGCCGCCGCCCCCGTTTCCCCGAACCCCAGTGGATTCGCCGTCGAGGACTACCTCGTCGACAGCTGCGGCCTCACCCGATCCCAGGCCATCAAGGCCTCCACGAAGCTCTCCCACCTCAAGTCCCCCGCCAACCCCAACGCCGTCCTCGCCTTCCTCTCCGGCCTCGGCCTCTCCAGCTCCGATGTCGCCGCCGTCGTGGCCAAAGACCCGCTTTTCCTCTGCGCCGGCGTGGAGAGAACCTTGGTCCCCGTCGTCGACGGCCTCACGGACCTCGGGCTGTCGCGTTCCGAGATTGGCGGCCTCGTCTCGCTTGTCCACTGCCGCTTCCGCTCCAGAGCCATCGTCCCTAAGCTGCGCTACTACCTGCCCCTCTTCGGCTCATTCGAGAACTTGCGCCGGCTGCTCAAGAAGGATCAATCCAAGCTTCTCTCGAGCGACCTTGACAAGGTGCTCAAGCCCAACATTGTGTCCCTGCAGGAGTGCGGGTTAGGTGCTTGTGATATTGCCAAGCTGTGTATCAGTGCGCCGATGATACTGGGAACTAACCCGGAGCGCATCCGGGCAATGGTGGCATGTGCTGAAAGATTAGGTGTGCGCCGCGGCTCCGGTATGTTCAGGGAAGCGCTGAAGGCTGTCGCGTTCCTCAGTGAGGAGAAGATCGCCGACAAAGTGGATTATTTGAAGAATATGTTCAAGTGGTCCGATACTGAGGTGGCCATTGCTGTGCGCAAGGCTCCAATGTTGCTGACCAAGTCTAGAGAGATGCTTAGGCGCAAGTCTGAGTTCCTGATATCTGAAGTGGGGTTGGAACCGGTGTATATTGCTCATCAGCCGGTCATGATCTCTTATAGCCTGGAGGGCCGGCTCAGGCCTCGATACTATGTTTTGAAGTTTCTCAAGGAAACTGGATTGGTAGACCGCCACCGGGGCTTCTATAATGTGCTCACGAAGACCGAGAGGAATTTCGTGGACAAGTACATATGCCCTCACAAGGAAGCTGCGCCACACCTCGCTCAAGACTATGCAACCGCTTGCAAAGGGGAGGTGCCAACTAATTTCAGATTTTTACTTGAACCAAAAGTGGGCTGAGGAAATTGGTTACTATGTATTGCACAACAAAGTTTTCACTATGCATGGTAAAGCTGGTAGTTCCTGTTTTGGGGTTCTTTGCCAAACTAGATGTTGATTGTTTTCTGTAGTATGCCTGTGACATGCCAGTTTGGTCATTGGTAAATGCTAACTCCTATGAAACTGTTAATTTTGTTCCTGACCCCTGATATGTTGATGTTGTCATTCCTTTGAGAAGATGTTTGTGCTTTCCTGATAATTTTATTCCTGAACCCCAAAAGTCTAGTTATATTTTCCTAAATCATGGTTGAGTGAAATATGTGTTCAGATTTTAAGAGTGATCTGGGAAGTGGGATTTGCCTGCATTCCTCTTTTCAGATACTTGGACATGAGCCAACGCAGCCTGCCAAGATGGTGCTCAGTGAGATCAAACTCCTTACACATAAGAGCATGTGGCATAAACTCTGCTTGCTATTTTTTTTTGAGAATTACTCCCTCCGTTCCAAAATAGATGACCCAACTTTATACTAATTTTGTACTAAAGTTAGTACATAGTTGAGTCATCTATTTTGGAACGGAGGGAGTACTCGTCAAATTATCTGCTAGATATAATTTTTATTAGTAAGAAATCAATCTATTTTAATGTGATTTAGATATGCTTCTTATGGTCATTGGTTGATTTCGTTACTGAAATCTGCACATGCTTTCTTTGTATCATTAATTGATGTCATCAGTTCAATTCATGCCTTACAGTACGTGTTCATAGCTGCAGAACTATAGGGAGTTCCATCCAATAGTTTGTAAACTACTGGAACAATATCATGTTAAAAATTAGTGTCCTGGTTATATTTTGCCTCTTGTTTATGTGGTCCTGTTTTTCTTGTTTATGTATTCTTTGTTAGGCTCCTTTGCATTGCAATCTTGTGAATTGGTTGTCATATTGCCGCTGTTTGTGATCTGCTAACTGATTTCCATGGTGTTGCTTAATTTGCCCTGGTATTTTCTGTTGTTTCCATACAGGTTAGTCGGGAGTAGATACTTATACGAATGAAAATACTTTTTAAATTTGCTTCCATGGGAAAGTCATTGCTCAAGTAATTGTCAGAAGAGATTTGAAGAGCATAGTTTTTTTATTTGCAAGATCTTACTTAGATGTGGACTTGGAGATAGATAGCCTTGGGCATGAACTTGGAGGGTGCCTTGACTTAAATACACATGATTTAGTGAGTTCAATTATCTTACTTTTCATCTGAATTTTAATCGGCGGTGTCGATATTTGAAGATAGGCTTGAGCGTAATCAATTGGTAGTGAGGCTCGGTGATCCTTTACATACCATGCATATTTCTCAATTTGGTGTAACTCGGACACAAAAGTATGACACATTCTCTAAAAAGTTATTGATATTGATTTGTTTTTTTTTTTTGGTTTTGTGACTTGATTCCTATTTAGATCGCAGCCTCCTTGCATGCTAGAGCAATAACATGGTTTCTGATGTTCAATTCGAACTTCCTGAAGTTGTGTGGTCAATGGCTGCTGTTGATATATTTTTATTGCTTAATAACCCCAGAATGGTAGATACGCTGTTCTGAATTTTTATAGTTTCAGCTGTTGTTTGTATCTTTGAGTGGCTAGTTTCAAACTGACATCGAGATCGTTACCTGCTCATAAGCTGCAGGTACTGATTGCCATCTTCATACTGGAACTGTTGAGGTGGGAGCTATGTACCAGTTATGTTTGATTAACCATGTGTTCTGCTGTAATCCTCCAATATGTTTGCTCCGCTACCTTGCCTTAGATTTCCACTGCAGCAGCGACCATCAGACCTCGCCGGCAGGAAATTTCTATGCGTTTTGGGTATTGTGAATGGTTTTGTTCTGATATGAAACGTGTAGCCGTAGTCCTGTAAGTTTCTGAAATTGTTGCTACTTTCACACTGTCTGCTTCATGCATTGCTTCTGAACTTTATTATGATGTCAGTTCAATATTCCTTTTTGTAAATGTGATGCTGTTTCTGAAGGCAGAGTCGACATCAGCAAGCACAAGTTGAATTTATTATGGTTTTGGTCCCGAAAGTTTCTTAAATTGTTGCTACTTTGACACTGTCTGCTTCCTGCATTGCTATTCTGAACTTTATTATGATGTCTGTTCAATATTCTTTTTTGTAAATGCAATGCTATTTCTGAACATGGCCAAAGCATCTAGTCTGTGTTAATTTGCTAGGAGCACCAAACTTGAATGCAACAACATCAAGCATCAAAAAATTCAGTGCTTCAACAAATTCTGTTTAATTAGTGTGGCACATACATTTAAAAACTCTTATGAAGACTGAGATACGTAGTGATAATAAACAAAAACTCCAGAAACTAAATAAACAGGGGAAATAATGTAGTGATAATAAATACACAAGGGAAATGATACTGATGAAAAATAAATTTATGACAGAAATCAATCAAGTTACAGACTGCATTGTAACGGAAGGTTGTCTTGGGTGCACCAGGGCTGCGCTCCTGAAGGCAGACTCGACATCAGCAAGCACAAGTTGAAATTTTTTGCTGGACTCGGTGTTGCTGTTGATGAGATACACACGGATGTTCTGGAGGCAGGGCAAACATTCCATGCCGGCTGGTGCAGCGCCTCTCCACTCTGCGCAGCCGAATTCCATGGTGAGCGTCTGTACCTCGGGCATAGCTCCTACCTCGAAGCTCAGGCATGCTGTGGCATCTTCATCAGATCGGAACTCAAAGTACTCCAACGTATCCAACGTATGTACATGGATGATACGTTTCCAACGTATCTATAATTTTTGATTGCTCTGTGCTATATTATCTACTGTTTTAGGTAATATTGGGCTTTATTATCCACTTTTATATTATTTTTGGGACTAACCTATTAACCGGAGGCCCAGCCCAGATTTGTTGTTTTATACCTATTTCAGTGTTTCGAGGAAAAGGAATATCAGACGGAGTCAAAACGGAACGAAATCAACTGGAGAAGTTATTTTTTGGAAGGAAACCCACCTGATGGACTTGGACTCCACGTCAGAAGATACGAGAGGTGCTCACGAGGATGGGGGGCGCGCCCACCCCCCTAGGGCGCGCCCCCCTGCCTTGTGGGGCCCCCGTAGCTCCACCGACGTACCCCTTGCACCCATATATACCTACGTATCGTAAAACTTCCAGAACAAAAGATAGATCGGGAGTTCCGCCGCCGCAAAACCTCTAGAGCCACCAAAAACCAATCGGGACCCTGTTTCGGCACCCTGCCGGAGGGGGGAACCCTCACCGGTGGCCATCTTCATCATCCAGGCGCTCTCCATGACGAGGAGGGAGTAGTTCACCCTCGGGGCTGAGGATATGTACCAGTAGCTATGTGTTTGATCTCTCTCTCTCTCTCGTGTTCTTGATTTGGCACGATCTTGATGTATCGCGAGCTTTGCTATTATAGTTGGATCTTATGTTTCTTCTCCCCCTCTACTCTCTTGTAATGGATTGAGTTTCCCCTTTGAAGTTATCTTATCGGATTGAGTCTTTAAACATTTGAGAACACTTGATGTCTGTCTTGCCGTGCGTATCTATGGTGACAATGGGATATCACGTGATTCACTTGATGTATGTTTTGGTGATCAACTTACGGGTTCCGCCCATGAACCTATGCATAGGGGTTGGCACACGTTTTCGTCATGATTCTCCGGTAGAAACTTTGGGGCACTCTTTGATGTTCTATGTGTTGGTTTGAATAGATGAATTGAGATTGTGTGATACATATCGTATAATCATGCCCACGGATACTTGAGGTGACATTGGAGTATCTAGGTGACATTAGGGTTTTGGTTGAATTGTGTCTTAAGGTGTTATTCTAGTACGAACTCTAGGGCTGTTTGTGACACTTATACGAATAGTCCAACGGATTGATTGGAAAGAATAACTTTGAGGTGGTTTCGTACCCTACCATAATCTCTTCGTTTGTTCTCCGATATTAGTGACTTTGGAGTGACTCTTTGTTGCATGTTGAGGGATAGTTATATGATTCAATTATGTTATTATTGTTGAGAGAACTTGCACTAGTGAAAGTATGAACCCTAGGCCTTGTTTCCTAGCATTGCAATACCGTTTACGCTCACTTTTACCACTTGTTACCTTGCTGTTTTTATATTTTCAGATTACAAAAACCTATATCTACCATCCATATTGCACATGTATCACCATCTCTTCGCCGAACTAGTGCACCTATACAATTTACCATTGTATTGGGTGTGTTGGGGACACAAGAGACTCTTTGTTATTTGGTTGCAGGGTTGTTTGAGAGAGACCATCTTCATCCTATGCCTCCCACGGATTGATAAACCTTAGGTCATCCACTTGAGGGAAATTTGCTACTGTCCTACAAACCTCTGCACTTGGAGGCCCAACTGTTGGAAATATGCCCTAGAGGCAATAATAAATTAGTTATTATTATATTTCCTTGTTCATGATAATCGTTTATTATCCATGCTATAATTGTATTCATAGGAAACTCAGATACATGTGTGGGTACATAGACAACACCATGTCTCTAGTAAGCCTCTAGTTGACTAGCTCGTTGATCAACAGATGGTTACGGTTTCCTGACCATGGACATTGGATGTCATTGATAACGGGATCACATCATTAGGAGAATGATTTGATGAACAAGACCCAATCCTAAGCCTAGCACAAAGATCGTGTAGTTCATATGCTAAAGCTTTTCTAATGTCAAGTATCATTTCCTTAGACCATGAGATTGTGCAACTCCCGGATACCGTAGGAATCCTTTGGGTGTATCAAACGTCACAACGTAACTGGGTGACTATAAAGATGCACTACAGGTATCTCCGAAAGTGTCTGTTGGGTTGGCACGAATCGAGACTGGGATTTGTCACTCCGTGTAAACGGAGAGGTATTCCTGGGCCCACTCGGTAGGACATCATCATAATGTGCACAATGTGACCAAGGGGTTGATCACGGGATGATGTGTTACGGAACGAGTAAAGAGACTTGCCGGTAACGAGATTGAACAAGGTATCGGCATACCGACGATCGAATCTCGGGTAAGTACAATACCGCCAGACAAAGGGAATTGTATACGGGATTGATTAAGTCCTTGACATCGTGGTTCATCCGATGAGATCATCGTGGAACATGTGGGAGCCAACATGGGTATCCAGATCCCGCTGTTGGTTATTGATCGGAGAACGTCTCGGTCATGTCTACATGTCTCCCGAACCCGTAGGGTCTACACACTTAAGGTTCGATGACGCTAGGGTTATAAAGGAAGTTTGTATGTGGTTACCGAATGTTGTTCGGAGTCCCGGATGAGATCCCGGACGTCACGAGGAGTTCCGGAATGGTCGGGAGGTAAAGATTTATATATGGGAAGTCCTGCTTTGGTCACCGGAAAAGTTTCAGGTTTTTCCGATAACGTACTGGGACCACCGGGAGGGTCCCGGGGGTCCATCAAGTGGGGCCACCATCCCTGGAGGGCTGCATGGGCCAAGTGTGGGAGGGGACCAGCCCCAGATGGGCTGGTGCGCCCCCCCACAGGGCCCAAGGCGCAGGGAAGGGTGGGAGGAGGGCAAACCCTAGGGCAGATGGGCCCTAAGGCCCACCCCAGGTGCGCCTCCCCTCTCCCCCCTTCTGGCCGCCACCAGATGGCATCTGGGGGCTGCCGCCACCCCTGGGAAGGAACCCTAGAGGGGGCGCAGCCCCCTCCCCTCCCCCTATAAATAGTTGAGTTGTGGGGGCTGCCCAACACATGAGTTTCTTCCTCTATTGGCGCAGCCCTACCTCTCTAACTCCTCCTCTCCCACGGTGCTTGGCGAAGCCCTGCAGGATTGCCACGCTCCTCCACCACCACCACGCCGTTGTGTTGCTGCTGGATGGAGTCTTCCTCAACCTCTCCCTCTCTCCTTGCTGAATCAAGGCATAGGAGACGTCACCGGGCTGTACGTGTGTTGAACGCAGAGGTGCCGTCCGTTCGGCACTAGGATCTCCGGTGATTTGGATCACGACGAGTACGACTCCTTCAACCCCGTTCTCTTGAACGCTTCCGCTTGGCGATGTACAAGGGTATGTAGATGCACTCTCCTTCCCCTCGTTGCTGGTTTCTCCATAGATAGATCTTGGTGACACGTAGGAAAATTTTGAATTTCTGCTACGTTCCCCAACAGTGGTATCATGAGCTAGGTCTATTGCGTAGATTCTTTGCACGAGTAGAACACAAAGTAGTTGTGGGCGTTGATTTTGTTCAATATGCTTACCGTTACTAGTCCAATCTTGTTTCGACGGTATTGTGGGATGAAGCGGCCCGGACCGTCCTTACACGTACACTTACGTGAGACAGGTTCCACTGACTGACATGCACTTGGTGCATAAGGTGGCTAGCGGGTGCCAGTCTCTCCCACTTTAGTCGGAACGGATTCGATGAAAAGGGTCCTTATGAAGGATAAATAGCAATTGGCATATCACGTTGTGGTTTTGCATAGGTAAGAAACGTTCTTGCAAGAAACCCATAGCAGCCACGTAAAACATGCAAACAACAATTAGAGGATGTCTAACTTGTTTTTGCAGGGTATGCTATGTGATGTGATATGGCGAAGAAGAATGTGATGAATGATATGTGATGTATGAGATTGATCATGTTCTTGTAATAGGAATCACGACTTGCATGTCGATGAGTATGACAACCGGCAGGAGCCATAGGAGTTGTCTTAATTTATTGTATGACCTGCGTGTCATTGAACAACGCCATGTAATTACTTTACTTTATTGCTAACCGGTAGCCATAGTAGTAGAAGTAATAGTTGGCGAGACAACTTCATGAAGACACGATGATGGAGATCATGATGATGGAGATCATGGTGTCATGCCGGTGACGATGATGATCATGGAGCCCCGAAGATGGAGATCAAAAGGAGCAAAATGATATTGGCCATATCATGTCACTATTTGATTGCATGTGATGTTTATCATGTTTATGCATCTTCTTTGCTTAGAACGACGGTAGTAAATAAGAGGAGCCCTCATTAAAATTTCAAGAAAGTGTTCCCCCTAACTGTGCACCGTTGCAAAAGTTCGTTGTTTCAAAGCACCACGTGATGATCGGGTGTGATAGATTCTTACGTTCACATACAACGGGTGTAAGCCAGATTTACACACGTGAAAACACTTAGGTTAACTTGACGAGCCTAGCATGTACAGACATGGCCTCGGAACACAAGAGACCGAAAGGTCGAGTATGAGTCGTATAGTAGATACGATCAACATGAAGATGTTCACCGATGATGACTAGTCCGTCTCACGTGATGATCAGACACGGCCTAGTTGACTCGGATCATGTAACCACTTAGATGACTAAAGGGATGTCTATCTGAGTGGGAGTTCATGAGATGAACTTAATTATCCTGAACATAGTCAAAAGATCTTTGCAAATTATGTCGTAAGCTCGCGCTTTAGTCCCATTGTTTAGATATGTTCCTAGAGAAAATATAGTTGAAAGTTGACAGTAGCGATTATGCGGACAGTAGAAAGCTTATGTCCTTAATGCACCGCTCAGTGTGCAGAACCCCAAACGTCATTTGTGGATGTTTGGAACATTGGACATACACGTTTTGATAACTACATGATAGTTTAGTTATACGGTTTAGAGTTGAGGCACCAAAGACGTTTTCGAAACGTTGCGGAACATATGAGATGTTTCGAGGGCTGAAATTGGGATTTCAGGCTCGTGCCCACGTCAAGAGGTATAAGACCTCCGACGATTTTCTTAGCCTGCAAACTAAGGGAGAAAAGCTCAATCGTTGAGCTTGTGCTCAGATTGTCTGAGTACAACAATCACTTGAATCGAGTGGGAGTTAATCTTCCAGATGAGATAGTGATGTTTCTCCAAAGTCATTTCCACCAAGCTACTAGAGCTTCGTGATGAACTATAACATATCAGGGATAGATATGATGATCCTTGAAATATTCGCGATGTTTGACACCACGAAAGTAGAAGTCAAGTAGGAGCATCAATTGTTGATGGTTTGTAAAACCACTAGTTTCAGGAAGGGCAAGGGCAAGAAGGGATGCTTCATGAAATGACAAAACGGTTGCTGTTCCAGTGAAGAAACCCAAGGTTGAACCCAAACCCGAGACTAAGTGCTTCTGTAATAAGAGGAACGGACACTGAAGCAGAACCACCCTAGATACTTGGTAGATAAGAAGGCAGGCAAGGTCGATAAAAGTATATTGGATATACATTACGTTAATGTGTACTTTGCTAGTACTCCTAGTAGCACCAGGGTATTAGATACCGGTTCGGTTGCTAAGTGTTAGTAACTCGAAATAAAAGCTACGGAATAAACGGAGACTAGCTAAAGGTGAGCTGATGATATGTGTTGGAAGTGTTTCCAAGTTTGATGTGATCAAACATCGCACGCTCCCTCTACCATCAAGATTAGTATTAAACCTGAATAATTGTCATTTGGTGTTTGCGTTGAGCATAGACATGATTGGATTATGTCTATAGCAATACAGTTATTCATTTAAGGAGAATAATGATTACTCTATTTATTTGAATAATACCTTCAATGGTCTTGCACCTAAAGGAATGGTTTATTGAATCTTGATCGTAGTGATACACATTTTCATGCCAAAAGATATAAGATAGTAATGATAGTACCACTTACTTGTGGCACTGCCATGTAAGTCATATTGGTGTAAAACGCATGAAGAAGCTCCATGTTGATGGATCTTTGGACTCACTCGTTTTGAAAAGTTTTGAGACATGCGAACCATGTCTATTGGTGTATACGCATGATAAAACTCCATGCAGATGGATCGTTTGGACTCACTTGATTTTGAATCACTTGAGATATGCAAATCATACCACATGGGCAAGATGATCAAAAAACCTCGTTTTCTGTAAGATGGAACAAGATAGCAACTTGTTGGAAGTAACACATTTTGATGTGTGCAGTCCAATGAGTGCTGAGGCAAGCAGTGAATATCGTTATGTTTTGTGGGGACTGATTCTCCGGGTATTAATTTCCAGAAAATGGCCCTTGTGCTCACCATCCCCAGGATAACTGTTAGCTGATGAGGCACCACCTTGATACAGAAATTCCAAGCAAAATACAAAATATGTAGTACAAGACCATTTTGGCCTGTGAGTACAACAAGTGGTTTCTAGTGGTTGATGGCGGAAGCGGTTTGTGGATCATCAGTGTCTATGGAACTCCATGTTTCCACAGGAATAGCTGACCAGGTTAACTCCTATCTTCGCGAGATTGCTATCACCGTTTGCTTAAGTTCCGGGACTGTCGGCATGGTCGCTCCTCTCTGTGCAAGAAAGATCTGGCCAAGACAATAGCCAGGGACAAGCCAGTGAGTACTTTGAATGTACTCGCAAACATTATGAACACGGGCATAATATGACAATGATGTGCTGAAAATATTTTATGCTCATGACGTCTGTCACAAATGATAAATAAAACTCTGATGCGTACGAGCATGTCAATTATGAATATGTAATAACATAGCAATATAAAAGTTATGAAATAAACAACAAACATGACACCGTCGGGCGTCTTAGCGACACCACATAAAGGGCTTTAAAAGAAATGCCATAGTCGGGCGTCTGAGCGACACCACATAAAGGGCTTTAAAAGAAATGCCACAGTCAGGCGTCTGAGCGACACCACATAAAGGGTTTCAAAAGAAATGCCACAGTCGGGCGTCTGAGCGACACCACATAAAGGGCTTTAAAAGAAATGCCACAGTCGGGCGTCTGAGCGACACCACATAAAGGGCTTTAAAAGAAATGCCACAGTCGGGCGTCTGAGCGACACCACATAAAGGGATTTAAAAGAAATGCCACAGTCGGGCGTCTGAGCGACACCACATAAAGGGATTTAAAAGAAATGCCACAGCCGGGCGTCTGAGCGACACCACATAAAGGGCTTTAAAAGAAATGCCACAGTCGGGCCGTCTGAGCGACACCACATAAAGGGCTTTAAAATAAATGCCACAGTCGGGCGTCTGAGCGACACCACATAAAGGGCTTTAAAAGAAACAATCATAGTGAGTATCCCGGAGGTAGAACCATCCCAGGGATACTCAATAATAACAATAATAACACGGGTTAGTCAACAATAATAATAATCATAATTATCACAAGTCACAGGTAGTAATTCCAGTTCTGGTTTAACAGTTTCACCTCCGAAGACCGACACTAAGACCGACACTTGACCCATCCCAGACTGCAGTGTTGGGGAACGTAGTAATTTCAAAAATTATCCTACGCACACGCAAGATCATGGTGATGGCATAGCAACGAGAGGGGAGAGTGTTGTCCACGTACCCTCGTAGACCGTAAGCGGAAGCATTAGCACAACGCGGTTGATGTAGTCGTACGTCTTCACGATCCGACCGATCCAAGCACCGAACGTACGGCACCTCCGAGTTCAGCACACGTTCAGCTCGAGGACGATCCCCGGGCTCCGATCTAGCAAAGCTTCGGGGAGGAGTTCCATCAGCACGACGGCATGGCGACGATGATGATGTTCTACCAGCGCAGGGCTTCGCCTAAGCTTCGCGACGATATGACCGAGGTGGAATATGGTGGAGGGGGGCACCGCACACGGCTAAGGAACGATCCGTAGATCAACTTGTGTGTCTATGGGGTGCCCCCCTGCCCCTGTATATAAAGGAGCCAGGGGGGAGGAGGCGGCCGACCAAGGAGGGCGCGCCAAGGGGGGAGTCCTACTCCCACCGGGAGTAGGACTCCCTTCTTTCCTAGTTGGAATAGGAGAAGGGGGAAAGAGGAGGAAGAGGGGAAGGAAAGGGGGGCGCCGCCCCCTTCCCTTGTCCTATTCGGACTAGGAAGGGAGGGGCGCGCGGCCCCCTCCTGCCTCCTTCCCTCTTCTCCCTCGAGGCCCATGTAGGCCCAATAACCCCCCGGGGGGTTCCGGTAACCTCCCGGTGCTCCGGTAAAATGCCGATTTCACCCGGAACGATTCCGATGTCCAAATATAGGCTTCCAATATATCAATCTTTATATCTCGACCATTTCGAGACTCCTCGTTACGTCCGTGATTACATCCGGGACTCCGAACAAACTTCGGTACATCAAAACTTATAAACTCATAATAAAACTGTCATCGTAACGTTAAGCGTGCGGACTCTACGGGTTCGAGAACTATGTAGACATGACCTAGAACTATTCTCGGTCAATAACCAATAGCGGAACCTGGATGCTCATATTGGTTCCTACATTATTCTAGGAAGATCTTTATCGGTCAAACCGCATAACAACATACGTTCTTCCCTTTGTCATCGGTATGTTACTTGCCCGAGATTTGATCGTCGGTATCCAATACCTAGTTCAATCTCGTTACCGGCAAGTCTCTTTACTCGTTCCGTAATGCATCATCCCGTAATCAACTCATTTGGTCACATTGCTTGCAAGGCTTATAATGATGTGCATTACCGAGAGGGCCCAGAGATACCTCTCCGACAATTGAAGTGACAAAACCTAATCTCGAAATACGCCAACTCAACATGTACATTCGGAGACACCTGTAGTACTCCTTTATAATCACCCAGTTACGTTGTGACGTTTGGTAGTACCCAAAATGTTCCTCCGGTAAACGGGAGTTGCATAATTCTCATAGTTACTAGAACATGTATAAGTCATGAAGAAAGCAATAGCAATATACTAAACGATCAAGTGCTAGGCTAACGGAATGGGTCATGTCAATCACATCATTCTCCTAATGATGTGATCCCATTAATCAAATGACAACACATGTCTATGGTTAGGAAACATAACCATCTTTGATTAACAAGCTAGTCTAGTAGAGGCATACTAGTGACTATATGTTTGTCTATGTATTCACACATGTATCATGTTTCTGGTTAATACAATTCTAGCATGAATAATAAACATTTATCATGATATGAGGAAATAAATAATAACTTTATTATTGCCTCTAGGGCATATTTCCTTCAGTCTCCCACTTGCACTAGAGTCAATAATCTAGATTACATAGTAATGGTTCTAACACCCATGGAGTCTTGGTGCTGATCATGTTTTGCTCGTGAGAGTGGCTTAGTCAACGGGTCTGCAACATTCAGATCCGTATGTATCTTGCAAATCTCTATGTGTCCCACTTGGACTTGGTCCCGAATGGAATTGAAGCGTCTCTTGATGTGCTTGGTCCTCTTGTGAAATCTGGATTCCTTTGCCAAGGCAATTGCACCAGTATTGTCACAGAAGATTTTCATTGGTCCCGATGCACTAGGTATGACACCTAGATTGGAAATGAACTCCTTCATCCAGACTCCTTCATTTGCTGCTTCCGAAGCAGCTATGTACTCCGCTTCACATGTAGATCCCGCCACGACGCTTTGTTTAGAACTGCACCAACTTACAACTCCACCGTTTAATAAAAACACGTATCCGGTTTGCGATTTAGAATCGTCCGGATCAGTGTCAAAGCTTGCATCGACGTAACCATTTTCGACTAGCTCTTTGTCACCTCCATATACGAGAAACATATCCTTAGTCCTTTTTCAGGTATTTCAGGAGGTTCTTGACCGCTGTCCAGTGATCCACTCCTGGATTACTTTGGTACCTTCCTGCCAAGCTTATTGCTAAGCATACGTCAGGTCTGGTACACAGCATTGCATACATTATAGAGCCTATGGCTGAAGCATAGGGAACATCTTTCATTTTCTCTCTATCTTCTGATGTGGTCGGGCATTGAGTTTGACTCAACTTCACACCTTGTAGTACGGGCAAGAACCCTTTCTTTGCCTGATCCATTTTGAACTTTTTCAAAAATTTATCAAGGTATGTGCTTTGTGAAAGTCCTATTAAGCGTCTTGATCTATCTCTATAGATCTTGATGCCCAATATGTAAGCAGCTTAACCGAGGTCTTTCATTGAAAAACTTTTATTCAAGTATTCCTTTATGCTATCCAGAAATTCTATATCATTTCCAATTAATAATATATCATCTACATATAATATCAGAAATGCTACAGAGCTCCCACTCACTTCTTGTAAATACAGGCTTCTCCAAAAGTCTGTATAAAACCATATGCTTTGATCACACTATCAAAGCATTTATTCCAACTCCGAGATGCTTGCACCAGTCCATAAATGGAACGCTGGAGCTTGCACACTTTGTTAGCACCTTTTGGATCTACAAAACCTTCTGGCTGCATCATATACAACTCTTCTTCCAGAAATCCATTCAAGAATGCAGTTTTGACATCCATTTGCCAAATTTCATAATTATGAAATGCAGCAATAGCTAACATGATTCGGACAGACTTAAGCATTGCTACGGGTGAGAAAGTCTCATCATAGTCAACCCCTTGAACTTGTCGAGAACCTTTCGCAACAAGTCGAGCTTTATAGACAGTTATATTACCATCAGCGTCAGTCTTCTTCTTAAAAATCCATTTATTCTCATTGGCTTGCCGATCATCAGGCAAGTCAACCAAAGTCCATACTTTGTTTTCATACATGGATCCCATCTCAGATTTCATGGCCTCTAGCCATTTTGCGGAATCTGGGCTCATCATCGCTTCCTCATAGTTCATAGGTTCATCATGGTCAAGCAACATGACTTCCAGAATTGGATTACCGTACCACTCTGGTGCGGATCTTATTCTGGTAGACCTATGAGGTTCAGTAGAAACTTGATCTGAAGTTTCATGATCAATATCATTAGCTTCCTCACTAATTGGAGTAGTTGTCACAGGAACCGGTTCTTGTGATGAACTACTTTCCAATAAGGGAGTAGATACAGTTATCTCATCAAGTTCTACTTTCCTCCCAGTCACTTCTTTCGAGAGAAACTCCTTCTCTAGAAAGGATCCGATTTTAGCAACGAAAATCTTGCCCTCAGATCTGTGATAGAAGGTGTACCCAATAGTCTCTTTTGGGTATCCTATGAAGACACATTTCTCCGATTTGGGTTCGAGCTTATCTGGTTGAAGTTTCTTTACATAAGCATCGCAGCCCCAAACTTTAAGAAACGACAACTTTGGTTTCTTGCCAAACCATAGTTCATAAGGCGCCGTTTTAACGGATTTTGATGGTGCCCTATTTAACGTGAATGCGGCCGTCTCTAAATCATAACCCCAAAACCATAGCGGTAAATCAGTAAGAGACATCATAGATCGCACCATATCTAGTAAAGTACGATTACGACGTTCGGACACACCATTTCGTTGTGGTGTTCCAGGTGGTGTGAGTTGCGAAACTATTCCACATTGTTTTAATTGAAGACCAAACTCGTAACTCAAATATTCGTCTCCGCAATCAGATCGCAGAAACTTTATTTTCTTGTTACTATGATTTTTCCACTTCACTCTGAAATTTTTTGAACCTTTCAATTATTTCAGACTTATGTTTCATCAAGTAGATATACCCATATCTGCTCAAATCATCTGTGAAGGTGAGAAAATAACGATATCCGCCGCGAGCCTCAACATTCATTGGACCACAAACATCAGTATGTATGATTTCCAACAAGTCAGTTGCTCGCTCCATAGTTCCGGAGAACGGCGTTTTAGTCATCTTGCCCATGAGGCACGGTTCGCAAGTACCAAGTGATTCATAATCAAGTGATTCCAAAATCCCATCAGTATGGAGTTTCTTCATGTGCTTTACACCGATATGACATAAACGGCAGTGCCACAAATAAGTTGCACTATCATTATTAACTCTGCATCTTTTGGTTTCAACACTATGAATATGTGTATCACTACTATCGAGATTTAATAAGAATAGACCAATCTTCAAGGGTGCATGACCATAAAAGATATTACTCATATAAATAGAACAACCATTATTCTCTGATTTAAATGAATAACCGTCTCGCATCAAACAAGATCCAGATATAATGTTCATGCTTAACGCTGGCACCAAATAACAATTATTTAGGTCTAAAACTAATCCCGATGGTAGATGTAGAGGTAGCGTGCCGACCGCGATCACATCGACTTTGGAACTATTTCCCACGCGCATCGTCACCTCGTCCTTAGCCAATCTTTGCTTAATCCGTAGTCCCTGTTTCGAGTTGCAAATATTAGCAACAGAACCAGTATCAAATACCCAGGTGCTACTGCGAGAATTAGTAAGGTACACATCAATAACATGTATATCACATATACCTTTGTTCACTTTGCCATCCTTCTTATCCGCCAAATACTTGGGGCAGTTCCGCTTCTAGTGTCCAGTCTGCTTGCAGTAGAAGCACTCAGTTTCAGGCTTAGGTCCAGACTTGGGTTTCTTCTCTTGAGCAGCAACTTGCTTGCTGTTCTTTTTGAAGTTCCCCTTCTTCTTCCCTTTGCCCTTTTTCTTGAAACTGGTGGTTTTGTTAACCATCAACACTTGATGCTCCTTCTTGATTTCTACCTCCGCGGCTTTTAGCATTGCGAAGAGCTCGGGAATAGTCTTGTTCATCCCTTGCATATTATAGTTCATCACGAAGCTCTTGTAGCTTGGTGGCAGTGATTGAAGAATTCTGTCAATGACACTATCATCAGGAAGATTAACTCCCAGTTGAATCAAGTGATTATTATACCCAGACATTTTGAGTATGTGTTCACTGACAGAACTATTCTCCTCCATCTTGCAGCTGTAGAACTTATTGGAGACTTCATATCTCTCAATCCGGGCATTTGCTTGAAATATTAACTTCAACTCCTGGAACATCTCATATGCCCCATGACGTTCAAAACGTCGTTGAAGACCCGGTTCTAAGCCGTAAAGCATCGCACACTGAACTATCGAGTAGTCATTAGCTTTGCTCTGCCAGACGTTCTTAACGTCGTCAGTTGCATCAGCAGCAGGCCTGGCACCCAGCGGTGCTTCCAGGACGTAACTTTTCTGTGCAGCAATGAGGATAATCTTCAGGTTACGGACCCAGTCCGTGTAATTGCTACCATCATCTTTCAACTTTGCTTTCTCAAGGAACACATTAAAATTTAACGGAACAACAGCACGAGCCATCTATCTACAAACAAACATAGACAAGCAAAATACTATCAGGTACTAAGTTTCATGATAAATTTAAGTTCAATTAATCATATTACTTAAGAAATCCCACTTAGACAGACATCTCTCTAGTCATCTAAGTGATCACGTGATCCAAATCAACTAAACCATGTCCGATCATCACGTGAGATGGAGTAGTTTCAATGGTGAACATCACCATGTTGATCATATCTACTATATGATTCACGCTCGACCTTTCGGTCTGCGTGTTCCGAGGCCAT
This sequence comes from Triticum aestivum, assembly GCF_018294505.1. Lineage (NCBI taxonomy): Eukaryota > Viridiplantae > Streptophyta > Magnoliopsida > Poales > Poaceae > Triticum > Triticum aestivum. The sequence goes on from NC_057810.1 coordinate 29,720,624, forward strand.
ATCTATATATGCTAGGCTCGTCAAGTATGACCTGAGTATTCCGCGTGTGCAACTGTTTTGCACCCGTTGTATTTGAACGTAGAGCCTATCACACCCGATCATCACGTGGTGTCTCAGCACGAAGAACTTTCGCAACGGTGCATACTCAGGGAGAACACTTCTTGATTATTAGTGAGAGATAATCTTAAAATGCTACCGTCAATCAAAGCAAGATAAGATGCATAAAGGATAAACATCACATGCAATCAATATAAGTGATATGATATGGCCATCATCATCTTGTGCTTGTGATCTCCATCTTCGAAGCACCGTCATGATCACCATCGTCACCGGCGCGACACCTTGATCTCCATCGTAGCATCGTTGTCGTTACGCCATCTATTGCTTCTACGACTATCACTACCGCTTAGTGATAAAGTAAAGCAATTATAGGGCGTTTGCATTTCATACAATAAAGCGACAACCATATGGCTCCTGCCAGTTGCCGATAACTTCGGTTACAAAACATGATCATCTCATACAATAAAATATAGCATCACGTCTTGGCCATATCACATCACAACATGCCCTGCAAAAACAAGTTAGACGTCCTCTACTTTGTTGTTGCAAATTTTACGTGGCTGCTACGGGCTTAGCTAGAACCGTTCTTACCTACGCATCAAAAACCACAACGATAGTTCGTCAAGTTGGTGCTGTTTTAACCTTCGCAAGGACCGGGCGTAGCCACACTCGATTCAGCTAAAGTGAGAGAGACAGACACCCGCCAGCCACCTTTAAGCACTAGTGCTCGTAACGGTGAAACCAGTCTCGCATAAGCGTACGCGTAATATCGGTCCGGGCCGCTTCATCTCACAATACCGCCGAACCAAAGTATGACATGCTGGTAAGCAGTATGACTTGTATCGCCCACAACTCACTTGTGTTCTACTCGTGCATATAACATCAAAGCATAAAACCTAGGCTCTGATACCACTATTGGGGAACGTAGTAATTTCAAAAAATTTCCTACGCACACGCAAGATCATGGTGATGGCATAGCAACAAGAGGGGAGAGTGTTGTCCACGTACCCTCGTAGACCGTAAGCGGAAGCGTTAGCACAATGCGGTTGATGTAGTCGTACGTCTTCACGATCCGACCGATCCAAGCACCGAACGTACGGCACCTCCGAGTTCAGCACACGTTCAGCTCAATGACGATCCCCGGGCTCCGATCCAGCAAAGCTTCGGGGATGAGTTCCGTCAGCACGACGGCATGGTGATGATGATGATGTTCTACCGGCACAGGGCTTCGCCTAAGCTTCGTGACGATATGACCTAGGTGGAATATGGTGGAGGGGGGCACTGCACACGGCTAAGGAACGATCCGTAGATCAACTTGTGTGTCTATGGGGTGCCCCCCTGCCCCCGTATATAAAGGAGCCAGGGGGGAGGAGGCGGCCGGCCAAGGAGGGTGTGCCAAGGGGGGAGTCCTACTCCCACCGGGAGTAGGACTCCCTTCTTTCCTAGTTGGAATAGGAGAAGGGGGGAAAGAGGAGGAAGAGGGGAAGGAAAGGGGGGGCGCCGCCCCCCTTCCCTTGTCCTATTCAAACTAGGAAGGGGAGGGGCGCGCGGCCCCCTCCTGCCTCCTTCCCTCTTCTCCCTCGAGGCCCATGTAGGCCCAATAACCCCCCGGGGGGTTCCGGTAACCTCCCGGTGCTCCAGTAAAATGCCGATTTCACCCGAAACAATTCCGATGTCCAAATATAGGCTTCCAATATATCAATCTTTATGTCTCGACCATTTCGAGACTCCTCGTTACGTCCGTGATTACATCCGGACTCCGAACAAACTTGAGTACATCAAAACTTATAAACTCACAATAAAACTGTCATCGTAACGTTAAGCGTGTGGACCCTACGGGTTCGAGAACTATGTAGACATGACCTAGAACTATTCTCGGTCAATAACCAATAGAGGAACCTGGATGCTCATATTGGTTCCTACATATTCTACGAAGATCTTTATCGGTCAAACCGCATAACAACATACGTTGTTCCCTTTGTCATCGGTATGTTACTTGCCCGAGATTTGATCGTCGGTATCCAATATCTAGTTCAATCTCGTTACCGGCAAGTCTCTTTACTCGTTCCGTAATGCATCATCCCGTAATCAACTCATTTGGTCACATTGCTTGCAAGGCTTATAATGATGTGCATTATCGAGAGGGCCCAGAGATACCTCTCCGACAATCCGAGTGACAAAACCTAATCTCGAAATACGCCAACTCAACATGTACCTTCGGAGACACCTGTAGTACTCCTTTATAATCACCCAGTTACGTTGTGACGTTTGGTAGTACCCAAAGTGTTCCTCCGGTAAACGGGAGTTGCATAATTCTCATAGTTACAGGAACATGTATAAGTCATGAAGAAAGCAATAGCAATATACTAAACAATCAAGTGCTAGGCTAACGGAATGGGTCATGTCAATCACATCATTCTCCTAATGATGTGATCCCATTAATCAAATGACAATACATGTCTATGGTTAGGAAACATAACCATCTTTGATTAACGAGCTAGTCTAGTAGAGGCATACTAGTGACTATATGTTTGTCTATGTATTCACACATGTATCATGTTTCCGGTTAATACAATTCTAGCATGAATAATAAACATTTATCATGATATGAGGAAATAAATAATAACTTTATTATTGCCTCTAGGGCATATTTCCTTCATGCAGTCCTTAACTATGGACACGGCTATTCGAATAGGTTTAATCTCTGCAGAGGGTGTACTCTTTACCCACGAGTAACGGATTACTTTAGTCCATCGGGACTAATTCCGTCTACGGTCTTTCTGTTGGAAACACACCTAACTTGCACACACCAGCTTAACTCACACGTGTCTGGAATCACCCACGACACATGTCAAGCAAACTCTAAGTGGGGAGGCTACAACCTCGACGTAACATGGGATCACAAAATTTATACCGCGCGCAAACTGGGGAAGCTATCCCCTTCGGCTACAACCGAAACACCTATGCTCCCGGACCCGATGGCATGACTACCGAATGCCTCCAGTATCTTCCACCATAGCCTCTCTGTACGGTGTGTGCTAGGAAAGGGGTTGACAACTTACCGAACCGTACCCTACTTATCGTAGAGACGAGTGGTAGTACGAATCAAGTATGGGGGTTACTGGCACAAGACTCGATCTACGGTCGACTCAGGAGGTTGTAATATTTCCTGCATGATTAGCATAACAATGCATATATTTCAAACATCAGATAGAAACATCACGCGACATACCCCTCATGCCATACCGTACACGACCGTCTCGACGGAGGATTAGGGACAAGACTGTGTCTACCCAAGACAGAGGCCTTCCCGGCTTCCCTTCCGGTATGCATGAAATACGTATGACGGTGACTTTCATCACAAATCATGTCAACTTCATTAGCATAAACTCATTAATATGTACCCATGAATAGGATCACACCGTCACATAAAATGACGCATGCACATGTCGGGGTGTTGTTGTCTCCGAGTCAAACAACACACACAAAAATTTACACCAGGGTTCAGAATGCTTGCCTTCAGGTCATGGGAAAGCAGGGTGCATTCCAAAACATCTTGAAATCTTCAGAAATCCTATTTAAAAGAATATATATGAATTAACACACAAAATAAACACAACAACAAAAGTTGTTTTGAAATTTTTTCAAATAAATCTTAAAATAAACTAGACACCATTTGAAAGAGGTAGGAAAAAGAATTAATTCATTTGGAGCTGTATTTAAAAAGATACAGCCGGTCAAAGTTTTGTCAAAACATGTTATTTAAATAAAAACAGAAAAAGAAAACGCACGTCGAAGGCGCATTTTGGAAATGCGCTTCCACTTATCCAGCGTGGACTGTGCCTGAGTCACTGACAGTGGGCCCGCCTGGCCCATTGGTCAGGTTTGACTAGTCCACTTCCCTCCTCTTCCTCCGCCCGAGAGAGGGGGCGGGACTCCGGCGACGCTCGCTGGCGAATGGCGGCACCGCTCGACAAACGGAGGTCACCCGCGGGCTCATGGGGTCGAGGCGGTTACTCCGGTGGTGGTTTCGTCCTCTGGGGTGGACGGAGCTGCCGGCGGCGAGCTCCGCGGCGGACGGAGGTCGTCGGAAAAAGTGTGATTTCGCCCGCGGTGAGTCCCGATCAAGACTGACTAGGGGGACGGACTCACGAGAGGGTGAGGGGGTTCCTGGTGGAGAGAGTGGAGAGGGGGAGGTCCTGGTGGCGCCGGAATGGCCTGGTTAGTGACGGCGGCTGGAGTTGCCGGAGAGGAAGGAGACGACCCTCTCCCATCGATCGACGGCTAAGGGGGCACGAGTGGGACGGTGTGAGGCTGCCTGCGTGCGGGTTTGAGCTCGAGGACCTCTTTATATAGGCGATGGAGGTCGGTTTGCGGCGGCCATGGATAAGCTTGCCGGCGACCGCCGTTCTGTAGCTAGGGCGACATGGCGGCGACGCGCGCTAGAGGACGAAGCTGTGGATGAGCACTCACTGTTCCAGGAGGCAGGTGGCAAGCGCCGGTGGCTTGGGCGGTGCCGACACGGCCGGGCCTGCAAGCGTCCGCTAGCTAGCCGCCACGGCCGTCCTGACGGTGGTGCTGTGGGGTGCCAGGTTGGTCGGGGTGGTGTGGCGGTGCAGGGGAACACGGAGTGTTGGCTGGGACCGGTCACGGGCCGGATTGAGTGCGGGGCGTGACGCGGCGGCTCGGGCGCTCGTGGGTGCCAAACGCCCGCTCTGGACGCGCCCAGAGCACGCCCGGGACACGCTCGACGAAATGCCAGGGCAGCCTAGAGGTCGCTGTTAAGGCTGGCAATAAACGGGTCTAGTCTAGGGTTAGCAAGGGGATCACGGGACATGGTGGTTTGGTCAGGGGCTCAAGTTCACCAAGTAAACTTGAAGTCATGCCAAATCTGGCTGTGCACCCAGGGTGTTTGACAAAATGCCAAAGGCACCTAGGTAGTTCTTGGAGTGGCCAAATTCTCCAGATCAATGTCTCCATGGATGTAAGAGAGGGTGGTGAAGTTAGTTTGCAGAAAGGAGAAACTTGCTAGTGCAAGTTTTGCAAAACTACACTTCTGGATAGGAAGTAAATGGCTTCATTACAAGGGCCAAAAGTGTTCCAAAGAGAGCATGCTCCTGGACTTAGGGGTTTTGCAGGGTTGACTACAAGCATGAGAAAGCACAAATTCACTAGAGCAAGAAATAGTAGGGTTGCAGTAGAAAACACAAGTCTGGTCCAGAATGAAAAAGAGGTTGGTTCACTCAATTTTTCCAAAGAACAACACTAGGTTTTTGCATAAGGTTGGATGGCATGCTAATACTGACATCCCATAATTTTGGTGGAGGCTCTAGGGAAGTATTTAATTGGGTTGTAGTGCAAAATTGCCCACTGGACCAGAGAAGAAAAACATGTGTAACACTCGAAATAAGCAACGAAATAATTTTATTATTACACAAAGGTGATCTAGGGGCATCACATGACATCTCCAAATTCTGGTTGGAATATTAGTTAAAGTTATCATCTGGCTGCAGTACAAACAGAGCTCCAAAAGTTAAACAAGCCATTTTAATGATTAAAGCTCAGGGTGAAATAATTTAATAAATATATCTACTGATTTAGAAATTGTTTTAATAAGATGGCATAGAAGTCTAATATTTTGGAAAGCTCCACTAGGGAAAGATAAAACTCTCTAACAATAACAGAAGAGTTTTCTTTCTGAAATCCACAGAAAGGTCCAGAATGCAAAATTTTAAAATGCCTGGCAAGATTTTAATATCAAAAACCTGGTTAAATTTTTGGGGTGTTACAATTACTAACCCCCTTAAGAAAAAAATCTCGTCCTCGAGATTTGCTAAGGGTTGTATAACAAAATTACTTTTACTTGGTCAAGAGAGCATTTTACACAAGCGGTAAAAAGAGGCTACAGTGAGAGGGCAATAAGTGGTGAATAACTACAGTGTGGTACTTGCGCTGTGCGGAGAAGTTCCACGCTTAGAAAAATGAGCGATCTCTACGCTGGACGCCATGAATTTAGAATAAATTCTAAATTCTACAATACGCTGGTTGTACCCGAGAGCACAGTGCTCCCTCTGGCTGACAGGTGGGACCGGGGCCCACTGTTAGTCTCTCCTTCTTCCTCTGGCTCTCTCTCTTCTTCCTCTCTCCCGCGCTTTCCCGACTTTCTCCACCGTCGACATCTAGCGTGTAGGGCATCTAGGCCGTACTGCGGTAGTGCGCGGCGTGCTTGCTGCCGGTGCAGTGTGCACTCACCTCGCGGGCCAGTGCGCTGTCGGCACTGCTCGCGGATTCACCTCCGAACACCGGCGATCGGGTGACGAGCGGCGCTGGTGGACTTCGCCCACCGTACACCGATCTCAAGCTATAAAATGACCGCGGTGCTCCTTCTTCACCCTCGCACCTGGCCTCGCTTCGCCTCCTCCTTCTCCTCCATTACGGCTCACCGGAGCTCGAGACGAGGCTCTAATGGCGGGGAAGGTGCCGGACTGGTACGTGATCCTGGTGTATGGAGGGCTGGCGGCAGTGCTGGGGCTCTTCGTGCTCCTGTGCGCGATGATCTATGATGATCGTTGTGATGCTGCCGCTCGGGTGCTGGCTCTCCGCGGTGGCAGTGATCACGAGGATTAGGCGTAATTCGGGTGTTAACCGTTATCGGTGTGCTGGAGGTGGATAGTATCCGGATGATTATCCGCTAATCTCTCCCTTGGAGGCACGTGGAGTGCTTAGAAGGGTGGTTAGTGAGATGTAACTTGGTTGCGTGTATTGCAAGCAGTGTAAGAGTTCGAGTGGTTGTGGGTCTGCTGCCGTGGTGCTGCGTGAATAAAAAAATAATCCATGCAGCGAGAGGATAAAAGATGGAGCAATTCTGGAAAAAGAAATCTCACTCCAGGATTTTTGCGGTTACACAGGTTACTCACGAAGAAAACCACTCACAAAGGTAGAAACTAAATACTCGACTCATCGCACAAATTCGAGGTACCATGCATGAGTTATAACGTAATAATAAATGCTCAAATAACAAATACAGTAGTGACGTCTAAAATGAGAATGGTAACTGGACAGGGTCTCGAGGAAAAGTCTCTGGCAGTGGAATACACTCCTCTTCTATCGGAGGAAGGGGATTGATCAGTCGATGTATGCGTCTCTCCGGATCGGGCCTCAGTGGTCTGCCAATGGCAATATGAGGATTCAGATCAGTGAGATTCTGGAGATAATCCATCACTCGCTGGTTCAAATGCTCTTGAGCGATGATGTACTGGATGAGGTTGGCCAGTACTGGGTCTCTCTCAATCCGCCCACCGGGAAAAGATGTTACTCCCCCGAGCGTTGCACGGCTCGGAAAGTAATAATATCCTCGCTCGCGGGCATAGGGTACTGCGGATCGAAGACGAGCAATTGCTTCGTTCGCAGCAGCTTCTATGGCCAAGCGTGGGGTCGGCATAGATTTTCCCACGAAGGAAACCTCCGTTGGATCTTGGTTGGGGTCTACGGGAGGAATGTGTACTGCTGCCCAATATTCCGAGGTGGAAGGGGTGATTCTTGACTTGAACAGCTCGTACTGGGGTGGCTGGGTAGAACCCATGGTACTGCAGGTAAAGTCCCACAATATTTTGACAAAGCTACATGGGGTTGCATCTGGGGTTCTCCGATAAATACTAGGGCTCGACATGGTAAGAAATGGTTGTGAGAGGGGTGCACGAGGTGAGGGTTGCTGAGGAAGGTCACAAGGTGGCCTTCTTATATAGCATCTGGCTGGTTTATTTATCGTGGTGAAAGGTAATAAATCTGCCAGATCACCTCCAAAGGTCGGGGTCAGTGTCAGAGATACACATATCTCATAAAGAGACGTGTTACTGTGGGTGTCGTCGGGGTTGGTTTTGGTAGCTGTGCCCGGAAAATGTGCAACTATGCGCTGACAAAATACGCAAGGCTACTATTAAAACAGAGGCACAACGACAGGCTGCGTTAATACACAAGATTACATGATTACAAAGCGGGGATACACTGAGACTCTGTACTACTCGTACGGCTTAGTCTACCTCGTTTATGTCTAAACGGGCGTGCCTGGTGGATGTCGAGGCTTCTCCACGTGTCTCACTGTTGGGATTAGTCGGAGATGGTGGAGGAACTATAGGGTCGGGGTAGCGATGATGACCATCGCGGGGATTGTTGGCCACAATCCCATTGGAGTGTGCTCCCAAAAGGTGACGAAGCACTTCTGGGGTCATCAAGACACCTTGGCCGCTGGCTGGAGCTGACCTCAGGGTCTCGATCGGGTGTCCAAATAGCACGACTGGGTTGTCGGTGTCGGACTCGGCTTCCCTACTTGTCGGGGCTCGGTGAACCAACTCTCCTTGAGCTGCGATCAGATCAATAGTGATTTGATCGAACAATGCCTCTAGTGCACTGACATAGCGCACTAGGTGCAACAATGCGGGATCCGTCTCGTGATCTCCGTTGGCAACTTGGGGTGGTCTACCATACCCTTCACGCCTGGGGTAGTAGTAGAACGAGCGACAGTTAACTCTGGGCGACAACTGCCGGAGTTGAACTATAGCTTCTCGAGCGGCTAGCTGGATGGCTTGTGGCTCGAAGGAAGTTGTTCTTCCGGTGAACCTATAGGGGCGTTCTGGCGACAGACCCCTACCGTAGATGTGCACAGTGGCCCAGAATTGGCGGTCCTTCACCGCTCATGGGTCCTTGGTACACAACATATTCTGGGGGCTCTTCTAATGCGTAGGCACGACGGGTGAGGTTTGCGAGTATGGTCACGAAACCTCCAAGATTGGTTGTTGTGGTCTCATTGTGCACTATGGGACCAGGCATTGTGGCTAGGTTGGGGAAGAGGCTGTGTTGTGCTGGGTTGAGGCTAGCGTACCCTTTTTATAGAAAAGGGAACAGAGTCTTCCTTCGCACGCTTGCGAATGAGACATTTTTGCCAACGGTCACTGGCGTGCGATTGATAGGCTAGGCTGATAGGTTGGGCACCGACTGCCAAAAGTGTCGGGATCACTATGTGGCTATCTTGCACGGGAAGCTTGGCTGGGGTTTTGGTTAGGGTCTGGTAGGTTGGTTTACCTAAGTTATCCGACCTGGCTAAGATAGGATTAGCCAATGGTCAGCCTGGCTCTGGTACCAAGTCCGTGGGGACTGATTCTCTGGGTATTAATTTCCAGAAAATGGCCCTTGTGCTCACCAGCCCCAGGATAACTGTTAGCTGATGAGGCACCAACTTGATACAGAAATTCCAAGAAAAATACAAAATATGTAGTACAAGACCATTTTGGCCTATGAGTACAACAAGTGGTTTCTAGTGGTTGATGGCGGAAGCGGTTTGTGGATCATCAGTGTCTATGGAACTCCATGTTTCCACAGGAATAGCTGACCAGGTTAACTCCTATCTTCGCGAGACTGCTATCACCGTTTGCTTAAGTTCCGGGACTGTCGGCATGGTCGCTCCTCTCTGCGCAAGAAAGATCTGGCCAAGACAATAGCCAGGGACAAGCCAGTGAGTACTTTGAATGTACTCGCAAACATTATAAACACGGGCATAATATGACAATGATGTGCTGAAAATATTTTATGCTCATGACGTCTGTCACAAATGATAAATAAAACTCTGATGCATACGCGCATGTCAATTATGAATATGTAATAACATAGCAATATAAAAGTTATGAAATAAACAACAAACATGCCACCGTCGGGCGTCTTAGCGACACCACATAAAGGGCTTTAAAAGAAATGCCACAGTCGGACGTCTGAGTGACACCACTTAAAGGGCTTTAAAAGAAATGCCACAGTCGGGCGTCTGAGCGACACCACATAAAGGGTTTCAAAAGAAATGCCACAGTCGGGCGTCTAAGCGACACCACATAAAGGGCTTTAAAAGAAATGCCACAGTCGGGCGTCTGAGCGACACCACATAAAGGGATTTAAAAGAAATGCCACAGTCGGGCGTCTGAGCGACACCACATAAAGGGATTTAAAAGAAATGCCACAGTCGGGCGTCTGAGTGACACCACATAAAGGGCTTTAAAAGAAATGCCATAGTCGGGCGTCTGAGCGACACCACATAAAGGGCTTTAAAAGAAATGCTACAGTCAGGCGTCTGAGCGACACCACATAAAGGGCTTTAAAAGAAACAATCATAGTGAGTATCCCAGAGATAGAACCATCCCAGGGATACTCGATAATAACAATAATAACACGGGTTAGTCAACAATAATAATAATCATAATTATCACAAGTCACAGGTAGTAATTCCAGTTCTGGTTTAACAGTTTCACCTCCGAAGACCGACACTTGACCCATCCCATACTGTAGTCCTTAACCATGGACACGGCTATTCGAATAGGTTTAATCTCTGCAGAGGGTGTACTCTTTACCCACGAGTAACGGATTCCTTTAGTCCATCGGGACTAATTCCGTCTACGGTCTTTTTGTTGGAAACACACCTAACTTGCACACACCAACTTAACTCACACGTGTCTGGAATCACCCACGACACCTGTCAAGCAAACTCTAAGTGGGGAGGCTACAACCTCGACGTAACATTGGATCACAAAATTTATACTGCACGCAAACTGGGAAGCTATCCCCTTCGGCTACAACCAAAACACCCATGCTCCCGGACCCGATGGCATGACTACCGGATGCCTCCAGTATCTTCCACCACGGCCTCTCTGTACGGTGTGTGCTAGGAAAGGGGTTGACAACTTACTGAACCGTACCCTACTTATCGTAGAGACGAGTGGTAGTACGAATCAAGTATGGGGGTTACTGGCACAAGACTCGATCTACGGTCGACTCAGGAGGTTGTAATATTTCCTGCATGATTAGCATAACAATGCATATATTTCAAACAACAGATAGAAACATCACGTGACATACCCCTCATGCCATACCGGACACGACCGTCTCGACGGAGGATTAGGGACAAGGCCGTGTCTACCCAAGACAGAGGCCTTCCCGGCTTCCCTTCTGGTATGCATGAAAGACGTATGACAGTGACTTTCATCACAAATCATGTCAACTTCATTAGCATAAACTCATTAATATGTACCCATGAATAGGATCAGACGCTCGCATAAAATGACGCATGCACGTGTCGGGGTGGTGTTGTCTCCGAGTCAAACAACACACACAAAAAATTTACACTAGGGTTCAGAATGCTTGCCTTCAGGTCATGGGAAAGCAGGGTGCATTCCAAAACATCTTGAAATCTTCAAAAATCCTATTTAAAAGAATATATATGAATTAACACACAAAATAAACACAGCAACAAAAGTTGTTTTGAAATTTTTTCAAATAAATCTTAAAATAAACTAGACATCATTTGAAAGAGGTAGGAAAAAGAATTAATTCATTTGGAGCTGTATTTAAAAAGATACAGCCGGTCAAAGTTTTGTCAAAAACCTGTTATTTAAATAAAAACAGAAAAAGAAAACGCACGTCGAAGGCGCATTTTGGAAATGCGCTTCCACTTATCCAGCGTGGACTGTGCCTGAGTCACTGACAGTGGGCCCGCCTGGCCCACTGGTCAGGTTTGACTAGTCCACTTCCCTCCTCTTCCTCCGCCCGAGAGAGGGGGCGGGACTCCGGCGACGCTCGCCGGCGAACGGCGGCACTGCTCGACAAACGGAGGTCACCCGCGGGCTCAGGGGGTCGAGGCGGTTACTCCGGTGGTGGTTTCGTCCTTTGGGGTGGACGGAGCTGCCGGCGGCGAGCTCCGCGGCGGACAGAGATCGTCGGAAAAAGTGTGATTTCGCCCGCGGTGAGTCCCGATCAAGACTGAGTAGGGGGACGGACTCACGAGAGGGTGAGGGGGTTCCTGGTGGAGAGAGTGGAGAGGGGGAGGTCCTGGTGGCGCCAGAATGGCCTGGTTAGTGACGGCGGCTGGAGTTGCCGGAGAGGAAGGAGACGACCCTCTCCCATCGATTGACGGCTAAGGGGGCACGAGTGGGACGGTGTGAGGCTGCCTGCGTGTGGGTTTGAACTCGGGGACCTCTTTATATAGGCGATGGAGGTCGGTTTGCGGCGGCCGTGGATAAGCTTGCCGGCGACCGCCGTTCTGTAGCTAGGGCGACGTGGCGGCGACGCGCGCTAGAGGACGAAGCTGTGGATGAGCACTCACTGTTCCAGGAGGCCGGTGGCAACCGCCAGTGGCTTGGGCGGCGCCGCCACGGCCGGTCCTGCAAGCATCCACCAGCTAGCCGCCACGGCCGTCCTGACGGTGGCGCTGTGGGGTGCCAGGTTGGTCGGGGTGGTGTGGCGGTGCAGGGGAACACGGAGTGTTGGCTGGGACCGGTTACATGCCGGATTGAGTGCGGGGCGTGACACGGCGGCTCAGGCGCTCGTGGGTGCCAAACGCACGCTCTGGACGCGCCCAGAGCACGCCCGGGACACGCTCGACGAAATGCCAGGGCAGCCTAGAGGTCGCGGTTAAGGCTGGCAATAAACAAGTCTAGTCTAGGGTTAGCAAGGGGATCACGGGACATGGTGGATTGGTCAGGGGCTCAAGTTCACCAAGTAAACTTGAAGTCATGCCAAATCTGGCTGTGCACCCAGGGTGTTTGACAAAATGCCAAATGCACCTAGGTAGTTCTTGGAGTGGCCAAATTCTCCAGATCAGTGTCTCCATGGATGTAAGAGAGGGTGGTGAAGTTAGTTTGCAGAAAGGAGAAACTTGCTAGTGCAAGTTTTGCAAAACTACACTTCTGGATAGGAAGTAAATGGCTTCATTACAAGGGCCAAAAGTGTTCCAAAGAGAGCATGCTCCTGGACTTAGGGGTTTTGCAGGGTTGACTACAAGCATGAGAAAGCACAAATTCACTAGAGCAAGAAATAGTAGGGTTGCAGTAGAAAACACAAGTCTGGTCCAGAATGAAAAAGAGGTTGGTTCACTCAATTTTTCCAAAGAACAACACTAGGTTTTTGCATAAGGTTGGATGGCATGCTAATACTGACATCCCATAATTTTGGTGGAGGCTCTAGCGAAGTATTTAATTGGGTTGTAGTGCAAAATTGCCCACTGGACCAGAGAAGAAAAACATGTGTAACACTCGAAATAAGCAATGAAATAATTTTATTATTACACAAAAGTGATCTAGGGGCATCACATGACATCTCCAAATTTTGGTTGGAATATTAGTTAAAGTTATCATCTGGCTGCAGTACAAACAGAGCTCCAAAAGTTAAACAAGCCATTTTAATGATTAAAGCTCAGGGTGAAATAATTTAATAAATATATCTACTGATTTAGAAATTGTTTTAATAAGATGGCATAGAAGTCTAATATTTTGGAAAGCTCCACTAGGGAAAGATAAAACTCTTTAACAATAACAGAAGAGTTTTCTTTCTGAAATACACAGAAAGGTCCAGAATGCAAAATTTTAAAATGCCTGGCAAGACTTTAATATCAAAAACCTGGTTAAATTTTTGGGGTGTTACATGTTCTTACTTCACAGATGATTCGAGTAGATGTTTAGTATATTTACTTGATGAAACACAAGTCTGAATTATTGAAGGGTTCAAGTAATTTTAGAGTGAAGTTGAAGGTCACTGTGACAAGAGGATAAAATGTCTATGATATGATCATAGAGATGAGTATCTGAGTTACAAGCTTTGGCACGCAATTAAGACATTGTGGAAATTGTTTCACAATTAATACCGCCTGGAACACCATAGTGTGATGGTGTGTCCGAACATCATAGTTACACCCTATTGGATATGGTGCGTACCATGATATCTCTTATCGAATTACCACTATCGTTCATGGGTTAGGCATTAGAGACAAGCGCACTCACTTTAATAGGGCACCACATAATTCCGTTGAGACGACACCGAACTATGGTTTGGAGAAACCTAAGTTGTTGTTTCTTAAAAGTTTGGGGCTGCGACGCTTATGTGAAAAAGTTTCAGGTTGATAAGCTCGAACCCAAAGCGGATAAAATGCATCTTCATAGGACACCCAAAACAGTTGGGTATACCTCCTAATTGAGATCCAAAAGCAATAGGGATTGTTTCTTGAATCGGGTCCTTTCTCGAGGAAAGGTTTGTCTCGAGAATTGAGTGGGAGGATGGTGGAGACTTGATGAGGTTATTGAACCATCACTTCAACTAGTGTGTAGCCGGGCACAGGAAGTTGTTCCCGTGACGCCTACACCAATTGAAGTAGAAGCTTATGATAGTGATCATGAAGTTTCGGATCAAGTCACTACCATACCTCGTAGGGTGACAAGGATGCGTACTACTTCAGAGTGGTACGCAATCCTGTCTTAGAGGTCATGTTGCTAGACAACAATGAACCTACGAGCTATGGAGAAGCGATGGTGGGCCCGGATTCCGACGAATGGCTCGAGGCCATAAAATCCGAGAAAGGATCCATGACTTTGGAAGAACTACTTGATGGTCGTAAGGCTATTGGGTACAGATAGATTTTAGAAGAAGACAGACAATGATGGTATGTATCACCATTAAGAAAGCTCGACTTGTCGTTAAGATGTTTTCCGACAAGTTCAAGGAGTTGACTACGATGAGACTTTCTCACTCGTAGCGATGCTAAGAATCTGTTGGGATTATATTAGCAATTACTGCATGATTTATGAAATCTTGCAGATAGGATGTCAAAACATTGTTTCCTCGATGTTATACTTGAGGAAAGGTTGTATGTGATACAACCAGAAGGTTTTGTCAATCCTGAAAGACGCTAATAAGTATGCAAAGCTCCAGCAATCCTTCTTAGGACTGGAGTAAGCATCTCGGAGTTGGAATGTACACTTTGATGAGATGATCAAAGATTTTGGGTTTATACAAAGTTTGTGAGAAACTTGTATTTCCAAATAAGTGAGTGGGAGCACTATAGAATTTCTGATGAGTATATGTTGTTGACATATTGATGATCAGAAATGATGTAGAATTTTCTGTAAAGCATATAGGGTTGTTTGAAAAGTGTTTTTTCAATGAAAAACCTGAATTAAGCTACTTGAACATTGAGCATCAAGATCTATGAGGATAGATCAAAACCGCTTAATGATACTTTCAAATGAGCATATACCTTGACATGATCTTGAAGGTGTTCAAGATGGATCAGTCAAAGAAGGAGTTCTTGCGTGAGATGTAAGGTATGAAGTTAAGACTTAAAGCTCGACCACGGCAGAACAGAGAGAAAGGACAAAGGTCGTCCCCTATGCTTTAGACGTAGGCTCTATAGTATGCTAAGCTGTGTACCGCACTGGAAGTGTGCCTTGCCATGAGTCAGTCAAGGGGTACAAGAATGATCCAGGAACGGATCATTGGACAGCAGTCAAAATTATCCTTAGAGGAATAAGGAAATGTTTCTCGATTATGGAGGTGATAAAGAGTTCGGCGTAAAGGGTTACGTCGATGCAAGCTTTAACACCTATCCGAATGACTCTGAGTAGCAAACCGGATACGTATAGTGGAGCAACCATTTGGAATAGCTGCAAGTGGAGCGTGGAAGCAACATTTACAATATGACCAAGAGATTTGCAAAGTACATACGGATCTGAATGTAGCAGACCTGTTGACTAAAACCTCTCTCACAAGCAAAACATGATCAAACCCGAGAACTCATTGAGTCTTAATCACATGGTGATGTGAACTAGTTTAGTGACACTAGTAAACTCTTTGGATGTTGGTCACATGGCGATGTGACCTATCAGTGTTAATCACATGGCGATGTGAACTAGATTATTGACTCTAGTGCAAGTGGGAGACTGTTGGAAATATGCCCTAGAGGCAACAATAAATTAGTTATTATTATATTTCCTTGTTCATGATAATCGTTTATTATCCATGATATAATTGTATTGATAGGAAACTCAGATACATGTGTGGGTACATAGACAACACCATGTCCCTAGTAAGCCTCTAGTTGACTAGCTCGTTGATGAACAGATGGTTACGGTTTCCTGACCATGGACATTGGATGTCATTGATAACGGGATCACATCATTAGGAGAATGATGTGATGGACAAGACCCAATCCTAAGCCTAGCACAAAGATCATGTAGTTCGTATGCTAAAGCTTTTCTAATGTCAAGTATCATTTCCTTAGACCATGAGATTGTGCAACTCCCGGATACCATAGGAATGCTTTGGGTGTACCAAACGTCACAACGTAACTGGGTGAATATAAAGGTGCACTACAGGTATCTCCGAAAGTGTCTGTTGGGTTGGCACGAATCGAGACTGGGATTTGTCACTCCGTGTAAACGGAGAGGTATCTCTGGGCCCACTCGGTAGGACATCATCATAATATGCACAATGTGACCAAGGGGTTGATCACGGGATGATGTGTTACGGGACGAGTAAAGAGACTTGCCGGTAACGAGATTGAACAAGGTATCGGCATACCGACGATCGAATCTCGGGCAAGTACAATACCGCCAGACAAAGGGAATTGTATACGGGATTGATTAAGTCCTTGACATCGTGGTTCATCCGATGAGGTCATCGTGGAACATGTGGGAGCCAACATGGGTATCCAGATCCTTCTTTTGGTTATTGACCGAAGAACGTCTCGGTCATGTCTACATGTCTCCCGAACCCGTAGGGTCTACACACTTAAGGTTCGATGACGCTAGGGTTATAAAGGAAGTTTGTATGTGGTTACCGAATGTTGTTCGGAGTCCCGGATGAGATCCTGGACGTCACGAGGAGTTCCGGAATGGTCGGGAGGTAAAGATTTATATATGGGAAGTCCTGTTTTGGTCACCGGAAAAGTTTCAGGTTTTTCCGATAACGTACTGGGACCACCGGGAGGGTCCCGGGGGTCCACCAAGTGGGGCCACCATCCCTGGAGGGCTGCATGGGCCAAGTGTGGGAGGGGACCAGCCCCAGATGGGCTGGTGCGCCCCCCCACAGGGCCCAAGGCGCAGGGAAGGGTGGGAGGGGGGCAAACCCTAGGGCAGATGGGCCCTAAGGCCCACCCCAGGTGCGCCTCCCCTCTCCCCCCTTCTGGCCGCCACCAGATGGCTTCTGGGGGCTGCCGCCACCCCTGGGAGGGAACCCTAGAGGGGGCGCAGCCCCCTCCCCTCCCCCTATAAATAGTTGAGTTGTGGGGGCTGCCCAACACATGAGTTTCTTCCTCTATTGGCGCAGCCCTACCTCTCTTACTCCTCCTCTCCCGCGGTGCTTGGCGAAGCCCTGCAGGATTGCCACGCTCCTCCACCACCACCACGCCGTTGTGCTGCTGCTGGATGGAGTCTTCCTCAACCTCTCCCTCTCTCCTTGCTGGATCAAGGCATGGGAGACGTCACCGGGCTGTACGTGTGTTGAACGCGGAGGTGCCGTCCGTTCGGCACTAGGATCTCCGGTGATTTGGATCACGACGAGTACGACTCCTTCAACCCCGTTCTCTTGAACGCTTCCTCTTGGCGATCTACAAGGGTATGTAGATGCACTCTCCTTCCCCTCATTGTTGGTTTCTCCATAGATAGATCTTGGTGACACGTAGGAAAATTTTGAATTTCTGCTACGTTCCCCAACACCAACAACGTCTACAAGAAGAAGGTTGTGTAGTAGACGTCAAGCTCTTTTCTGGTGCCGTTGCCGGGGAGGCTAGGTAAAGGGCACTCACTCACACCCCGTCAACTAAGCTCTTTTCTGGCGCCATTGCCGGGGAGGCTAGGTAAGCGAAGGTATATCTTTATATCTTGCAATCGAATCTTTTTGTTTCTTGTTTTAGCACTAGTCTAGTTTATAAAAGAAAATGACAAAAAAAATGGAATTGAGTTTGTCTCATACGCTTCATCTTTTTAATATCTTTCGTGAGTATGATGGAAAGGAAAATTGTGCTCAAGTACTAGAAGAAGAATTACATAGAATTCTTGGCATAAAATATGTGAATGATGAGCATGATTGCAATGTTGTTAGTATGAATTCCTTGAATATCCATGATGCTAATGATATGCAAAGCCACAAGCTTGGGGAAGCTATGTTTGATGGAGAGGATATTTTTTGTCCCCCAAGCTTTGATGAGCAAATTTACTATGATGAAAGCATGCCTCCTATCTATGATGATTATTGTGATGACACGTATGCTTTAAACAATAATGATAACCATGAATTTTGTCATCTTGATCTTAATTTTCAATCATATGATAGTTATTTTGTTGAGTTTGCTCCCACTATTATTCATGAGAAGAATTTTGCTTATGTGGAGAGTAGTAAATTTTCTATGCTTATAGATCATGAAAAGAATGCTTTAGGTGCTGGTTATATTGTTGAATTCATTCATGATGCTACTGAAAATTATTATGAGGGAGGAACATATGCTTGTAGGAATTGCAATAATATCAAGTTTCCTCTCTATGTGTTGAAAATCTTGAAGTTATGCTTGTTTTACCTTCCTACGCTAGTTGATTATTGTTCCCATAAGTTGTTTGCTCACAAAATCCCTATGCATAGGAAGTGGGTTAGACTTAAATGTGCTAGTCATATTCTTCATGATGCTCCCGTTATGTTTCAATTCTTATCTTTTATGTGGGCATCATTGTCATCATCATGCCTAGCTAGAAAGGCATTAAAGAAAAGCATTTGTTGGGAGACACCCCAATATTTATCCTTACTGTTTTTGTGTGTCCACATGATTATGATACTGTAGTAATCATGTTTTATAGCTTTTGTTTCAAAAAAAAGTGCCAAGTAGAACCTTTGGGAAGACTTGGGTGAAGTTTATGTGATCTTGCTGTAAAAAACAGAAACTTTTGCGCTCACGAGATTAGCTGCCATTTTTTACTGGAGAGTCCTTTTAGGTTGATTCTTTTTGCAGATGATAAATAGACAAATTCCTCATGTCCAGCAATTTATTTCATAATTTGTGGAGTTCCATAAGTATACATTTGATACAGATTACTACAGACTGTTCTGTTTTTGACAGATTCTGTTTTCTATGTGTTGTTTGCTTATTTTGATGAATCTATGAGTAGTATCGGAGGGTATGAACCATAGATAAGTTGAAATACAGTAGATATTACACAAATATGAATTTAGAATGAGTTCATTACAGTACCTAAGTGGTGTTTTTTTTCTTATACCAACGGAGCTTACGAGTTTTGTTTTGAGTTTTGTGTGGTTGAAGTTTTCAAGTTTTGGGTAAAGATTCGATGGACTATGGAATAAGGAGTGGAAAGAGCCTAAGCTTGGGGATGCCCAAGGCACCCCAAGGTAATATTCAAGTACAACCAAGAGCCTAAGCTTGGGTATGCCCCGGAAGGCATCCTCTCTTTCGTCTTCGTTCATCGGTAACTTTACTTGGAGCTATATTTTTATTCGCCACATGATATGTGTTTTGCTTGGAGCGTCATTTTATTTTGTTAGTATTTTCTTGCTGTTAGTTAGAATAATGTTTTGCATCTTTAGTTCAATAAAAAAAGTCAAGGATAGCCTTTGCCATGCTTATTTTGCTAGTTTACTTGTTGCTGTTTGAAAACAGAAAATTTACCGCTGTTGCAAAAATTCCCTAGAAAAGTCATAGAATGGTATAATGTTGAATCTTTTTGCATATTAAGATATGATAAATTTATTACAGTGGGAATTTTAGTTCATAATTTTTGGGTTCAGGGAAGTATTGATACTCTTGCATTCTTTACAGACTGTACTGTTTTGGCAGATTGCTGTTATGTTTGCATTGTTTGCATATGTTTGCTTGTTTAATGATTCTATTTAAGGATAGGAGTATTAAATATGCAGAGGCATTTAGTATGTAATGTTGAATAATAATTTTAGTGATTTTTTACAGTAGAAAATGATAAGGTTTTGTTTTGGTTTATACTAACCTATCTCACGAGTTCTTGTTAAGTTTGTTGTGAATGAAGCTTTTGATAAAAAGAGAAACCATGATATGAGAGGAATTAAGGAGACACAAAAGTTCAAGCTTGGGGATGCCCAAGGCACCTCAAGATAATATTTCAGGAAGTCTCAAGCATCTAAGCTTGGGGATGCCCCGGTAGGCATCCCACCTTTCTTCTTCAACAACTATCGGTTAGTATCGGTTGAGCCTAAGTTTTTGCTTCTTCACATGAGTTGTGCTATCCTTGCAATGTAGTTTTCTTTACCTTAGCTTGCTGTTTGAATAAAGTATCAAGATCTGAAATTATTAATTGTGAGAGTCTTCACATATTTGCATAATTATTCGACTACTCATTGATCTTCACTTATATCTTTCGGAGTAGTTTTTGTTATGGCTCTAGTACTTCACTTAGATCTTTTAGAGCACGGTGGTGGATTTGTTTTAAAGAAACTATTGATCTCTCATGCTTCACTTAGATTATTTTGGGAGTCGTTAATAGCATGGTAATTTGCTTAATGATAATATACTTGGTATTCAAGATATGTGAAACTTTCTTTTGAGTGTGTTGAATACTAAGATAAGTTTGATGCTCGATAATTGTTTTGAGATATGGAGGTGATAATATCAAAGTGATGCTAGTTGGGTGATTATGAATTTAAATAATGCTTGTGTTGAAGTTTGTGATTCCCGTAGCATGCACGTATGGTGAACCGCTTTGTGATGAAGTTGGAGCACAATTTTATTTATTGATTGTCTTCCTTATGAGTGGCGATCGGGGACGAGCGATGGTCTTTTCCTACCAATATATCCCCCTAGGAGCATGCGTGTAGTGCTTTGGTTTTTGATGACTTCTAAATTTTTGCAATAAGTATATGAGTTCTTTATGACTAATGTTGAGTCCATGGATTATACGCACTCTCATCCTTCCATCATTGCTAGCCTTTCTAATACCACGCACCTTTCGCCGGTATCATACACCCACCATATACCTTCCTCAAAACAGCCACCATACCTACCTATCATGGCATTTCCATAGCCATTCTGAGATATATTGCCATGCAACTTTCCACCATTCCGTTCATATGACACACATTACTTTTGTCATATTGCCTTTTGCATGAACATGTAGTTGACATTGTATTTGTGGCAAAGCCACCGTTCATAATTCTTTCATACATGTCGCTCATGAGTCATTGCACATCCCGGTACACCGCCGGAGGCATTCATATAGAGTCATATTTTGTTCTAAGTATCGAGTTGTAATTGTTGAGTTGTAAGAAAAATAAAAGTGTGATGATCATCATTATTAGAGCATTGTCCCAGTGAGGAAAGGATGATGGAGACTATGATTCCCCCATAAGTCGGGATGAGACTCCGGACGAAAAAAATAAAAAAAAGAGGCCATAAAAAAAGAGAAAAGGCCCAAAATAAAAAAATGAGAGAAAAAGAGAGAAGGGGCAATGCTACTATCCTTTTACCACACTTGTACTTCAAAGTAGCACCGTGATCTTCATGATAGAGAGTCTCATATGTTGTCACTTTCATATACTAGTGGGAATTTTTCATTATAGAACTTGGCTTGTATACTCCAATGATGGGCTTCCTCAAAATGCCCTAGGTCTTTGTGAGCAAGCAAGTTGGATGCACACCCACTTAGTTTCTTTTGTTGAGCTTTCATATACTTATAGCTCTAGTGCATCTGTTGCATGGCAATCCATACTCACTCACATTGATATCTATTGATGGGCATCTCCATAGCCCGTTGATACGCCTAGTTGATGTGAGACTATCTTCTCCTTTTTGTCTTCTCCACAACCACCATTCTATTCCACCTATAGTGCTATGTCCATGGCTCACGCTCATGTATTGCGTGAAAGTTGAAAGAGTTTGAGATTATTAAAGTATGAAACAATTGCTTGGCTTGTCACCGGGGTTGTGCATGATTAAATACTTTGTGTGATGAAGATAGAGCAACAGCAAAACTATATGATTTTGTAGGGATAACTTTCTTTAGCCATGCTATTTTGAGAAGACATGATTGCTTTGATTAGTATACTTGAAGTATTATTATTTTTATGTCAATATGAACTTTTGTCTTGAATCTTTCGGATCTGAATATTCATGCCATAATTAAAAAGATTTACATTGAAATTATGCTAAGTAGCACTCCGCATCAAAAATTCTTTTTTATCATTTACCTACTCGAGAACGAGCAGGAATTAAGCTTGGGGATGCTTGATACGTCTCCAACATATCTATAATTTTTGATTGCTCCATGCTATATTATCTACTGTTTTAGCCAATATTGGGTTTTATTATCCACTTTTATATTATTTTTGGGACTAACCTATTAACCGGAGGCCCAACCCAGATTTGTTGTTTCATGCCTATTTCAGTGTTTCGAGGAAAAGGAATATCAGACGGAGTCAAAACGGAACGAAATCAACTGGAGAAGTTATTTTTGGAAGGAAACCCACCTGATGGACTTGGACTCCACGTCAGAAGATACGGGAGGTGCTCACGAGGGTGGGGCGCGTGCCCACCCCCCTAGGGCGCGCCCCCTGCCTCGTGGGGCCCCCGTAGCTCCACCGACGTACCCCTTGCACCATATATACCTACGTATCGTAAAACTTCCAGAACAGAAGATAGATTGGGAGTTCCACCGCTGCAATACCTCCAGAGCCACCAAAAACCAATCGGGACCCTGTTCCGGCACCCTGTCGGAGGGGGGAACCCTCACGGGTGGCCATCTTCATCATCCCGGCGCTCTCCATGACGAGGAGGGAGTAGTTCACCCTTGGGGCTGAGGGTATGTACCAATAGCTATGTGTTTGATCTCTCTCTCTCTCTCTCGTGTTCTTGATTTGGCACGATCTTGATGTATCGCGAGCTTTGCTATTATAGTTGGATCTTATGTTTCTTCTCCCCCTCTACTCTCTTGTAATGGATTGAGTTTCCCCTTTGAAGTTATCTTATCGGATTGAGTCTTTAAAGATTTGACACTTGATGTCTGTCTTGCCGTGCGTATTTGTGGTGACAATGGGATATCACGTGATTCACTTGATGTATGTTTTGGTGATCAACTTGCGGGTTCCGCCCATGAACCTATGCATAGGGGTTGGCACACGTTTTCGTCATGATTCTCCGGTAGAAACTTTGGGGCACTCTTTGAGGTTCTATGTGTTGGTTTGAATAGATGAATTGAGATTGTGTGATACATATCATATAATCATGCCCACTGATACTTGAGGTGACATTGGAATATCTAGGTGACATTAGGGTTTTGGTTGATTTGTGTCTTAAGGTGTTATTCTAGTACGAACTCTAGGGCTGTTTGTGACACTTATACGAATAGCCCAACGGATTGATTGGAAAGAATAACTTTGAGGTGGTTTCGTACCCTACCATAATCTCTTCGTTTGTTCTCCGCTATTAGTGACTTTGGAGTGACTCTTTGTTGCATGTTGAGGGATAGTTATATGATCCAGTTATGTTATTATTGTTGAGAGAACTTGCACTAGTGAAAGTATGAACCCTAGGCCTTGTTTCCTAGCATTGCAATACCGTTTACGCTCACTTTTACCACTTGTTACCTTCCTGTTTTTATATTTTCAGATTACAAAAACCTATATCTACCATCCATATTGCACTTGTATCACCATCTCTTCGCCGAACTAGTGCACCTATGTAATTTACCATTGTATTGGGTGTGTTGGGGACACAAGAGACTCTTTGTTATTTGGTTGCAGGGTTGTTTGAGAGAGACCATCTTTATCCTACGCCTCCCACGGATTGATAAACCTTAGGTCATCCACTTGAGGGAAATTTGCTACTGTCCTACAAACCTCTGCACTTGGAGGCCCAACAACGTCTACAAGAAGAAGGTTGTGTAGTAGACATCAATGGACTCCCCGAACAATGCACATGATCGAACTTGTCTAGTAGAACGGTCTTTGATGTTGCACCACCAACACTTGGTTGGAGGGATAACCAACGACCTTGTATTTGCAACTGTGCAATCTTGCCATGTCTTCATCATTATATGCCACAATGATAAAATTATATTCTGTGCTCTTGCTTAGAATCAAATCAAACATCATATCATGTACTCTCCAAGAAAGTACCTCCCCACCAAATGTTCTTTCTTGTTGAATCAGACTACTACTAATAAGATCACTGAAATAACTTCTTGCAACATCATCCAAATCTACACCATGCAAACTAAAAACAAAGCCTTCGGCTACCCATTGCCGAACCAGGCCATCCCTCTCAATCTCGCGATCTTCTGGATATATGCCAAGGTACAAAAAAATGGCCGAAGATGAACAAGAGGATGCATGTAGCTAAGGTTTAGTATGGCCCTCACCTCTTCCAAGGCGGATGTTGGGGCAGACTTGGCACCAATAGATTTTTCTATGATCCCCATTCAACGATCTTCCTTCTTGGCTAACTAATATGCTAGATATGGAGATAATTGCAAGCGGCAATCCACCACACTTCTTGAGAATTTTAGCTGAAACATCCTCAAATTGGGGTGGGCAGTCATTTTCAAACCAAATACTCTATTGGAAGATAATCTTCTTGACTCTTGCTCTTCAAGGTGCTTCATTCTACAAATGCAGGCACAATCACTTTGACACGCCCGAACAGCTACGTTATCCAAACGTGTGGTTACCATTACTCTACTTCCATTAGAATTTTTTTGGAAAGGCACAACTAATAATATTACATGCTAGATGATCCCATAAGTCATCAACTACAATAAAGTACCTACTGCAAATTTGGCACGAGTTAGTCGTACATTATATCAGTAAGTGGTTACAAGGTGCATAGAAAATGATCATAAGTAAAATGAAGGTAACAAAGGATGATGACACACGTCAATACTAGAAAAAAGTAATACTCATATAAAGGTCATGTTTATAATCCTTAAAAAAACCTTATAGAAATCGAGAAATTCATCTTACATCCACCTACGCCGTCTCTGGGCCTGAAGCAACTTGTTGAAACCCAAGAGCTTCTAGAAGCAGCGGCTAGAGCAAACCAAAAAGATGCTAGCGACCGCGATTTGGAAGATGTTCAATACTTGTGCATAAATTCAAAAGATGTTTATGTCTGAACATTGTTCGCAAATTCGTAAAATGTTCGGGGAGTTTGATAAAAAAAATTCACGGTTTTGAAAAAATGTCATAATTTCGAGAAATGTTTGCGATTAATAAATAATGTTCCTGTTTGCGTATTTGTTCATTAATTCAAAAGTTGTTCATGTTTTCAATTTTTTTCACAAATTCAAAAAATGTTCAAAGATTTTCGTAGAATGTTCATGTTTTGAAAGAAATGATCATAATTTTAAAGAAAATCGCAATTTTTGAAAAATGGGCCAGGTTTTAAAATTTGTTCACAAAGTCAATAGATGTTGATGTTTACAAAAAGTTTAGAATTTCAAATTTTTGTTCGCTTTATTTTACAAAAAATGCTCCCACTTTCAAATTTTGCTCGGGAATTTCGAAAGATGTTTCCACTTTTAAATGGGTCTTGGACCATTAACAGAGGGGGAGTCGACGATTAAAAATTGGGCCGAATTAGAGCCCAGCGCTGAACCGAATGACAAGAACCGAAAATGGCAGCCCATTCTCACCGGCCCCCATTTCTTTCCTTCCCGACAGACCACACAAAAATACCTCCGCTGCCGCCGCCGCCACCGGCCGCCGCCGCGATGCTCCGCCTCCGAGAGCGCATCGTTTTCCATCTCCTCTCTTTCTCCTCCACCTCCACCTCCACCTCCGCCCCGGCCACCCTCCCACTCCGCCGCCTCCTCTCCGCCGTCGCGGCCCCCATTCCCCCGAGCCGAGGATTCGCCGTTGAGGATTACCTCGTCGACACCTGCGGCCTCACCCGAGCCCAGGCACTCAAGGCCTCCACGAAGCTCTCCCACCTCAAATCCCCGGACAAACCCAACGCCGTCCTCGCCTTCCTCTCCGGCCTCGGCCTCACTGGCGTCGATGCCGCCGCCGTCGTCGCCAAAGATCCGCTCTTCCTCTGCGCCGGCGTGGAGACAACCCTGGTCCCCGTCGTCAACGGACTCGAGGGCCTCGGTCTGTTGCGTCCTGGGATCGCCCGCCTCGTGTCGCTCGCCTACATCAACTTCCGCTGCAGATCCATCGTCTCCAAGATGCAGTACTACCTGCCCCTCTTTGGCTCCTTCGACAACTTCTTCCGCGCGCTCCAGCGCTCATCCTACCTTCTCTCGTCGGACCTGGACAAGGTTATCAAGCCCAATGTCGTGTTCCTGCGGGAGTGCGGGCTAGATGATTGCGATATTGGCAAGCTGTGTGTCCGAGTGCCGAGGATGCTGACCACCAACCCGGGGCGCGTCCGGGCAATGGGGGCATATGCTGAAAGATTAGGCATGCCCCGGGGTTCTGGGATGTACAGAATTGCGCTACATGCCGTCTCATTCCTCACCGAGGAGAAGATCACTGCTAAAGTGGACTACCTGAAGAAGACGTTCAGCTGGTCGGATGCTGAGGTTGTCATGGCTTTGTCTAAAGCTCCAATGCTGCTGAAGAGGTCAAAGGACATCCTGTGGCGCAGGTTCGAGTTCCTTGTCTCTGAGGTGGGTTTGGAACCGGCATACATTGCTCGTCGGCCGGTAATG
The DNA here is from genome assembly GCF_018294505.1 of Triticum aestivum. Classification (NCBI taxonomy): domain Eukaryota; kingdom Viridiplantae; phylum Streptophyta; class Magnoliopsida; order Poales; family Poaceae; genus Triticum; species Triticum aestivum. Next base: position 29,747,161 of record NC_057810.1, read on the forward strand.
CTCTATTATAGCCTTGATAATCGGCTCAAGCCCCGGTGCTATGTTCTAAAGTTCCTCAAGGAAAATGGATTGGTAGATCGTGACCTGAGCTTCTCTAGTGCACTCTCAATTCAGGAGAAGTACTTCATGGAGAAGTACATACGCCCTCACAACGAAGCTGCGCCACACCTCGCCGATGACTATGCAGCAGCTTGCAAAGGGGAGGTGCCAGCTAGTTTCAGATTTACTTGAACCAATAGTGGGCTAAGGATCACTGTGTATGGCGCAACAAAGTTTTCACTCTGCGTAGTAAGCTGGTAGTTCCTGTTTTGGTGTTCTTTGCCAAACTAGATGTTGCTTATTTTCTGTAGTATGCCTGTTACATGCTTGTTTGGTCATTGCTAAATGCTAACTCCTATGAAACTGTTAATTTTGTTCCTGAACCCTGATATGTTGATGTTGTCATTCCTTCAGAGAAGATCTTTGTGTTCTCCTGATAATTTTATTCCTGAACCCTAAAGTCTAACTATATTTTCCTAAATCATGGCCGAGCGAAATATGTGTTGCTAGTTCCATTCTATCCTGTGTTCAGATTTTAAGAGTGATCTGGGAAGTAGGATTTGCCGGCACTCCACCTTCAGATACGTGGACATGAGCCAACGCAGCCTGCCAAGATGGTGCTCTGTGAGATCAAACTTCTTCCACCAAGAAGGGCATTTGGCCTCAAACTCTGCTTTTTTTGTTTTTGTTTTTTTAGAATTACTCCTCAATTTATCTGGTAGACATCCTTTTGTTAGTAAGAAATCGATCTATTTTTAATGTGATTTAGATATGCTTCTTCCAGTCATTCGTTGATTTCGTTACTGAAATCTGCACTTACTTCTCTTTGTGTCATTGCTTCATTCCATCCAGTAGTTTGTAAACCACTGGAACAATATCATGAGAACATTAGTGTCCTGGTTATATTAGTGCTCTTTTGCATTGCAATCTTGTGCTTCGGTTGTCAGATTGCCGCTGTTTGTGATCTTCCAACAGATTTCCGTGGTGTTGCTTAATTTGCCCCTGGTGTTTTCTGTTGTTTCCATACAGGTTAAATAGGGAGTACGTACTTGTACAAATGAAAATACTGTTTTAATCCGTTAAAAAAACTGTTTTAATTGCTGCCACAGTAAAGTTGCTGTGTAGGTAATGGTCACAGCAGATTTGAAGAGCATAGGTTTTCTATTTGCATGATCTTACTTGTATATAGTAGACCTGGAGATAGATAGCCTTGGGCACGAAACTGGAGAGTGCCTTAATACACACAAGCTAGTGAATTCCACGGTCTTAATTTTCATCTGAATTTTAATCAGCGGTGTTGATATTTGAAGCTAGGCTCGGGCTTACTCAAATGGTAGTGAGGTTCGGTGATCCTTTACGTACATTGCATAAATGCAGAATGGTCGATACACTGTTATGAATTTTTAGGATTTCAACTGCTGTTTATATCCCTGAGTGGCTAATTTCAAATTCAAATCCAGATCCAGATAGTTACCTGCTCATAAGCTGCAGGTACTAATTGCCATCTTCATACTGGATCTGTTGAGTTGGGAGCTATGGACCTTGCTTTATATTTCCACTGCAGCAGTGACCATCAGACCTCGCCGGCAGGTAATTTCCATGTGTTTTGGGTATTGTGAATGGTTTTGGTCTGATATGAAACGTGTCTGTTTATTATGGTTTTGGTCCCGAAAGTTTCTTAAATTGTTGCTACTTTGACACTGTCTGCTTCCTGCATTGCTATTCTGAACTTTATTATGATGTCTGTTCAATATTCTTTTTTGTAAATGCAATGCTATTTCTGAACATGGCCAAAGCATCTAGTCTGTGTTAGTTTGCTAGGAGGTGTAGTATATTCAGGGGAGCACCAAACTTAAATGCAACAACACCCAGCATCGAAAAATTCAGTGCTTCAACAAATTCTGCTTAATTAGTGTGGCACATACATTTAAAAACTCTTATGAAGACTGAGATACGTAGTGATAATAAACAAAAACTCCAGAAACTAAATAAACAGGGGAAATAATGTAGTGATAATAAATACACAAGGCAAATGATACTGATGAAAAAAATAAATTAAGACAGAAATCAATCAAGTTACAGACTGCATTTTTAACGGAACGTTGTCTTGGGTGCACCAGGGCTGCGCTCCTGAAGGAAGACTCGACATCAGCAAGGACAAGTTGAATTTTTTTGCTGGACTCGGTGCTGCTGTTGATGAGACACACACGGATGTCCGGGAGGCAGGGCAAACATTCCATGCCGGCTGTTGCAGCGCCTCTCCACTCTGCGCAGCCGAATTCCATGGCAAGCATCCGTACCTTGGGCATAACTCCTGCCTTGAAGCTCAGGCATGATGTGACATCTTCATCAAATTGGAACTCAAAGTACTCCAAAACTGGGAACAACCCCGTATCGACCATCACCTTTTCTTGGGAGACATCCAACATGTGGATCTTGGCATCAGCCATGATGGGAAACTCTCCAAGAAAACCCATATTGACCCCTATACACACACGAATAATTATTCAAGAGAGCCTGCAGTTGTTGTGTGCTATTCCTGTTGCTTCACGATATATTACAAACAACCGAGGTGAGATGTATCGGCATCCCCGTGGATCAACAACTTGTCCACTATGCCAGTTACCTCGTTACCAGTTTTGTTCTCTTTTCTCGTTTATGTGTTCTGGCATCCCTGTGATCAAATCACATTATGTTCGGCCAGACGATGATGGATACCATAACACCGAGAGGGCCCTAAAAATATCTCGCCATCATCGGAGAAGCAAATCCCAATCTTGAGCTATCTCACTACCGGACTCGCGGTCTATGCCTACGGCCACGGGCCGTCGGCATAGGCCCCTAAGCCGTCGGCATAGATCTATGCCTACGGCTGCCATCGGCATAGACCCGTCGGCGTAGATGTCGTCAGCGTAGTCTTGTCAGACCGTCGGCATAGGGGCCTATGCCGACGGCCTGGCGTCAGCCGTCGGCATAGTATAGCTGTCGGCAGTGTTTTTCGTCTGACGGCAACGGACGGCGCCGTCAAAAGCGCGGACGAATCATGCAATGCCACGTGGCAGGTGTATGCCGACGACAAAGCCGTCGGCATATCTCTGCCACGTGGCAACCCGTGGTACTCCTGGTGGCAGGGCTATGCCTACGGCAAAGCCGTAGGCATTGATGAATCTATGCCGACGGCTTTGCCGTAGGCATAGCTCTGCCACGTGTCGTCTCCTTGTTACTCCTGGCAGCAGAGATATGCCTACGGCAAAGTCGTCGGCATAGATTTCCATCTATGCCTACGGCAAAGCCGTAGGCATAGATATGCCACGTGGCAAGCCCTGGTAACTCCTGGGCTTATATATGCCGACGGCTTTGCCGTAGGCATAGTTTTTTCCCCCTGTTTTCTCTTTTCCAATTCATTTGATAGCATTTCAAAATAGAACAATATGAAATTATGCAGAAGTATGACAGTTCATCATCTAAACATACTCAAGTTCACCACCATCATCTAAACATATTCAAGTTCATCACATCATCTAAAGATCATCACTGACTCAAGTTCATGAACATAAAAGTAGTGCAAGACATGAAACATCATAAAAGTAGGAATATGAAAGGCATGGCACGACGGCCACATGCACAGAATCATCAAGCAAGACCACCTCCACCAAAACCACCACCTCCGCCAAAACCACCACCTCCGCCAAAACCACCACCACCTCCGCCAAAACCGCCATCGCGACCACCACCACTCTGCCAGATCGGAGTGACTAGGGTCGACGGAGCAGGAGTCGAGCCACCGGTCCCCTACATGTTTCAGAAAAGATTCTAACGGTAAATATGATATGATGGTGTTGAATGAACGAGAACTAATTTGTTAGTAGTTAGGCAAATGTACTAACCGGACCATCACTGCCTAGTGCCACCCATTCATCGAACGTGGGCACGTGTGGGGGTTCTCCCGCAGGTGGTGGTGGGGGTCCCATTTGTGGTGGATCCGTGCGGTTACTCCAAGACGCCAACATAGCCTGAATGTTAGTTAAACAAGCAAACTAGAAGATCAGAAGGAATGAAAGTGCAAAAAATTAGCTTGGTTTTAAGAGGGCAAAACTAACCGTCATCATCTGACGGTTGTAATCATTGTTTGCCTTCACTCGTTTCAAGTACTCCCGCACCTCGAGATTCCTATGCTCGACAAACTCCTTATATGCCTACATAATTTAGATTGTTTCTAAGTGAGCAATGCTGAAAATAAACTGAGAATGCTAGATAGAAAAAGATAAAGAGGAAGTACTTACAGCATGCTGGCGGGCTAAGGGAGTCTGTGAACGCCCCGTACTCTCTAACTGGCTCGGGTTGGTAGCCCGAAGCTGTGTGTACGAGATCGAAGGAGTGATCAAGCCGTCGAAACACGGATACCGGCCATTCTTCTTCCCCTGGATGGCCACCACCGCCGTGTCATCGATCTGAGACTGGGCGACCTCAGCAACAGGAACATCCGGATGCAACTCCTGATAGTGATGAATGTAAGACCCCAGGTGCTCCTCGGTCTTGCCGTAGTACTGGCTCTCGCCCTCCTTGCGATGACTCCGCTCGCAGGCCAGCTTCCACGACTCCATGTCTGAGAGCGGCCTCTTCAACTTGTCCTCCTACAACGTCAAATAGAAGTTAGCCATACATAAGAACATGACGGTAAAGAAGAACAAAAATGCATCATGCACATAGATATACCTTCATGGCCTTGAAGCCCCAGTGGTTCCCGTTTCCTTGGCCGTGTGTCCCGTCGGCTCCATGGTTAGCCCGAGCCTTGATGCTCTTGGCAGCAAACTCTGCATCGGCCCGAGCCACCTATCCACCAAACTCGCCCATCCGTCATGCCTTCCATAGCACCAATGAGGAACAACCTATGCAAATTTTGGAAGCATGACATGTGAGCACGAAACATAGAGTTGACTGCTTGAAACAATGAAAAGTTAGTAATAGTTACCATCATGAACTGCTCCCTATTCAAGGTAAGTCGTGACTTCTGTGCTTGAGTTTTGGTCATCTTTTGGTGCAGGTAGTAGTGGTAGTACCGCGAGACGGCAACCCAGCGCACCTCGTACTGCAACTGACGAGCTTTCTTCTTCGCAGCCGCAAGCAAGACCACGTCGGCTCTGGCCTTGTGCTCGTCAAGAACTCTATAGAGTTGCTGCATAAACCAGAAGCAAACAAGGCATGAGTTGAGTGATTCAATGATAAACTATGAACGAAACTGAAGACAAGTGATTCAGAAGAGAACTTACCCAAAATTTGGTGATCACGGCCTTAGCGGCCGTCCCGTACTCCGCGTTGCTGCAAGCCTCGTAGTGGGCCCAGCTCGTGGCCAAAACCCGCAGCTGCGGGTCCCTGTCTGGCCGCGGGCAGAATAGGCCAGGCCAAAACTCCTTCAACAGGACAGTGATAAGGCCGTTCGGTTTACGGCCCTTTCCGCGAAGGATCCAGTTTCTGCAAAAGAATCAAATGATTGCCATGTGTACAATAAGAAAATGTTGTCATGTGTTGAAAATATGATTGAGAGGCACTTACTCTGTCCCCACAGGTTCAATGAGCCACTTGTGCTCCTCGATAGAAGGTGGTATAGGTAGTCCGGCATTACCACGCAGCTACCCCTGCGGAGCACCCGGTGGCAAGTCACCCCACAACTCGGGATCAACCTCCCCTCCACCCTCCTCGCCCTCCTCCTCACCCTCCTCCTCGGCCTCCTCCTCCTCACCCTCCTCCTTGGCCTCCTCCTCCTCACCCTCCTCCTCGGCCTCCTCCTCCTCGCCATCAGGAACATACTCCTCCTCCTCAGACTTAGAAGGTGCCTTTGTATGGGAGGGCATCGAAGAAGACCCTCCTATTTCGGACACGGCCCAGAGTTTTTTGCCCCGGCTGCCTCTCCCCCCACCTCCTCCTCCTCTAGGGGCTCTCCCCCCACCGCCTCCTCCTCTAGGGTCTCCTCCCCCGACCCCTCCACCTCCCTGTGAGGTGTCATCCTCGCGTAGTCGGGAGGGAACCTTGTGGGCTCGTCCACTCCGAGTAAGTCCTTTAAATTTACTGAGGAAACTGGTGCCGCTGGACTTGCCCATGATTAGAAAACCTGCATTGAGAAGAGAATAAACAATTAATAAGGATATCAATTAAACAAGCATACAGGAAAAACATTAATACCAGAAGAGCACATTAAGCATACTATTGTAATGATCATTAAAAGAACTTACATTTTCTAGAACCCATATGAATCATCACTATTGTAATCTATTTGTGGAGCGGTCTCGTCATCACTATCACGCATATCTTCTTCATTGTCTGACGGAGGTGGAGGCTCTTCCTCATCATCAGCGTCTTCATTTAACTTTTCAAGCATAATTATGTCTCTTTGATTCACAACTGCCTCACCATCAATCCGTGCATCGTCGTTGTTTGGGTCCAGGTCAACATAACCCAAGTCATCATCCTCATTGTTTCGGACCACGTCATCATGTTCCTCTTGATAGAACACTCCCTCGTATGTCATGGGGTTTATGTTGTAGTAATCATCATCGTTCGGGTCCGGTAGCTTACCATGCGGCGACACCTTGAACACAACTTCTTAACCCTTTAGGTACTCTTTCTGGCATGGGTAAGGCAGATAATATACTTGTGTGGCCTGGGTAGCGGCGATAAAGAGATCAGCTCCGGCATAGACGATTGATGGTTTAACTTCAACTAAACCAACAGAAGGCGTATGTCTCAGACCCTTTTTGGGGTCGAACCATCGGCATTTGAACACAGTGAGACTTAGGTGTTCGCGGCCACGTTTGAATGTAAGCTCGTATATTTTTCCTACCCTTCCGTAGTAATCTACTTTATTATCTCCTTCAGTGAAGACTCCGGTATTTATGGTTTTGGGATCAGGCCGACTGTTCTGGTGCTCCTCTTTATGGAAGCGATACCCATTCACATCATACTTTTCGCATGTCATGACGACAGGGTCAAAACCCATGGAAACCCATCTCAATTCTTCATCCATTGATTCGGTCGGATCATTTCCCTACAAGTTTAATTGAAATTATAGGGTGCATGAGTTTAATTGAAATTATAGGGTGCATGAGTTTAATTGAAAGTGTGAAAAATTACTTTCTCCATGAACCATGCAACGAAATTTTTCCTTCCATCAGCACCCTTTCAGAGAAGAGCAAGTGCCTCCGCTTCAGTAGGAGGCAGCATTCCCGTCCATTCTTCTTCAATGAATCGACTACAATAAGAAAAGCGGTATAAGAACTAGGCAAAGTGAACATAATGAATTGACTAAAAGAATGGTGCAAAGGTATTACCTCATCCACTCATCCTCAACTTCCTTGATGTTGTGCAAGATATAGAACATGACATCCTCCCACTCATCTCGTGGCATGACATAAGGTTTCGAGCATCCATCCCTACCACCTTGCCCGATGAATAGAGGCAACTTGGGTTTATACTTGGGTTCTTCTGTATTGTATCGAGACACCTTATTGCGTAACGTGGGAACATGGTCCGGATAGTAGGTTGTCCTGAGGTCTGCCACCTCCTCTAGGATAACTGCCTCAGCTATGGAAACTTCAATCTTAGCTTTGTTTCCATATTTCTGTCTCAGATGCTTGTTCTGTCTCTCAGGGCCGTACTGCCAACGATTCTGCACAGGGCCCCCCAACAATACCTCGTTCGGGAGGTGCAAAATGAGATGTGTCATCGGAGTAAAGAAGCCTGGCGGGAAGATCTTCTCTAGCTTGCATATCAACCCCGGCGCCTTCTTATGCATTTCTTTTATCTTCTCAGGACATACTTCTTTAGCACAAAGCGTGCGGAAGAAATGGCTTAACTCCGCAAGCACACGCCAGACACGCTCGGGAACATAGCCCCGAACCATCACCGGCATAATCCGCTCAATCCATACATGATAGTCATGACTCTTAAGCCCGGTCACTCTGCCCGTTGAAAGATTGACCCCCTTACTTATATTCGACGCATAACCATCAGTGAACTTCACGACGTGTTTCAGCCACTTGAATGCCTCCATCTTATGATCCTTTTTAAGTACGAAGTCAGCATCTGGCTTGAACCAAGATTTTCGACTGCCTGTGGGAGGCTGCATGTGTAGACGTGGTCTATCACAAATATTCTGTTGATCAACTCTAGCATTAACATTATCCTTTGTCTTATCAGGAATGTTGAGGATCATGCAAAAAAAGGGACTCTGCGACGTTCTTTTCGGTGTGCATCACGTCTATGTTGTATGGAAGTTTGAGGTCCTTAAAATAGGGAAGCTGCGTGAAGGGGGTAATGTGAGTCCAGTTGTGCGTCTCACCATATCCTTCAATTTTTTCCCCTTTACCATTTCCTTTGCCCTCGCCCTCGTCTTCGCCTGTGGCTTTGCCTTTGCCTTTGCCTTTGCCTTTGCCTTTCCCTTCACCGGCAGGCTTAAGAGCTTTCAGCTGAGCAAGCACATTCGCACCAGAAAATGTTGGAATCTCGTTTACTTCATGGACAACTTTGCCTTTTGTGAAGTTCTTCTTGTCTTCCCTATCAGGATGGTCTGGAGGGAGGAACTGTCGATGCAGGTCAAATGCAACATACTTGCCACCCTTCTTCAGCCAAATGAAAATCAAGGCTTGCATGCACACTGGGCAAGGCATCTTTCCACTTGTACACCATCCGGAGAACAGGGCATAACCGGGAAAGTCATGCATGCAATATTGTAGCCAAACTTTCATCAAGAAATTTTTCTGCAGATGTCGGTCGTATGTCAACCTCGGGAAGTACCAAGAATGGTGCAAATCATCCACCAACGGCTACATAAACACACTCAAATTCTTCCCCAGATATTCAGGCCCCGGAATTATAAGCGACAGGAACATGGTCTTGCGTTGCATTATGGCGCCGGGAGGGAGATTGAGCAGAATAACAAATATGGGCCAACAGCTGTATGGATTAGACGACATACCATATGGATTGAACCCATCACCTGTTATAGCAATTCGGACATTCCCAGCCTCGGCTGCTTCCTCCGGGTACTCTATATCGAATGACTTCCATGCTTCACATCCTGATGGATGTACTTTTTTTTTTGGATTGTACCTTTTCCCTTCCTTGTGCCACTTCATCATTTTGGCAGACTCCTCGGTGATGAAAAGGCGCTGCAGTCTTTTTATAAAATGAAGATACTGAAGAACCGTCACAGGGATTTTTAGTTGCTGCTTCTGACCATGCTTATCGACCACCTCAATATACCGAGAGGAACCGCACTTCCTACAGTACTTGTCATCCGCATACTCATGGCTAAACAAAAGGCAATTCTTTCGACAAACATGTATTTTCTCATAGTCCATGGAGAGCGCCTTCATGATTTTCTTCGTAGCGTACATGGTTTTCGGCAGTTCATGGCCCTCAGGCAGGCTGTTAGCCCATACTCCCAGAAATGCTTCGAAGCAACCTCGGCTACAGCCGTACTCAGCCTTGACTGCCATCAGTTGCGAGATGGCATCCAACACAGACAGCTTGGCACCCTCATAGAGAGGTTTCTTTGAGGAGGTACTTGTACTGTGAAAGGTGAGGTATGTACATGGACTCCCTGAACCATGCACATGATCGAACTTGTGAAATGCTAGTAGCAAGTGTCTTTGATGTTGCACCACATTCCATGCCGACTGGTGTAGCGCCTCTCCACTCTGCGCAACCGAATTCGATGCTGAGCGTCTGTACCTTGGGCATAGCTCCTGCCTCGAAGCTCAGGCATGATGTGACATCTTCATCAAATTGGAACTCAAAGTACTCCAAAACTGGGAACAACCTCGTGTCGACCATCACTTTTTCTTGGGAGACATCCAACATGTGGATCCTGGCATCAGCCATGATGGGAAGCTCTCCAAGAAAACCCATATTGACCCCTATACACACACGAATAATTATTCAAGAGAGATTCCAGTTGTCGTGTGCTATTCCTGTTGCTTCACGATATATTACAAACAACCGAGGTGAGATGTATCGGCATCCCCATTGATCAACAACTTGTCCACTATGCCAATTACCTCGTTACTGGTTTTGTTCTCTTTTCTTGTTTCTGTGTTCTAGCATCCCTGTGATCAAATCACATTATGTACAACCAGACGATGATGGATACCGTAACACCGAGAGGTCCCTAAGAATATCTCTCCATCATCGGAGAAGCAAATCCCAATCTTGAGCTATCTTGTTCCTTGTCATACCTTTTCGTGAACCCGTAAGCCGTCGTAATAGCCACCCAATTATGGATGACGTTTAACAAACCCCAATGTTCACGAAGCAAGAACGAAGGAATTTGACACTCATTGTCTAAGGAATTATGCAAACATTAATTTTCTCTGTGTTATTAACCATTTACTTGTGACCAATGTATCTCATAGCATAACATCAATTCGGGTCGATTCGATACACATGTTCTCCTAACATTGTGCCCTCAAAATTGCCGGCATAGTGATGCCCATGATCAGGAAAACATGATCATCATGCAATACTTGAGCTAGTCTTAGAGGCATGACTAGGAATACATTTTACCGTTTATTATACCACACGTGCATATGAGTTTCCCTCCGAGCCTCGTTGATATTGCGAACTCGAGAATCATTGCAGTTATAGCATGGAACATAAACATCCATTACAAACTTGGAGATACAAAATAAATGTTGTTACTGCCTCAAGGGCATATCTCCTACAGACTCCCACTTGCACTAGAGTCATATTCCAGTTACATGGCTCCACTAATACCAATGACTATCCGGTGCTGCTCATGCTTTGCTCGTGGTAGAGGCTTTGTCATCGGGTCTGATATGTTTAGATCCGTGTGAACTTTGCGTACTTTCACTAAACCCGTTTTCGACATGATGTCGAATGAGTTTATATTTGCGTTCAATATGTCTTGTCTTATGGTGCAAAGATGGATCCCTAGCCCAAGCCACGTGCCACTATTATCACAATAGGTCTCCACCGGGTCCAGCGCACTTGGAACCACACCAAGGTCTTCAAGAAACTGCTTGATCCAAACCGCCTCGTTGGAGGCTTCTGAAGCTACAACATATTCCGCCTCCATCGTAGAATCCGTCAAAGTCTTTTGTTTGGAACTTTTCCAATCAACTGCGCCACTCAATATGAAAACATAGCCTAATTGAGATTTGAAGTCATCTAGGTCAGTCATGAAGCCTGCATCAGTGTAACCACTTACAATGAGCTCTTCATCACCTCCGTACATAAGGAGTAAATCATTGGTCCTTCTGAGGTACTTAAGAATATTTTTGACTGCGGCCCGGTGTTCCAATCCCGAATCACTTTGGTACCTGCTGCTAACACTTAGCGCATAGGAAACATCTGGTCTTGTACATAGCATGTCATACATAATGGAACCAACTACCGAATCATATGGAACTTCATTCATTTGTACTCGCTCATCGAGAATCCGAGGACACTGATTTTTGCAAAGCACTGTGCTAGGTGACATGGGAGTAGGCCTTTCTGTACCTCTTATGTTTAAGGTCCCTAAGGTGGTCAATCGGTGGCGGATCTTAGTAGACGTCTGAGGGGGCCGTGCCCCCCCAGCCTTAGGCAAAAAATTGAATTTTTTTTACTATGCAGGGCTTAGATAAGGAGAGAGTCAATTATTTACCCTGCTAATTGTTCATATTTTGGCTTTGGCCCCCTAAGATTGCTATCTAGCTCCGCCACTGAGGTCAATAATTTCTTGTAGCTCGTGAGCATGAGAAGAATCCGCCATCTGAAGATTTAATTTCAGGCCACGGAGAAGGTTTTGCAAATCTGGTCTTTGGGAGACTGAAATAAATGCCTCGCAGTCAAACTGTTCTCTAATCTTATCATACACTTGTTTGGCAAGCATAGTCTTACCCAAGCCTCCAGAACCCAAGATGGAAACCACTTAGTTTCTTTTGTTTATCTGTCAACCAACTGACAAGCTCTTCTCTCGGGCCATCAATACCGACGAGACCTACCTACTTGAAGATCGCTGACACCTGGGGATCCGCGACCACATTGCCATGACTCGAATTGATGCAATTATCAATCTTGTACCGCTCGCACCGAGCATTTGCCTCCACCACAAGAACCTTGAGCTCCTCGATTCGGTTGACAATCTGATGATGCCTCCCCAACCTCTTGAGACGTTGAGACATCTTCGTGAAAAAACCTTTCTTTACATGGGCACCCTCAATGTGATGAGTGAAGTCATTGATGCAATTCTCCATATCATAGGACATCTCCCTGACATGGTCCCTCCAGTTCTTGGCCGAGGGATCGAGCTCATCCATTAGCTCCATCCTGTCAAGGAGAGCTTCCATGGCGCTGAGCTCATTCTTGAGGAAGGATACTTGCTTCCTCACTCCCGTGAGCTTATTGTACTCCTCCCCAAGCAGCGTTGTGAGCTTGTTGAGGAGAGGGTTCATCACTTCGGTAGTCACACTTGCTGCCATCCCGATTGAGGAGGTTGGTGAGCTAGTTATTTCTGTGTTGCAAGGCAAGTAAGGTAGGCTGGTAAAGAAAAGCTTAGTGTGCGGTGGTACTATCTATACTGGGAGCTACCCCTACTATAGACTTTGAAAATTTGTTTAATTGATACCAGTACTTCTATAGATCCATGCAAGATTTGAATACTAACCATGCATTGGGAAGCATATCTAAGCTATTGGGTTCAAGTGTATAACTTTTTCTTTTGATTTTGAGTGTACCTAGTACGTTCTCGTGCCCAAATTGTATAGCATGATGCCATATCAGCATGTGACACAAAGCGAGACCTTTTGCATAGGAATCTTAGCTATTTTACAAAACAAAATCAAGAACAACAACAAGAATACGGATGCGCTGATGACGGTGCCTGGCGCGAGTGCCTTTCTCATGAAGGTACTCTAGGCCTGATGATTTTCGAGACAAGCGATTCAGGACCATGGTCCGCTCGAACCCATGGTGGGTGCCGTTCGATCGAGTGCTGGTCTTCATGTGGATTTGTGCATAGTTAGCATTCAAATTTCTCGGTTTAGCTTAATTCTCCTCTTTGTCAACTTGCCCGTAGGCCTGCCTAGGCTCATCTTTTTAGGAGAAGGATGGGTTGGCACATGCCCCTACGTTTACTGTAGATCACGAGTCCAAGCCTGGGAATTAAAAAATAAATATTCTGTTCACACTCTTCATTGCATCTAGCAGCACTCACAAGCTTATTGTTAAAAGAATAAAATTAAAATCCTCTGGATTATTAATGTAGTTCTTATCATGTCGGGGCTATGGTTCTTATAATGTCAGAAGTATCAATTGTTTTTTTTAATTCGCAAAAGAAAGTACCAACTGTTTTACATGAGAATATTCTTCCACGAGCAGTTTACTGTTCTTATAATCACATAATTCTTTCAAGAATTGTTTCAATTAAATTGAAGACATAGCAAACAACAATACCAGACTTATAGCAATTGGTTGGACCTGTTTTTCACGTTATTCAACAGAACAGCTCGTGATGAAACTTTTGTTCTACAGGGATGTCAATTAGGCAAATTTAGAAGAATAGAAAACAGCAATACGGCTCCTTTCAAATAACAAATAGGCAACATTAGAAGAAAAAACATAATTCATTTGACACAGGGATATGTTTCATTTCAAACAAATATTAGTACTGTTGGTGCAAAGGCAAGACGTGGGGCAGACCAGGGTTGGCCACTGTACTAGGCTTTGTTAGCCATCAGCAAGTACTAGGCTCATATTTTATAGTCTGTGCCATCAGCAAGTACTAGGCTTTGTTAGCCACTGTAGCATGATAAACAGTAATTGATCTCTCCCGCCAAACTTATTGATGAGCGCCATGCACATATCTCCATAAATGGTTTCAGATGATGTACGGCTTCGAGCATGTGTTCGGCTGAACCATGACTCCATACAATATTTTCGGATGATTTTCATCATGATGGAAGATGCTGAAATCTTCTCGGCCAAACGTTGAAGGCTTTCAATATGGTTGGAATGGTTTTTTCTGGAGGGGGGCTTACAAAAACACCCTTAGAACATCTCCAACAGCGGCGGCAAATATCGCTCGCGCGGGAAAATTGAGTTTTAGCGCGCGCGGAGCAGTTTCACGCGCTCCAGCGGGCGAGAAATTCCGGCGTGCGGCAAGAGATCACGCGCGCGCGAAAAAGCGGCCGGCACCTACTAGTTTTGGCGTGCGGCATCTGACACGCTCTATAAAATGTGCGGGCCCGATGCCGCCCAACCGCACACTCGAGCGCTCCCGCCGCCCTCTTCTTCCCCTCGCCGCCCCTTTCTTCTTCGCATCTGGCACCCCCGCCGCCGCCGCGCCCTTCTCCCGCCGCCGACATGCCGCCGCATCGCCGAAGCAACTCGGGCTACCGCGGCGTCCGCATCCGCCCTTTTGGCGCGTTCTACGTGGAGATCCGCTCCGGCAACGTGCGTCTCGATCTCAGGACGTTCGAGGCCACGCACGAGGCCACCCGCGCGTACGACGCTGCGGCGTGGCACCTCTCTAGGGCACGCTCCCAGATAAACTTCCACGACGCTCAAACGTGCCAGCAGGCGCAGGAGCTCGCGCCGCCGCCGCGTCTGGTAACGAACGAGGACCGTCAGGAACACCGCAGATGCCAGGGCCGCCTCCTCATCGCCAAGGTGGATGAGCTATCCATGGCGGAGTAGTGCCATCTCTACCTGCAGGACACCGCCGACGAGAACGCCTTCTAGGCGGAGAGGAGGGGAAAGCGCCACGCGGACCGGGCAGACATGCGTCAGCGGAAGGCACTGGCGATATTGCTGTGCGATCTGGGACAATCATCGTTCTTTGACGACAACAATCCTCGTTGGGGAGACGCATTTCTTGATACCTCGGACGACACCAGCGAGGATGAGGACAACTCGGAGTAGTTTCTAGTTGCACCATAGTTTTTATCTATTTATTGTATGGGACTAGTGTCTTTTTTTATTTATCTATGCTATGATGACTATCTATGCTATGAGGGGCAAAGATCAAGAGATGATGGCGGCTCCCACCCTCCCACCCTCCCACGGCGACTCCCATGGTGATTCTAGGTTTTTGCCCTAGGTTCCCCCTCCAACGACCCCAATGGACGACCTCCTCCATTGGGACTTCTCTCCCGGCCTTAGGGTCGAGGCCCAGGTGCGTGCACGCTTTGAATCTACGGTTCATTTCGTCCCCAACCCTAACTCCAAGGAGTTCTTCCTTGAGGTTTCTGCTACCTCTTGAGCTTGTGTTGGTTTTCCCTTGAAGAGGAAAGGGTGATGCAGCAAAGTAGCGTAAGTATTTCCCTCAGTTTTGAGAACCAAGGTATCAATCCAGTAGGAGACGACGCACAAGTCACCGAATACCTGCACAAACAATCAACAACTTGCAACCAACACGATAAAGGGGTTGTCAATCTCTTCACGGTCACTCGCAAAAGTGAGATCTGATAGAGATGGTAAAGTAAATATTTTTGGTTTATAGATTGGAAAGTAAAGATTGCAAAATAGTAGATCGGAGACTAGCAAGATGTAAACAAGATTCCATAATATGGAAAAGAGACCCGGGGGCCATAGGTTTCACTAGTGGCTTCTCTCAAGATAGCATATCTTACGGTGGGTGAACAAATTACTGCCGAGCAATTAATAGAAAAGTGCAAAGTTATGATGACATCTAAGGCAATGATCATGAACATAGGCATCACGTCTGTGTAAAGTAGACCGACTCCTGCCTGCATCTACTACTATTACTCCACACATCGACCGCTATCTAGCATGTATCTAGAGTATTAAGTTCATAAAGAACGGAGTAACGCATTAAGCAAGATGACATGATGTAGAGGAATTAACTCAAGCAATATGATGAAAACCCCATCTTGTTATCCTCGATGGCAATAATACAATACGTGCCTTGTTGCCCCTAGTGTCACTGGGAAAGGACACCGCAAGATTGAACCCAAAGCTAAGCACTTCTCCCATTGCAAGAAAGATCAATCTAGTAGGCCAAATTAAACCGATAATTCGAAGAGACTTGCGAAGATATCAAATCATGCATATAAGAATTCAGAGAAGAACCAAATAATATTCATAGATAATCTCTATCATAAATCCACCATTCATCGGATCTCGGCAAAAACACCGCAAAAGAATATTACATCGAATAGATCTCCAAGAACATCGAGGAGAACATGGTATTGAGAATCCAAGAGAGATAAGAAGCCATCTAGCTAATAACTAAGGACTCGAAGGTCTGTGGTAAACTACTCACGCTTCATCGGAGAGATAATGGCACTACTAGGAAAATGCTCATAGAATATAGATAGAAGTTTACCAGTAGCGCGTTTTTATGACCCCACGCTACTAGTATTTACTAGTAGCGCTGGGCGGAAAACACGCTACTACTAATATATAACATCAACGTTTGTTTGCTTGGGCCGCGCTACTGTTACATGGGCCGCAGGGCTAAAACAGTAGCCCACTTAGCTGTAGCGTTTGTTTTGAACGGGCGCTACAGCTAGTGGGCTTAGCAGTAGTGCCGCCCTCTAACTAGCGCTACTACTATAGCAAAATAAAACCGGCCCGAGCGCCCCCGCACCCCGTCACTCTCTCACAATCGATCCTCTCCGCCCGACGATGCTGCCGCGGTTAGGGTTCGTCCCCGGCCGCCTCACCCCCGTCGACGGTGCCGTGCGCCGCCACCACGCGCAGTCGCCTCTCGCCTCCTCCGACGATCCAGCCCCGTAAGTCCCCCTCGATCTCCTCCTCCCTGCGTGCGCCACACTAGCTAGGCTCCAATCGATTTGCCGCGACGGCTCGCCATGTTTTGGGATTTAGATATTGCACGGTGGCTCCGTGCTTCGATGGCTCCAATCGATTTGCCGTGGCAGCTCGCCACTCCCCTTGCTGCCACTACGCGGCGCTCCACCCCCTTTGTTAATTAGTATCACATATGGATTAATAGGATTAGTATCACATATGGATTAATAGGATTAGTATCACATATGCATCTCTAGATCCTACTGTTAATTAGTATCACATATCATCTTATATGTTACTAGATCTTAGGATTTGGCATGCACACTTGAAGTGTTGTTCGTATATGCAGTGTGATGGCCTTTCATGTTTGCTCGCGTGATTGGGGAGAGAGTAGAGAGAGGGGTTAGTTGAGAGAAGTAGAGGCTTTTAGTTGCTCACCGTATCACGTTGTCACGATACGTGACTATTGTTTCCGACATTTAGGATCATTGATGTAATACTTGTAACTACTTGTCATTCCTTCGCTAGAACAACCATAGTGCTCTACCGTAGAATCGTGAGCATTTTTTAGCTCTGATATGACAGCAACGGTTGAGGGTTTCAATTCTTGGCTATACTGCTACTAGCTTCTTTGTTGATGCATATAAAGATATGACCAAGAAGCCCTCACTGTTATGTGGTTTCATGGAAAAATCAATGCTTGATTCAATAATCTTTCAGGTTGAAGAGAGTATCTGTATGTGGTGATGCTCAAATTGCCAAGTTGTTATGATGAACTTTATGTTTACTTTTTAGTTGTTATTTTGCTTACCATATGAACTCTAGCTATGAAAACTTTATGTTTACTTGGACTGAACTTTATGTGTTCCCTTGGACTGAACTTTATGTTTACTTTTTAGTTCCCTCATTGTTATGTGGTTTCATAGATAAAGTGTTCCCTTGGACTAAACTTTATGTTTACTTTTTAGTTGTTATTTTGCTTGCCATGTGAACTCTAGCTATGAAAACTTTATGTTTACTTTTTGGATCGTTAATCCTTTAGTCATATTGCTTTAGGGAAATGGCGCCACCACCACCGCCGCCATGTCGACGGTGCAAGTCAAGGTGCGCCAGCAGCCTTGCAACTGGCATGCTGTTTGGCATCTACTTCGAGTCTAGTTTTCTTCATGCGGCGGTAATAAATTATATGAAACTAGTAACTATATTTTGTTTTTAGTGTTATTGGCATTAATGCATCGTGTATATATCATTTTTCTTTTTGTACACAGATCGTCCCATGCAATTTGAGGTCAGAATTCAACAATCTTACTGGAGACTTTGTGACCTTTGAGGCTCCTGGGGGCCCCTACACTATGGAGATCGAGAAAGGACAAAAGATGACGCGGGTGGGAGGAGATGGATGGGTCCGTTTCATCGACAACATGCGTATCACGGGTGGTGAGTTGATCAGCTTCTCCTTCAGAGCTGAAAGACCCAAGCTGGCCGTGATTTACGTCAACAAAGTAGAAGATTATGAGGATGATGAGGATGATGACGACCCACTCGGTGATGCCATCGTAGCTCAAAGAATGAAGTTGAGCGAGGAGGAGGTGTGCAACCTATGGGACATCATTCCGCCACGTGCTGACTTCGTCGGGGTGCCATTCGTGACCTGCCTGACAAGTACCATGGTTGATCGGCATATCATGGTATGTTGCATTTACTGTAGTTTTTAGAGTAATTTGATGATATGCTTTATTGTTATACTTAGTGTAGGGTCTGATGATATATATGCTTAGTGAATCTTATATGCTTTACTGTTATACTTAGTGTAGAGTCCGATGATATATATGCTTAGTGAATCTTATATGCTTTATTGTTATACTTAGTATAGAGTCCGATGATATATATGCTTAGTGAATCTTATATGCTTTGTTGTTATACTTAGTGTAGAGTCCGATGATATATATGCTTAGTGAATCTTATATGCTTTATTGTTATACTTAGTGTAGAGTCCGATGATATATATACTTAGTGTAGAGTCCGATGATATATATGCTTCATGTAGAATGTGTGAGGCTACTTATTAATTGATATGTTTTTCTTATTCAGAAATTGCCAAAGAGCCTATCTGAGAGTTGTGGTATCAAGCCTGATGAAGAAGGCTCTGTTGGAATACGCCTTACCGCAAGGGGCTCCGTCACCACTTGTGCGTACGGCATGGACACGGACGGTCGCACACACTTCAACTCGGTTGGGTGGAAGAGCTTCCTCGTCGGCAAGAATCTTCATGTTGGACAGGCAATCCTAATTACTATCAGGAACACCCACCGCCCAGGCTTGAGGATGATGGTCATCATCGACATCATCTAGAACTACATATGCATGCGTGTGGCTATTGAACCATATATATGCTAGTATGACTACCTAGTAGACTTATCAACTATGATATATCCATGCATTGTTGACTACTATATGAGTTTGTGAGATTGTGTGGTTATATTAAATGTGGTACTGTCGTTAATGTTTGTGAGATGGACTTGTCTTGCTTTCCATGAATATTGCACTGGACTTTGTTTATTTGCACTGGACTTGTCTTGATTTCCATGAATATTGCACCTAACTGCTTTTTTTATTTTTTATTTCTATTTGCCTAGTTGTAGCGTGGGGATAAAATAGGGCGCTACTACTACGTGATGATAGTAGTAGTGTTGGTCGAGAAAGCGGCACTACTAATAACTATCTTAGCTGCAACGCTTGTTTAGAAACGCGCTACTGTTAAATAATAGCTGTAGCGCCCTAGCAGTAGCGCGGGTGCCTGCGCTACTGGTATGTAAAAAACCAGCGCCACTAGTAAGCTTTTCTCTAGTAGTGTGGTGTTGATGTAGAAGCCCTCCGTGATCGAATCCCCCTCTGGCAGGACGCGGAAAAGGTCCCTAGATGGGATCTCATGGGTACAAAAGGTTGCGGCGGTGGAAAAGTGGTTTCGTGGCTCTCCTGGATGTTTTAAGGGTATGAGAGTATATGTAGATGAATGAACTAGGTCAGGGGAGCTATGAGGGGCCCACAAGGGTGGGGCGCGCCCTACCCCGCTGGGCGCGCCCTCCTACCTCGTGGCCGCCTAGTTGCCTCTCCAACTTCATCTCCAAGTCTTCTGGTTTGCTTTCGATCCAAGAAAGATCATCGCGAAGGATTCATTCTGTTTGGACTCCGTTTGGTATTCCTTTTCTGCAAAACTCTAAAATAGGCAAAAAAACAGAAACTGACACTGGGCCCTCGGTTAATTGGTTAGTCCCAAAAATAATATAAAATAGCATATTAATGCCCATTAAACATCCAAAACAGATAATATAATAGCATGGAACAATAAAAAATTATAGATATGTTGGAGACGTATCAGTTTCTTTCTCTTCGGCGTCTTTTCCCCTCTTGGAGGATTATGTGGGATTGGCTCTTCAATCTTGTATGGAGGGATCAGTGAAGGTTTTAAGGTGATATGTTTGGGTGATCATTATTTTCGGTTCTTGGTGGCCTCTAATCATGTGGGACACTTTATTTTTTGGCCTACGCGACCGCATCTGGCCGGACTTCATCTGCCATTTTCATCTTCATCGAGGTGTGACTTCTCGCCCTCTGGTTGGTGCTTGGCATGCGGATATTGAGCTCAATGGATTGGCTTGTTCACCTAGTCTGGCTATTAAGTCTAAATGGCTTTCATCCAAGTATAGTGATGCTATCAAACCTGCCTCGATCTTCGTATTTGAAAAATTGGGTCTGATCTCGGCGCTGACGGAGAGACATTCCGGCAATCTTCCATTACCAGAGATTTCTTTTGGCAGTTTTCAGTTCCGGATTCTCAAGATAATCACAATCTTTTTTGAATTGGGGCCATATCTCTACCGATCTCATTTGGTTTTCCTGATACACTGCCGTCTTTTCAAGGATGTTTGTTTACGCAGGGTTTATGGGATTCTATTCTGGAGGATAAACTTCTATCTATTTTGGACGGTTGGTAGGCTGGATATGATAATGAGAGTGTTAAGCTTATGGTGGAAATCTGTTTGGTACCAACGAAGGAATATATATATATAATCGGCTTAAACATTGCTCCATTTGTGATGGGCTTGGTCATTTGGTTTCCAGTTGCACTGGGTCTTTCTGTCAAAGTTGTGGGGATGGTTGGGAATTGTATTTGCTTGGCATCTTTGCCTAATTTGATGATTGATCAAATTTTACCGTCTCCTCATCATGAGCCATGCATGTTGGGCCGAAAACTTAATCTTTTCACTTGTTTGGCTTGCTCTACGACTGGTCATAGGGACGCTAAATGCTCTTGGCTCCGTCGTTGACGAATCTGCCACCACCTGGGCGATGTGGCCCGTAAGCCTAATATGTGCCAACGATTCGTCATCTAGCTTCGGCACAGAAAAGACCCAATACAACACAATCCGAGGAGATCCTACCCAAGAGTAACTATAAATCTAATACGGTTGGTAACCCTATGGTTGTTGGTATGGCTCGTGCTATTTGGGATACGCGGTCACACATGGTATGGGTCCGAAAACCGAAAATCCCACGCACATCGGACATGGCTCCTTCCCATTGCTTGACGATACGACTCCCTCGTCTGGAGGCAGTTAATTCCGCCTGCCAAAAACACCAATCGGGTGCACCTATGTCTTCCTCGAGCCTGTCATGCCACCATTGCCTTCACCCAAGCAAACTCTCTGCTCATCGCCGGCAGCTCCTCCCACTTTGCCTCATCGTGCTCCGGTAGCTGGTGCCATGGCGAACTTCCCGGTTCACCCTTTTCCCTTTGCTCTGGATGGCTCGACGTTCGATCGGGGCCCTACACATCGAGTCCAACGCCATGTCATGGTGGTGGATTATCCTCCGCTCAACCATGATAGGTACGCCATCGTCTCTTTTGATCCTCCTGTTCCTGATCATCAGAAGGAGTTCTGGCTTGCTGAAGTTTGCCGCATTATCATGGCCGATCTGTAGTATGATCTTCTTGATGATTTCATCTATCCACTTGGCATTGGATGCGTTGTGTTTTTGGATATGGAAAGCAGAGATGCTGCGATTAGGGAAGGGCCTCATGCATTGACTCATGACTCTACTTTCTCCCTAGTTCCACATGATGAGAGTATCAATATGCGCATGCCTTCTTTTGAGTATGAGGTCTAGGTTATGTTTCTTGCGTTCCTGATGGATTATCAGACTGAACACTATGTTCATAAGGCAGTGTCGAATTTTGGTAAATTGCTCGTTTGGCCGCCTACGGGTCAGAACAAAGCCCGTGTTTTGGTTAAGTGTCACATCAAGGATGTTGCTGAAGTCCCACATAGTCTCTTGGTTACTAGAGTTGGAATACTTCCTGGTCTTGGTTGTTCTTGGTCTGTTCCGGTGTATGTGCTTAATGGCAAAAACACAATCCCCCGGACTGATGGGCACTGAGGAAGCTCCCCCACTTCTTAATGCCTCGCCGCATCCGTATGAGCTCACTTACTATACAATCATGCAGAAGGCTAGACTTGATGAAATGGCTACGCAAGAGCCCCTGAATGAAGCTGCCTGGAATGCGCCTGCGCCCGCTCAGGAGCAGATTCATGAAAATGGGTGGACAATGTGGCCAGTGATCCCCCCGCCATACTCTTGTTTCAGCTTCAGATCCTTCTTTCAGTATGATGGGCCATCCCTAATGGATGGGGTTGATCCTGAACATAACATTCTTGACAATTTGTCCGATGTTTGGTGTTCTGAAGAGGAGATTGAGGCTGTCGAAGCACTGGCTGACAGCTTTGTTCTTGGAAATCCTGCTGCCCGTACTGCTTTGTCAGAGCCGGAGGAGCCTCAATCAATATTGCCGTCGCCATGGATCATGAACTGCTGCTTTGGATGGGAGGAATGTGATAACCCACAAGTATAGGGGATCGCAACAGTTTTCGAGGGTATAGTATTCAACCCAAATTTATTGATTCGGCACAAGGGGAGCCAAAGAATATTCTCAAGTATTAGCAGTTGAGTTGTCAATTCAACCACACCTAGATAACTTAGTATCTGTAGCAAAGTATTAAGTAGCAAAGTAGTATGGAAGTAACGGTAACAGTGATAAAAGTAGGAGTAGTAGATTTGTAGCAATTGTAACAGTAGCAACGGTAAAGTAAATAAGCAAAGCACAATATGTGAAAAGCTCGTAGGCATTGGATCAGTCATTGATAATTATGTCAGATGCGATTCCTCATGTAATAGTTATAACATAGGGTGACACAGAACTAGCTCCAATTCATCAATGTAATGTAGGCATGTATTCCGACTATAGTCATACATGCTTATGAAAAAGAACTTGCATGACATCTTTTGTCCTACCCTCCCGTGGCAGCGGGGTCCTAATGGAAACTAAGGGATATTAAGGCCTCCTTTTAATAGAGTACCATACCAAAGCATTAGCACTTAGTGAATACATGAACTCCTCAAACTACGGTCATCACCGAGAAGTATCCCGATTATTGTCACTTCGGGGTTGTCGGATCATAACACATAATAGGAGACTATAGACTTGCAAGATAGGATCAAGAACTCACATATATTCATGAAAACATAATAGGTTCAGATCTGAAATCATGGCACTCGGGCCCTAGTGACAAGCATTAAGCATAGCAAAGTCATAGCAACATCAATCTCAGAACATAGTGGATACTAGGGATCAAACCCTAACAAAAGTAACTTGATTACATGGTAAATCTCATCGAACCCATCAACGTCCAGCAAGCCTACAATGGAATTACTCACGCACGGCGGTGAGCATCATGAAATTGGTGATGGAGGATGGTTTATGATGACGACAGCGACGAATCCCCCTCTCCGGAGCCCCGAACGGACTCCAGATCAGCCCTCCCGAGAGAGATTAGGGCTTGGCGGCGGCTCCATATCGTAAAACG
Organism: Triticum aestivum; assembly: GCF_018294505.1. Lineage (NCBI taxonomy): Eukaryota > Viridiplantae > Streptophyta > Magnoliopsida > Poales > Poaceae > Triticum > Triticum aestivum. The sequence continues at coordinate 29,770,893 of NC_057810.1, forward strand.
CGATGAATCTTTATCACTGATTTTTTCCTCCGCAAAAGCAAATATATAGAGTTGGGGTTGAGATCGGTGGACATCCAGGGGGCCCACGAGGCAGGGGGCGCACCCAGGGGGGCAGACGCGCCTCCCACCCTCGTGGACAGGGTGTGGGCCCCCTGGCCTTGATTCTTTTGCCAGTATTTTTTATTAATTCTGAAAAGTTGCTCCGTGGATTTCCAGGTCATTCTAAGAACTTATATTTCTGCACAAAAATAACACCATGGCAGTTCTGCTGAAAACAGCGCCAGTCCGGGTTAGTTCCATTCAAATCATGCAAGTTAGAGTCCAAGACAAGGGCAAAAGTGTTTGGAAAAGTAGATACGACGAAGACGTATGAACTCCCCAAGGCTTAAACCTTTGCTTGTCCTCAAGCAATTCAGTTGATAAACTGAAAGTGATAAAGAAAAACTTTTACAAACTCTGTTTGCTCTTGTTCTTGTAAATATGTAAAGCCAACATTCAAGTTTTCAGCAAAGATTATGAACTAACCATATTCACAATAACACTTAGGTCTCATGTTTACTCACATCAATGGCATAATTAACTAGTGAGCAATAATAATAAAACTCGGATGACAACACTTTCTCAAAACAATCAATATGATATAGCAAGATGGTATCTCGCTAGCCCTTTGTGAGACCGCAAAACATAAATGCAGAGCACCTTTAAAGATCAAGGACTGACTAAACATTGTAATTCATGGTAAAAGAGATCCAGTCATAGTCATACCCAATATAAACTAATAGTAATGTATGCAAATGACAGCGGTGCTCTCCAACGGGTGCTTTTTAATAAGAGGGTGATGAAAACATAAAAGTAAATAGATAGGCCCTTCACAGAGGGAAGTAGGGATTTGTAGAGGTGCCAGAGCTCGATTTTGAAATAGAGATAAATAATATTTTGAGCGGTATACTTTCACTGTCAACATAACAACTAAGAGATCTTGATATCTTCCATGCTACACACATTATAGGCGGTTCCCAAACAGAATGGTAAAGTTTATACTCCCCCGCCACCAACAAGCATCAATCCATGGCTTGCCCGAAACAACAGGTGCCTCCAACTAACAACAATCCTGGGGGAGTTTGTTTAATTATTTTGATTTGATTTGAGCATGGGACTGGGCATCCCAGTGACCAGCCATTTTCTCGTGAATGAGGAGCGGAGTCCACTCCTCTTGAGAATAACCCACCTAGCATGGAAGATACAGACAACCCTAGTTGATACATGAGTTGTTCGAGCATACAAAACAGAATTTCATTTGAAGGTTTGGAGCTTGGAACGGCAGGTAAATACCGCATATAGGAAGGTATGGTGGAATCATATGGAATAACTTTGGGGTTTATGGAGTTTGGATGCACAAGCAGTATTCCCGCTTAGTACAGGTGAAGGCTAGAAAAAGACTAGGAAGCGACCAACTGAGAGAGCGACAACAGTCATGAACATGCATTAAAATTAATCAACACTGAGTGCAAGCATGAGTAGGATATAATCCACCATGAACATAAATATCGTGAAGGCTATGTTGATTTTGTTTCAACTACATGCGTGAACATGTGCCAAGTCAAGTCACTCAATTATTCAAAGGAGGATACCACCCTATCATACCACATCACAACCATTTTAATAGCATTTTTGCATACAAGGTAAACCATTATAAACTCATAGCTCATTAAGCATGGCATAAGAAACTATAATCTCTAATTGTTATTGCAAACATGTTTATTCATAATAGGATGAATCAGGAACAATGAACTAATCATATTTACAAAAACAAGAGAGGTCGAGTTCATACCAGCTTCTCTCATCTCAATCAGTCCATCATATATCGTCATTATTGCCTTTCACTTGCATGACCGAACGGTGTGGATAATAATAATAGTGCATGTGCATTGGACTAAGCTGGAATCTATAAGCATTCAATTCAAGGGAGAATACAAGGTAATACATGCTCTTGGTTAAATCAACAATCATACATATTAGAACCACTTAACATTTTCATTATGGTCTTCTCCTCTCGACCCCCAAAGGAAAGAAAGGAAATAAAACTATTTACACTGGAAAACTCCCAACAAGTAAAGGAAGAACGAGAAATCTTTTTGGGTTTTCTTTTAATATTACTACTACAAGCATGGAAATTAAACTAACTAATTTCTTTTCGTTTTTCTTAAGGTTTATCAAACGCACAAGAAGAAAACTAGAAAAGGGAAATTAAACTAACATGGATAGTACAATGAAAAAATATGAACACTGACAACTAGAATGAGTGTGTGAACATGAATGTAATGTCGGTGAGAAATACGTACTCCCCCAAGCTTAGGCTTTTGGCCTAAGTTGGTCTATGGCCATGGATCATAGCTACTCTCTCCGGTGTACTGAGAAGTGTCATCATATTGCCACTAGCTGGCGATCTCCTCCAGATCACATTGATAAGATGATGGACGATAAGGATCAAGTGGTGGTTTCGGCTCAGGCTCTGGAGCTGATGTCTGACCATGGAGTGCGTAGACGGCCTCCGGTAAGACGAGATAAGGGCTGCAGTTAAATCAAACAAAGAGGGCGCAGGCAAGATAATAATCTCATCGTGTTTCTTATTAAATCTCAAATTATACAGAAGCATCTTATCATCATTGCTAACAATAAACTCATGTGCTACCATGCTCTTATAATCTAGAAAAACGGAAGGTAACAACTTTTCTTCTTTCTCATAATGCCTAATAGGTATGTCAAAATGTTTAGCAAGGCATTCAGCATAGACACCTCCAAAGATAGGGCCCTTTGTATGGTTCAGACTTAATCATTTAGCAATAATAGCACCCATACTAACAGAGTTATCATAGAATAAGGCATGGAACAAAATAATAATATCAGGAACACTGAGGTTTCACACTTTCCGCGACCAATTAAGCATCGACTAGCAAATATTGCAAAGTAGCGTAAAACGGGAAAATGTATGCTAGTAATTCTTGCATCGGAAAACTTCCTCGATTCCCCTACAATAATAGTATCAATAAAACCATCCAGATCTTTATGATGTGGTTCCTCTAAGCTGCCCTCGAAGGGTATTTTGCAAACCGCGCAAAAATCACGTAATGACATCTCCCTAGCCACATCATATAAATGAAAAACTACTAAAGAAGGTGATTTCTTAGGATAATAGTATAAGTTTTGCACGAAAGTATTGGTGAGTAAGAGATACTGTTCGATCCGGTCGTGGAGGAAGTCAGTGAGGCCCGCATTATCAGCCAACGATTAAAAATCATCATAAATCCCGGCTGCTCTTAAGAAATTATCACAAGGCCATTCACACGGCCGTACTTCCGCCACACGAGGGAGATTATACTTGGGCTTTTCATTCTCCTTAGCTTTCTTATCCTTGAAGCCTTGGCTAGAAGAGTCCCTAAAAAATCTCTTAATCATTTTTTGAAATTTTCTGAAATTTTTAGTAACTCAAAATAAAAGTGAATCAAACTCAACAAAACTGATAGCAACTACTCCCACAAGTGCCTATAGCCTATATCATGCATTAGAATTACTTGGGACCTTATAAATTTGACATGCAAGCTCAAGAACAGGGTCACCTAGGCAGCAAAAATTTGCAATGAATAAAGCACTAGAACAAAAACTAATTGGACCATTGGAGGAGTCATATACCAAAGAACAATCCCCCAAATCAGTTTTGTGAATGGAGCTTTGAGCAAGGACATCGAAAATTGCAGCAAAGTGAGCTAGAACTCGTGCTTGAGCTGGATGGTGATTTTTTTGGGAGGAAGATGAAGTGTGTGGGTGCAGGAATATGTGGAAGGGGGCCACCATGGGCCCATGAGGCAAGGGGCGCGCCCTGGACCCTCGTGGCCAGGTGCCAGCTCCCCCTGCTGTGTTCTCAGTGCCAAATATTCTCAAATATTCCAGAAAAAATCATACTAAATTGGTAGGGCATTTGGAGAACTTTTATTTTCGGGTATTTTTTATTGCACGGATAATTCAGAAAACAGACAAAAATTACTAGTTTTGCTTTATTTATTCTAAATAAGAAAAAGTAAAAAGAGGGTACAAAAGGTTGTGCCTTCTAATTTCATCCATCTCATGGTCATCAAAAGGAATCCATTAACAAGGTTGATCAAGTCTTGTTAGCAAACTCATTCCGAATACCATGGAACCAGAGAAATTTCGAATAACACTAGGTTACGTCAACGGGGATATGAACATCCCCAATAATAAGAATATCATATTTATTCTTAACAGTAGGAAGAGGAAATTCAAAACCTCCAATAATAATAGTAGGACTTTTTCCAATAGAATTGAGGCTATGAACTTGAGGTTGTTTCCTCGGAAGGTGTACCGTATGCTCATTACCATTAACATGAAAAGTGACATTGCCTTTGTTGCAATCAATAACATCCCCTGCAGTATTCAAAAAGGGTCTATCAAGGATAATCAACATACTATCGTCCTCGGGAATATCAAGAATAACAAAGTCCGTTAAGATAGTGATATTTGCAACCACAACAGGCACATCCTCACAAATACCGACATGTATAGCAGTTGATTTATCAGCCATTTGCAAAGATATTTCAGTAGGTGTCAACTTATTCAATTCAAGTCTACAATATAAAGAGAGAGGCATAACACTAACACTGGTCCAACATCACATAAAGCAGTTTTAACATAGTTTCTTTTAATGGAGCATGGTATAGTTGGTACTCCTCGATCTCCTAGTTTCTTTGGTATTCCACCTTTAAAAGTATAATTAGCAAGCATAGTGGAAATTTCAGCTTCTGGTATCTTTCTTTTATTTGTAATGATATCTTTCATATATTTAGCATAAGGATTTACTTTAAGCATATCAGTTAAGCGCATACGTACGAAGATAGGTCTAATCATTTCAGCAAAGCACTCAAAATCCTCATCATCCTTTTTCTTGGATGGTTTAGGAGGAAAAAGCATGGGTTTCTGAACCCATGGTTCTCTTTCTTTACTGTGCTTCCTAGCAACAAAGTCTCTCTTATCGTAACGTTGATTCTTTGATTGTGGGTTATCAAGATCAACAGTAGGTTCAATCTCTACATAATTATTATTTCTAGGTTGAGCATCAACATGAACATTATCATTATCATTATCACTAAATTCCTGTTCATCACCAGATTGTGTTTCAGCATCAGAAATAGAAATATCATTGGGATTCTCAGGTGTGTCTACAACAGGTTCACTAGAAGCATGCAAAGTCCTATCATTTTTCTTTTTCTTCTTCTTAGAAGGACTAGGTGCATCCACATTATTTCTCTGAGAATCTTGCTCAATTCTCTTAGGGTGGCCTTTAGGATACAAAGGTTCCTGAGTCATTTTACCAGTTCTAGTAGCCACACTAACAACAAAATCATGTTTATTATTTAATTCATCGAGCAAATCACTTTGAGCTTTAAGTACTTGTTCTGCTTGAGTGGTAACCATAGAAGCATATTTACTAATGAGTTTAAGTTCACCTTTATGTCTAACCATATAATCACTCAAGCGCCCAATCATGTAAGCATTACTCTTTAATTCTCTACCAACATAAGCGTTGTAATTTTCTTGTCTAGCCATAAAGTCATGAAATTCATCTAAACATTGGCTAGGAAACTTAGTAGACGGGATTTCAACCTTATCATATCTATAGAGAGAATTTACCTTTACTACCTGTGTTGGGTTATCAAGACCATATGTTTCTTCAATAGGTGGTATATTAAGACCATGTATTTCTTCAACGGGAGGTAAATTCTTAACATCTTCAGCTTTAATACCTTTTTCTTTCATAGATTTCTTTGCCTCTTGCATATCTTCAGGACTGAGAAATAGAACACCCTTTTTTTGGAGTTGGTTTAGGGATCGGCTCAAGAGTTGGCTCAGGAGTTGGCTCAGGAAGTGTCCAATTATTTTCATTAGTCAACATATTATTCAATAGCAATTCAGCTTGATCGACTGTTCTTTCCCTGAAAACACATCGAGCACAACTATCCAAGTGGTCCTCGGAAGCATCGGCTAGTCCATTATAAAAGATATCCAGTATTTCATTTTTCTTAAGAGGATGGTCAGGCAAAGCATTAAGTAACCGGAGAAGCCTCCCCCAAGCTTGTGGGAGACTCTCTTCTTCAATTTGCACAAAATTATATATTTCCCTTAAAGCAGCTTGTTTCTTATGAGCAGGGAAATATTTAGCAGAGAAGTAATAAATCATATCCTGGGGACTACGCACACAACCAGGATAAAGAGAATTAAACCAAGTTTTAGCATCACCCTTTAATGAGAACGGAAATATCTTAAGGATATAATAGTAGCGAGATTTCTCATCATTGGTGAACAAGGTGGCTATATCATTCAATTTAGTAAGATGTGCCACAACAGTTTCAGATTCATAGCCATAAAAAGGATCAGATTCAACCAAAGTAATTATCTCAGGATCGACAGAGAATTCATAATCCTTATCAGTAACAAAGATAGGTGAAGTAGCAAAAGTAGGGTCATATTTCATTCTAGCATTCAGAGTTTTCTGTTTAAGTTTAGCTAGTAACTTCTTAAGATCAGGTCTATCATTGCAAGCAAGAAAATCTCTAGCAGTTTCTTCATCCATAACATAACCCTCAGGAACAACAGGTAATTCATATTTAGGGGGATAACCTTCATCATCACTATCTTCAATAATATCAATTTCAATAATTTCATTCTCTCTAGCCCTAGAAGTTGTTCATCAAGAAATTCACCTAGTGGCACAGTAGTATCAAGCATAGAAGTAGTTTCATCATAAGTATCATGCATAGAAGAAGTGGCATCATCAATAACATGCGACATATCAGAATTCATAGCAGTAGCAGGTTTAGGTGTCGCAAGCTTACTCATAACAGAAGGAGAATCAAGTGCAGAGCTAGATGGCAGTTCCTTACCTCCCCTCGTAGTTGAGGGAAAAATCTTAGTTCTTTCGTCTTTCAAGTTCCTCATAGTGATCAGCATATATAAATCCCAAGTGACTCAAAGAATAGAGCTATGCTCCCCGGCAATGGTGCCAGAAAATAGTCTTGATAACCCACAAGTATATATAGGGAATCAAATCAGTTTTCGAGGGTAGAGTATTCAACCCAAATTTATTGATTCGACACAAGGGGAGCCAAAGAATATTCTCAAGTATTAGCAGTTGAGTTGTCAATTCAACCACACCTGGATAACTTAGTATCTGCAGCAAAGTATTTAGTAGCAAAGTAGTATGGAAGTAATGGTAACAGTGATAAAAGTAGCAGTAGTAGATTTGTAGCAATTGTAACAGTAGCAATGGTAAAGTAAATAAGCAAAGCACAATATGTGAAAAGCTCCTAGGCATGGGATCAATGATGGATAATTATGTCGGATGCGATTCCTCATGTAATAGCTATAACATAGGGTGACACAGAACTAGCTCCAATTGGTCAATGTAATGTAGGCATGTATTCCGAATATAGTCATACGTGCTTATGGAAAAGAACTTGCATGACATCTTTTGTCCTACCCTCCCGTGGCAGCGGGATCCTAATGGAAACTAAGGGATATTAAGGCCTCCTTTTAATAGAGTAGTGAACCAAAGCATTAGTACTTAGTGAATACATGAACTTCTCAAACTACGGTCATCACCGAGAAGTATCCCGATTATTGTCACTTCACGGTTGTCAGATCATACCACATAATAGGTGACTATAGACTTGCAAGATAGGATCAAGAACTCACATATATTCATGAAAACATAATAGGTTCAGATCTGAAATCATGGCACTCGGGCCCTAGTGACAAGCATTAAGCATAGCAAAGTCATAGCAACATCAATCTCAGAACATAGTGGATACTAGGGACCAAACCCTAACAAAAGTAACTTGATTACATGGTAAATCTCATCCAACGTATCACCGTCCAGCAAGCCTACGATGGAATTACTCACGCACGGCGGTGAACATCATGAAATTGGTGATGGAGGATGGTTGATGATAACGACGGCGACGAATCCCCCTCTCCGGAGCCCCGAACGGGCTCCAGATCAGCCCTCCCGAGAGAGATTAGGGCTTGGCGGCGGCTCCGTATCATAAAACGCGATGAATCTTTCTCTCTGTTTTTTTCTCCGTGAAAGCAAATATATAGAGTTGGAGTTGAGGTCAGTGGACATCCAGGGGGCCTGATAACCCACAAGTGTAGGGGATCGCAACAACTTTCGAGGGTAAAGTATTCAACCCAAATTTATTGATTCGACACAAGGGGAGCCAAAGAATATTCTTGAGTATTAGCAGTTGAGTTGTCAATTACCACACCTGGATAACTTAGTATCTGCAGCAAAGTATTTAGTAGCAAAGTAGTATGATAATAAAGGTAACAGTAGCAAAAGTAGTGTTTTTGGGTTTTGTCGTGATTGTAACAATAGCAACGGAAAAGTAAATAAGCGAAACACAACATGTGAAAATCTCGTAGGCAATGGATCAGTGATGGATAATTATGTCGGATGCGATTGCTCATGTAATAGCTATAACATAGGGCGACATAGAACTAGCTCCAATTCATCAATGTAATGTAGGCATGTATTCCGTAAATAGTCATACGTGCTTATGGAAAAGAACTTGCATGACATCTTTTGTCCTACCCTCCCGTGGCAGCGGGGTCCTAGCGGAAACTAAGTGATATTAAGGCCTCCTTTTAATAGAGAACCGGAACAAAGCATTAGCACATAGTGAATACATGAACTCCTCAAACTACGGTCATCACGGAGAAGTATCCCGATTATTGTCACTTCGGGGTTGTCAGATCATAACACATAATAGGTGACTATACACTTGCAAGATAGGATCAAGAACACACATATATTCATGAAAACACAATAGGTTCAGATCTGAAATCATGGCACTCGGGACCTAGTGACAAGCATTAAGCATAGCAAAGTCATAGCAACATCAATCTCAGAACATAGTGGATACTAGGGATCAAACCCTAACAAAACTAACTTGATTACATGGTAAATCTCATCCAACCCATCAATGTCCAGCAAGCCTACGATGGAATTACTCACGCACGGCAGTGAGCATCATGAAATTGGTGATGGAGGATGGTTGATGATGATGACAGCGATGAATCCCCCTCTCCGGAGCCCTGAACGAACTCCAGATCAGCCCTCCTGAGAGAGATTAGGGCTTGGCGGCGGCTCCGTATCGTAAAATGCGATGAAACTTTTTCTCGGATTTTTTTCTCCGCGAGACGGAATATATGGAGTTGGAGTTGAGGTCGGCGGAGCCTCAGGGGGCCCATGAGATAGGGGAGCGCGCCCAGGGGGGAGGGCGCGCCCCCAACCTCATGGACAGGGTGTGGGCCCCCTGATCTTGATTCTTTCTCCAGTATTTTTTATATTTTCCAAAAAGTGCCTCTGAGGATTTTCAGGACATTCCGGGAACTTTTGTTTTCTACATATAAAACAACATCATGGCAGTTCTGCTGAAAACAGCGTCAGTCCTGGCTAGTTTCCTTCAAATCATGCAAGTTAGAGTCCAAAACAAGGGCAAAAGTGTTTGGAAAAGTAGATACGTTGGACACGTATCAACTCCCCCAAGCTTAAACCTTTGCTTGTCCTCAAGCAATTCAGTTGATAAACTGAATGTGATAAAGAAAAACTTTTACAAACTCTGTTTGCTCTTGTTGTTGTAAACATGCAAAGCCAGCATTCAGGTTTCAACAAATATTATGAACTAACCATACTCACAATAACACTTAGGTCTCACAATTACTCATATCAATAGCTTAATCAGCTAGCGAGCCATAATAGTAAAATTCGGATGACAACACTTTCTCAAAGCAATCACAATATGATATAACAAAATGGTATCTCGCTAGCCCTTTCCGAGACTGCAAAACATAAATGCAGAGCACCTTTAAAGATCAAGGACTGACTAAACATTGTAATTCATGGTAAAAGAGATCTAGTCAAGTCATACCCAATATAAACCAATAATAATGAATGCAAATGACAGTGTGCTCTCCAGCGGGTGCTTTTTAATAAGAGGGATGATGACTCAACATAAAAGTAAATAGATAGGCCCTTCGCAGAGGGAAGCAGGGATTTGTAGAGGTGCCAGAGCTCGATTTTAAAATAGAGATTGAATAACATTTTGAGCGGCACACTTTTGCTGTCAACACAACAACTATGAGATGGCTGTATCTTCCATACTACATGCATTATATGCAGTTCCCAAACAGAATGGTAAAGGTTTATACTCCCCCAACCACCAACAAGTATCAATCCATGGCTTGCTCGAAACAACGAGTGCCTCCAACTAACAATAGCCCCGGGGGAGTTTTGTTTAATTATATTGATTCACTTTGATCTTTTTGGATCATGGGACTGGGCATCCCGGTTACCGGCCCTTTCTCGTGAATGAGGAGCGGAGTCCACTCCTCTTGAGAATAACCCACCTAGCATGGAAGATATAGGCAGCCCTAGTTGAAACATGAGCTGCTCGAGCATACAAAACATAATTTCATTTGAAGGTTTGGAGTTTGCCACATACAAATTTACTTGGAACGGCAGGTAGATACCGCATATAGGAAGGTATAGTGGACTCATATGGAACAACTTTGGGGTTTCAGGTGAAGGCTAGCAAAAGACTGGGAAGCGACCAACTGAGAGAGCGACAACAGCCATAAACATGCATTAAAATTAATTCACACCGATTACAAACATGAGTAGGATATAATCCACCATGAACATAAATATCGTGAAGGCTATCTTGATTTGTTTCACCTACATGCATGAACATGTGCCAAGTCGAGTCACTCAATTCATTCAAAGGAGGATACCATCCCATCATACCACATGATAATCATTCTAATAGCATGTTGGCACGCAAGGTAAACCATTATAACTCATAGCTAATCAAACATGGCACAAGCAACTATAATCTCTAAATGTCATTGCAAATATGTTTACTTCATAATAAGCTGAATCAGGAACGATGAACCCATCATATTTACAAAAACAAGAGAGTTCGAGTTCATACCAGCTTCTCTCATCCCAATCAGTCAATCATATATCATCATTATTGCCTTTCACTTGCACAATCGAACGATGTGTATAATAATAATAGTGCACGTGCATTGGACTAAGCTGGAATCTGCAGGCATTCAACTCAAAAGAGAAGACAAGATGATATGGGCTCTAAGTTAAATAAAAAATCATGCATATGAGAGCCACTAAGCATTTTCAATTTGGTCTTCTCGACCCCCAAAGGAAAGAAAAAAGAACTATTTACACGGGAAAGCTCCCAACAAATAAAAGAAGAACAAGAAATCTTTTTGGGTTTTCATTTTAATTCTACTACAAGCATGAAAATTAAACTAACTATTTTTTTTGGTTTTTCTTAAGGTTTATCAAACACACAAGAAGAAAGGGAAAAAGAAAATTAAACTAACATGGATAATACAATGAAAGAGTATGAGCACCAACAACTTGTGTGTGAACATGAATGTAAAGTTGGTGAGAAATACGTACTCCCCCAAGCTTAGGCTTTTGTCCTAAGTTGGTCTAGTACCAAGGACCGCCTGGCTGATATCCATAGTTGTAGCTCGGGTCGTACTAAGATGCAGCAGCAATCGCCTCCTGCGCTGCTGCATGTTGGCGAGCTGCCTCCGCTCTCCCCTCGTGTTCATCTGCTTCCTCCCTAGTAACAACATATCTTCCTTTTGCCTGATAATCAAAAAGAAGGGGAGTAGGAAGAGTAACATGGACGACGTTGCGTCTGTTATAGATTAGTCGATAATGGAGGAATTGTTCATTCCTCCTGAGAAAATGATGATTGACCATAGCGTCATAATCTAAATAAGCAGGGGGTATCATCACATCCCCCTCTCGTGGGGCTATACCAAGATAATTAGCCACACGGGTTGCATAAATTCCTCCAAATAAATCTCCAGCTCTACCATTATTCTGCAACCTATGTGCAACTATTGCCCCCAAGTTATAACCTTTATAACCTAACACAGCACTCTTGAGGACACAAAGATCAGGGACACACATATGACATGCTTCATCTTTACCGTTAATGCATCTACCAATGAAGAGAGCAAAATAATGTATAGCGGGAAAATGAATGCTCCCTATGGTAGCTTGTGCTATGTCCCTAGATTCTCCCACAGTAATACTAGCAAGGAAGTCTCTAAATTCAGATTTCTGAGGATCATTAATATTACCCCACTACGGAAGTTTGCAAGCAGTTGTAAAATCCTCTAAGTCCATGGTATAGGATATATCATAAATATCAAATAAGACACTGGGAGAATTACGCGTATAGTTATATTTAAACCTCCGCACAAAGGAATCAGTCAATTGATAGTACTGAGGACACTTATCTTGTAAGAAGTCCTCCAGCTCAGCATTACGCACATACACGTCAAATTCCCCCTTAAAGCCTGCTTCGACCATAAAATCATCGGATGGCCACTCACAAGCTCGTACATTTGCGTCCCTCGGTAATTCAACATCTTGCTCACGCATAGCAATCCTGGGTCCTTTATTTACCGAGGAACCACCTTGGTACATTCTCCTAGACATAATTCTTTTTCTGAAAAATTTCTGAAATTTTAGTAACTTCAAAATAAGAGTGAATAAAACTAAACAAGATTGATAGCAACTACTCCTACAAGTGCCTAGAGCCTATATCATGCATTATAATTACTTGGGACCTCATAAATTCAACATGCAAGCTTAAGAACATGGTCACCTATGAAGAAAAAATTTGCAATGAATAAAGCACTAGAACAAAAACTATTTGGACCAATGGAGGAGTCACATACCAAGCAACAATCTCCCAAAGAAGTTTTGTAAATAGAGCTTTGAGCAAGGAGATCGAAAATCACAGCAAAATGAGCTAGAACTCGTGCTTGAGCTGGATGGGGATTTTTGGGTAGAAGATGAAGTGTGTGGGTGCTGGCATAAGTGGAGGGGGGCCACCAGGGGCCCATGAGACAGGGGGCGCGCCCAGGGGGGTGGGCGCGCCCTCCATTCTCGTGGCTTGGTGCTTGCCCCTCCTGCAGTGATTTCAGTGCCTAAAATCCTCAAATATGCCATCAAAAATCATACTGAATTTGCAGGGCATTTGGAGCACTTTTATTTTTAGGATATTTTTAATGCACGGATAATTCAGAAAACAGACAGATAATACTATTTTTTCTTTATTTAATATAAATACCAGAAAGTAAAAAGAGGGTACAGAAGGTTATGCCTTCTAGTTTCATCCATCTCATGATCATCAAAATGAATCCACTAACAAGGTTGATCAAGTCTTGTTAACAAACTCATTCCGAATAACACGGAACCAGAGAAATTTCGAATAACACTAAGTTACCTCAACGGGGATATGAAAATCCCCAACAATAAGAATATCATAATTTTTCTTGACAGTAGGGAGAGGAAATTCAAAACCTCCAATAATAATAGTTGGAACTTTTCCAATAGAATTGATGCTATGAACTTGAGATTGTTTCCTCGGAAAGTGTACTGTATGCTCATTATCATTAACATGAAAAGTGGCATTGCCTTTGTTGCAATCAATAACATCCCCTGCAGTATTCAAAAAGGGTCTACAAAGGATAATCGACATACTATCATCCTCGGGAATATCAACAATAACAAAGTCCGTTAAGATAGTGAAATTTGCAACCACAACAGGCACATCCTCACAAATACCGACAGGTATAGCAGTTGATTTATCATCCATTTCCAAAGATATTTCAGTAGGTGTCAACTTATTCAATTGAAGTCTACGATATAAGGAGAGAGGCATAACACTAACTCCGGCTCCAAGATCACATAAAGCAGTTCTAACATAATTTCTTTTAATGGAGCATGGTATAGTTGGTACCCCCAGATCTCCAAGTTTCTTTGGTATTCCACCCTTAAAAGTGTAATTAGCAAGCATGGTAGAAATTTCAGCTTCCGGTATCTTTCTATTATTTGTGATGATATCCTTCATATATTTAGCATAAGGATTTACTTTGAGCATATCAGTTAAGCGCATACATAAGAAAATAGGTCTAATCATTTCAGCAAAGCGCTCAAAATCCTCATCATCCTTTGTCTTGGATGGTTTCGGAACCCATGGTTCTCTTTCTCTACCGTGCCTCCTAGCAACAAAATCTCTCTTATCATAACGTTGATTGTTTGGTTGTGAGTTATCAAGATCAGCAGCAGGTTCAATCTCTACATCATTGTTTTTGCTAGGTTGAGCATCAACATGGACATTATCATTAACATTATCACTAGGTTCATGTTCATCACCTGATTGTCTTTCAGCATCAGAAATAGAAATATCATTGGGGTTCTCAAGTGTGTCTACAGTAGGTTCACTAGAAGCATGCAAAGTTCTATCGTCTTTCTTCTTCTTCTTTTTAGAAGAACTAAGTGCCTCTAAATTATTTCTCTGAGAATCTTGCTCGATTCTCTTAGGGTGGCCTTCAGGATACAAAGGTTCCTGAGTCATTCTACCAGTTCTAGTAGCCACTCTAACAGCAAAGTCATTTTTATTATTTAATTCATCAAGCAAATCATTTTGAGCTTTAAGTACTTGCTCAACTTGAGTAGCAACCATAGAAGCATATTTGCTAATGAGTTTAAGTTCACTTTTAACTCTAGCCATATTATCGCTCACGCGTCCTATCTCGAAAGCATTATTCTTTAACTCTCTACCAACATAAGCATTAAAACTTTCTTGTCTAGCCATAAAGTCATCAAATTCATCTAAGCATGGGCTATGAAATTTAGTAGAGGGGATTTCAACTTTATCATATCTATAGAGAGAATTTACCTTTACTACCTATGTCGGGTTATCAAGACAATGTGGTTCTTCAACAGGCGGTATATTAAGACCATGTATTTCTTCAATAGGTGGTAAATTCTTAACATCTTCTGCTTTATTACCTTTTTCTTTCATTGATTTCTTTGCCTCTTGCATATCTTCAGGACTGAGAAATAAAACACCTCTCTTCTTCGGAGTGGGTTTAGGAATAGGCTCAGGAGTTGGCTCAATTGGTTTAGGAATTGCCTCAGGAATTGGCTCAGGAAGAGTCCAATTATTTTTGTTAGTCAACATATTATTCAAGAGTAATTCAGCTTCGTCAATTGTTTTTTCCCGGAAAACACAATGAGCACAACTATCCAAGTAGTCCTTGGAAGCGTCGGTTAATCCATTATAAAAGATATCAAGTATTTCATTTTTCTTGAGAGGATGATTAGGCAAAGCATTAAGTAACCGGAGAAGCCTCCCCCAAGCTTGTGGGAGACTCTCTTCTTTGATTTGCACAAAATTATATATTTCCCGCAAGGCAGCTTGTTTCTTATGAGCAGGGAAATATTTAGTAGAGAAGTAATAAATCATATCCTGGGGACTACGCACACAACCAGGAGCAAGAGCATTATACCAAGTCTTAGCATCACCCTTTAATGAGAACGGAAATATCTTAAGGGTATAATAATAGCGAGATTTATCATCATGAGTAAACAGGGTAGTTATATCATTCAGCTTGGTAAGATGTGCCACAACAGTTTCAGATTCAAGGCCATAAAAAGGATCAGATTCAACTAAAGTAATAATCTCAGGATCAACAAACAATTCATAATCCTTATTAGTAACACAGATAGGTGAAGTAGCAAAAGCAATGTCAGGTTTCATTCTAGCATTAAGAGACTGCTGCTTCCATTTAGCTAATAATTTCTTAAGATCATATCTATCATTGCAAGCAAAGATAGCTCTAGCAGCTTCTTCATTCATAACATAACCCTCAGGAAAAATAGGCAATTCATAATCATTGGGAGAATTTTCATCATCACTATCATCAATAATAGCATCTTAAATAATTTCATTCTCTCTAACCCTAGCAAGTTGTTCATCAAGAAATTCACCTAATGGCAAAGTAGTATCACGCACAGAAGTAGTTATATCATAAGTATCATGCATAGCAGAAGTGGCACCATCAATAACATGCGACGTATCAGAATTCATAGCAGTAGCAGGTTTAGGTGTCGCAAACTTACTCATAACAGAAGGAGAATCTAGTGCAGAGCTAGATGGCAGTTCCTTACCTCCCATCGTAGTTGAGGGCAGAATCTAGGTTTTTGCGTCTTTCAAGTTCTTCATAGTGATCAACAGATATAAATCCCAAGTGACTCAAAATAGAGCTATGCTCCCCGGCAATGGCGCCAGAAATTAGTCTTGATAACCCACAAGTGTAGGGGATCGCAACAGCTTTCGAGGGTAAAGTATTCAACCCAAATTTATTGATTCAACACAAGGGGAGCCAAAGAATATTCTTGAGTATTAGCAGTTGAGTTGTCAATTCAACCACACCTAGATAACTTAGTATCTGCAGCAAAGTATTTAGTAGCAAAGTAGTATGATAATAAAGGTAACGGTAGCAAAAGTAATGTTTTTGGGTTTTGTAGTGATTGTAACAGTAGCAACGGAAAAGTAAATAAGCAAAACACAAGATGTGAAAAGCTCGTAGGCAATGGATCAGTGATGGATAATTATGTCGGATGCGATTCCTCATGTAATAGCTATAACATAGGGTGACATACAACTAGCTCCAATTCATCAATGTAATGTAGGCATGTATTTCGTAAATAGTCATACGTGCTTATGGAAAAGAACTTGCATGACATCTTTTGTCCTACCCTCCCATGGCAGCGAGGTCCTAGCGGAAACTAAGGGATATTAAGGCCTCCTTTTAATAGAGAACCGGAACAAAGCATTAGCACATAGTGAATACATGAACTCCTCAAACTACGGTCATCAACGAGAAGTATCCCGATTATTGTCACTTCGGGGTTGTCGGATCATAACACATAATAGGTGACTATAGACTTGCAAGATAGGATAAAGAACACACATATATTCATGAAAACACAATAGGTTCAGATCTGAAATCATGGCACTCGGGCCCTAGTGACAAGCATTAAGCATAGCAAAGTCATAGCAACATCAATCTCAGAACATAGTGGATAGTAGGGATCAAACCCTAACAAAACTAACTTGATTACATGGTAAATCTCATCCAACCCATCACCGTCCAGCAAGCCTACGATGGAATTACTCACGCACGGCGGTGAGCATCATGAAATTGGTGATGGAGGATGGTTGATGATGACGACGGCGACGAATCCCCCTCTCTAGAGCCCCGAACGAACTCCAGATCAGCCCTCCTGAGAGAGATTAGGGCTTGGCGGTGGCTCCGCATCGTAAAACGTGATGAAACTTTTTCTCGGATTTTTTTCTCCGCGAGACGGAATATATGGAATTGGAGTTGAGGTCGGCAGAGCCTCAGGGGGCCCACGAGACAGGGGGCGTGCCCATGGGGGAGGGCGCGCTCCCCCACCCTCGTGGACAGGGTGTGGGCCCCCTAGTCTTGATTCTTTCTCGTGTGTTTTTTATATTTTCCAAAAAGTGCCTCCGAGTATTTTCAGGACATTCCGAGAACTTTTGTTTTCTACACATAAAACAACATCATGGTAGTTCTGCTGAAAACAGCGTCAGTCCGGGTTAGTTTCATTCAAATCATGCAAGTTAGAGTCCAAAACAAGGGCAAAAGTGTTTGGAAAAGTAGATACGTTGGGGACGTATCAGGGCCTACGAGGAAGGGGGCGCGCCCAGCGGGGCAGGCGCGCCTCCCACCCTTGTGGACAGGGTGTGGCCCCCCTGGCCTTGATTCTTTCGCCAGTATTTTTTTTTAAATCTGGCAAGTTGCTCCGTGGATTTCCAGGTCATTCTGAGAACTGTTATTTCTGCACAAAAATAACACCATGGCAGTTCTGCTGAAAACAACGTCAGTCCGGGTTAGTTCCATTCAAATCATGCAAGTTAGAGTCCAAAACAAGGGCAAAAGTGTTCGGAAAAGTAGATACGACGGAGACGTATTAGAATGCTCAAACATATCTATACACCTGCTCTCACCAATGTGCAATTGGAGAATGTCATGTTCCCTCTCAATCCCTTCAGGATCATTCAGAGTCAATTGGAGTCTGTTTGTGCTACGTGGATGCTTCGTGTTGCGCCTGAACTAGACTATATGTCTGGGGTCTTCTGCTCTATCTTTCAGTTGGGAGCAAGTAACATTCCTCGCAACCTGCTTCACGTTGATCAGTCTGTTTTGGCTAATGCTGCCAATGATGGATGGGGCTCTGCTGCTCGGCCCTCTGTGTTCAATGCTCTTATTGCACCTTTTGATACTAAATCTGTTGGCTCTCGGTCAGTTTATGTTCTTTCTCTGCCTAACCAAGGGAATGCCTTACAGATGCTTGCATCCTTGTCTCTGTTTAATGTTGTTGCTTCTCGCAATGCCAAAGTACCACTCAACACCACTGAAGTTAGGAGGAGCAGCAGATCGAGCAAGTATGATGTCTTCAAGGTTAATCATGTCTCTGATGCTATGCAGACCAGATCAAGGGTGAAAGCTCGTGTGGTGCCATCTGTCGGTGTTGTCTCCATGGCTGTTGATACGTCTCCAACGTATCTATAATTTTTTATTCTTCCATGCTATTATATTATCCATCTAGGATGTTTTATATGCATTTATATGCTATTTTATATGAGTTTTGGGACTAACCTATTAACCTAGAGCCCAGTGCCAGTTTCTGTTTTTTCCTTTTTTTTCGAGTTTTGCAGAAAAGGAATACCAAACAGAGTCCAATGGACGTGCCAATTTTTGACGAATTTTTATGGACCAAAAGAAGACCCCGGAGTAAAAGAGTTGGGCCAGAAGAGTCCCAGGCCATCCACGAGGGTGGGGGCGTGCCCAACCACCCCGGCCGCCCCGCCCTATCTCGTGGATGACTCGGGCACCTCCCTGACTTGTTCCCGACGCCAAAAATTCCTATAAATACTGAAACCTCCAGAAAATAACCTACACCGGGAGTTCCGCCGCCGCAAGCCTCTGTAGCCACCGAAAACCAATTTAGACCCGTTCCAGCACCCTGCCGGAGGGGGAATCCATCACCAGTGGCCATCTTCATCATCCCGGCGCTCTCCATGACGAGGAGTGAGTAGTTCACCCTGGGGGCTGAGGGTATGTACTAGTAGCTATGTGTTTGATCTTTCTCTCTCTCTCGTCTTCTTGATTCGGCACGATCTTGATGTATCGCGAGCTTTGCTATTATAGTTGGATCTTATGATGTTTCTCCCCCTCTACTCTCTTGTAATGGATTGAGTTTGCCCTTTGAAGTTATCTTATCGGATTGAGTCTTTAAGGATTTGAGAACACTTGATGTATGTCTTGCATGTGCTTATCTGTGGTGACAATGGGATATTCACGTGATCTACTTGATGTATGTTTTGGTGATCAACTTGCGGGTTCCCTAACATTGTGAACTTATGCATAGGGGTTGGCACATGTTTTCGTCTTGACTCTCCGGTAGAAACTTTGGGGCACTCTTTGAAGTTCTTTGTGTTGGATGAATAGATGAATCTGAGATTGTGTGATGCATATCATATAATCATACCCACGGATACTTGAGGTGACATTAGGGTTTTGGTTGATTTGTGTCTTAAGGTGTTATTCTAGTACGAACTCTAGGAAAGATTGAACGGAAAGAATAGCTTTGTGTTATTTTACTGCGGACTCTTGAATAGATCGATCAGAAAGAATAACTTTGAGGTGGTTTCGTACCCTACAATAATCTCTTCGTTTGTTCTCCGCTATTAGTGACTTTGGAGTGACTCTTTGTTGCATGTTAAGGGATTGTTATATGATCCAATTATGTTATTATTGTTCAGAGAACTTGCACTAGTGAAAGTATGAACCTTAGGCCTTGTTTCAATGCATTGCAATACCATTTACGCTCACTTTTATCATTAGTTACCTTGCTGTTTTTATATTTTGAGATTACAAAAACCTATATCTACCATCCATATTGCACTTGTATCACCATCTCTCCGCCGAACTAGTGCACCTATACAACTTACCATTGTATTGGGTGTGTTGGGGACACAAGAGACTCTTTGTTATTTGGTTGTAGGGTTGTTTGAGAGAGACCATCTTCATCCTACGCCTCCCACGGATTGATAAACCTTAGGTCATCCACTTGAGGGAAATTTGCTACTGTCCTACAAACCTCTGCACTTGGAGGCCCAACAACGTCTACAAGAAGAAGATTCTGTAGTAGACATCAGCTGCTGCTCCAGCACATGCTGATGCTGCGGGATTGTGCCCACCTCCTACTTCCATCGAGGAAATCCAGCAGGTGGGCGGTCACTGTGGGATTGCTCCTGAAGATGTATCTGAAGAGAAGCTGTTGGATGGCCGGCAGAGGACCCTCGATGGTGAAAATGGATCTGTTTTAAGGTATGAATAAATCTCAGAATGTGTTATCATGGAATATAAGAGGTATAAACTTTAAAGGTAAGCTTTTGGCTCTTAGGAATGCTATTGATACTAGCGGGTGTTCGGTGCTATGTATCCAGGAAACTAAGCGAGAATCTTTTGATTTATCTTTTATTAAAACCTTCTGCCCAAAACACTTCTATAAATTTGTGTTTGCACCCTCGTTGGGTGCCTCGGGTGGTATCATCACTATATGGAACTGCTTTGTGTTTATGGGCATGCCATGGCACTTTGATTCTTTTGCAGTGGGTGTTTCTTTTGTTGCCACGCAATCAAGTGAGTCATGGAATCTGGTGAATGTTTATGGCCCTTGCTCTGGTCAGAGGCGGGCTGATACGTCCATTTTGCATCATGCTTTTATATCAATATTTATTGCATTATGGGCTGTTATTACACATTATGTCGCAATACTTATGGCTATTCTCTCTTATTTTACAAGGTTTATCATGAAGAGGGAGAATTCCGGCAGCTAGGATTCTGGGCTGGAAAAGGATAAAATATTGGAAACCTATTCTGCATAGCTCCAAAAGTCCTGAAACTCCATGAAAGTCATTTTTGGAATTAATAATAATTATTGAGCGAAGAAAGTACCGGACGCGGCCCACACCCTAGCCAGGAGGGTGGGGGCGCCCCCCCCCTACTGGGCGCGCCCCCTGTCTCCTGGACCCCCTGTTGGCCCTCCGGTGCCTATCTTCTGCTATATGAAGGCTTTTACCCTGGAAAAAATCATAAGCAAGCTCACGGGACGAAACTCCGCCGCCACGAGGCAGAACCTTGGCGGAACCAATCTAGGGCTCCGGCGGAGCTGTTCTGCCAGGGAAACTTCCGTCCGGGAGGGGGAAATCATCACCATCATCATCACCAATGATCCTCTCATCGGGAGGGGGTCAATCTCCATCAACATCTTCACCAGCACCCTCTCCTCTCAAAACCCTAGTTTATCTCTTGTATCCAATCTTGTATCAAAACCACAAATTGGTACCTGTGGGTTGCTAGTAGTGTTGATTACTCCTTGTAGTTGATGCTAATTGGTTTACTTGGTGGAGGATCATATGTTCAGATCCTTAATGCATATTAATACTCCTCTGATCATGAACATGAATATGATTTGTGAGTAGTTACGTTTGTTCTTGAGGACATGGGTGAATTCTTGCTATTAGTAGTCATGTGAATTTGGTATTCATTCGATATTTTGATGAGATGTATGTTGTCTCTCCTCTAGTGGTGTTATGTGAACGTCGACTACATGACACTTCACCATTATTTGGCTGTAGAGGAAGGCATTGGGACGTAATAAGTAGATGATGGGTTGCTAGAGTGATAGAAGCTTAAACCCTAGTTTATGCGTTGCTTCGTAAGGGGCTGATTTGGATCCACTAGTTTCATGCTATGGTTAGGTTTACCTTAATACTTCTTTTGTAGTTGCGGATGCTTGCAATAGGGGTTAATCATCAGTGGGATGCTTGTCCAAGAAAGGGCAGTACCCAAACACCGGTCCACCCACATATCAAATTATCAAAGTACCGAACACGAATCATATGAGCGTGATGAAACTAGCTTGACGGTATTTCCCATGTGTCCTCGGGAGCGCTTTTCTCATTATAAGAAATTGTCCAGGCTTGTCCTTTGCTACAAAAAGGATTGGGCCACCTTGCTGCACTTTATTTACTTTCATTGCTTGTTACCCGTTGCAAATTATCTATCACAAAACTATCTGTTACCTACAATTTCAGTGCTTGCAGAGAATACCTTACTGAAAACCGCTTGTCATTTCCTTCTGCTCCTTGTTGGGTTCGACACTCTTACTTATCGAAAGGACTATGATAGATCCCCTATACTTGTGGGTCATCACGGGTGGACTTTACTTCTTGGTTATTTTATCTAAATATTCCTGATGATGAAAATTGGCTGATCTTGGGGGATTTTAACTTCATTAGATCCACGGTGAACAAAAACAAACCGGGTGGCGATGCTGCCGATATGCTATTGTTTAATAAATCATACGCGCACAATCTTTGATGGAAATTCCCGTCAAGGCCAGGTCGTACACTTGGAGCAATATGCAACACGATCCTTTGCTTGAGCAACTCAATTGGTTTTTCTCCTTGTCTAACTGGACCACATCTTTCCCGAATAAGATGGTCATGTCGTTGGGAAAACCAGTTTCTGATCATATCCCATGTGTGGTCGCGATTGAGTCCAAAATCCCCAAGTCCAAATTGTTTCATTTCGAGAATTTCTGGGTCAATCATGCTAGTTTTTTGGATGTGATCACTAGCTGCTGGTATAAGCCCTCTCATGCCCCTAATTTTGCAGCGCTTGTCTGCAAGAAGCTCAAAACATTATGTTATGATCTCAAACATTGGAGTCGGGGCATCTCCAACCTAGAAATCATGATTCAGAACAGTACTGAAGCGTTGGCCAAGTTAGATGATCTTGAGGACAAGAGAACACTCTTCATTCAAGAAGAAAACTTCGGGTGAATCCTAAAGGTGCATCTAAACCAGGTGCTCAAATTTCAGAATGAGTACTGGAGGAAGAGGTGTACTGTCAGATACTTCATATTTGCTGATGAAAACACGAAGCTTTTTCAATCACTTGCGACGGAGAGGTTTAGGTACATTCCATTGCCAACCTGCGTGATGGAGATGTGGTGGTGAGTGATCATGTTGGCAAAGAGGGGGTGTTGTACAAAACCTACAAGGAGCGGTTGGGCTCCTCTAAGCCTACCAGCATGCATTCTGATCTTCGTCGGATCATCCAATGGATTGATGGTTTGTGTCGTGGAAACGTCACGGCAGATGTCCTGGCCAGAGCACTTAGTCATGGAGCCATTGCAACTAGGAAGCTTAAAGGGGTTAAAACGGGACAAAGGACACGGGAGTTTATACTGGTTTGGCCCCTTGCGGTGAAGGTAATGACTTAATCCAGTTTGAGGTGGGATTGCTTATGTCTCGATTACCAGGGAGCGAATTCGCTTGACCTAGCTCTCGATCTGATGTTACTTGTCCTGAACCGCCGCCGGGTCGTCCCTTTATATACAAGGGTTGACGCCCAGCGGCTCATAGAGTCCCGACCGGCTCATAAAAAGTGTCCGGCTCGGTGTTTGTCTATTCCTGCCTTACAATACAAGTTATATACATATGGCGGTTTATTTCTATGGGCCTTAAGCTACTTTTGGGCCTTGGGCCCTTAACTAAACCATCATCTTCAAATGTCGTCTCGGGCTTCATATGATGAATCACCGTAGGTATAACCCGACCCCTTCTGGGCGGGTCATACCTAGTAGTTATATCCCCAACATTAGGCCCTAGATCGATTTGAACTGGTTCATGTCAATCTTCAACATTTAGAAAAAATCTTCTGCTCTTCATTGTGCGAGAGTTTATAACCTGCCATGACGTCATTTTCTAGATTCGTGATAACCCGCCATGACGTCACCTGCCATTAATTCACACTTTGTCCAATATATCTCAACGGATCCTTATCTTAATATCCATCCTGAGAATCGAGGCGTCTGGGCAGCTCGATAACCATGTTTTGGTCTCCTCATTTTTCGCGCCCACTTATCAGTCTTTCCTTATAAATAGCCACAACCGGTCTTCTTCTCATTCCCCCCTTTCCAGCGTCTTCTTCGTCTCGCGACCTCTGCTGCTCGAGCTCTGCCGCCGCTGCAGAGCGCACCGTCGTCTTCGCCCCAAGCCGCTGCATCACCCTGAATCGTACCAGAGAACGGCGGTGACCCTCTGCAGTAGATCTGCATCTGTAAGTTTTTGCTTTCCCGCACCTCAGATCCACATTAGGGTTTCTGAACTTCTCTGTGTTCTTCATAGTTCATCGTAGTTCATCTTCACTGCTTGCACCGTGAACCTTTTTGATCTGAAAATGGCGTATAACCAATGTGGTAGTTGTTTTGCTTTTACCTTTCATACCAGCAGATCCCCTTTCCTGGAAGAAAAGATCCTTTTAGAGCTTATGAACTCATCTGTACTTGGTTTTTAAGTCTAGATTTATTTCCTTTTCCTGAACAGCTGTTGATCCAAAAGAATAGTTGCAGCCTTTGAAATTTGTTTGTGTGACACTTAGCCAAAAGCTGCATTTTGATATATCCGCCTAGCCATGGCAGCTCAAACCACCGGCTTAAATTGCATGCTCAATAGAGAACATCTGATTACCCATGGCGGCTTAAACAACCTGACTGCTCATGGCGGTTTAAATAGCCTGACGTAATTAGTCATGTACCATTAGCCACCATTCTGAATTCGTGCTGTAATATTTTTTCCCGGCTTAAATTTGAACCGGCAATTTTTCTCTTTTTTAGGCTTCCTTCTTCACAATGCCACCCAAAACAGTCATTTCATGTAACTGGGTCAAATCCATCGTCATGGGGAGTACACTTGACGATTCTGTGAAAACCGGCTATCTGCCTAAAAAGGATGTGATGGCGTACCGTGCTCCTGATCCAACAGAAGAAAAACCTCAATCCAAAGAAGGGGAAGTCATTGTTTTCACTGATCACATGATCCGGCGCTTTTCGCCATCCGTCTCAAAGTTCTTCAGAGACGTCCTGCACTTTTTTGACCTCCGTCCTCAAGACATCGGACCCAACTCCGTGTCTAATATTTGCAACTTTCAAGTGTTATGTGAGGTAAATCTAGAAGAAGAACCCGGCTTGCTGCTTTCCAGAGAGCTGTTTTATTTGAACCGCCAGAATGAATACTCCAACGGACCTAGTTTGGCACTCGGCCGGGTCTCAATCCAACGATGGAGAGACGCCATTTTCCCTTATGCAAATCCACCAAGTCGCCCCAAAGATTGGAACCAGACATGGTTCTACTACCAAGACACTTCTCTGGCTGATGAGAACCCTCTGCCCGGCTTTCGCGCCCTGCGCCTGATGACCGACAAGTATAGGGGATCTATCGAAGTCCTTTCGATAAGTAAGAGTGTCGAACCCAACGAGGAGCAGAAGGAAATGATAAGCGGTTTTCAGCAAGGTATTCTCTGCAAGTACTGAAATGAGTGGTAACAGATAGTTTTGTGATAAAATAAATTGTAATGAGCAACAAGTAACAAAAGTAAATAAAGTGCAGCAAGGTGGCCCAATCCTTTTTGTAGCAAAGGACAAGCCTGGACAAACTCTTATAATAGGGAAAACTCTCCCGAGGACACATGGGAATATCGTCAAGCTAGTTTTCATCACGCTCATATGATTCGCGTTCGGTACTTTGATAATTTGATATGTGGGTGGACCGGTGCTTGGGTACTGTCCTTACTTGGACAAGCATCCCAGTTATGATTAACCTCTATTGCAAGCATCCACAACTACAACAAAAGTATTAAGGTAAACCTAACCATAGCATGAAACATATGGATCCAAATCAGCCCCTTACGAAGCAACGCATAAACTAGGGTTTAAGCTTCTGTCACTCTAGCAACCCATCATCTACTTATTACTTCCCAATGCCTTCCTCTAGGCCCAAATAATGGTGAAGTGTTATGTAGTCGATGTTCACATAACACCACTAGAGGCTAGACAACATACATCTCATCAAAATATCGAACGAATACCAAATTCACATGACTATTAATAGCAAGACTTCTCCCTTGTCCTCAGGAACAAACGTAACTACTCACAAAACATATTCATGTTCATAATCAGAGAGGTAATAATGTGCATAAAGGATCTGAACATATGATCTTCCAACAAATAAACCAACTAGCATCAACTAAAAGGAGTAATCAACACTACTAGCAACCTACTAGCACCAATCCCGGACTTGGAGGCAAGAATTGGATACAAGATATGAACTAGGGTTTGGAGATGAGATGGTTCTGGTGAAGATGTTGATGGAGATTGCCCTCTCCCGATGAGAGGGGCGTTAGTGATGATGGTGGTGATGATTTCCCCCTCCCGGAGGGAAGTGTCCCCGGCAGAACAGCTCTGCAGGAGCCCTAGATTGGTTTCGCCAAGGTTCCGCCTCGTGGCGGCGAAGTCTCGTCCCGAAAGGTTGCCTCCTATTTTTTCTCATTGAAAGACCTCATATAGGATAAGATGGGCATCGGAGAGCCACCAAGGGGCCCACGAGGTATGGGGCGCGCCCCGGGGGGGGGGGCCCCCACCCTCGTGAGCAGGGTGTGGGCCCCCTGGCCTTCATCTTTGGCGACGATTTTTCTTTATTTACTTTAAGATATTCCGTGGAGTTTCAGGACTTTTGGAGTTGCGCAGAATCAGCCTCCAATATTTGCTCCTTTTCTAGCCTAGAATTCCGGCTGCCGGCATTCTCCCTCTTTATGTAAGCCTTGTAAAATAAGAGAGAATAGCCATAAGTATTGTGACATAACGTGAAATAACATCCCATAATGCAATAAATATTGATATAAAAGCATGATGCAAAATGGACGTATCAACTCCCCCAAGCTTAGACCTCGCTTGTCCTCAAGCGAAAAGCCGATAACAATAAATATGTCCTCATGTTTAGAGGTAGAGGCGTCGATAAAAATAAAATACGGGCATGAAGGCATCATGATTATTTCCATAATAGCAACATATAAAGATTTTTCCATATGATTACTTATGTTCAAGTGATGATCTTTTCACAAAGCAAAAAGTATGAATCAGAAACCTTATTGAGCACCAAAAAATTTTAACCTCAGTCATTGAAGCAATTGCAATTTATCATAACATCGGAAAGAGTCTATGTCAGAGCTTAAAAGCAAGTCCACATACTCAACTATCACTTAGTCCTTCATAATTGCTAATACTCACGCAATACTTGTGGTTATGGAATTTTAATCGGACACAGAGAAAGATAGGGGCTTATAGTTTTGCCCCACAACCTTTTACCTCAAGGGTAATGTCAACAATAATAATTAATGCTCCCCTACATCCAGTTAGATATATATATCATGTTCTTTCCAACATGCTGAGCTTGACAAAGGATAAAATGAAAAAAAGAAAGGTGAAGATCACTGTGACTCTTGCATAAGGTAGAGGATAATAATAAAGGATAAGCCCTTCGCAGAGGGAAGCAGAGGTTGTCATGCGCGTTTAGGGTTGATGCACAAAAGCTTAATGCAAAAGAACGTCACTTTATATTGCCCCTTGTATGTGGACCTTTATTATGCAGTCCGTCGCTTTTATTACATCCACAACAAGTTCGTACAAAGCTTATTTTCTCCGCACTAAAAATTCATGCATATTTAGAGAGCAATTTTTATTGCTTGCACCAATGACAACTTACTTGAAGGATCTTACTCAATCCATAGGTAGATATGGTGGACTCTCATGGCAAAATTGGTTTAAGGGTAATTGGAAGCACAAGTAGTATTTCTACTTCGTGCTAAGAATTTGGCTAGCATGAGGGGGAAAGGCAAGCTCAACACGTTAGAGGATCCATGACAACATACTTTATCTCAGATATAAGAAAACATAACTCATTATGTTGTCTTCCTTGTCCAACCTCAACTCTTCAGCACGTCATATTTTAATGAGTGCTCATAGTCATAAAGGATGTCAATGATAATATATCAATATGTGAAACCTCTCTTTCCTTATTACTTCCTATTAATTGCAACGATGACCCAAGCTATATTTGCCAACTCCCAACAAATTTTAATCATCATACTCTCTCTATGTGAAGTCATTACTTTCAATAAGATCAATATGGACTCTTTGATTCTTTTTTTATTCTTTTCTTCTATTCACCCAAGATCATGGCAAAATAAACAAGACCTTAACTCAACACTAATCTTTATTATATAGCTCACGGACTCAATTACAAAGAAGGATCGTAAAGCAAAACTCAAAACTAGATCATGCCATGACTTTATTCTACTAAATCAAGATACTACTAATAGGATCAAACTAAGAAAAACGGTAAAGATAGGAGTTGTGATGGTGATACGATACCAGGGCACCTCCCCCAAGCTTGGCAGTTGCCAAGGGGAGTGCCCATACCCATGTGATTATGTCTTCTTCTTTGTTGGTGGTGGTGGAGGTGTTGTTGATGATGCAGGCTTGTCGTCCAACTTCCACGGCATAGGCTCACCATCATAGAAGGATAATCGAGTCTTCGGAATCCTCAAATATGCAGCCAAACTCATCCTTTTGAATCTATATTCATACTCATAGTTTTGATTTTGCAGATCATAAATTTGGGCTCGGAGGTGCTTGGCATCCGGCTCGTAGTTGTTGGTAAAATCCGCGAGCATCTTGTGGCTAGCATTGATTCCACGCTCCGCCATCCCCTAGCATTTGAAAACTTGTTGCTCCATTGCTTCGAGCCTCGAATCCATGCTTCCGGTTCCCTTGGGTCCCTCAACATCGCGGATGTGCAGCAACCCATCACGCAACTCAATGGTTTGAGGATGTCGCAGCACCTCCGCGTGGTAAGGGTTGATCACCTTCTCGAAAAACTTGTCCTTGGAAGCACTTGGGATCATCATGATGATCTAGACCTATCAGAAAAACAGCTCGAAACAAGAACATGGGAGAATTTCGTAATACGAGAGTCAAAACCTTCGGGAGTAAATATAATGAATTTTTACCGACCAAAATACTTATCGTACAAGAAAACGGAGTCCGGAGAGCACACGAGGTGCTCACGAGGTAGGGGGGCGCGCCCAGGGGGGTAGGGCGCGCCCTCCACCCTCGTGGGGGCCTCGTGTCCTTCCCGGACTGCCACTTATTTTTCTATTTTTCATAATATTCCAAAACAGAGAAATATTGCCTTAAAAATTGTTTTGGAGTCGGTTTACTTATCGTACCACATACCTATTCCTTTTCGGAGTCTGAAACGGGCTAGAAAGTGTCCCTTATGTATTCCTCCGGGGTTACGGTTTCAATAATATTGGTTTCAACATTTATAGGATTACCTGAGATATAGTGTTTGATCCTTTGACCGTTTACCACCTTCGTATTTGTGCCTTCAAAGTTGTTGATTTTTATGGCACCGGAACGATAGACCTCCTCGATAATGTACGGACCTTCCCATTTAGAGAGAAGTTTTCCTGCAAAAAATCTTAAACGAGAGTTGTATAGCAATACATTATCACCTACATTAAACTCACGCTTTTGTATCCTTTTGTCATGCCATCTTTTAACTTTTTCTTTAAACAACTTGGCATTTTCATAAGCTTGGGTTCTCCATTCATCAAGGGAACTAATATCAAATAACCTCTTCTCACCGGCAAGTTTGAAATCATAGTTGAGCTCTTTAATAGCCCAATATGCCTTATGTTCAAGTTCGAGAGGTAAGTGACATGCTTTTCCATATAGCCATTTTATATGGAGACATACCCATAGGATTCTTATATGCAGTTTTATAGGCCCATAATGCATCATCAAGTTTCTTGGACAAATTCTTTCTAGATCTATTAACAGTCTTTTGCAAAATGAATTTGAGCTCTCTATTACTCAATTCTACTTGACCACTAGACTGTGGGTGATATGGGGATGCAATTCTATGATTAACATCATACTTAGCAAGCATTTTACGGAAAGCACTATGAATAAAATGTGAACCACCATCAGTCATGAGATATCTAGGGACTCCAAACCCCGGAAAAATACCTTCTTTAAGCATTTTAATAGAGGTGTTATGATCAGCACTACTAGTTGGAATAGCTTCTACCCACTTAGTAACGTCATCAAAATCAACTAAAATATGTGTATCCATTAGAGGCAGGAAAAGGTCCCATATAATCAAAGCCCCAAACATCAAATGGTTCAATAACAAGAGAATAATTCATAGGCATTTCTTGACGTCTACTAATATTGCCAATTCTTTGACATTCATCACAAGACAAGACAAACTTACGGGCATCTTTGAAGAGAGTAGGCCAATAAAAACCGGATTGCAATACCTTATGTGCAGTTCTCTCTCCAGCGTGGTGTCCTCCATATGATTCGGAGTGACACTTGCGTAGGATTTGTTCCTGTTCATGCTCAGGTACACAACATCTAATAACACCATCTACTCCTTCTTTATAAAGGTGTGGGTCATCCCAGAAGTAATGTCTTAAATCATAAAAGAACTTTTTCTTTTGCTGGTATGTGAAACTAGGTGGTATAAATTTAGCAACAATGTAATTAGCATAATCAGCATACCATGGAGCAGTAGGAGAAGCATTAATGACATTCAATTGTTCATCAGGAAAGCTATCATCAATAGGTAGTGGGTCATCAAGAACATTCTCTAACCTAGACAAGTTGTCTACAACGGGGTTCTCAGCTCCCTTTCTATCAATAATATGCAAATCAAATTCTTGGAGCAAGAGAACCCATCTAATAAGTCTTGGTTTAGCATCTTTCTTTTCCATAAGATATTTAATAGCAGCATGATCAGTGTGAATAGTTACTTTAGAATCGACAATATAAGGTCTAAACTTATCACATGCAAATACAACTGCTAAGAATTCTTTTTCAGTGGTGGCATAATTTCTCTGGGCAGTGTCTAGAGTTTTACTAGCATACTGGATAACATTTAATTTCTTATCAACTCTTTGTCCTAGAACAGCACCTACAGCATAATCACTAGCATCACACATAATCTCAAAGGGTAAATTCCAATCAGGTGGCTGAACAATAGGTGCAGTAATCAAAGCTTTCTTAAGTATTTCAAATGCTCCTACACAATCATCATCGAAGACAAAAGGAATATCTTTTTGTAATAGATTAGTCAGAGGCCTAGAGATTTTAGAAAAGTCCTTAATGAACCTCCTATAAAAACCGGCATGACCAAGGAAACTTCTTATACCTTTAATGTCCTTGGGACATGGCATCTTTTCAATAGCATCAACTTTAGCCTTATCAACTTCAATACCTCTTTCAGAAATTTTATGCTCCAAGACAATGCCTTCATTAACCATAAAGTCGCACTTTTCCCAATTCAAGACAAGACTAGTATCTTCGCATCTCTGCAAAACTCGATCGAGGTTGCTCAAGAAATCATCAAAAGAGGGTCCATAAACGGAGAAATCGTCCATGAATACCTCACAAATCTTTTCACAAAAGTCAGAGAATATAGCCATCATACATCTTTTAAAGGTAGCAGGTGCATTACATAAACCAAAAGTCATACATCTATAAGCAAAAGTACCGAAAGGGCAAGTAAAAGTAGTCTTTGCTTGATCGTCCGCTAACACAGGTATTTGAGAGAAACCAGAGTAACCATCTAGAAAGCAAAAATGTGTATGTTTGGATAGTATTTCTAGCATTTGATCAATAAAGGGTAAATAGTAATGATCTTTCTTAGTAGCTTTATTTAATTTATGGAAATCAATTACCATCCTATAACCTATAATAATTCTTTGCAGGATCAATTCATCTTTATCATTAGGAACTACAGTAATACCTCCCTTCTTAGGGACGCAATGGACAGGACTTACCCATTCACTATCAGCAATGGGATAAATTATACCTGCCTCAAGGAGCTTTAGTATTTCCTTTCTTACCACTTCTTTCATCTTAAGATTTAAGCATCGTTGATGCTCTCTAACTAGTTTGGCGTCTTCGTCCAATTTAATTTGTGTTGGCATAGAGTGGAACTAATGCCCTTAAGATCATCCAGAGTATATCCAATAGCAGCAGGGTGCTTCTTCAGAGTTTTCAATAATCTTTCCTCTTCCTGCTCTGAAAGGTTAGCACTAATAATAACAGGATATCTCTTCTTTTCATCAAGATAAGCATATTTAAGAGTATCAGGTAAAGGTTTAAGCTGGAACACGGGATCACCCTTGGGTGGAGGAGGATCCCCAAGGATTTCAACAGGTAAGTTGTGTTTCAGAATAGGACCCTGTTTAAGGAATACTTCATCTATTTCCCTTCTTTCATTCATAAACATATCATTTTCATGGTCTAGCAAATATTGTTCTAACGGATCAGTAGGAGGCACAACAATAGAAGCAAGACCAATAATTTCATCCTTACTAGGCAATTCTTTATCATGGGGTTGTCTATGAAATTTAGCAAAATTAAACTCATGTGTCGTATCCCCCAGACCAATAGTAACAACATCCTTTTCACAGTCAATCCTAGCATTAACAGTGTTCAAGAAGGTTCTACCAAATATAATG
The DNA here is from genome assembly GCF_018294505.1 of Triticum aestivum. NCBI lineage: Eukaryota > Viridiplantae > Streptophyta > Magnoliopsida > Poales > Poaceae > Triticum > Triticum aestivum. The sequence goes on from NC_057810.1 coordinate 29,803,401, forward strand.
GGACAAAAGCTATCTTGTGGGGAACCAAGAACAAGGAAATCAGCAGGATATTTAACTTTCCCACGCAAGACTTCAACATCTCTAACAATCCCAAATGGTGAAATAGTATCTTTATTGGCAAGCTTAATTGTAACATCAATATCTTCTAACTCAGCACATGCAATATCATGCATAATTTCATTGTATAAGGAAATAGGTATTGCACTAGCACTAGCACCCATATCACATAAGCCATGATAACAATGATCTCCTATTTTAACAGAAATAACATGCATGACTACAACAGGTCTATGTATCTTAGCATCGAGTCTAGCAATATTAGCAGCTTCCTCACAGAAGTAAATAACATGCCCATCTATATAATCAGCCAAGAGATCTTTAACCATAGCAATACTAGGTTCAACTTTAATTTTCTCAGGAGGTGTATAAGTTCTAGTATTACTCTTACGAACAACAGTTGAAGCTTTAGCATGATCCTTTATCCTAACAGGGAAAGGTGGTTTCTCAACGTAAGTAGTAGGAACAATAGGATCACTGTAAGTGATAATCTTTTCTTCAACTGTAACAGGTGCAACTACTTTTACTTCACTGGGAGGATTATATTTAAACCACTTCTCCTTAGGGAGATCAACATGAGTAGCAAATGATTCACATAAAGAAGTTGCTATCTTAGAGTCAAGTGCATATTTAGTGTTAAATCCACGAAAAGCATCGGTATCCATAAAAGACTTAACACAATCAAACTTAGGTGTCATACCTGACTCCGTACCATCGTCGGAACCCCAATCTTCAGAGTTGCGTTTAATTCTTTCCAATAAGTCCCACTTGAAATCAATAGTCTTCAACATATAAGAACCAGCACAGGAAGTATCGAGCATGGTGCGATCATTGAGAGAAAGTCGAGCATAAATTTTTTAAATAATCATTTCTCTTGAGAGCTCATGATTGGGGCATGAATATAACATTGACTTAAGCCTCCCCCAAGCTTGAGCGATGCTTTCTCCTTCGCGAGGCCAAAAATTATATATATAATTATGATCATGATGAACAAGATGCATAGGATAAAACTTCTGGTGAAATTCCAATTTCAATCGTTTATAGTCCCAGGATCCCTTATCATCACATAGCCTATACCATGTCAATGCATCTTCCTTCAAAGGTAAAGGGAAGACCTTCCTCTTAACAACATCATCGGGTATACCTGCAAGCTTAAATAATCCACAAACTGCATCCACATAGATAAGGTGTAAATCGGGATCCAATGTTCCATCTCCTGCAAAGGGATTATCTAGCAGTTTCTCCATCATACCCGAAGGAATCTCAAAGTAAATATTTTCAGTAGGTTTAGTAGGTTTAGGAGCAACTCTTTGCTATAATGGTCGGGGTGAAGATACCCCGAACAAGCCCCTCAAAGGATTAGTTTCCATAGTAACAAGTGACAGAAAATTTCAGCACACTATATAAATGCTTCCTTACCAAGTTCCACTCACCAAAGGCGCTTCACTCCCCGGCAAGGACGCCAGAAAAGAGTCTTGATGACCCACAAGTATAGGGGATCTATCGTAGTCCTTTCGATAAGTAAGAGTGTCGAACCCAATGAGGAGCAGCTGGAAATGACAAGCGGTTTTCAGTAAGGTATTCTCTGCAAGCACTGAAATTGTAGATAACAGATAGTTTTCTGATAAGATAATTTGTAACGGGTAACAAGAAATGAAAGTAAATAAGGTGCAGCAAGGTGCCCCAATCCTTTTTGTAGCAAAGGAGAAGCCTGGCCAAATTCTTATAATGATAAAAGCGCTCCCGAGGGCACATGGGAATTATCGTCAAGATAGTTTCATCATGCTCGAATGATTCGCGTTCGTTACTTTGATAATTTGATATGTGGGTGGACCGGTGCTTGGGTACTACCCTTTCTTGGACAAGCATCCCACTTATGATTAACCCCTACTGCAAGCATCTGCAACTACAAAAGAAGTATTAAGGTAAACCTAACCATAGCATGAAACAAGTGGATCCAAATCAGCCCCTTACGAAGCAACGCATAAACTAGGGTTTAAGCTTCTGTCACTCTAGCAACCCATCATCTACTTATTACTTCCCAATGCCTTCCTCTAGGCCCAAATAATGGTGAAGTGTCATGTAGTCGACGTTCACATAATACCACTAGAGGAGAGACGACATACATCTCATCAAAATATCGAACGAATACCAAATTCACATGAGTACTAATAGTAAGACTTCTCCCATGTCCTAAGGAACAAACATAACTACTCACAAAGCATATTCATGTTCATAATAAGAGGGGAATTAATATGCATTAAGGATATGAACATATGATCTTCCACCAAATAAACCAACTAGCATCAACTACAATGAGTAATCAATACTACTAGCAACCCACAGGTACCAATCTGAGGTTTTGGTACAAAGATTGGATACAAGAGATGAACTAGGGTTTGAGAGGAGTGGGTGCTGGTGAAGATGTTGATGGAGATTGACCCCCTCCCGATGAGAGGATCGTTGGTGATGACAATGGTGATGATTTCCCCCTCCCGGAGGGAAGTTTCCCCGGCAGAACAGCTCCGCCGGAGCCCTAGATTGGTTCTGCCAAGGTTCCGCCTTGTGGCGGCTGAGTTTCATCTCGTAAGCTTGCTTATGTTTTTTTTCAGGGTAAAAGACTTCATATAGCAGAAGATGGGCACCGGAGGGCCACCAGGGGGCCCACGAGGCAGGGGGCGCACCCAGTAGGGGTGCCCCCCCCTCACCCTCATGGCCAGGGTCTGGGCCCTCTCTGGTACTTCCTTTGATCAATAATTCTTATTAATTCCAAAAATGACTTTCGTGGAGTTTCAGGACTTCTAGAGATGTGCAGAATAGGTTTCCAATGCTTGCGCCTTTTCTAGCCCAGAATCCCAACTGCCGGCATTCTCCCTCTTCATGATAAACCTTCTAAAGTAAGAGAGAATAGCCATAAGTATTGTGACATAACGTGTAATAATAGCCCATAATGCAATAAATATCAATATAAAAGCATGATGCAAAATGTACGTATCACCATGCACTATGATGGTTCCCTTATGACCCGGCATCTTGAGCTGCAGATAAACATAACACTTTCGTGCCATGAACTTTGCATAAGCCGGCCATCCAAACAGAGCGTGATACGGGCTTTTGATTTTGACCACCTCAAAAGTTAACTTCTCAGCCCTGGAATCATGCTCATCTCCAAAGGCCACTTCTAGCTCAATCTTACCCACTGGGTACGCCGACTTACCAGGCACCACTCCATGGAAAACAGTGTTGGATGTCTTAAGATTTTTATCAGTCAACCCCATGCCACGGAAAGTCTCATAATAAAGGATGTTGATGCTACTACCTCCATCCATGAGCACTTTAGTGAATTTATATCCACCAACCTGAGGTGCCACCACCAAGGCCAAGTGACCCGGATTGTCAACCCGGGGAGGGTGATCCTCCCTACTCCACTGAATAGGCTGCTCAGACCATCTCAAATAATGAGGAATTGCTGGCTCAATAGCGTCCACAACCCTCTTATGAAGGTTCTGGTCCCGTTTACACAAACTGGTGCTAAACACATGATACTGCCCACTATTCAGCTGCTTTGGATTACTCTGATATCCAGATTGTTGCTGCTGTTGACCTCCCTGGCTAGATTGCTGATTAAAACCACCCTGATTACCTTGAGGGCCTTGAAAGTTGGAATTAGAACCACCACCCGGGCCAAGAAAACCGCCGCCGCCTGGGCCACCGCCCGGCCCATGATTGTTGTCAAACATGTTAGAGTTCTTGAAAGCCTTCATGATCGTACAATCCTTCCACAGATGAGTGGCCGATTTTTGCTGAGTACCATGCCTTGGACTACTCAAAAGTGGGACCTGACCCGTCGGACCGAGGAGGCAGTCTCTCCTTACGTTGCTGATTGTTGCCCTGTGCATTGGTGTTAGCCACAAACTCCGAGTTATCATCAGCCTTATGTTTATTATTGCCTCCTTGATTTGCCGGGTTATGATGAGGACCCTTGGCGTTGCCGCTCTTCTTTCCCTTCCATGTCTTCTCATCGTCTTACTCGGGATCCTTGGTACCATCAGAGTCGGCATATTTGACTAGAGCCGCCATCAGCTGGCCCATGTCATTACAATCGTGCTTGAGCCGCCCCAGCTTCTATTTTAGAGGCTCAAACTGCAGAGCCGGCATCCATCTTATCAGATGAATGTATTATGGACTTGACCCGGCGCACCCAATGGGTCGTGGACTCACCCTCCTCTTGCTTGAAATTAGTCAAGTCCACAATCGACATGGTCTACTTGCATGTATCCTTAAAGTTCTGAATAAACCGAGCCTTTAACTCTGCCCATTAACAGATGGAATTTGGTGGCAGCCCCTTCAACCAAGTGCGGGTCGTTCCATCCAGCATCATGGTGAAGTACTTGGCCATTGCAGCGTCACTGACTTCCAGTAGTTCCATGGCCATCTCGTAGCTTTCGATCCATGCCCCAGGTTGTAAGTCGGACGTGTAATAAGGCACCTTTTGAGGTCCCTTGAAATCCTTGGGCAAACGCTCATTACGCAGAGCCGGTACCAAACAAGGTACGCCTCCAGTCCTAGTGGTCACGCCTGCCTCAATTGAAGTCGTCGGATAAACCGGAAGGGGCTGATAAGCCGCCTGCTGAGCCACCCGCTCAGCTTCCTGATGCAAGATGTCCTGATCAACCAAATTAAGAGCTCCATCACGAGCCGGGTCATGCCCGCATGACTGGTCACGGCACCGGGCGTTGCTTGAAACGGCTACTGAATCCATGTGCCTGCTATAGCTCGGGCTCCGGCTTGGGCGAGGGGTCGAATGAATCTTGTCTTGACTATAAGAATATGCCTCCTGTTGTGCCAAAGCCGTCTGAAGAAGTTCTTTGACCCTTCGTGTTTCAACCGCCGTCGGAGAGTCGCCATCCACCGGGAGAGCCGCCAATGGTGCCGCCGCAACGATCATGTTCTCCAAAGGGTTAGAATAATGACCCGATGGTGTTGATACATAGTGAGGTGGAGCAGCATTCAGACGAGGGGGGTCCATCACCTGTGGCTGAACCGGCGCCCCGGCCCTGGGCGTTGCAACCCGGTTTACCTCTGGCGGGTTACTGGGGCCTGCACCGGGTGTGCGGAAGAGGTTTCTAGGATCATAAACCAGAGGCAGACTGGATTGAGCCTTCTTGTGCCTTCTCCTCATGATCTCATTTGACGCTTTCAGATCCATCATAAGCTGGAGAGCCTCTGATTGAATCTGCTGGGCTCGAGCATCCAAAGCCGCCCGCTTTGCGGCCATCCTGATGTCCTCTATTGCCAGGTTTTCCTTGGCTCGCGCTACCTCCTCACGTAACTGTGCCACTTCCGCGTCGTGTTGAGCTTGGTCCGCCAAGTTGACCATGGTGGTTAACAAAGCTGTCATCTTATCCGTTAAGGCCATCAAAACCTGAGCCAGTGGGCGCGCAGGGCTTCCTGCCCCGGCTGCCGTCACCGCTGCTAACCCGGAAGTCATTGCTACCGCAGCCCTAGAGTTTTGCCCGGGTTACGTGTCAGCCATGAAGATCCCAACTCTTCTCGGCGGCTCAAAGGGGTCCGGAATACTACTGCCATCGAAACAGCCCCCAAGCCCGCCATCTTGCAGTTGATACAACGAATCCGTCTCACCCGTGGACGATTCACCATCAGAGTAGATGGTCGTCTCACCGCCAGACACAGATCCTTCAGAAAGTCCCCTCCATAGATGCATCCCATGAAGGCACGCTTCACGGCGGGCTGAGCCCGGGCAGGTCTCGCATGCTGAGCCGTCTCGATGATGTCGGTGAAAATGTCCGGCTCAGGGCCCGGCTCGTCGATCTTGCCAATGAAGACGTGGATTCCTCCGAAGGAGACCCGGTACCCATACTCAATTGAGCTGGCGTCGCGGCCCCAACCTGCGTCGTCGATGTAGAGCTTGCCTCAACAACTCTTGGTCATCCGGCCCACAGCGTATCCTTTGAGCCCTTCGAAGCTGCCCTTCAAGAACTCAAATCCACCGTGCACTGGCCCCACGATGGGCGCCAACTATCGTGGAAACATCACGGCAGATGTCCTGGCCAAAGGACTTAGTCGTGGATCCATCGCAACTAGGAAGCTCAAAGGGGTTAAAACGGGACAAAGGACACGGGAGTTTATACAGGTTTGGCCCCTTGCGGTGAAGGTAATGGCTTAATCCAGTTTGAGGTGGGATTGCTTATGTCTCGATTACCAGGGAGAGAATCCGCTTGACCTAGCTCTCGATCTGATGTTACTTGTCCTGAACCGCCATTGGGTCATCCCTTTATATACAGAGGTTGACGGCCAGCAGCTCACAGAGTCCCGACCAGCTCATAAACAGTGTCCGGCTTGGTGTCTGTCTATTCCTGCCTTACAATACAAGTTATATACATTTGGCGGTTTATTTCTACGAGCCTTAAGCTGCCTTTGGGCCTTGGGCCCTTAACTGAACCGCCATCTTCAAATGTCGTCTCGGGCTTCATATGATGAATCGCCGTAGGTATAACCCGGCCCCTTCTGGGCGATTCATACCTGGTAGTTATATCCCCAACAGTTTGGATGAGCTCTCGACACCTTTTTCCGAGGATAAGATCAATGTCGTGGTTAAGGAAATGCCAACTGACAGGGCCCTAGCCCTGATGGATTTAATGGATGATTTCTTAAGAGTTGTTGGCAGATCATCAAGGAGGATTTTTACAGAATGTGTCAGGATTTCTATGAGGGAAAGCCAAATATAGCCAGTATTAGTGAAGGATACATTACCTTGATCCCAAAGATCTCCTCTCCGGAGACAGCCAATGATTACAGACCCATTACCCTGCTAAACTCCTGCTTGAAAATCATCATGAATATATTGGTTAATCGTTTGCAAAAGGTCATTCTGAAAATCATACACAGGAATCAATATGGTTTCATTAAGGGGAGAACCATCCAGGACTGCTTAGCATGGATATCTGAATATATTCATCAGTGCCAAATTTCCTCACGTGAGATTGTGCTCCTTAAACTTGACTTCGCCAAAGCTTTTGATGCAATCGAGCACGCCCCCATGTTGGAGATCATGAGACATATGGGGTTTGATGATAGATGGCTGGGCTAGATGGAGATATTTTTTGCCTCTGGTGTTTCTTCTATACTTCTAAATGGAGTATTGGGCAGAAAATTCCAATGCAAGTGTGGTGTGCGGCAGGGCAACCCTTTATCACCGTTGATTTTTGTCCTGGCTGCAGATCTCCTCCCAGTCGCGATCAACAATGCATTTGCCTAGCACTTGATTCGCCTGCCTTTCCTATGCAACCAGAATGGGGATTATCCAGTGGTACAGTATGCAGACGACACCATTCTGGTGATGCCAGCCTGCCCTGATCAAGCTGCTCGCATGAACTCCATCCTCGTGGATTATGCTGCCTCGGTAGGGTTGCAAATCAACTTTCATAAGTCCACTTTGATCCCCAACAACCTTGACCAGCAGTGCGCTGATGAGCTGGCCCGTATTTTTGGATGCACAGTCGGCTCTTTCCCGTTCACCTACCTGGGCCTCCCCATGGGCACGACGAGGCCATCTTTGCTGGAGCTCATGTCGTTGGTGCATGGTGTGGAGAGGAAGATGTCTACTGATACATCTCCAACGTATCTACTTTTCCAAACACTTTTGCCCTTGTTTTGGACTCTAACTTGCATGATTTGAATGGAACTAACCCGGACTAACGCTGTTTTCAGCAGAACTGCCATGGTGTTATTTTTGTGCAGAAATAGAAGTTCTCAGAATGACCTGAAAATCCACGGAGACATATTTTAGAATTAATAAAAAATATTGGCCAAAGAATTAGCGTCAGGGGGCCCACACCCTGTCCCAGAGGGTGGAGGGCGCGCCCCCTGCCTCATGGCCCCCCTGGAACTCCACCGACCTCAACCCCAACTCCATATATTCACTTTCGGGGGGGGGGAATAAAGAAGAAGGATTCATCGCGTTTTACGATACGGAGCCATCGCCAAGCCCTAATCTTCCTCGGGAGGGCTGATCTGGAGTTCGTTCGGAGCTCCGGAGAGGGGAATCCGTCGCCATTGTCATCATCAACCATCCTCCATCACAAATTTCATGATGCTCACCGCCATGCATGAGTAATCCCATCGTAGCTAGGCTTGCTGGATGGTGATGGGTTGGATGAGATTTACCATGTAATCGAGTTAGTTTTGTTAGAATTTGATCCATAGTATCCATTATGTTCTAAGATTGATGTTGCTATGACTTTGCCATGCTTAATGCTTGTCACTAGGGCCTAAGTGCCATGATTTTAGATCTGAACCTATTATGTTTTCATGAATATATGTGAGTTCTTGATACTATCTTGCAAGTCAATAGTCACCTACTATGTGTTATGATCCGGCAACCCCGAAGTGACAATAATCGGGATCACTCCCGGTGATGACCGTAGTTTGAGGAGTTCATGTATTCACTAAGTGCTAATGCTTTGGTCGGGTACTCTATTAAAAGGAGGCCTTAATATCCCTTAGTTTCCAATAGGACCGCGCTACCATAGGTGTCGGGGATATACCCCGCGGTATGACCCGACCGGACTTGGCGTTTCATTGGTAACCTGTCGAAGGATTGGCGACTCACGAGTCTGGCGGCTCACTGGTCTGACGACTCACGAGCCTGGCGACACACTAATGGTTCCGACAAAGGGTCAAATAGAAGACTAGGCCCAGAAGGTCGGCTTATGTTATGATGGGCCGTCTTAAGAGGAAAGCATAAGGAATATTCCCTTACAAAGGAAGCAAGACTAGGACTCCACTTGTAATAGAGTAATCCAAATCCTACTAGGACTAGTCATGTAACCTGCCCCTTCAACATATATAAGGAGGGGCAGGGCACCCCAAGAGGGACAAGAAATAATCTCTAAGGCTAGACACAACTAGGAGAGCTGGAGATACAACGACTCCCTCATGAGCATAATGAGACCTAGCCACAAACAGCATGTAGGGCTATTACCAGATGATGTTTCCCGGGGCCTGAAGCTGTCTAAATCCTTGTCCTGTGTGTTGATCCACCCGCGTCTCTGTAACACTCCAAAGATTTTTATTTGGTTTTTATTAAATTCTTGATTTGATTAAAAGGGGTTATTTGGATTTTTGCCAATAGGACGTTTCTCCTTCTCAAAAACCTTTTATGACAAATAATTTTAGGAGCTCTTCTTAATATTGATTTTTTTTAATCTTGAGGGTTTTTCAACATGTGTTGGGTCAACACAAATTATCTTGGGTTGTCTTAATATTTTCCTTTATTAAAAAGAGTTTCTATAAAATTATGGGTTTATTCCTTCCCACTCAAAAATAATTTCTCTTGCCATGACCCATGTTGTAATTTTTCTTCCAAACCCACCTCCCTACCTTGGGCCAAGTCAAACATCCATTTCCAGCAAGTTTCAAACTCTTTTAGATTTCCTTTCTATTTATTTTACCCTCAAATCTTTTTCTTTCATTTAATTTGGACTCTTGGTATTTTCAAAGGAAGTACCAGATCCTTTAAGCTTCTGAGCCCAAGCAAATTACCCTAGCTAGTCCTTAGTACCCTCAGCCAAGATCCATCAAGATCCACTGGTCCACAGTTCAAAATTTTCAAATTATGCTTGCTGCAAGTTTGAACCAGATTTGCCAATTTTGGTGAAATTCATTCTTTTTCTTCTCCTAAAAATTTGAGATAAATCAGGCAACCTCTAGATGCATCAAGAGACCACCTCATCAAGGATCAAATCCAGAAAAAAATTTCACATGCCAAAAACATTTCGTCAAACAGTTGGCATGCACTGTTTCTGTTCAAAATTCAGAAAGTTCAGTCGACAGTGTCATTTTCTTCAGAGCCGCGGCGTCAATCTCGCCAGTGCACGCTTTGGCCTCGTGCTCCCTGCTCCTCCTTCTTATCCATCGCGCGGCACGGTCGTTTGGCCGGTCGCGAGCGTCGGTGTCAACATGGCGCGCCAGCTCCGGCGTCTTCCGTGGTGGCAGAACCACCCGTGGCGGCCAAGAGGGGCCAGCCCTGCCAAACGGTGCCGTCCAGCACCGCCCGCACCACCAGGAGCCTCCGCGTGACCATCCCCTTCTCTGCGCGCGCTGCAGCACCGTTGCCGTGGCCTGAGAGGCACAGAGCACACTCTCTGCCGCCGACGAGCCCATGAGGCCGTTCCGTCGAGAGACTTGGAGTATCGCCCAAGTGAACCAAGATTAGCCTCGGGATGGAACCAGTGGACCAACACAAAGCTGCCCAGTCACCTAAAACCCCCGTCCAGCCTCTGCCTAGCCGTAATCGCCTGCCGAAGATACCCCGTTCTCGGAAACCGCCTCGACCGGCTATAAAAGGAGGCCTCGAGCTCGTTCTCGACCCAGCACTACCCCTCCACCTCTCCAATACTGCGCCCAGCCACTAGGAGGACCTCGAGGAGGCCTTCTTCCTCGACTCCAGCCGCCCCAATCCGCCTCAGGCTCCGGCAAGATCCCCTCTGGTGAGAGCACCCCCGCCTCCCAAACGGCGTGAGCAACCTCCTAGTGTACACACTCCTCTAACCCACGCTTCAATTTGGCGTCTGCAGCCCTCCTCGGTGAGATCCACCCTCGACCGAACCGCCATCCACCGGAGAAGAGGCCGCCATCGACGTGGTGCTCACCGACGACCAACTCCACCACCCTCAGACGCGGGGGAGCTTCGTGAGTCCGTTGGTACCCTCCACTTCCCCTGCCTCGCCGTGGATCAACATCGGCGACCACCGCAAGCCTCGGGCTCCGGCGGGACTCTGTTTCAGTTTTCAAACCTGATGGGTGGGACCCCCTCGTCAGCTTTTTCTCCTTTTTGAAATGTTTTCTGAAAATGCCTTCGGGCAAAATACGCTTTCTAACTGAAACGTTTTCTATCTTTTTCTAAGCTAGCCCCTGAAATTTTCTATTTCATTACAGATTAGTCCCTGGACTAAAACCCTTATAACTTTTAAACAAAAGATGATTTTGATTTGATTCTTTTTCTGTAATCTTTATTTTTCTGTCTAGTGTTTTATCATATTTATTTCAAAATTATTTGGAACAACTTTTATGCACGCACGACATTTATGTTAGTATCCGAATTTTTTTTTATAACGTAGATACTGAAGGAGGTGACAGAGTCGCAAACTTCACCGAGCTACACTCCGACTACTCTGAACCAGGCAAGCATGTTTGAACCTTTGATATGATGATTGTTTTGCATGTTTGTTTGAGTAGTGTGCTCATGGCATGTTTATATAAGCATGAGTGCATGTTATATTGCATGCCAGGTAAGCTACACGTGAGCTTCGAAACTTGATGTGTTCAAATGATGGTGAGATAACCTGATCATGTGGTGGCATGATAGATTGCAAGATGGTATTGTTGTAGCATCCCAGGCTTATGCCAACCATTTAACTCCAGCATTAACGTGGATCAAGTCATGTTCCCGTTCATCCCCTTTTTCGTGCTACCACATGTCTTCTGCAAAGAATGCGGTCTAGTCAGTTGCAAACCTCTTTCCTTGTACACACCAAATAGAGAGGCCGTGATGAGGCTTCCATGGCCCTAGATTAAAGCCCGTCATCCGGTCAGGGGGCATGGGTGTTTCCGATTGGGACCGAGAGGGGGGCACCCCTTAGAGCGCGCGATATAAATTTGATCCCATGCTACTCGAGGTTGTGGCCTCCCCGTCTTAAAGTTTTTTTTGAACGTTGGCTAGGGTGATTCCTGGCAGCGGAATGTGGAATGGGTGTGTACTGGTTAGATGAGTTTCTTCTAAAATACCATAAACGAAGCTAGTCCTTTGTGACTACGGAAATCCGTTGACTGTGGGTAAAGAGTACAAACTCTGCAGAGTCAAACCATTCGAGTAACCGTGTCCATGGTCAAGGACTGTGACCAACATATCACTGTCAATGTCAGTGTCAGTCTCAACGTCCGTCTCATCGTCAGTCTCAGTGTCAGTTTCAGTGACAATCTCCGATGAATATACATGAGTGGTAAACCCGGCTAAATGTTATTCATGTGGATGGACTAACCCGTTTACTATTATGCACTGAGTATTTCCTTGGATGATTTAAATTCATGAGCTACTTGAATTCAAATGGTGAAATATAAGCCCTTTATGTGATGTCGCTTAGACGTCCGACTGTGGCATTCTTGTTATTTACTTTTGATATAAGCCCTTTCTGCGATATTGCTTGGACGTCCGACTGTGGCATTCTTGGTATTTACTTTTGATATAAGCCCTTTATGTGATGTCGCTCAGACGTCCGACTGTGGCATCCATGTTATTTACTTTCATTATAAGCCCTTTTCGAGATGTCTCTTAGACGTCCGATTGTGGCCCGCACTGTCATTTACATTTCAATATAAGCCCTTTATGTGGTGTCGCTCTGACGCCCGACTGCGGCATGTTGAATTTATTTTTACCTTTCGAGGCGTCGCTTCATACACCCGATCGGTCTTCAGTTATTTTATTGGGATTTCGGGAGGACTACCGCCTGACTTCCTTTTTATTTAACATGCCGTGCAAATTTATTATCTGAGTGTGCATTACTAATCCGCTCATGTGCATCATGTTTGCATTTGTTATATCTTATGTCCAAACTGTCTTGCGAGTACATTCAAAGTACTCACCTGGCTTGTTGATTTGGCCAGATATTGATGAAGGTGATCTTATGGATGAAGAGTACGATAGCGAGTCCGACGCCTAGAGGAGTCCTAGTCAGTCCCGTGCGATCCTGGAATTGGTCACTTGTATCATATACGCTTCCGCTACCCAAATAAAAATCATCGAGCCTCACTCCGACGCTCGATGAGATGTAAGAATTAGGAGTCATGTCACCCACGTCACTGTAACATATCCACCACCACTTTTATTACGAGTCAGTAGTTATGCCACCATACATCTTGTGTCATATCCACCTTTATGTATAATATCGGCGTGCTTGTAATAAATTGTTGAGCAGCCTCAGCTCAACCTTGTATAATAATCAGTAATGCTGGAATTCTGTATCAAGGATTGGTCTACTAGTAAGGAAGATTTTCCTATGCTAGTCTGATAAAATGGTCGATTTTTCAATAAATATTTTATTGGAAACCAGTCCTGACAACCTTGGTACTAGAGCCAGGCTGACTGTAGGAAGCCACTAGGTGCGATCGCTAATCGGTTACTAACATAATAAGCGCTATTACTTATCATTATGCAAACGTAGCAATTTTTTGCTAGTCATCATAAATTTATGATTTGACTATTCGGAATTTTTGTCTGCTTTTGTAGATGGCTGGCAGCGGCTGTGAGTCACAGGTGTTCGCCAATGTACCTGAGGGGTTTATCAAGCTTCTTGTCTCCATTGTAAAAGTCGCGATCGGGCCATCGGCCCGTCCCGAGTTCACACTCTACCAGCACAAGATCAGCGATAGCGTGTCCATCCACCAGGCCGCGGTGCAATTCAGGGGAGGACGTGTTGAGTCATGCCGCTTCCGATTTGTGGGAAGGTCCATGCCTACGGAGAGGCATGCCATTCAGATGGCTGCCCGTGAGGCGATAGCTCATCTCCGGGATGCTCTTCCTTCAATGAAGACTCGTCGCTACCGCTACCTTCCATGCCACGTGCCATACACATGTCACTATGCGTTCGCTTGTGCTAGGGGAGAGAGAGATGAGGCTATTGAGATGTTGGTTGAATATTTCAAAGCTCTTGAGGCATCTTTTGATAACCTCGTGGACGACTTTGTGGCTGCTCGTATGGACTTCGTGCAGGGCTGTTCCGCCAACAGGAGGGAGCTCCTCCATACAGCACCACCACTGATTTACGTCTCGTCCTCGGCATCCTATGCACCTGCCATCTTTGCCAACGCTTGCCGCCTACCTACCCCTGAAGAGTTTTACCAAGTCATTGCTCCTACTCCAGTCAGGGCTGCACCACCTACCGCGCCCGCACCAGCTCCTCAACTCAGTACTTCATGCCTGGAGCCTATTAGTGAGGAGGAGGTTGAGTCTCCAGCATCACTGGGTCTTACCCTTGGCAGGCCGAGGGAAGTTCTTACCATCTCCGACTGAGTGCGCCTAGCAGCCGTATGATGTACCAGCTTGTATGATATGTTTATATGTATATAGGTTTGGTGAGAAGTAGTTGTGTGCACATCATGTAAGAACTCGGAGAAGTGCACTAGCCTAAATAACATGTCAGGAATGTGTACGCACATCCTGAGTGATGTACTATATAATTACTGCTTGCATGTAAGATATGTACTAAGCGGTCCTTCTCCATGCGCAATCAAGTATTTACTTGAAAAATCTTGGAATTTTGCCTTTGCAATATTATTTAATTTTGCCACTCGGTTTTTCTCATAAGTTCTGCAAAAATACCCCATAGTGGAAAATGCCTCGTCCCTGGACTCGTTCCATGCCAAGTCCGCCAGAATAATATTATGGTACCCAGACAAGTAACAATTTCACACAGGGCAGTCAAGTCAGCAAGGCAGTGAAGCAGCATTTTCTCAAGTATGCCGCCTTTATGAGCAAAGCCAGCAGCAGCATCAAGAAATGATGAACCATGTTATCAATATGGGAAATCATCATCGACCATATCAGCAGCAATCCAAATTTTTTGAACTACAAAATACACGTCCCCCAACGTTCTCTCACACTATAGACCTCTTGAGGCCGATGATTGGCTTCGTGACATTGAGAGGAAATTAATTATTGCACAATGTTCGGACCATGAGAAGGTACTATATGCACCTCACTACCACACTGGAGCAGCTGCATCATGGTGGGAAAATTTCCTACATATGCACCCCAACGAAAATAACATCACCTAGGAAGAATTTAAAGAAGGTTTTCATGGGCGCACATTCCCAGAAGCATTATGAAGATCAAGAAAAGGGAATTTGATGACCTCAAGCAGAGAAGCATGATAGTGACTGAGTACAACAGTCAGTTTACTCAATTATCTCGTTATGCCAACGAAGAGCATATGACTGGAAATAAAAAGATGGAAAAATTCCTGGACGGTCTGGCGCCAGCACTTAAATGCCAGCTAGTCGTACACACCTTTCCGGATTTCAAAACACTTGTGGACAAAGCTATTACATTGGAAAATGAGCGCCGCGGCTTGGAGGATTTTTGCAAGCGCAAAAGAGATAAGACTACTCATGCTCGCAACAACCGGAACAAGACTGATTTTCAGAAATGTGGAGCAAACAAATCCACAACCAATGTTCCACGCCCAAACAAAAATTTCCACGCAAGGGACAAGGATTTTACATATCGCCCAGGTGTTACTTTCTACGCTTGTGGAGAGGAAGGACACTATGCCAAACAGTGCCCAAAGCCAAGAAACTCGGCCCCCAAGCCGAACAACAGTGAAAATAATTCAGCCCCCAAGCGTAACAACTTCAACCCCAATAACAATCACAAGAAGGGTCACTTGAACCATGTGACCAAGGAAGAAGCACAGAATGCCCCGGATATCGTACTCGGTACGTTCCCTGTCAACACAATACCTGCCACGGTTTTGTTTGATTCTGGAGCTTCTCACTCGTTCATTTCAAAGAAATTTGCTTCGCAACATGATTTTTCGATGCTTCCCTTGGAAAAATCCATGATCATCAAGTCCCCCGGGATTAAGAAAATCACTTAGAGTTACTGCCAAGGTGTGGTTATTGACTTTGAGGAACTAAAGTTTCAGGCAAACCTTATTGTATTGGAAAATAAGGGATTGGATGTTATCCTAGGGATGGACTGGTTAACCACTAACAAGGGATTTATCGACTATTTCAATCGGACTGTAATTCTTACCCATCATCACGGGAAGACGATAAAATTGCATCTCAAGAAATACCAATGCCACGGGAGCCAAGGTTGAACAAGGTGGACATTTCAGAGTTAAGAAAAGTTCTAGTGGTGTGTGAGTTCCCTGACGTATTTCCCGAAGAACTACCGGGCATGCCACCAGACCGAGAAATAGAGTTCATCATTGAACTAGCACCTGGAACCACCCCCATTTACAAGAAACCCTATAGGATGGCACCCTCCGAGTTGGTAGAATTAAAGAAGCAAATAAAAGAATTACTGGACAAAGGATTTATACGAGCCAGCTCCGCACCTTGGGGTTCACCAGTATTATTTGCCAAGAAAAAGGATGGGACACTGAGATTATGTATAGACTATCGAGCACTCAACATGGTCATCATCAAAAACAAATATCCGATGCCACGGATAAATGATTTATTTGACCAGCTCGCACAAGCCAAGGTATTCTCAAAAATTGATTTAAGGTCGGGGTATCATCAATTAAAAGTACGGACAGAAGATATCCCCAAGACAACATTCACCTCCAGATACGGTCTATATGAATTTATAGTAATGCCGTTTGGACTGACAAACGCCCCCGCATATTTTGTCCACCTCATGAACAAAGTGTTTATGAAATTTATGGACAAATTTGTTGTGGTGTTCATTGATGATATTCTGGTATACTCCAAGACACCAGAAGAACATGTTGAACATCTCAGAATTGTACTGGGGGAACTAAGGAAACATCAACTATACGCCAAGTTCAGCAAATGTGAATTTTGGTTAAAACAGGTTGGTTTTCTAGGCCACGTATTGACCCGAGAGGGTGTTGCCGTGGACCCAGAAAAAGTCAAGGCCGTACTTGGCTGGAAACCACCAGCCAACGTAACGGATGTACGAAGTTTCCTGGGAATGGCAGGATATTACCGAAGATTTATTGAAGGGTTCTCCACCATAGCAAAACCAATGACACAGTTACTCAAGAAGGATAAGAAATTTGTATGGACTAAAGCTTGCGAGAAAAGTTTCCAAGAACTCAAAAGGAAATTAACAACAGCACCAGTATTGGTTGTGCCAGACATACACAAATGTTTTGAAGTGTATTGTGACGCATCCCGGAAGGGTCTCGGATGCGTATTAATGCAAGAAGGCAAAGTAGTCACATACGCTTCCAGGCAACTACAAAAGCATGAAGAAAATTATCCTACTCATGACTTGGAGTTGACAGCAGTCATTCATGCACTCAAAGAGTGGAGGCACTTTTTGCTCGGTAATCGTTGTGAAATATATACGGACCATAAAAGCCTCAAATATATTTTCACACAACCAAAACTCAATTTACGACAACGGCGCTGGTTGGAATTAGTGAAAGATTATGATGTTGGCATTCACTACCATCCAGGAAAGGCGAATGTAGTGGCAGATGCTCTTAGTCGAAACCCCAGCTCGGGCAACGATAGTATACAAAACTTGAGACCTGAATTTCAGCAGGAGTTCTCTAAACTCAACTTAGTAATGGTCACTGAAGGCAACGTGTCAAATTTGGAAATACAGCCCACCCTAATGGAACAGATTAAGCAGGCTCAGCCTGGACACCCCAGCATCGAAGGCATAAAAAGAAAAGTGAGTCTGGGCAAGGCCTCGGAATTCTTCATAGACGATAAGGGGATATTATGGTACGGAGACAGACTTTGCGTACCAAATATAGAGGACCTCAAACATCAAATTCTAGCCGAAGGTCACACCGCTCCATATTCAATCCATCCTAGAGGGACCAAAATGTACAACGACATTTAGGAAAAAAATTGGCGGCACGGTATGAAAAGGGATATAGCCACATTCATTGCATGTTGTGATTCATGTCAGCGCATTAAAGCCGAGCACCAAAAACCAGCAGGACTATTACAGCCAAACAAGATACCTGAGTGGAAATGGGATGAAATTGGAATGGACTTTATTGTCGGACTACCTCAGTCATGACACGGAAATATGGGTCATCACAGACAGATTGACTAAGGTGGCACATTTCATACCCGTAAAGACAACCCACACCACTCAGAAGCTTGCCAAGCTTTACCTCTCCCATATAGTTTGTCTGCATGGGATTCCAAAGACTATAATATCCGACAGAGGCACTCAATTCGTCTCTAGATTTTGGGATCATTTACAACAAGCTCTGGGAACTGAACTAGTATTCAGTACAGCATACCACCCCCAGACTGGAGGACAAACCGAACGTGTGAACCAAATTCTAGAGGACATGCTAAGAGCATGTGTTCTCACCTATGGAACCAGTTGGGAAGAAAGTTTGCCGCATGCCGAGTTCGCATACAACAACGGTTACCAAGCCAGTCTGCAAATGGCACCTTTTGAAGCCTTGTACGGGCGAAGATGTCGTACCCCATTAAATTGGTCAGAAACAGGAGACAGTCGTATCTTCGGTCCCGACATACTCAAGGAAGCTGAGGAGAAAGTTAGACTAATCAGGGATAGACTCAACACAGCCCAGAGCCGACAGAAGAGTTATTACGATCAAAAACATCGCGAAGTCAGCTTTGAACCCGGTGATTATGTGTACCTACGAGTATCTCCTATGAGGGGCCTGCAACGATTCAAAGTTAAAGGAAAGCTAGCTCCATGGTTTATTGGACCCTTCTATGTGACTGCACGAAGAGGCATAGTAGCCTACCAGCTAGACCTACCCAAGGAACTATCGGACGTCCACGACGTGTTCCACATCTCACAATTGAGGAAATGTGTAAGCAACCCAGAGAAGCATGTGTCCCATGAGAGCATAGACGTGCAACCAGACCTCACCTATAGGGAGCATCCAATAAAAATATTGGACGAGTCTGAAAGGAGGACCCGTCCGAAAACAATTAAGTTTTTCAAGGTTCAGTGGAGCAATCACACCGAGGATGAAGCAACATGGGAAAGAGAGGATTTCCTTCGGACAGAGCACCCACACCTATTTGAGGATCAGCTGAAATCTCGGGGACGAGATTTTTCCTAAGGGGGTAGGTGTTGTAACACTCCAAAGATTTTTATTTGGTTTTTATTAAATTCTTGATTTGATTAAAAGGGGGTTATTTGGATTTTTGCCAATAGGACGGATCTCCTTCTCAAAAACCTTTTATGACAAATATTTTTAGGTGCTCTTCTCAATACTGATTTTTTTAGTCTTGAGGGTTTTTCAACATGTGTTGGGTCAACACAAATCTTCTTGGGTTGTCTTAATATTTTCCTTTATTAAAAAGAGTTTCTATAAAATTATGGGTTTATTCCTTCCCACTCAAAAATAATTTCTCTTGCCATGACCCATGTTGAAATTTTTCTTCCAAACCCACCTCCCTACCTTGGGCCAAGTCAAACATCCATTTCCAGCAAGTTTCAAACTCTTTTAGATTTCCTTTCTATTTATTTTACCCTCAAATCTTTTTCTGTCATTTAATTTGGACTCTTGGTATTTTCAAAGGAAGTACCAGATCCTTTAAGCTTCTGAGCCCAAGCAAGTTACCCTAGCTAGTCCTTAGTACCCTCAGCTAAGATCCATCAAGATCCACTGGTCCACAGTTCAAAATTTTCAAAATATGCTTGCTGCAAGTTTGAACCAGATTTGCCAATTTTGGTGAAATTCATTCTTTTTCTTCTCCTAAAAATCTGAGATAAATCAGGCAGCCTCTAGATGCATCAAGAGACCATCTCACCAAGGATCAACTCCAGAAAAATTTTCCACATGCCAAAAACATTTCGTCGAACAGTTGGCGTGCACTGTTTCTGTTCAAAATTTAGAAAGTTCAGTCGACAGTGTTGTTTTCTTCAGAGTCGTGGCGTCAATCTCGCCAGTGCTCGCTTTAGCCTCTTGCTCCCTGCTCCTCCTTCTTATCCATCGCGCCGCACGGTCGTTTGGCCGGTCGCAAGTGTCGGTGGCAACATGGCGCGCCAGCTCCGGCATCTTCCGCGGTGGCAGAACCACCCGTGGCGGCCAACAGGGGCCAGCCCTGCCAAACGGCGCCGTCCAGCACCGCCCGCACCACCAGGAGCCTCCGCGTGGCCATCCCCTTCTCTGCACGCGCTGCAGCACCGTTGCCGTGGCCTGAGAGGCGCAGAGCGTGCTCTCTGCCGCCGACGAGCCCTGAGGCCGTTCCGTCGAGAGACTTGGAGTATCGCCCAAGTGAACCAAGATTAGCCTCGGGATGGAACCATTGGACCAACACAAAGCTGCCCAGTCACCTAAAACCCCCGTCCAGCCTCTACCTCGCCGTAAACGCTCACCGGAGATACCTTGTTCTCGGCAACCGCCTCGACCAGCAATAAAAGGAGGTCTCGAGCTTGTTCTTGACCCAGCACTACCCCTCCACCTCTCCAGTACTGCGCCCAGCCACTAGGAGGACCTCGAGGAGGCTTTCTTCCTCGACTCCGACCGCCCCGATCCGCCTCGGGGTCCGGCAAGATCCCCTCTGGTGAGAGCACCCTCGCCTCCCAAATGGCGTCAGCAACCTCCTAATGCACACACTCCTCTAACCCGCGCTTCAATTTGGCGTCTGCAGCCCTCCCCGGTGAGATCCATCCTCGACCGAACCGCCGTCCGCCGAAGAAGAGGCCGCCGTCAACGTGCAGCTCGCCGACGACCAACTCCACCATCCTCAGATGCGGGGGACCTTCGTGAGTCCGTAGGTACCCTCCACTCCCCCTGCCTCACCGTGGATCGACACCGGCGACCACCGCAAGCATCGGGCGCCGGCGGGACTCTGTTTCAGTTTTCAAACCTGACGGGTGGAACCCCCTCGTCAGCTTTTTCTCCTTTTTTGAAACATTTTCTGAAAACGCCTTTGGGCAAAATACGCTTTCTAACTGAAACGTTTTCTATCTTTTTCTAAGCTAGCCCCTGGAAATTTTCTGTTTCATTACAGATTAGTCCCTGGACTAAAACCTTTATAACTTTTAAACTACAGATGATTTTGATTTGATTCTTTTTCTGTCATCTTTATTTTTCTGTCTAGTTTTTAATCATATTTATTTGAAAATTATTTGGCACAACTTTTATGCACGCATGGTATTTACGTTAGTATCCGAATTTTTTTATAACGTAGATACCGAAGGAGGTGACGGAGCCGCAAACTTCACCGAGCTAGACTCCGACTACTCTAAACCAGGCAAGCATGTTTGAACCTTTGATATGATGAGTGTTTTGCATGTTTGTTTGAGTAGTGTGCTCATGGCATGTTTATATAAGCATGAGTGCATGTTATATTGCATGCCAGGTAAGCTACACGTGAGCTTCGAAACTTGATGTGTTCAAATGATGGTGAGATAACTTGATCATGTGGTGGCATGATAGATTGCAAGATGGTATTGTTGTAGCATGCCAGGCTTATGCCAACCGTTTAACGTCAGCATTAACGTGGATCAAGTCATGTTCCCATTCATCCCCTTTTTCGTGCTACCACATGTCTTCTGCAAAGAATGCGGTCTAGTCAGTTGCAAACCTCTTTCCTTGTACACACCAAATAGAGAGGCCGTGATGAGGCTTCCATGGCCCTGGATTAAAGCCCGTCATCCGGTCAGGTGGCATGGGTGTTTCCGATTGGGACCGAGAGGGGGGCACCCCTTAGAGCGCGCGATATAAATTTGATCCCATGCTACTCGAGGCTCCCCGTCTTAAAGTTTTTCTTGAACGTTGGCTAGGGTGATTCCTGGCAGCGGAATGTGGAATGGGTGTGTACTGGTTAGATGAGTTTCTTCTAAAATACCATAAACGAAGCTAGTCCTTTGTGACTACGGAAATCCGTTGACTGTGGGTAAAGAGTACAAACTCTGCAGAGTCAAACCATTCGAGTAACCGTGTCCATGGTCAAGGACTGTGACCAACATATCACTGTCAATGTCAGTGTCAGTCTCAACGTCCGTCTCATCGTCAGTCTCAGTGTCAGTTTCAGTGACAATCTCCGATGAATATACATGAGTGGTAGACCCGGCTAAATGTTATTCATGTGGATGGACTAACCCGTTTACTATTATGCACTGAGTATTTCCTTGGATGATTTAAATTCATGAGCTACTTGAATTCAAATGGTGAAATATAAGCCCTTTATGTGATGTTGCTTAGACGCCCGACTGTGGCATTCTCATTATTTACTTTTGATATAAGCCCTTTCTGCGATGTCGCTTGGACGTCCGACTGTGGCATTCTCGGTATTTACTTTTGATATAAGCCCTTTATGTGATGTCACTCAGATGTCCGACTGTGGCATCCATGTTATTTACTTTCATTATAAGCCCTTTTCGAGGTGTCGCTTAGACGTCCGATTGTGGCCTGCACTGTCATTTACATTTCAATATAAGCCATCTATGTGGTGTCGCTCTGACGCCCGACTGCGGCATGTTGAATTTATTTTTATCTTTCGAGGCGTCGCTTCAGACACCCTATCGGTCTTCAGTTATTTTATTGGGATTTATGGAGGACTACCGCCTGACTTCCTTTTTATTTAACATGTCGTGCAAATTTATTATCTGAGTGTGCATTACTAATCTGCTCATGTGCATCATGTTTGCATTTGTTATATCTTATGTCCAAACTGTCTTGCGAGTACATTCAAAGTACTCACCTGGCTTGTTGATTTGGCCAGATATTAACGAAGGCGATCTTATGGATGAATAGTACGATAGCGAGTCTGATGCCTAGAGGAGTCCCAGTCAGTCCCGTGCGATCCTGGAATTGGTCACTTGCATCATATACGCTTCCGCTACCCAAATAAAAATCATCGAGCCTCACTCCGACGCTCGATGAGCTGTAAGAATTAGGAGTCATGTCACCCACGTCACTGTGACATATCCACCACCACTTTTATTACAAGTCAGTAGTTATGCCACCATACATCTTGTGTCATATCCGTCTTTATGTATAATATCGGCGTGCTTGTAATAAATTGTTGAGCAGCCTCAGCTCAACCTTGTATAATAATCAGTACTGCTGGAATTCTGTATCAAGGATTGGTCTACTAGTAAGGAAGATTTTCCTATGCTAGTCTGATAAAATGGTCGATTTTTCAATAAATATTTTATTGGAAAACCGGTCCTGACAGTCTCTGTCGTGGAAACGTCACGGCAGATGTCCTAGTGTGAGGTCTTAGTCTCCCACTGTCATTCATAGTCAAAAAAGACTATTTATGCTATGAACTATCTATGTATCATTTTTTATCTATTTTATTTATCGATGCCTATGTGTTTTATTTGTTTGGAGTGCATATGTTGTTTGAGATGAGCATCGCATGCCATTTTTTGCAGCACCTGCTGAAGCGGTTAGGACGTGCTATACTTTGTAGCGGGCGCTTGAACCAGCGCACCGCGGCACGCAAAAACTCACGATTCCGGCGCTATAAACAGTGTTCTTAGCGCGCCGCGTGTTGCGCTGCTGTTGGAGATGCTCTTATAGAAATCTAGAAAGTCATCTTACATCCACCAATGCCGCCTTTGTGTCTGAAGCAAACTTGTTGAAACCGAAGAGCTTCTAGAAGTAGCGGCCAGAGCAAACCAGAAGATGTTGGCGACCGTGATTCTTGGAGAAAAATGTCATGGATTTATTTTAGGCTCTCCTGTGCTATTTTCATTTTTAAGTGGTTTGGTATGCCTGCCAACTATGAGGTGCCTATGACGACTTTGTCACTATCAAGATCTTTTGGTTCAATCTCTCTTAAGTACTCATAGAGGTAGGGTTTTGTGTGCATGTTCATAAGGATGAGTGTGCGTGCATGTTTTAAAGATAAGAGTTCTTTAAGGACAAAGAAGGAGAAAATCACTCCGTGAGAGAAGGGAGAGAAAATCCTTTTTTAACCTGAGAGGAGAAACTCATTAATATTTGGGGGGGGGGGGTATAAAGACAAGTTTTATTGATCAAATACCGCATAATATGAAAAACTTCTCGAATCATGGAGTTGACCTTGCCACAAATGATGCCCCTAACCTAACGAATGCGAAAACTGGTTAGACTATGTGCTTCATTGTTTGAATCGTGGCCTCAAATGTAAATTTATAATTAAAAATAGATGCTCGCAGTCGTATCTCACTTATAATGGGACATAACCTCCTTGATTGTCCTTGTTGATCTCCCTCCCAGTACTTGCTTTGAATCAGAAGCAACGATGAGTTGCTGAAGGAGAAGAAGATCTTCTGCTAGGGATAAGTGAGATAACCTCCTTGATTGTCCTTGTTGATCTCCCTCCCAACAAGCGGTTGCCTCGAGTGTTGCCGGATCTCAGACACCACGAATCACCAAAACCGAACTCCCAAGCGATCGCCTCCTACAAGCGATTGCCTCCTACAAGAGATTGCCTTGAGTGTTGCCGGATCTTGGATGAAGATGTATGAATTGCATGATGTATTGATTCCGTGCAATGTGCACGGTATATATAAGTACAAGGTGGGGCCTCTACCTCAATCTATACAACAAACTAGAGAGGTGGGCTTAGTCAATATACATGCACAAATAACATACACAACACCCCCCCCCCCCGCAGTCGAAGCGGCACCGCGGCTGACGCAAAGACTGGACCGGAACTCCTCAAAAGATGCCGTAGGCAAGCCCTTGGTCATGTTATCTGCAAATTGTTGGGAAGTAGGGACGTGTAAAACACGAATATGGCCCGAGAGCCACCTATTCCCGAACAAAGTGAATATCCAACTCAATATGCTTGGTCCGGCGATGATGTACAGGGTTAGCGGAGAGGTAGACCGCCGAGACGTTGTCACAGTAGACCACCGTGGCACGGTCAACAGGGCAGGAAATCTCCTGAAGCAGCTGGAGAAGCCACGAACACTCGGCGACGGTGTTGGCCACCGCACGATACTCAGCTTCAGCACTAGAACGAGAGACCGTAGGCTGCCACTTAGGCGACCACGAGATAAGTGAGGGTCCAAGGTAGACACAATATCCCGAAGTGGAACGACGAGTGTCAGGACAGCCCGCCCAATCTGCATCGAAGTAGGCGGTGAGGACGGTGTCGGCGGAGGCATAAAGCGTGACGCCAAGATCCGTAGTGCCACAGACATATCGAAGAATCCGCTTGACGGCAGCCCAATGAACGTCTCGAGGAGCATGCATATGACACACCTGCTGCACAGCATACTGGATCTCCGGTTGAGTCAGGGTGAGGTACTGAAGAGCACCAGTGATAGACCGATAGAAAGCAGCATCCGAAGCAGGAGAACCATCCATGGCAGAAAGCTTGGCCTTCGTATCAACAGGCGTAGAGGCGGGCTTGCAGTTAAGCATGCCGGCACGCTCCAGGAGCTCATGGGCGTACTTCCGCTGATGAAGAAAGAAGCCATCCGGACAACGCACCACCTCGACACCGAGGAAGTAGTGCAAAGGGCCCAAGTCCTTGATGGCGAACTCAGCGCGAAGATGAGCCATGAGCTGACTGAGGAGACTAGCCGTACATGCCGTCAGGATGATGTCGTCGACATAGAGCAGCAAGTAGGCCGTGTTAGAGCCCTGATGATAGATGAAGAGCGAGGCGTTCGAGCGGGTAGAGCGAAACCCAAGCTGGTGGAGAATGAAGGAAATATGCCCTAGAGGCAATAATAAAGTTATTATTTATTTCCTCATATCATGATAAATGTTTATTATTCATGCTAGAATTGTATTAACCGGAAACATGATACATGTGTGAATACATAGACAAACATAAAGTCACTAGTATGCCTCTACTTGACTAGCTCATTAATCAAAGATGGTTATGTTTCCTAACCATAGACATGTGTTGTCATTTGATTAATGGGATCACATCATTAGGATAATGATGTGATTGACATGACCCATTCCGTTAGCCTAGCACTTGATCGTTTAGTATATTGCTATTGCTTTCTTCATGACTTATACAAAGTTCCTGCAACTATGAGATTGTGCAACTCCCGTTTACCGGAAGAACACTTTGTGTGCTACCAAACGTCACAACGTAACTGGGTGATTATAAAGGTGCTCTACAGGTGTTTCCGAAGGTACATGTTGAGTTGGCATAATTCGAGATTAGGTTTTGTCACTCCGATTGTCGGAGAGGTATCTCTGGGCCCTCTCGGTAATACTCATCACCTAAGCCTTGCAAGCATTGTAACTAATGAGTTAGTTATAAGATGATGTGTTACAGAACGAGTAAAGAGACTTGCCGGTAACGAGATTGAACTAGGTATTGGATACCGATGATCAAATCTCGGGCAAGTAACATACCGATGACAAAGGGAACAACGTATGTTGTTATGCGGTTTGACCGATAAAGATCTTCGTAGAATATGTAGGAACCAATATGGGCATCCAGGTCCCTCTATTGGTTATTGACCGAGAATGGTTCTAGGTCATGTCTACATAGTTCTCGAACCCGTAGGGTCCACACGCTTAACGTTACGATGACAATTTTATTATGAGTTTATAAGTTTTGATGTACCGAAGTTTGTTCGGAGTCCCGGATGTGATCACGGACATGACGAGGAGTCTCGAAATGGTCGAGACATAAAGATTGATATATTGGACGACTATATTCGGACACCGGAAGTGTTCCGGGTGATTTCGGAGAAAACCGGAGTGCCGGGGGGGGGGGGGTACCGGAACCCCCCGTGAGAGTATTGGGCCTTAGGGGCCTTAGGGGAAAGGAGAGAGGGGCGGCCAGCATGGGCCGCGCGCCCCCTCCCCCTTCTGGTCCGAATTGGACTAGGAGGGGGGGCGGCGCCCCCCCCCTTTCCTTCCCCCTCTCCCCCTTCCTTCCCCCTCCTAGTAGGAGTAGGAAAGGAGGAGTCCTACTCCTACTAGGAGGAGGATTCCTCCTCCCTTGGCGCGCCCAAGGGGCCGGCCGGCCTCCCCCCCTTGCTCCTTTATATACGGGGGCAGGGGGGCACCCCATAGACACACAAGTTGATCTAGGATCGTTCCTTAGCCGTGTGCGGTGTCCCCCTCCACCATATTCCACCTCGGTCATATCGTCGCGGAGTTTAGGCGAAGCCCTGCGCTGGTAGAGCATCATCATCGTCACCACGCCGTCGTGCTGACGGAACTCATCCCCAAAGCTTTGCTGGATCGGAGCCCGGGGATCGTCATCGAGCTAAACGTGTGCTGAACTCGGAGGTGCCGTACATTCGGTGCTTGGATCGGTCGAATCGTGAAGACGTACGACTACATCAACCGCATTGTCATAACGCTTCTGCTTACGGTCTACGAGGGTACATGGACTACACTCTCCCCTCTCGTTGCTATGCCATCACCATGATCTTGCGTGTGCGTAGGAAATTTTTTGAAATTACTACGTTCCCCAACAGTGGCATCCGAGCCAGGTTTTATGTGTTGATGTTATATGCACGAGTAGAACACAAGTGAGTTGTGGGCGATACAAGTCATACTGCTTACCAGCATGTCATACTTTGGTTCGGCGGTATTGTGAGATGAAGCGGCCCGGACCGACATTACGCGTACGCTTACGCGAGACTGGTTTCACCGTTACGAGCACTCGTGCTTAAAGGTGGCTGGCGGGTGTCTGTCTCTCTCACTTTAGCTGAATCGAGTGTGGCTACGCCTGGTCCTTGCGAAGGATAAAACAACACCAACTTGACAAACTATCATTGTGGTTTTTTATGCGTAGGTAAGAACGGTTCTTGCTAAGCCCGTAGCAGCCACGTAAAATTTGCAACAACAAAGTAGAGGACGTCTAACTTGTTTTTGCAGGGCATGTTGTGATGTGATATGGTCAAGGCGTGATGCTATATTTTATTGTATGAGATGATCATGTTTTGTAACCAAAGTTATCGGCAACTGGCAGGAGCCATATGGTTGTCGCTTTATTGTATGAAATGCAAACGCCCTGTAATTGCTTTACTTTATCACTAAGCGGTAGCGATAGTTGTAGAAGCAATAGATGGCGTAACGACAATGATGCTACGATGGAGATCAAGGTGTCGCGCCGGTGATGAAGGTGATCACGACGGTGTTTCGGAGATGGAGATCACAAGCACAAGATGATGATGGCCATATCATATCACTTATATTGATTGCATGTGATGTTTATCCTTTATGCATCTTATCTTGCTTTGATTGACGGTAGCATTTTAAGATGATCTCTCACTAATTATCAAGAAGTGTTCTCCCTAAGTATGCACCGTTGCAAAAGTTCTTCGTGCTGAGACACCACGTGATGATCGGGTGTGATAGGCTCTACGTTCAAATACAACGGGTGCAAAACAGTTGCACACGCGGAATACTCGGGTTAAACTTGACGAGCCTAGCGTATACAGATATGGCCTCGGAACACAGAGACCGAAAGGTCGAGCATGAATCATATAGTAGATATGATCAACATAATGATGTTCACCATTGAAACTACTCCATCTCACGTGATGATCGGACATGGTTTAGTTGATTTGGATCACGTGATCACTTAGATGACTAGAGAGATGTCTGTCTAAGTGGGAGTTCTTAAGTAATATGATTAATTGAACTTAAATTTATCATGAACTTAGTACCTGATAGTATTTTGCTTGTCTATGTTTGTTGTAGATAGATGGCTTGTGCTGTTGTTCCGTTGAATTTTAATGCATTCCTTGACAAAGCAAAGTTGAAAGATGATGGTAGCAATTACACGGACTGGGTCCGTAACCTGAGGATTATCCTCATTGCTGCACAGAAGAATTACGTCCTGGAAGCACCGCTGGGTGCCAGGCCTGCTGCTGATGCAACTGACGACGTTAAGAACGTCTAGCAGAGCGAAGCTGATGACTACTCGATAGTTCAGTGTGCCATGCTTTACGGCTTAGAACCGGGTCTTCAACGACGTTTTGAACGTCATGGGGCATATGAGATGTTCCAGGAGTTGAAGTTAATATTTCAAGCAAATGCCCGGATTGAGAGATATGAAGTCTCCAATAAGTTCTATAGCTGCAAGATGGAAGAGAATAGTTCTGTCAGTGAACACATACTCAAAATGTCTGGGTATAATAATCACTTGATTCAACTGGGAGTTAATCTTCCTGATGATAGTGTCATTGACAGAATTCTCCAATCACTGCCACCAAGCTACAAGAGCTTCGTGATGAACTATAATATGCAAGGGATGGACAAGACAATTCCCGAGCTCTTCGCAATGCTAAAAGCCGCGGAGGTAGAAATCAAGAAGGAGCATCATCATCGTCACCACGCCGTTGTGCTGACAGAACTCATCCCCGAAGCTTTGCTGGATCGGAGCCCGGGGATCGTCATCGACCTGAACGTGTGCTGAACTCGGAGGTGCCGTATGTTCGGTACTTGGATCGGTTGGATCGTGAAGACGTACGGCTACATCAACCGCGTTGTCATAACGCTTCCGCTTACGGTCTACGAGGGTACGTGGACAACACTCTCCCCTCTCGTTGCTATGCCATCACCATGATCTTGCGTGTACGTAGGAATTTTTTTGAAATTACTACGTTCCCCAACAGTGGCAACCGAGCCTGGTTTTATGCGTAGATGTCATATGCACGAGTAGAACACAAGTGAGTTGTGGGCGATACAAGTCATACTGCTTACCAGCATGTCATACTTTGGTTCGGCGGTATTGTGAGATGAAGCGGCCCGGACCGACATTACGCGTACACTTACGCGAGACTGGTTTCACCGTTACGAGCACTCGTGCTTAAAGGTGGCTGGCGGGTGTCTGTCTCTCTCACTTTAGCTGAATCGAGTGTGGCTACGCCCAGTCCTTGAGAAGGTTAAAACAACACTAATTTGACGAACTATCGTTGTGGTTTTGATGCGTAGGTAAGAACGGTTCTTGCTAAGCCCGTAGCAGCCACGTAAAATTTGCAACAACAAAGTAGAGGACGTCTAACTTGTTTTTGCAGGGCATGTCGTGATGTGATATGGTCAAGACGTGATGCTATATTTTATTGTATGAGATGATCATGTTTTGTAACCGAAGTTATCGGCAACTGGCAGGAGCCATATGGTTGTCGCTTTATTGTATGAAATGCAAACACCCTGTAATTGCTTTACTTTATCACTAAGCGGTAGCGATAGTCGTAGAAGCAATAGATGGCGTAACGACAACGATGCTACGATGGAGATCAAGGTGTCGCGCCGGTGACGATGGTGATCACGACGGTGCTTCGAAGATGGAGATCACAAGCACAAGATGATGATGGCCATATCATATCACTTATATTGATTGCATGTGATGTTTATCCTTTATGCATCTTATCTTGCTTTGATTGACGGTAGCATTTTAAGATGATCTCTCACTAAAATTATCAAGAAGTGTTCTCCCTGAGTATGCACCGTTGCCAAAGTTCGTCGTGCCCAGACACCACGTGATGATCGGGTGTGATAAGCTCTACGTCCATCTACAACGGGTGCAAGACAGTTTTGCACACGCGGAATACTCAGGTTAAACTTGATGAGCCTAGCATATGCAGATATGGCCTCGGAACACGGAGACCGAAAGGTCGAGTGTGAATCATATAGTAGATATGATCAACATAGTGATGTTCACCATTGAAAACTACTCCATCTCACGTGATGATCGGTTATGGTTTAGGTGATTTGGATCACGTGATCACTTAGATGACTAGAGAGATGTCTGTCTAAGTGGGAGTTCTTAAGTAATATGATTAATTGAACTTAAATTTATCATGAACTTAGTACCTGATAGTATTTCGCTTGTCTATGTTTGTTTGTAGATAGATGGCTCGTGCTGTTGTTCCGTTGAATTTTAATGCGTTCCTTGAGAAAGCAAAGTTGAAAGATGATGGTAGCAATTACAAGGACTGGGTCCGTAACCTGAGGATTATCCTCATTGCTGCACAGAAAAGTTACGTCCTGGAAGCACCGCTGGGTGCCAGGCCTGCTGCTGATGCAACTGACGACATTAAGAACGTCTGGCAGAGCAAAGCTGATGACTACTCTATAGTTCAGTGTGCCATGCTTTACGGCTTAGAACTGGGTCTTCAACGACGTTTTGAACGTCATGGAGCATATGAGATGTTCCAGGAGTTGAAGTTAATATTTCAAGCAAATGCCCGGATTGAGAGATATGAAGTCTCCAATAAGTTCTACCGCTGCAAGATGGAGGAGAATAGTTCTGTCAGTGAGCATATACTCAAAATGTCTGGGTATAATAATCACTTGATTCAACTGGGAGTTAATCTTCCGGATGATAGCGTCATTGACAGAATTCTCCAATCACTGCCACCAAGCTACAAGAGCTTTGTGATGAACTATAATATGCAAGGGATGAACAAGACTATTGCCGAGCTCTTCACAATGCTAAAAGCTGCGGAGGTAGAAATCAAGAAGGAGCATCAAGTGTTGATGGTCAACAAGACCACTAGTTTCAAGAAAAAGGGCAAAGGGAAGAAGAAGGGGAACTTCAAGAAGAACAGCAAGCAAGTTGCTGCTCAAGAGAAGAAACCCAAGTCTGGACCTAAGCCTGAAACTGAGTGCTTCTACTGCAAGCAGACTGGTCACTGGAAGCGGAACTGCCCCAAGTATTTGGCGGATAAGAAGGATGGCAAAGTGAACAAAGGTATATGTGATATACATGTTATTGATGTGTACCTAACTAGAGCTCGTAGTAGCACCTGGGTATTTGATACTAGTTCTGTTGCTATTATTTGCAACTCAAAACAGGGACTACGGAATAAGCGAGCACTGGCCAAGGACGAGGTGACGATGCGCGTGGGAAACGGTTCCAAAGTCGATGTGATCGCGGTCGGCACGCTACCTCTACATCTACCTTCGGGATTAGTTTTCGACCTGAATAATTGTTATTTGGTGCCAGCGTTGAGCATGAACATTATATCTGGATCTTGTTTGATGCGAGACGGTTATTCATTTAAATCAGAGAATAATGGTTGTTCTATTTATATGAGTAATATCTTTTATGGTCATGCACCCTTGAAGAGTGGTCTATTTTTATTAAATCTCGATAGTAGTGATACACATATTCATAGTGTTGAAACCAAAAGATGCAGAGTTGATAATGATAGTGCAACTTATTTGTGGCACTGCCGTTTGGGTCATATCGGTGTAAAGCGCATGAAGAAACTCCATACTAATGGACTTTTGGAATCACTTGATTATGAATCACTTGGTACTTGCGAACCGTGCCTTATGGGCAAGATGACTAAAACGCCGTTCTCCGGAACTATGGAGCGAGCAATTGATTTGTTGGAAATCATACATACTGATGTTTGTAGCCCAATGAATGTTGAGGCTCGCGGCGGGTATCGTTATTTTCTCACCTTCACAGATGATTTGAGCAGATATGGGTATATCTACTTGATGAAACACAAGTCTGAAACATTTGAAAAGTTCAAAGAATTTCAGAGTGAAGTGGAAAATCATCGTAACAAGAAAATAAAGTTTCTACTATCTGATCGTGGAGGAGAGTATTTGAGTTATGAGTTTGGCCTACACTTGAAACAATGTGGAATAGTTTCGCAACTCACGCCACCTGGAACACCACAACGAAATGGTGTGTCCGAACGTCGTAATCGTACTTTACTTGATATGGTGCGATCTATGATGTCTCTTACTGATTTACCGCTATCATTTTGGGGTTATGCTTTAGAGACGGCCGCATTCACATTAAATAGGGCACCATCAAAATCCGTTGAGATGACGCCTTATGAACTGTGGTTTGGCAAGAAACCAAAGTTGTCGTTTCTTAAAGTTTGGGGCTGCGATGCTTATGTGAAGAAACTTCAGCCAGATAAGCTCGAACCTAAATCGGAGAAATGTGTCTTCATAGGATACCCAAAAGAGACTGTTGGGTACACCTTCTATCACAGATCCGAAGGCAAGACATTCGTTGCTAAGAATGGATCCTTTCTAGAGAAGGAGTTTCTCTCGAAAGAAGTGAGTGGGAGGAAAGTAGAACTTGATGAGATAATTGTTTCTACTCCCTTATTGGAAAGTAGTTCATCACGAGAACCGGTTCCTGTGACAACTACACCAATTAGTGAGGAAGCTAATGATAATGATCATGAAACTTCAGATCAAGTTTCTACTGAACCTCGTAGGTCTACCAGAGTAAGATCCGCACCAGAGTGGTACGGTAATCCTATTCTGGAAGTCATGTTACTTGACCATGATGAACCTACGAACTATGAGGAAGCGATGATGAGCCCGGATTCCGCAAAATGGCTAGAAGCCATGAAATCTAAGATGGGATCCATGTATGAAAACAAAGTATGGACTTTGGTTGACTTGCCCGATGATCAGCAAGCCATTGAGAATAAATGGATCTTTAAGAAGAAGACTGACGCTGATGGTAATATAACTGTCTATAAAGCTCGACTTGTTGCAAAAGGTTTTCGACAAGTTCAAGGGGTTGACACGATGAGACTTTCTCACCCGTAGCGATGCTTAAGTCCGTCCGAATCATGTTAGCTATTGCTGCATTTCATGATTATGAAATTTGGCAAATGGATGTCAAGACTGCATTCTTGAATGGATTTCTAGAAGAAGAGTTGTATATGATGCAGCCGGAAGGTTTTGTTGATCCAAAAGGTGCTGACAAAGTGTGCAAGCTCCAGCGTTCCATTTATGGACCGGTGCAAGCATCTCGGAGTTGGAATAAACGCTTTGATAGTGTGATCAAAGCATATGGTTTTATACAGACTTTTGGAGAAGCATGTATTTACAAGAAAGTGAGTGGGAGCTCTGTAGCATTTCTAATTTTATATGTAGATGACATATTATTAATTGGAAATGATATAGAATTTCTGGATAGCATAAAAGAATACTTGAATAAAAGTTTTTCAATGAAAGACCTCGGTGAAGCTGCTTACATATTGGGCATCAAGATCTATAGAGATAGATCAAGACGCTTAATAGGACTTTCACAAAGCACATACCTTGACAAAATTTTGAAAAAGTTCAAAATGGATTAGGCAAAGAAAGAATTATTTCCTGTACTACAAGGTGTGAAGTTGAATCAAACTCAATGCCCGACCACAGCAGAAGATAGAGAGAAAATGAAAAATGTTCCCTATGCTCCAGCCATAGGCTCTATCATGTATGCGATGCTGTGTACCAGACCTGACGTATGCTTAGCAATAAGCTTGGTAGGAAGGTACCAAAGTAATCCAGGAGTGGATCACTGGACAGCGGTCAAGAACATCCTGAAATACCTGAAAAGGACTAACGATATGTTTCTCGTATATGGAGGTGACAAAGAGCTAGTCGTAAATGGTTACGTCGATGCAAGCTTTGACACTGATCCGGACGATTCTAAATCGCAAACCGGATACGTGTTTTTATTAAACGGTGGAGCTGTAAGTTGGTGCAGTTCTAAACAAAGCGTCGTAGCGGGATCTACATGTGAAGCAGAGTACATAGCTGCTTCGGAAGCAGCAAATGAAGGAGTCTGGATGAAGGAGTTCATTTCCGATCTAGGTGTCATACCTAGTGCATCGGGACCAATGAAGATCTTCTGTGACAATACTGGTGCAATTGCCTTGGCAAAGGAATCCAGATTTCACAAGAGGACCAAGCACATCAAGAGACGCTTCAATTCCATTCGGGACCAAGTCCAAGTGGGAGACATAGAGATTTGCAAGATACATATGGATCTGAATGTTGCAGACCCGTTGACTAAGCCTCTCTCACGAGCAAAACATGATCAGCACCAAGACTTCATGGGTGTTAGAATCATTACTATGTAATCTAGATTATTGACTCTAGTGCAAGTGGGAGACTGAAGGAAATATGCCCTAGAGGCAATAATAAAGTTATTATTTATTTCCTCATATCATGATAAATGTTTATTATTCATGCTAGAATTGTATTAACCGGAAACATGATACATGTGTGAATACATAGACAAACATAAAGTCACTAGTATGCCTCTACTTGACTAGCTCATTAATCAAAGATGGTTATGTTTCCTAACCATAGACATGTGTTGTCATTTGATTAATGGGATCACATCATTAGGATAATGATGTGATTGACATGACCCATTCTGTTAGCCTAGCACTTGATCGTTTAGTATATTGCTATTGCTTTCTTCATGACTTATACAAAGTTCCTGCAACTATGAGATTGTGCAACTCCCGTTTACTGGAAGAACACTTTGTGTGCTACCAAACGTCACAACGTAACTGGGTGATTATAAAGGTGCTCTACAGGTGTTTCCGAAGGTACATGTTGAGTTGGCATAATTCGAGATTAGGTTTTGTCACTCCGATTGTCGGAGAGGTATCTCTGGGCCCTCTCGGTAATACTCATCACCTAAGCCTTGCAAGCATTGTAACTAATGAGTTAGTTATAAGATGATATGTTACAGAATGAGTAAAGAGACTTGCCGGTAACGAGATTGAACTAGGTATTGGATACCGACGATCAAATCTCGGGCAAGTAACATACCGATGACAAAGGGAACAACGTATGTTGTTATGCGGTTTGACCGATAAAGATCTTCGTAGAATATGTAGGAACCAATATGGGCATCCAGGTCCCGCTATTGGTTATTGACCGAGAATGGTTCTAGGTCATGTCTACATAGTTCTCGAACCCATAGGGTCCGCACGCTTAACGTTACGATGACAGTTTTATTATGAGTTTATAAGTTTTGATGTACCGAAGTTTGTTCGGAGTCCCGGATGTGATCACGGACATGACGAGGAGTCTCTAAATGGTCGAGACATAAAGATTGATATATTGGACGACTATATTCGGACACCGGAAGTGTTCCGGGTGATTTCGGAGAAAACCGGAGTGCGGGGGGGGTTACCGGAACCCCCCGGGAGAGTATTGGGCCTTATGGGCCTTAGGGGAAAGGAGAGAGGGGCGGCTAGCATGGGCCGCACGCCCCCTCCCCCTTCTGGTCCGAATTGGACTAGGAGGGGGGCGTCACCCCCCCTTTCCTTCCCCCTCTCCCCCTTCCTTTCCCCTCCTAGTAGGAGTAGGAAAGGAGGAGTCCTACTCCTACTAGGAGGAGGATTCCTCCTCCCTTGGCGCGCCCAAGGGGCCGGCCGGCCTCCCCCCTTGCTCCTTTATATACGGGGGCAGGGGGCACCCCATAGACACACAAGTTGATCTACAGATCGTTCCTTAGCCGTGTGCGGTGTCCCCCTCCACCATATTCCACCTCGGTCATATCGTCGCGGAGTTTAGGCGAAGCCCTGTGCCGGTAGAGCATCATCATCGTCACCACGCCGTCGTGCTGACGGAACTCATCCCCGAAGCTTTGCTGGATCGGAGCCCGGGGATCGTCATCGAGCTGAACGTGTGCTGAACTCGGAGGTGCCGTACGTTCGGTGCTTGGATCGGTCAAATCGTGAAGACGTACGACTACATCAACCGCGTTGTCATAACGCTTTCGCTTACGGTCTACGAGGGTATGTGGACTACACTCTCCGCTCTCGTTGCTATGCCATCACCATGATCTTGCGTGTGCGTAGGAATTTTTTTGAAATTACTACGTTCCCCAACAGAGAAACGCCGCGATGCGCTGGTACCAAGCGCGCAGAGCCTACTTGAGTCCATACAAGGACCGCGAGAGTAGGCACACGTGGTCGGGAAGCGTCGGGTCAACAAACCCGGTGGGCTGCTGGCAGAAGACCTGCTCCTCGAGGTGACCATGGAGGAAGGCGTTCGAGACGTCCATCTGGTGCACCGGCCAAGCACGGGAGACCGCAAGGTGAAGAACCGTGCGAATCGTGCCGGGCTTGACGACCGGAGCGAAGGTGTCGGTGAAGTCGATGCCAGCACGCTGCCTGAAGCCCCGAACGACCCAGCACGCTTTATAGCGATCAAGAGTACCATCAGGACGGAGCTTGTGTTTGAAGACCCACTTCCCGGTAATCACGTTGGCGTGCCGGGGACGGGGAACAAGCTGCCACGTCCGGTTGCGCAACAGGGCGTCAAACTCCTCTTGCATCACAGCCATCCAGAGCGGGTCACGAAGAGCAGCTCGGATGGAGGATGGCAAAGGCGACGGCTCAGAGGTGGACGCCGCATGGACGTAGTCATCCGCGGTGTAGCTCGAGCTCGGGCGAAAAATGCCCATACGGGCGCGGGTGACCGGGCCGGCCACAGGTGCCGGAGGCGCAGGGGCCGGGGGCGCCGAGGAGACCGGGGGCACCGAGGGGGTGCCGAGGGGCGCCGGGGGCACCGGGGGGAGGGGGCACCGAGGGGCGCCGGGGGGACCGCGGGGGCCAGTCCCGCGGCTGTAGGAGGCGCCGCAAGCGGGGGGCGCGCCTCAAATCCAGGGGGCGGGCCAAGAGAGGCGCGCAAGCGCCCTGGGGCGACGCCGAGGTATCCGCGTCACCGGTGGCGGGAGGAACAACCAGAGGTACCTGCTGAAACAGAAACACATGCTCATCAAAGTAAATGTGTCGGGAAGTGAACACACGGTGGGAGACGGGATCGTAGCACCGATATCCCTTGGAGTTGGAGGGGTAGCCGATGAAGATGCAAGCGACAGAACAAGGTGCGAGTTTGTGAGGAGTGGAGTCCGCAGTGCTAGGATAGCAAAGGCACCAGAAAATACGCAAGTCATCATAAGATGGAGGTGTACCGAAGAGAAGATGGTGAGGTGCATAGTTCCATCGTGGGCGACAAGGGCGAAGGTTAAGGAGAAGTGAAGTAGTAGCGAGTGCATCTGGCCAGAAACGAGACGGCACATTAGCGTGGAACAGGAGCGTCCGAACGCAGTCGTTCAGAGTGCGAAGGACGCGTTCGGCTTGACCGTTCTGCTGTGAAGTATATGGGCATGTGAGACGAAAAATTATGCCGTGGTGTGACAGAAAAGTGCGGAAAGCAAGATTGTCGAACTCTTTTCCATTGTCAGTCTGAAGAGCAAGGATGGGACGCCCAAACTGCGTGCTGACATAGGAGTAAAAGGCCGACAAAGTGGAGAGTGCATCCGACTTTCGTCGTAAAGGAAACGTCCACACATAGTGAGAATAATCATCAAGAATAACCAGATAGTATAAATAGCCCGAATTACTAGGAACCGGAGAGGTCCACACATCGCTATGAATCAACTGAAAAGGAAAAGAAGCTATGGTGGTGGAGTTATTAAATGGAAGGCCAACATGTTTGCCGACACGACAGGCATGACAGGTGTGATCCTCTATCTTATTACAACTGAAACTGAAACTACTAAGAATATGACGAAGTGTGACGGGGTTGGGATGACCCAAACGAGCGTGCCAGAGATCGACGCCAACGGAGAGAGCAACCGGTGTGGTGGTGGAGGTGGAGGGCGGATGCACCGGATAGAGCTCGACGAGATTGTCACATTGGTGAAGTACCATCCTGGTTCGAGCGTCCTTGACACAAAAACCAAGCCCGTCAAATTCAACAGTAACAGGATTTTCACGAGTTAAACAACGAACGGAAACAAGATTCTTAATAAGATGAGGTGACACAAGTATGTTAGACAAAGTAATAGGCATAGAAGTAGATGGAAAAGAAGTGTGCCCGACATGTGTGATGGGTAGTGTGGAACCGTCGCCGACAATGATGCGGTGGTTGGTGGTGACAGGGGTGAAGGAGGCAAGATTACCAGGATGAGCAAACATGTGAGCGGTAGCTCCGGTGTCCATGTACCAATCACTGCCTCCAGTGTATTTGTTTGGCATAGGCGCAGCGTGCAGCGCGGCGAGGAGCGCCGGATCCCAAGGTGCCGGCGGCAGGACCGGCGAGGGCGGCGGCGGGACCGCAGGGAGACTGTAGGCGCCGCTCATCTGTGGCGGTGGGTATCCTCTGTACGGCTGCGGAGCCGCGTAGTATGCCTGGTGCGCCGGGGGGCGCGACACGGGAAGCGTCGGTACAGGAGCCCGTGGAACTGGCATGGTGTACGCATGGACAACATCGGTCCAGGGGTTGTAGCCGGAGGCCCATGGGGGCGGCACCTGGAGCTGCGGCGGCGCCTGAAACTGCTGCTGCTGCTGGCCAGCTGGCTGCGGCTGCTGCTGTTGCGAACCACCGCGTCGGCCCCCGCGGTGCTTTTCAGCGGGAGGAGCGGGGGGCGTGGGTGGGCCGTATGGCAGTGGCGGGAGCCCCGACTGCTGGGGCGTCGGGAAAGGCGCCTGATGACGCTGCTGGGGCGCCGGGAAAGGCGCCTGATGACGCTGCTGGGGCGCCGGGGCAGCGGGAGGCGTCGGAGGCCCACCGTGGGAGGAGCCGGCGACGAGGGCGGTGTGGATGGCGCGCGTCTTCACCTGCTTCATCCGCTTCTCCTCCAAGCGGAGGTACGCAACGAACTTGGTGAAGGACGGTTTGGGGATGAGGCCGAGGTTCCCCGCGGCGTTGCCGAAATCCTTGTTGAGCCCAGAGGTGAGCGTGCTGAGGAGGAGGTCATCATCGACCTTGGCGCCAATATCGCGAAGCTCATCGGCGAGAGTCTTAAGGCGGCGACAATAGTCGTCGATGGAGGTGTTGTCCTGATGACACCCAAAGAACTCTCGCTGCAGAAAAACGCGACGCTGGAGCTTGTTGTCGGTGAAGAGCCCGTTCAGTTTGGTCCACACGGCGCAGGCATCATCACCGTCCGTCACGACCGTCTGGAAGAGGTTGGGCGTGATGGTGAGGAAAAATCAGCGCATGATCGTGATGTCGATGGTGGACCAGTCAAGAAACTCGGGAACTAGGCTGGAGTTGACGGTGCTGTCCACATGGTCCATGAGATGATACTCCCGGAACACAAGGGAGAAATACGTCTTCCACGTGTGGTAGGAGGAGTCCGCCTGGGAGAGACGAACCGGAACCCGCTCGAAGATGTTGAGCTTGCGGATGTCGTTGACGTCGGGAGGGTTGGCGTCGGCAAACGGGTTGGAGTTGGTAGACGCAGAAGAGGTGACAGACGACATGACGCTCGGCGGTTCTGTTGTTTTGGTTGCGGCGGAGGAAAGCACATGCGCCTGGCTAGACGACTGCGCGAGCGGGCGGGCAGGCAGTCTGGCTAGCGGGGCGGACGGGCGATCGGGACTAGGTGCGGGCGAAGCTGGCGATCGAGGAGAGCGGGAGCGGGTCGAGGCGCTGGCGATCGTGGGGCGGTAGCGGGTCGAGGCACGGGCGATCGCGGGGCGAGCACGGGGCGGGATCGGGTTCAGCGGCGCGACTTGGGGAGTAGCGCGCGGCGGCAAGGAGTTGTGGCGGCGGCGGCGGCAGCGAAAGCTAGGGTTTTAGAACCTAAAAATTGATACTATGAAGATGTATGAATTGCCGATGTATTGATTCGGTGCAATGTGCACGGTATATATAAATACAAGGTGAAGCCTCTACCTCAATCTATACAACAAACTAGAGAGGTAAGCCTAGTCAATATACATGCATAAATAACATACTCAACATTGGACATCACGAATCAACAACTCCGAGCTCGGAAGAGATCGTCTCCCTACAAGCGGTCGCCTCGAGTGTTGCCGGATCTTGGACCATTAACAGTAGGGAGTCCAATGTCTAACGATTAAAATTCGAAGAGGTTTTTTTTTAGATTCATTAAAATTCGAAGAGGTAAGCCTATAGGATGAAAAATGGGTCCAATTAGAGCCCACTGCTGAACCGAACGACAAGAGCAGAGAATGGCAGCCCATTCTCACCGGCCCCCATTTCTTTCCTTCCCCACGCACAAGTAGACCACAGTCGCCGCCGCCGGCACCGGCCGCCGCCGCCATGCTCCGCCTCCGAGGGCGCATCGTTGCCCATCTCCTCTCTTCCTCCTCCACCTCTGGCCCGGCCATCTCCCCTCTCCACCGGCTCCTCTCCGCATCGGCAGCCGCCGGCCCCATTTCCCCGAACCCCGCTGGATTCGCCGTCGAGGACTACCTCGTCGACACCTGCGGCCTCACCCGGCCCCAAGCCCTCAAGGCCTCCACCAAGCTCTCCCACCTCAAGTCCCCCGCCAACCCCGATGCCGTCCTCGCCTTCCTCTCCGGCGTCGGCCTCTCCGGCGCCGACGTCGCCGCCGTCGTCGCCAAAGATCCGCAGCTCCTATGCGCCAAAGTGGACAAAACCCTGGCTCCGGTGGTCGATGGGCTCACCGGCCTCGGCCTGTCGCGCTCCGACATCGCCCGCCTCGTCTCGCTCGCCCACGCCTACTTCCGCTGTAGATCCATAGTCCCCAAGCTGCACTACTACCTGCCCCTCTTGGGCTCCTCCCACAACTTGCTCCGGCTGCTCAAGCGGGGAGGATCCCACCTTCTGTCATCGGACCTCGACAAGGTTGTCAAGCCCAATGTTGCCTTCCTGAGGGAGTGCGGGCTAGGTGATTCTGATATTGCCAAGCTGTGTATCCATCGGCCAAGGATGCTCACCACCAACCTGGAGCGCGTCCGGGCGATGGTGACATGCGCCCACGGTATAGGCGTGCCCCGTGGCTCTGGGATGTTCAGACAAGCGCTACATGCTGTCGCATTCCAAAGCGAGGAGAAGATTGCCGCCAAACTGGACTACTTGAAGAATACCTTCAGGTGGTCTGATGCCCAAGTGAGCATTGCTGTCTGTAAGGCTCCGATTGTGCTGAGCAAGTCAAAGGAGTCTCTGAAGCGCAGGTCCGACTTCTTCTTCTTTGAGGTGGGCTTGGAACCGGCGTACATTGCTCATCATCCGGTGTTGCTCTCTTACAGCATGGAGGGCCGTCTCAGACCCAGGTACTATGTTATCAAGTACCTTAAGGCAAATGGATTGTTAGGTCAGTACCGGGACTACTATAGCATAGTCATGCCGAGTGAGAAGGTATTTGTGGAGAAGTTCATATGCCCTCACAAGAAAGCTGCACCACACCTTGCTGAAAACTATGCAACAGCTTGCAAAGGGGAAGTGCCAACTAATTTCAGATTTACATGAACAAAAAAGGGATATGGAAATTGATTACAATGTATGGTGCAACAAAGTTATCACCCTGCATGTAAGCTAGTAGTACTTCCTGTTTCGATGTTCTTTTCCTAAGATGGTGTTGGTTGTTTTCTGTAGTACGCCTGTTGCTAAATGCTAACTCCCTATGAAACTGATAATTTGATTCCTGAACCCCTATTTGTTAATGTTGTCATACCTTAGAGAAAAAAAAAGGGCAGCCCCAGTGCATGTAGCTCCCGCTTGCGCAGGGTCTGGAGAAGGGTCCGACCACTTTGGGTCTATTGTACGCAGCCTTTCCCTACATTTCTGTAAGAGGCTGTTTTCA
Source organism: Triticum aestivum (assembly GCF_018294505.1). Taxonomy (NCBI): domain Eukaryota; kingdom Viridiplantae; phylum Streptophyta; class Magnoliopsida; order Poales; family Poaceae; genus Triticum; species Triticum aestivum. The sequence continues at coordinate 29,845,434 of NC_057810.1, forward strand.
GGACTTGAACCCGTGACCTCATGGTCACAAGGCAGCAGCTTTACCACTGCGCTAACGCTCCCCTTCGTTGTCATACCTTAGAGAAGATCTCCGTAAATGAGAAGGCCATGGATATATATACAGTGCGCCTCTGTCCTGTTGTGTCTGCATTCTACAGACCATCAGCAGATCTTGGCTGCTGTTGTTATTTTTTTCCTGCTTAGTGACTTGAACTGAGGTACGTTGACTCTCTTTTCTTGAACGCCATGATCAAAATAGAGAAGAACTTAACAGACGCAAGAGGGTGGGAAAATGAAACACTTAGCAAAGTGTGCATGCTTGTGTTGATCTCTGCTTTATATTTGTATGGGGACGAATGGATTGGATGTTAGGTTCAGATATGATCAATATATCTAAGTCCGTTGCCACTAGGAAAAGATCATCCTGCTGTTCAGATTGATCAAGTTTTCTTTAAAGAGTTTTACTGGAGCAAAATTAATGGTTAAGATAGCTTGATTTTTTGCACTGGGATTAGACTTATGTTTGCTGAGAAGATCCAGCTGAGCTAACTGTCTCTCAAGGTAAAGAAAAACGTACCTAATTAGTCAGATGTAACTTTTCTGCTTCACTGAATCCTTTTTTTATTGAGGAAATCTTCACTGAATCCTAATATGGTGACGCTGAATTACCATAAGTAAGCATGAGTATGTTTTCCTTACTTTGAAACGATGGACGCTGCAAGTGGTTTGAGGTTTCTAATTTTCAGTTCTGACTATTAAACATTCATTTTTGACTGAAGAAGTGGGTGTTTCGATTGATGTGTCAGCTGATGCGTTTCCAATCAAGTTGAGCTTAATCATGTTCAGAAGGCATAATTAAACACGTCCAAAAGGGCAGAATTGAGACACCCATACGCTCCCGCTAGGGTTTTTCTCCTCGTAGGCGATTCCGATTGCCTTCGAGTCCCTCCCAGCTACGAGCGAAGCCCTAATCTGCATCCCTCGCCGCTCTTCCCGCGGACCCTCCAGATCGTTTCCCTGATGGCGTCCCCTTCGGATGCCAACTCTGTCGCGAGTGGCGGCGGCTGCTAAGTCTGATCTGGAAAACTACTTCGACCACTTGGATCTCAACGACGAGGAGTTCGAGGATGTAGAGATTGATGAGGATGATCCTGCGATTAAAGAAAGTGTCCGGTGGCTTGCCCTAGCTAGGGTTCACACTGACAAAAACTTCAGCCAATCTGCGTTTTACAAGCATATGCGAGCTGCATGGAATCCGGCGCAGCACGTGAGGTTTCAGCCTGTTGGACCTAATCACTTCATCGTCCAGGCGTCATGCTTGGGGGATTTGGAGCGCATGATGAAGCAGGGTCCGTGGCTGTTTCGTAATTGGGCTGTACTGATGTGCCCATATGATGGGTTTAGTAGAGCGGAGGATGTAATCTTCGTCCACATGCCGATCTGGCTTCAAATCCACAAGTTACCTGATCCTTATTGCAAGAAGAACATTGTGGAGAAACTCTTGAAAGGTGCAGGAGAGATCATGGAGATGCGTCTGGATGGAAACACTAGAGGTGACTATATAAGGGTGCGGGTGAATCATGACATCCAACAGCCTCTTACGAAATTTGTTAGTGTTGTTCGAGCAAAGGAACGACAAGTATATCTGGTTTGATATGAAAAACTAGCTAGGTTTTGCAAGGTGTGTGGCCTGGTTGGTCATGAACATAAGGAGTGTGGATTGGGAATCCATGATGAGAAGAAGCTTAAATATGGAAACTGGTTGTATGCAGATCCTCCTAACATGCCCCGGGTAGAATCAAACCCCGGCAGGATGGCCGGGCCTCGCCCTTCACAGGCAAAGGGGGGAATCCAAGCTGCTCCAACTGACACCGAGCGGGAGAGGATCGATCCAGAAACCTTGGACACGTCATCAAGCCCGGTGAAGAATTCTAGTGGCAGGATGGGAGTGGACAAGGACCCCAGGAAGAGGTTGAACATGGATGAGGCTGGGCAAGATGCTTCAGTCCAGCCAAAGATGTTGCTTGCTATCACATATGGTAGCGGCATGGATCTAAAGGAGACTAATTTGCCTACGACCAATAGCTCAAGCAGTAAGCGCGCGAAACTCTCCAAGGACAGTGAAAACAATGAGATATCGACGGCCTCCCTCGAGGAGGACCGCCGGATGCAATGAATATACTCGCTTGGAACTGCCGGGGGGTGGGGAACCACCGGACAGTTCAAGAGGTGTTGGCCCTCACCAAAGCCAATACCCCAAGCTAGTCTTTTTAAGTGAGACTAGGCAAGATGTGGTTAAGATTGAGAAACTCAAGTGGAGACTAGGTCTAAAAGGTTTTCACGGTGTTAGTAGCAATGGAAGGAGTGGTGGTTTGACTCTTTTTTGGGATGAATCCCTAAATGTGACAGTTCTGGATGCATGCTGTCGGTATATTGATGTTCACGTTGATGATGTGGGTGGAGGGGACTCGTGGAGAGGAACCTTCGTGTATGGAGAGCCTAGGGTTGAAAACCGGCATTATATGTGGGATCATTTGACTAGGCTTCGAGCTATCTCGCAGGATTCGCGATTTGTATGTGGAGACTACAACGAAGCTATGTGGCAGCAGGAGCATCTTTCCAGGGCTCTGCAATCGCAAACACGGATGTTGGCATTGGGGGACTGCTTGCTGTTGTGTGAGCTCGAGGATTTCGGCTTCATAAAATTCCACATCATAATTTGGGCTTCATAAAACACGGATGATGGTCTTCCTGCACGGTTTTATCAACGGAATTCGGGGGGGAGGGGTGCTAAGGACAGATATCATAATGGCAGTCCAGGAGTTTTTCGCTAACGGAATTATGCCAGAAGGAGTGAATGATACGGCAATTGTGTTGATTCCTAAAATTCCACATCCTCTGGAACTCAAGGACTTTCGGCCAATTAGCCTGTGGAACGTGGCATATAAGATTGTGTCAAAATGCATGGTGAATAGATTGAGACCCCTTCTAGGGGAGCTTATTTCTGATAATCAGAGTGCCTTTGTGCCGGGTAGGCTGACTACCGATAATTCGATAATTGCATTTGAGTGTATTCATCATATTAAGTCTTTGAAGGAAAATTCTCCGGCTTTGTGTGCGTACAAGCTCGATCTTTCCAAAGCTTATGCCAGAGTTGAGTGGGTATTTTTGGAGAAGGCCCTCCTTAAATGGGGCTTCTCCCAACATTCGGTATCACGAGTAATGGCATGTGTTTCTTCGGTTAAGTATTCAGTGAAGTTTAATGGCAAGATTTTGGAGTCTTTTACCCCATCTAGGGTTTACGACAAGGTGATCCATTATCCCCCTTCCTCTTCCTCTTTTTTGCCGATGCACTTTCAGCTTTGATTAATAAATCTATGGCAGAGGATGGTCTGAAAGGGGTAAAAATCTGTAGAGCTGCCCCGGAGATTTCTCATCTGTTGTTTGCAGATGATTCACTCTTGTTTTTCCAAGCTTCGGAACAGCAAGCAAATCTGGTGAAGGGTTTGTTGAGCACTTTTGCAGGGGCCACGGGCCAGTTGATTAATCCATCAAAGTGTTCCATCATATTTTCAGACCATTGCCTGCCCACGGTTGCTTCTGAGATAAAGAGAGTGTTGGAGATCACGCAGGAGGTTTTTGAGCCTAAGTATCTAGGCTTGCCTGTGCCGGAAGGTAGAATGAATAAAGGTAAATTTGAAACCGTTCAAGAAAGGTTAAGGAAGAGATTGATTGATTGGAGTGAGCAGTATATGTCATCTGGCAATAAGGAGATCCTAATCAAGTCAGTTGCTCAGGCTATTCCAGTTGATGTGATGAGTGTTTTTAAGCTTCCAGCTTAGCTTCTGTTTGTGATGAGTTGACCCGATTGATGCGTCAGTACTGGTGGGGCATTGAGATAGGGAAGAGCAAGATGGCATGGCTTAGCTGGGACATGATGAGATTACCTAAAGCTATGGGTGGCATGGGCTTCAGAGATATGAGGGCATTTAACCAGGCGCTGTTAGCTAAAATGGCCTGGCGCCTCATTGACACACCAAACAGCCTATGTGCTAGATTACTAAAGGCGAAGTATTTCCCTGCCGAGAATTTGCTAGACACGGTCTTTCCAAACAGCGGCTCGGCAGTCTGGAAAGGAAATTTGCATGGTCTTGACTTACCGAAGAAGGGTATTATATGGCGTGTAGGGGACGGTGCTATGATCAGAACTTGGAGGGATCCATGGATCCCGAGGGCCTCTTCTTTCCGCCCTATAACGCCGAAGCACACTTCCCGCTTGAACCGTGTCTCAGACTTCCTTGATGGGAACGGTGCATGGCGGTTGGAGCGGTTGAGGCAGAATTTCTGGCAGATGGACATTGACTATATTCTGAAAATTAGAATGTCCCCAAGGCAGCGCTGTGATTTTATTTCTTGGTACCCAGAGAAGTCTGGACAATTTTCTGTCAAGAGTGCTTATAAATTGGCTACATGTGATCATGACACAGCGATCGTGGGAGGAGCTTCTTCTTCGGCACCAAATGGCAAGAGATCAATATGAAATAGTGTGCGGAAGTCATCGGTGCCACAGAAGATGAAGATTACGGCTTGGAAAGTTGTTTCGGGAGCGCTGCCGACGGCACCATGCAAAAAGTACATACACTTATCTAAGCGCTCTACATGTCCATTATGCGGTGTGGAGGAGGGGAACGGGTTCCATGCTTTAGTTACTTGCGAGCACGCGCGTCACATCTGGTTGGGAATGAGATCCCGTTGGCCCCTACCACCAGATGAATTCTTGGTTAATTCTGGTAAAGAGTGGTTATTGAATCTGCTTACCCTATGTTCAGAAGATGTCCGGGATATGGTGATCATGTTGATATGGCGGATTTGGCAGCCGAGGACAGATTCTTCCCATGGAAAGGATGTTCCACCGGTGGAGGTCACAGTGGATTTCCTTGATAGCTATTACAAGTCTATAAAGCTTGCTGGACGTTTTAGCATGGAGGAGATTATTAAGGGCAAGATGAATGTTTCGGACCTTGGGCCTGGTAATGCAGCTCGAGCTACACAGTCCGCTGCTCCGTGGCCGGCTCCAGCGCCAGGCACCGTCGCCCTGTCCGTGGATGGGTTCTTTCGGGACTCGGATGGTTCTGCTGCAGCAGGTATGGTACTACGGGATGAGTCAGGTGCAGTTGTGTTTGTCGCTTACTGTTATATTTTTCAACTGTAGTGACGCACTGGAAGCAGAGATTCATGCCCTCATCCAAGGTATGGCCTTGGCTATCCAACATACATCGCTTCCGGTGGTAGTACAGTCGGATTCATCTGAAGCTCTCTCAACATTGTTTACTAATGGTCTTGTTAGATCAGCTTATGGTCACTTAGTCCTTGAGATCAAGGAACTAATGAGTAACAGGGAGTTTTTACCTCAGAAAATTCATCGTAGTCAGAATAGTGTTGCAGATCGGTTGGCCAATTATAGCCGCTCCGAGAGGACCACGGCTGTGTGGGTACACTGATCGGTTCCACATTGTATCGAGGAGTTGTGGCCTCTTGATTGTAACACTGTGATATTGCAATAAAAACTCCCTTTACCCCGCAAAAAAAATTTAAATACGTTCAAAAGTATACGTACATCGATTGAGACGAGGCATGCAGTGCACAGGCAAGTTTTACTACTCCCTCCATAAACTAATATAAAAGTGTTTAGATCACTATTTTAGTGATCTAAATGCTCTTATATTAGTTTACAGAGGGGTAGTTGTCTAGGCCCGAACATTTTTCCAAACTCTGCTGTCCGCGTTAGTTGCGCTGACAGAAATATTCGTTGAAAAAATAAAACTGAATGTGCATAAGGCTTACAGTGCTTGAGATGGAACGATCAAATGGATGACTACCGAAAAGAAACAGAGGGATGCCTTGGGTGCAGACTTGCGGCGCCCTTGAAGGCAGACTCAACTTGAGCGCGTACATCCTCGTGATTTTCCATGGACTCCTTGCGGCTGTATGTATTGGCGCCAGACCTTGATGTCTTGGAGGCCTCTCCACTCTTTCCAGCCCAATTGTAGGGTGAGCTTTTGTGCCTAAGCTTGGCCATAGCTCCTGCCTCAAACCTCATCACCCGACAGGTGCAAGACACACAAATCAAGGATCTGGAGGCAACATACATAGCTCACCAATCCATTTGGGAACTCTTCTAATCTTCCATTTGAGCACATCGAGTACCTCCTCTAATTAGTTCAACTATCTTGTTGTCAGGGGCACTGCATCCTTGAGTCCAACCGATCCCCTTGAGGCCTTGGAGCATTCGGAGCGAGGAGACCAAAGCATCCTCTTGTTCCAAGGTGAAGCACTTGCTCCAAGTGCTTAAGTGCAATTCCTTCAGATTGGTCAGCTCACCAAGGCCTTTGATATCTTCCAGCGAACTCTCCGACATATCCCAACATTTCAGGGTGCGGATTGATTTCATCTTCTTGATCCCTTCAGGCAACCCTACACCATATGGAAGCACCAAATGAAGCAAGTTGGCCAAACAACTTATGTCTAAAGGAAAGCTTTGAGCCCGCTTGCAATCTATCACCAAGGTTAGCAAATGCACAAGCCCTTGAATTTCTGTCGGGAGCGCTATGACTTCTCCTGGGGCTGAAACATTTAAATCTCTCAGTAAAATCAAATGGCCGATTGCAGTGAGGTCAACTGTCGTTTCCAAACCATGCGGGGACTCAAAGGCAAGCACCCGTAGATACTTAAACTGTGAAAGGGGAGGTGTGTATTGGGACTTTGGCCACCGTGCATATGATCGAACGTGTGCCATGCTAGTAGCAAGGGCCTCCGACTTTGCACCACCTACACATGATTGGAGGGATAATCGACGAACCTTGTACTCAGAATTGCACGATCTTACCATGTCTTCATAGTTATATGCTACATTGATAAAATTATCTTCTTTACTCTTGCTTAGGGTCAAATCAAGCATCATATCATGTACTCTGCAAGTAACTACTTTCCCATGACATGTATCTATGGGCTGAATCAGACTTCTATTGACAAGCTCATTGAAATAACTTTCCGCAACATCATCCAAATCTGCTCCGTGTGAACTACAAACAAAGCCTTCGGCTATCCATTGCCGAACTGGGTCATCCGTCAGAATCAGACGGTCTTCCGGATACATGCCAAGGTACAAAAAACATGGCCGAAGATAAACAGGAAGATGCATGTAGCTAAGGTTCAGTATACCCCTCATCTCTTCCAAGATAGGTATTGTTGCAGACTTGGCGCCAAGAGAATTCTTTATGCTCTCCCATTCACTCAATGGCCTTGCTTCACGGCTAGCTAATAGGCCAGCTATGGTGATAATTGCAAGTGGCAATCCGCCACACTTCTTGAGGATTTGAGCTGAAACTTCTTTAAACTGTGGTAGGCAGACATTTTCGGGCCGAGATACCCTACTAAAAAATAGTCTTCTTGAGTCTTCCTCTTTGAGTGGCTTCATACTGTAAATGCAGGTGCGATCACTCAAACATGGTATGATAGCTACGTCGTCCAATCGTGTGGTTACCACTACTCTACTTCCGGTAGCATCGTCTGGAAAGGCACAACTAATAGTACTCCATGCAGATTGATCCCATAAGTCATCAACTATAATTAATTACCTATTGCAAGTCATGCATTATATCAGTATATGGTTGCAAGGTACATAGAAGCATGAAAACTTAAATGAAGGAAACAAAGTCTGTTAAAAATGATTTCAAATGTCAGTATTTGAAAAAAAAGATACCTTTTATGTTTGAGGTGTTCTCTAAGGCTGTCAATAACATCTTGCAGCTCGTAAGCATGCGAATAATCCCGCATCCCAAGCTTTAGTTGTAGGCCATTAAGAAGGCTTTTCACTTCTGGCCTTTGGGAGACTGAGAAAAATGCATTGCAATCAAACTGGCCTCCAACCTGATCATACACTTGTTTGGCAAGGGTGGTTTTCCCCAAGCCTCCGAACCCCACGATGGAAAGCACTTTGAGTTTCTTCCCCGAATCCATCAGCAAACTCACCAGCTCTTCTCTCGGGCCATCAATACCGACAAGGCTTGCTGCCTCCTTGTAGAGCGCTGGGATCCGAGGATCCACAGCCACAGGGCCAGGACTCGAATTGATGCAAGCATCAATATCGTACCTTCGCGCCGAGCGCTTGCCTCCATCGCAAGAACCTTGAGCTCCTCGATACGGCTGGCAATCTGATGGCGCCTTCCCAGCCTCCTGAGGCGCTGAGCCATCTTCCTGACGAAGCCTTTCTTTGCAACGGCACCTTCGATGTTATGAATAAAGTCGTCGATGCAATTCTCCATATCATAGGACATCTCCCGGATGTGGTCCCTCCAATTCTTGGTGGAGGGATCGAGCTCATCCATGAGCTCCTTCTTGTCAAGAAGAGCTTTCATGGCGCTGAGCTCGTCCTTGAGAAAGGAGGCCTGCTTCCTCACCCCGGTGAGCATCCTGTACTCTTCACTGAGAAGGTTGGTGAGCTTGTCGAGGAGCGGGTTCATCACCCCCATTGTCGCACTTGTTGTCATCCCGAAGGGTGGGCAACGTACTTGAAGGCGATGGTACCAGAAGCTCGACGCAGGAGGAGCAAGGCGCCGTTGTTTTAGAGAAACTCAGTAGAGAGAGAATGGATCGTTGATCTGATCAGGGACTCAGAAAATAGAGCTGGTGATGATAAAGCGGTGGTTGTGTGGAAGCACTCGGCCATCTCTTTCTGATGATTAATCTTCCGCATTGGAAAATCGAGGGAAGAATCTTCCGCGCGCATTGGTAGTTAAGGTGATCGACCAGCAGGAAGCAGCACGTTACATCAAGTAAGAAAAATAGGATCTCTCTCAGAAAAAGTGAGGAAAATAGGAGCCTTGGAAAGTGATGCGTTGCATACCCATTGCTTTTTTTTTTGAGGGGAACTTGCAACTTTATTTAAATTTAAACAAAGGTTGGGACCTCGTCCGCTACAATATGAATAATGCAGTCTGGAGGAAAATCATAAAATAACGAGCTATCGTTGCACACCCCCTCTCTAGCTAAGCCATGCGCCGCTCCATTAGCAGAGCGCCTAACCCACGTGATTTTGATCTCTTGCCGCGTCCTCAGCATCTCCTTGATCTCCTCGACAACCGGGCCAAAAGACGAAAGGTTCATGCCATCACCCTGTAGCATGGCCACCACCTCCTGACTATCCAACTCGACATGTAGCCGTTGCACATCCATAGAGATCGCCATTTGCACTGCGCTTTTTGCCGCCAGAATCTCCGAGAGCTGGGGGATGCCGGCACCTGGGAAGCATATTGCAGCCCCCCCTCTAAAGGCACCATGGTGATCCCTAAGGACCACTCCTCCTCCCCCCTTGTCATCCGTTCGTGACGTCGCTCCATCCGCGTTAGCCTTGATCCAGCCCGGGTCCGGTGGACACCACCTTTCCGGTCGCCTTGGCTCCTTCACCATCGCCTCCTTGGAGTGAACTTGACGCCATTCATGGATATGAGCGTGAACTTTTTCTGCCAACTCTCGAGCGTCTTGGATCCTTCTGCCGTCCCTAGTATCATTTCTCGCGCACCAAAGCCCGTACAATGCCTGGATCATTGTTTCCCGTTCAGCTCCGCCCGCTTCCGCCAGCCACGCCTTGAACCACGCAACCAGAACAGACAGGGATCCATCCATCACCGGTGGCATGACAACCGGCTCCGCCATGCGCTCGCACAAATGTTTCCAGAATAGCACGGAGTGGGGGCACGCCCAAAATCGATGGTGTATAGTTTCTTCCCTACCACATGCGCAGCAAAATACACCAGGCTTGATAAGTCGACGATGCAGCTCGGTTCAACAGCGAGGCCATTCTTCAGAAGCCTCCAGGTATGTATCTTGGCCTTCCCCGGCGCATTAGTGTCCCATAGGGCGAGCCAAGCCTTGTGTTCATTGCTGGGCATCGACGATCCCGGCTGTCCGGTTTTCGCGTCCCGCAAACTCAATCCAAAGTCGTAAGCTGACTTGACAGTAAACTCACCGTTCTTGGTGAAGTTCCATGCAATGTAATCTTGCATGTTCGCCCCCCCCCCCCCCCACTACTATGTGCCTGATATCCTCAATATCTCCCGGTGTAAACATGAGCTGCAGCTTGTCCTCGTCCCATGCATCCCCAGGTCCGTTTAACAAGTGCCGTACATGTGTGATCCCTGGAACGAATTGCTGCCCGAGCGGTTGAAGGCTGCCTTGACGCGGAATCCAGTTATCATGGTGGATTTGGATGGATGAACCATTCCCAACACGCCACACTATGCCCTCCCTCAAAAGCTCTCTGCCATGTATGATGCTTCGGAAAGTGAAGGAACCGCCAGTTGGGCAAGTTGCATTCATGATTGATCCCTCCGGGAAGTATCTTGCCTTAAGAACCCATGCACACAACGAGTTTGGGTACTGAAGTATTCGCCATGCTTGCTTCGCAAGAAGAGCTTGGTTAAACACCGCCGTATCCCGAAATCCCATTCCTCCTTCTCTTTTTTCCTTACACATTTTCTTCCACGCCAACCAATGCACCTTCCTCTCTCCATTTGCCTCTCCCCACCAGAAGTTAGACGAGATCGAATTCAGGTTCCAGCACATGTTCTTGGTGAGGTGGAAATAGCTCATAGTGAGAGTTGGTGTGGATTGTAGGCCTGACTTAACAAGAACTTCTCTTGCCGCCTTAGACAATCCTTGTCCCTTCCATCCCGAGACCTTACCCGCTGAACTTTCCTTGACATGCTTAAACGTCCCATCTTTAGATCTAACAACCAATGTTGGTAGTCCTAGATATTTTTCACTCAACGCTTCAGAGTTGATTCCAATGATACGTTGAAGTTCAGCCCTGCGTGCATTCCCACATCCTTTCCCAAAAAATATAGATGATTTTTGAAGATTAACTTTCTGCCCCGAGGCCTCCTCATAAACCTGCAAAATATCCCTTAATGCCTCAAAATTGCTGCTCTTCCCTTCGAGGAACACAATACTGTCATCTGCAAAAAGAAGGTGTGTGATATGGGGGCCAGTGCCGCCAAAAGACACTCCTTTGAGACTGTTATCCTGTTGGGCCGCTTTCAACGGCGCCGAGAAGCCTTCCACACAGAACAAAAACAAATATGGAGACAGCGGATCACCTTGTCGCAAGCCTCTAGAAGGAAGAAAGCCTCTCGAGAAACCACCATTTAATTTAACCGAGAACCTGGCAGAAGTGACACACCTCATAATCATGTGAATCCAGGGTTGAGCGAAACCAAATCTATCAAGCACCTGCTCCAAAAAAATCCACTCCACCCGGTCGTACGCCTTCATCATATCCAACTTCACTGCACAGAGCGGTGTCTTCCTCCTCCGCACCCTAATCGCATGTGTGCATTCGTATGCCACCAACACATTATCTGTCATAAGCCTTCCCGGAACGAAAGCACTCTGTTCCTCAGAAATGAGCACCCGAAGGATAACCTTGAGCCTGTTAGCAAGCACCTTGGTGGCAATCTTATACAACACATTGCATAGACTAATCGGACGAAACTGGGTCAGAAGTTCCGGGGAGTTTACTTTAGGTATCATCACAATCACCGTATCATTAAAGGAATCAGGAGTAACTTCGCCCGAAAGAAAACCTCTAACCGCGGAGCACACGTCTGCTTTTAACAGTGACCAGTGTCGCTGATAAAAGAGAGCTGGCAATCCATCTGGGCCGGGCGCCTTTGTAGGCCCCATCTGGAAGAGAGCCCGCTAAATTTCGTCATCCGATATAGGGGCCGTTAACTTGTTATTCATCTCCTCAGAAATAGCCGGGACAAAATCATTGAGAAGTCTCTCCGCATGTGTTGACCCTTCTGAACTGAACAACTTTTCATAGAAGGAGGCCGCCAACTCCCTCATTCCTTCATCATCCGTGCACCTACTGCCGTTCTCCCTTACCAGCGCCTTGACAGTGTTCTTTCACTTACGATGAGACGCCCGGTTCTGAAAATACTGCGTATTCCGATCTCCCGCCTTAAGCCAATCCACCCGTGATCGTTGTTTTTGCATGATTTCTTCCCTGTCATACACCTCATTAAGTTGACTCTCAATATCTCGGACCTCGGCCATTAGTCCAGTGACCAAAAAGCCCTCTGTTTAGCGTAAAGGAGCTGCTCCTTAAGCCTGGAAATCTGCCTCCTCACCAAGCCAAAAACAGTCCGGCCCCATCCTTGCAGGGCTTTTGTCATTCCATGTAGCCTATCGCATACCGCCCTTGTTGTCATGTTTGATCCCCGTACTTGTCCCCAAGTCCGAGCCACCATCGCCTCATAATCGTCATGGCGCAGCCACATCTCTTCGAACCGAAAGGGGCGGTCCCCTCTCGGCCGATCAGCTACTATGTCCCGCACCCGCACCAGCACTGCCATGTGATCGGACTCTTCCGTGACAATATTCTCCACACTTGTTTCCGGGAACAGCCTCATAAAGTTGGCAGTGCAAGTCGCCCTGTCAAGTCGCACCTGAATGTTGTCCATGTTGTCTTGTTTGTTATCCCATGTGTACTGGTAGCCCGAAGGTCCCAAATCTGCCAAACCGCAGTCAGTTAGGCAGTCACTGAAGGCTTGCATCTGAACAAAACTCCTCGGGTTGCCACCTCCGTTGTAGTCCCCAACACACAGCCATGGTAATTCATCTTGAGCTCGAAGATAGCGGATAGCATCCCATGTTTTCTTCCTCAGCTCCGTTCTTGGCTCCCCGTAGATTCCAGTGAACCTCCAGGTGTGCCCCTCTGAGCTAATCTCCGCATCAATAAAATACTGGCTCCAAGGCCTAACCGAGACCTTCAGGTGTTCTCTCCACCAGAGAGCAAGCCCCCCGCTCTTCCCATTACAGTCCACTGCCACACCACTTCGGAACCCGAGCCTCCATTTGAGTCTCTCCATAGCCTTTGCACTCTTCTTAGTTTCTGATAAAAAGACCACCGCTGGGTTGTATGACCGTATAAGGTCCCGGAGTTCGCCAACTGTCGAGTCCAACCCCAGTCCTCGATAGTTCCAGGCCAAGCAATTCATTGATCCCGGCGGCCCCGACTCACGGGGTCCGCCGATGAATGAGGTTCTTCGATGCGGTCAAACACGGAGACAGTTTTCTGTCGTGTGTCGCGAATGAACGAATCATGCTCCACTTGTCTGTCTGGGTCTCCCTTTGCTCTCCAGATTTGCTTGGGTGGCCTCTTTTTCCCCGACACCTTCTCTCTATAAACCTGATGAGTTTCTCTTGCCAAGTCACTGTGCGCCCTCGGCCTCCGGACATACCTGCCCTTGGTCCTCTCCACCGGACCCACTGCAAAACCCTCAAAGTGATCCCATCGGCCATTGCGGTCAGTTCGATGGCCCTTGGTCGGCGTCGTCCTGCGTTTGTCCTCCACCGAACGATCTGCATGGCGCCGGTCCTCGTGATATGTGCCTGCATGGCGTTTCCCTCCGTCCACATTGCTCGCATGATTCCTTGCCTCGGAAGGAGAGCCTGCATGTTGTTGCGCCCGACGGGGTGATCCGCCCATTCCCGCATTTAAACGTTGTGACAACTCAGCCCTAAGGTTCTGTTCCCGTTTGTGCTCAAGCTTTTCTCTGAGATCGCTACTCTGTCCATCCCTCATCTTAGCCGCGTCCTTCACCGGGCTATTTACCTCTCTCTGATCATTCCTCGACCCCCCGCCAGTGCGTGAGTCTGCCGTATGAATAAAATCTCTGTTTAAGTTCCTTTTAACTGGTTGCTCCCTAGCAGGAACATGACTGAACTGGGATCTCTCTCTGTCCTCCGTTCTTGATCCCCCTCCACTATACGAGCTGGAAGTAGGAATCTGCGAATTATCCTTCAAAGAGGAAGAGCCTCTCCCCATGGATGCTCTGAGCCAAGGTCCCCATTGGCTGGACCTGTCCACCGGTGGGTCACACCCACCCTTTCCGTGCACGAGTCTGCCACAGTCAAAGCAGAAGTGCGGAATTTTTTCATATGTAAAATCGTACCACGTCCCCTCCAAGTCCTCCATTGAGGTCCTTAGACGAGCTCTTCGGATCAGAGGCTCAAAAACTGAAATCTTAGTCCGCACTCGCAGATACTCCCCCTTGGCGAAACCATCCTTCTCCACATCCACTTTTACCACTTCTCCTAACCAATCACCCAAAGCATTGCCAAACGATTCCGTCCTCATACCCAGTGGTAGATCCGGGACTCGCACCCACATCTCAACTATGTCAAAAACCATCTCCGACGGACGGACATCCCCCACATAATCTTTCAGAACAAGCACATGAAAATCAAATTGCCACGGGCCGTTGTTCAAAGCATGTCTCCAGTCCCCTTCACTGCCAAATCTCACCTCGAAGAAGTTATTGCCTAAGTCCTTGAATTTGGCCTCCTTATGAAGTCCCCATGCCCGTGGCATCGCTCTCTCCAACGCATGCTTGTTAAGAGGTCGTGGTGAGTAAACCTTCCCCACCGCCGACCACTTTCCCGTCATGGCTTGGAGCACTGGATCTGAGAAGATAAACCCTTGTTTCTCTTTGTCCGTCAGAACCAGTCCGCCAAAGCTCTCGGACAGGCTGGCTGCCTCCGCCGTCGTCTTGCCATCAGCCGGAGAGGTCGAAGCCCCCCGACTCGTTGATCCCTCCGCCGCCTGTGTAGCCCCCGCCACCGCAGCGTTCTTCATGGGAGTGGCCCTCTGACTCGGCGTTGCCGCCCCCTTGCCAACGTTCTCCTCCATGGAACCTCCACACGGGAGATCCAGATGCTTGCGCCGATCAACTACCCAAGCAGCGCCGTCGCCACTCAAGCAATCACCAGAGATCTCAACCTCACCCCCGTGCAAGAAAGCCTAACCCTAGCGGCAGCCTAGCAATCGCCTCGCGATCGCCTTCTCCGTCGCCCGAAGGAATTTCCTGACGTGGTGGACCCGCTTGGTGACGCTTGCATACCCATTGCTGAAGCAGTGGACGTAAGTGTTCGGTGATGCAATAATAGTAGTAAGCTGATTGCTAGAGGTCATTGAATGGGTTGGCAATTTGGAAAACGATGGATCGATGGGCACTCATGATCTTTATTGGAGACAACCCAGAAATTGCAGCATTCAACTCTAGCTAGTTGCTGGAGGAGGGTTCCTCACACAGACTGGTCACACACCAAGGATGGCCTCCCCTGGTTGGAATCTTCCACGCGCATCGGTAATTAAGGCGATTGACAAGTACTCCCTCCGTCCGAAAATATTTGTCATTGAAATAGATGTATCTAGATATATTTTAGTTCTAGATACATCCATTTTCATCCATTTTGATGACAAGTATTTCCGGACGGAGTAGCATGTTACTACATCAAGTGAGAAAAAATGGGGGCCTTGCAAAGCGATATGTTACCTACGCGCACCTTGCTGCTGAACCAATGGACGTAAGTGTTTCAGTTGTTGGAATTAACCACGTCGTGGTGTTCGACGCATACAATGTACAAGAGAGGTGAAGGAAGGGTTCGTCTACAAGTTGGCATCTACGTCGACGATCTAACTGGTATCTAGAGCAAGGTTGATCTTCTATTGTGGAATCGTCCGGAGCGGCTAAAGTACTTGCCGTGCCCGGTACGTCATGCCCACGGTTTGATCGCGAGAATTTCGGGGTCTGGAAGGCCCTCATGGAGTGTGGCTCCGTGCCAACGAGCTATGGGACGCGGTTGATCCAGGAGGCGACGCGTTCAAGAAGGAGGGAGCCGAGCACCGAAAGGATCGGTAGGTGGCCTCGGAGATTTACTCGGTGATGTCGATGGATGTCCTCCAACACCTAATCGCCAAAGAAACGGCAAAGGAGGCGTGAGATACTTTGAAGCTCATGTTTGAGGGACACACCCGTGTCAACCAAGGCAATCTCCAAACTCTCCTAAGGAACTACGAGACTTTGGTCCTGGGCGACAATGAGTCTGTGGATGCATTCGCTTCACGGGTGGCTACTCTCTTCAATCGGATTTGCGCGCTTGGAGAAAACCACACGGAGGCCTCAGTTGCCCGGCGGTTCTTGCGCGCGTCCCCTCCCTGGTACCTGCAAATTGTCACGGCGATCGGGCAGTGCGTCGATATAGTGACTCTCTCCACTGACGATCTCGTCAGACGCTACAAGGCTCACGACGAGCGCATGTGGTACAGTCTCGGGGATGGGAGGAACGATGAGCATGTCATGCTCACCCGAGCTCAGTGGCTAGCGCTGGACTCAAGGAGAGGAGCCGAGGGCTCTAGCAGCAACACTCGCCAAGATCGTGCGCCAAAAGAACAAAGTAAGAATAACACCGACGACTGTGCTCCGAAGAAGAAGTTCGACAAGCACAAGATCAAGTGTCACAACTATGGCATCATGGGACACTTCAAGTCGGAGTGCAAGAAACCACAGAAGGAGAAAGCTCTCATGGCCAAAGGAGGCGATGATGGATACATGATGCTCATGGTCGAAGTATGCGAGCTAATGGACGAGGATAGTCTAGCTCCAAAGGCGCTAGGTATAAAGGTTGTCACGCTCATGGAGGAGGCGGCCTATCTTCATGACAAGAAGAGGATGAACGCGGCGAGGCACGTGTGGTACCTCGACATGGGCGCTAGCAACTACATGACCGGCGACAAGACCAGTTTTCTGATTTTAGTCTTTCGGTGGTAGGCACGATTCGGTTCGGCGACGGACGAACCGTTGACATCGCAGGGCGAGGTATTGTCCTGTTTGAGTTGAAGAACGACCGCCACAAGGTACTCACAGATGTGTACTATATTCCCAAGCTAAAGAGCAACATCATAAGTCTTGGTCAGCTCGAGGAGCGTGGTTGCAAAATTGTGCTCGAAGATGGCTATCTATGGGGGTATGATCATGAAGGAAATATGCATTAGAGACAATAATAAAGTTATTATTTTATATTTCCTTATTCATGATAAATGTTTATTATTCATGCTAGAATTGTATTAATTGAAAATTTGATACATGTGTGAATACATAGACAAAACACCATGTACCTAGTATGCCTCTACTAGACTAGCTCGTTGATCAAACACTACTAGGAAAAGGCCTACTAATGGCGCACCGGTTTTGCCTACTAATGGCGCGCTACCGGTGCGCCATTAGTAGCACGCCACTAGAAGTTTTTCAATTGGACCATAGTACATACTAATGGTACACATCATCGCGATCAAACTGGTCTTCATCTGGTTCCTCCAACGCTCCCTCCTCTCTCCCACTAGATAGCGGGTGTATCTAGATTCGGCCTCCGCCCTAGTGGTGTACCCTTTGTAACTGTTACCTTTGAAACGGTGAACCTGTCTCCGACACTCCTCCCAGTCGTCGTAGACTCCGGGAACCTTACCCTCATACACGACATACTACGACATCTCTATGCACAAGCCAAACAACAGACAACAGACAATACATAAGCAATATGTAAGTATGCAACAAAAGGATCGGAAGAGAAAAGCAAGACATTAATAGCACGATTCATGATCCTACTAATAAATAGCATCGATTACATCTAAGTTGAATGACTGTCCAAACCAAAGAGACATACGAATTCATTAAAGTTTAATTACAACATGAGCCAATCAATGTTTCAGAACTACACATCACTACTTTCGACTCGACTCATCGGACAGCAGCGTGGATGAAGCCGTCGTCTGTCGTGATGGTCATGAAATCGCGGTCGTTGTCACCCTACATTTGTAGCGTTCAATCTATCTCATTGTTGGACGGTTAATATCTGAGGTAGAACTGCCCCGAGGTATGAAGGACATCTTGATGGATGATGTCCGCAAACTCCGACTGGATGCGAAAGAATTCTTGTCTGAGGTCTGCATCCTGGGTTGCCGACAACCTCGCGGCCCAATCTTTGAGACTATCTGGTAGCAGAAGTTGATGATGGTCCCTTACGATCGCCCGCATGTGATGGAGGGCGTAGTAGGCATCCTTCTGACAGCCAGGCGGCTGCTTGACGCAGTAGAAATTCGTATTGTGTGAGAAGGTGTGCTTGCCATACTTACGAACTGCCCTAGTGAAGGTGCCTCCAGATTTGGCGTAGCCGGGGAGAACATCATCAAGAACTTTCTTGACATTTGTGTAGTCTATCTTGGAGTTACGGTTCGGGTCGAAATACGTGGCCATGGAATATTTCGGGCTTAAGAGGATGAGTGTGCAATGTGTGTCACTGCACAGAACACGGAATGTTAGAAAAAAAAGAACGATCAAAATCGAAGAAATCATATGTTACGTGGCGGTTAAGGGATGACTTACTCGGGAAAGTAAGCCACAAGGAAGTTATCCTTATCTGGGTTTGCCAGAATGACGCCTTCGAGGTGTGAACTCGCAACTTGGCGGTCCCCTGCGCTGCTCAAGTGCTTGGCACGCATGTAGAAGGGGTCGACTATCACGATGTCCGGGGTCTTGTCTCTAATGATCCGCATCTCCATACTCAGCGAAAACAGCCGAACGAAGGTGTAGTGCAGCGGATGAAGGTTGAACATAGCAAAGATGTCATCAAACCGCAGGACGATCGTACCCCCGATGTCGCCATCCACAAAGCCCTTGCCCTCTGGCACCTTGGCCACGAAAACCGGGTATGCCACATCATTCTCTTTGAGACGCCGCTTCTCCAAAGAAAGAACACTGTCGTGCAGACTCCGCATAGCACCGGTTGCAGCATTCAGCATATTTGGCGGTAGCATCGCCCTACCCGCCACATGCACCCTCCTCGAGATATCCTTAGGTGAAGGTGGCCCATCCTGAGCACGAATCGAACTCGGTGCCGTCTGGCTCGCACCGGCGCCCTTGTTAGTCTTTCGTTACCGTCCCTTCTTCTTGATCTCCTGTAATGGGACCGAGTTCTGCTCACAGACCGCCTTCTTGAGCGTGTTGGGGCTGATAATATTTCGCACCTTAGCTATCTGAGGCTCGGTGAAGGCGGGAGCTGGAGGCTTGTCCTGAGAACTAAACGCCAGATGACGCCTGTTGCAATTGGATTTCTCTGCCGTACCAGCTAGATCGCGGTCGTCTTGGTTGGATTCTTGAGAAAGAGGCCCGCAGAACTCGTCAGCGTGCCCATGTTCGGCAAAGTACTTATCAACTTTGGTAAATGTACCGTCGTCATTGTCGTTGCCGTCCGGATCCTGTGCCATAGGGTTGTATGGATCCTGTGCCATAGGGATGTCCAGCAGGTCCGGTAGCGTTGCGGCGTTCTTGCCATGGCTTGGCACCGGCACGACTGGCGGTCTTGTCTGTGGGGTGGTGTCCCCCGCCCCAAACGAATCTGGCTCTTCGGCCAAAGCAGGGGGCAGTTTACGCAGGCGCTGAGGGTCATCTCATCTTCTTCGTCGGCCCCAGCAGGTCGAATCGGAGGTAACAGCTCGTCGCAGCCTTGCAGCACCCAAACCACTTCAACCCTATACACTTTGGGTGGCATCGGATTACCGTGGACCATGGGGTGGCCTGGTTGAACGATTCTGCCCTTGGCGACATCGACCAACTCGGTGCCCACGAAGTGCAGAAGAGTGCAAGGAACGTCGGCGGTGCCCTGCGAAAACATGTACAGGGCGTCAGGGATGCCCAGTCAAAGGCAAGGAGATGAAGTCATCGGCCGAGAGTCTTAGTTACCGTAATGCCGTCGAGCTCGGCTAATGTCGAGGCACCGCCAACGGCGGGCGTGCAACTGACGGAGGGGGCGCTTGCTGGCGAGGTGCCGGCCGGCATACACCCGGGTGCATTAAGCTCCAATGCTCGTGCCGGCGCCGGAGACACGAATACCGCCTCCGCCGGAGACACCAATGGCACCGCCGCCGGAGACACCAATGGCACCACCGGAGCCACCAATGGCGCCGCCTGCGCGTTGTGCGAGTTGCTGGCCGTGAAGCTGGGAACCGGGGGAGGCCCCTGTTGGCCGCCCGCAATCCACGTCGTCAGCCCATGAATCAACGTAGGCACCATGGCGTTGAGCTTCATTCCCAGTTGTTGTTCCACTTGCTCTTGGACAAGCTCCGGAATCCGCGCCACTTGTGCCTTGAGTTCTTCAACCTCGCGCGTCTGGCTTTCCGAGCTGGTCTTTTTTCTCCTTCCGCACACCAGCGGTATAGTATGACCCCCATTTTGTGGACAAGCCTTTGCCGGCCACACGACCAGCTGACATCGGCTTAGTGAGCTTATCCTTGTTTTTCATTACGTTCAACGCCCTATTTAAAGGGGTGTCGAAAGGGGAGCTCTGAGACGACCCCGCGCTACTGCTTTCAGTGTCCTGCGAAAGGAACGTGAACCATTTAGAAATATTGGGGATTAATTAGAGTGCAACCATATGGGCTAATTACGTGGGGGGGTGTATTCCTTACCAAAACAAGCTCAAGCGCCCTGGTCTTCGGATCCGTGGTAAGCTCCTTTGTTATTGGGTCCTCCTTGTACCGGGCCCTGACATAGTTCCTGGTCTGCTTGTTACCGTTGTATTTCTCGAAGCGGGGCGGTAGGCCTTGCTCGGCACGCTCCGTGTCCTCCTTGTCCCATATAGGCTCCGCCACTCTGTAACCGCCGGGACCGAGTTTGTGTTCCCCTAAGTTCAACTCCCGCATTTCTTTCCCCCACTGACTTGATTCGGAGGTTGCACTACTCTCGCACTTGATCTTGAACTCCTTGTACTCATCTTCGCTCATCAAAGGATATTTCGCCTTGATCTTCTCATAACTATCACCTTTATCAATCATTCTCTTCACCGCGCTTCTCCAAGTAGACAGGGCCGTGCTCATCTTCGTGAGGGCGGCACTGTTCACTTTATTCCCTGAGAGGCGTGTGTTCTCAAATTTGGCAGGGAACTTGTATCGTTCGTGCAGCTTCGTGAAGAGGAGGTTGCGCAAATTCCCTCGGTCCTTATGCCTAAGGTTCTCGGTGTTGATCGAGACGGTGCTCCGGAGAATGCACCCGAGCTGAACCGAGTACCCCTTGACTATATGTTTGGGCTCCGTTGGATTCCCGTCGGAGTCCACTTGAGTGAATTCCTCCTTGAGGGTGCGGAGCGCATTCGGGCGCCGGTCCTTCCTTTGCTTCTTCGGTTGGCTACCATCTGTGTGTGCGCCACCATCATCAGTGGTGGCATCCTTGGCGGCACCATCAATGGTGTCATCCCCGACACCACTAGGGGTTGTGTAATTAGGATCAGTGTCTTCCGCGGCGTCCTCATAGCGGTGAGGTTGTTCCTCCATCTCCTGGGACAGCTCCCAGAATTGCTTGCCGCCCGAACCACCAGCCTCATCGTTGTGGGCCATGTTTCGCTCTAAATAGGAAAAAAGTTTGGTCAAAAAGTTGGTTATTGTCAAGGAACAAGATCATGGTCTCATCATTTAGGGTTTGTCGACACCGAGGCACCCTAAAAGCCTAAGCTTTCATCATTTAGGGTTTGTCAACGCCGAGGCACCCTAAAAGCCTAAGCATACATCATTTAGATTCTCATCGACACCGAGGCATCCGGGGCAGCCAAGTTAAGTTTTCATCATTTAGGGTTTATCGATGCCGAGGCACCCTAGGTTGGGCCTAATCACTTGTCACTAATCACTTGGCTCTATTGCCACCTATGTTGGGTTTATCATCTAGGGTTTATCGATGCTAGGGAGAATTCTAAGTTGGGCCTAATCACTTGGCTCTATTGCCACCTATGGTTTAATGCAGCAAGAATGGCAGGGCAGTTGATCCTACTTAACTAAGTACTAAGATACCCCAGCCCATGCATTAGTCGCAAGTACCCCATATGTCCTATTTTTAGCAAAGTCATGCTAAAATTCACGGAAAATTTTAGCATGACCTTTGCTGAAAATAGGACATATGGAGTACCCGAATTTGCCGAAACGGAAATTAATCGATATTCCGGCAAACTCAAGGGCCTCTCGGGGTACCTGCAAATTCATCACGACACAATTGTCGGAGACAAAACCCAGCAAACTAGCAAGATGATCGTCATCTTTGCAAGACAGTAGCTCAAGTTTTTGACAGTAGCCTCTGAAGAAAATAGCATTGCAACATTCAAGTTCACACATACACACTAAACATTTGACCAGTTACCTCTGAAGAAAAATATACGCTGACTATTGGACACAAAGAAAACAGCTATTGTAAACATTAAGTCATGGTAGTGTGCGCTGAAGCAATTACAGTATAGGAACAACAACACAACAATAGCAAATACAAGTCCTCAGTAAGTGTAAGAGAAGTGTACTAGAGCTGTAAACAGACTTAAAAAACCAACATGATGTTATAATTGTATACACTGAACATGATGATACCAAATGGGAAGGAAAATTGTATCACTCTAGATTAGTGTAGCCACTATCTAACAAAACTAGAATGTTAACAAAATTACACCATGATGATACCAAATTCTTGTAGCAGTACAATGAGTTCACAGGATAAAAAAATCATCCACATTCACCAACCCAAACTGGTGGAGATACAGCAAACCAGAACCTCCCAGGTTTTTGCCATTTTATTTTTCCCACCGTATATGTTTTTTGATTCATCTCATGGTACTTGCTGTCAAACCAAGTATTTTCTCTCTACATAATCTGGGAAGTTTCTTTCTTACTGTCTCACTATCTTACTGTCTCACTACAAAAAACTAGTATGCTTAGTTGAGACTAGTATGCTTAGTTGCATTATGACAGGCAAAGTGTCACAATTCAGACAACATAGCAGCTAAGCATAGCAAGTGGATAGTTTAGTTAGTATACTAGTACTCTTTAGAAAGCATGAGACATATATTACCTGGAGGAGACTTCGTCGGAGAGTTGCCTGTGAATTGAAAATACAACGAGATCAGCAAAGGACAGTAATATATATATTGAAATTATCATAACAAAATGCCAGCTACTGCCATGGTCAAAGAATAGATTATGATAGCTGGACAAGTACAGGTCGAACTAGATAATTTTCAGAACCGGTTTAACCACCGCAGGATAAAACAATGCATCCAAGACTGGGCTTAGACTAATATCCTCATAGCATAATCTGACATCAAGCAACTATTATAAGAACAGTGAAAATGTATGTTCACTGCAAATGAATATGGACCAAGTGTTCTCATTAACTACTTAAAGATGCATGAGAATTGATCCCAAGGACCAACTCCTAAACTGAACACAAAAAACTGTGTGCACATCTGCAAGTTGTAGAAGGAAAAGGTGCAACACTAAAAAACTATCAAACTAACAGATCCATTAATCAATTATGGACTTCTTACATGTTACATCTATCATTAGTGGCCAAAAATAATAGTAATTAATGTTTCATATTGTTGCATGAATCCAAACTCACTGGAAAATTCACTAATTGAGCCTAGCTACTTAAAGAAAGAATCTCTAGGTGGATGCTTAGTTGAGACTAGTATCCTCTAAAATGCATCTAAATGCAAGCTCAGAGATTTGAACATTTGGAAAACCCTAGCTACTTAATCCTCCAACCCCCTTTCCTTGTCAAAATTTCTCCAACCCCCAACCCTAGAACACATCAGAAGGAAATAAAGAGGGGGAAGAGGGGGAAGCGGCTTGGGTGCTCACTTGGGAGGTCGAGGGCGACTCGGGGCAGCCGGAGCTAGTCGAGGCGGCGCGAATTCGGCGTCGAGCGGTGGCGGTCCTCCTGGGCAGGCCGCGCAGTCGAGGGCGTCGAGCGGTGGCGGTCCTCCTAGGCGTCCGAGCTCGTCCGGGTCCTCGTAGTCGAAGAGGAAGATGGCGGCGGTCCTCCTGGGCAGGCCGCGCGGTGTTGGACGGCGAGCATGTCGAGGGCGCAGGCGGGGCTGCGGGGGAAGGGGGCGCTTGGGCGGGAGGACGTTGAGGGCACTCGGCTCGGGGACGGCGAGGGAGGCGGCGCTCGGCTCGGGGACGGCGAGGGAGGCGGCGAGGGAGGCGGCGCTCGGCTCGGGGACGGCGAAGGAGGCGAGGGGGGTGGCGAGGGGGAAGCTTTCTAATGGCGCACCACCCTCTCGTGCGCCATAAGTACGACTATTCTAATGGCGCACCACCCCTCGGTGCACCATTAGAATTTTGTTTTAATCTATCCCACTAGCCCTATCTACAACCTAACCCTATCTACAACAGAACCCACCCACTAGCCCGACTGGTTAGCATGCAGCACACACACCAGGAGGTCCTCGGTTCGATTCCTAGGCTCCCCAATATTTTTTTATCCATTTTAAATGCTGTTTTTTATATTTATTTGTGTTTAAATGTGTTCAAACTTGTTTAAATCATAACAGTAATATTTTTTTATAAAAACAGTAATAATTTTCTAAAAAATATGTTCAAATTTGTTACTTGAAAATATCATCGGCGGCGGCGGTGGAGCGGGGGAGGGTGCGGGGGGCCGGGTGCTCGTCGACGGCGGTGGAGTGGGGGAGGGTTGCGGTGGGTCGGCGGCGGCGGTGGAGCTAGCGGGGGAGGGTGCGGGTGGGATCGAGATGGAGGGGGATCGAGATCGAGATGGAGGGGGAATCGAGATCGAGATGGAGGGGGATCGAGATCAAGTGTCCTCATGAATTCAAAAAGTGCCCATGAAATTTAAAAATATTCATGATATCAAAAAGTGCCCATGAAATACAATCGAGAAATGAAGACTACGATTTAAATACAGTCGGTCTTAGCTAGCTATCTGTTCACAATCTTCTTGCCCTTCTTTTTCGCAAATGGAGTTCTTCTATGGAACGGACGTCCTTTAGGTAGGGTGGTCCTGCTTCTTCTTGTGGTGTGTGCTGCTACTTCATCGTCGTCGTCATATTCAATCTTCGGGTCGCCGTACTTGTCGAAGTCTTGCTCATTGGCTACTCCATCCATTCCGATGATCTTCCTTTTGCCTCTCCTCACGACAACACGACTGGGCTTTGACGGGTCGGTAATGAAGAAGCATTGGTCCACTTGGGAAGCCAGAACCCATGGCTCATTTTTCGCGGTGACGTTTGCGCCCGCGGTCTTGGATTTGGCTTCGGG
The DNA here is from genome assembly GCF_018294505.1 of Triticum aestivum. Lineage (NCBI taxonomy): Eukaryota > Viridiplantae > Streptophyta > Magnoliopsida > Poales > Poaceae > Triticum > Triticum aestivum. Next base: position 29,870,427 of record NC_057810.1, read on the forward strand.
TATAACCATGGTGGTGAAATACCGGTCTTCTTTTAGGACGCTCTTGGCCCATCTGACACGGAAAATCGGGACCTTCTCTCCAGCGTAGCTCAGCTCCCAGATCTCCTCGATCCTTCCGTAGTATTTGTCCTTGTCGTTGCCGGTGTAGGATTCCATCGTTACCCCGGAGTTCTGATAACCATCGCTCTTCATGTCCTTGTTCTCGGTGTAGAATGTGTAGCCGTTGATATCGTACGCCTCATAGGTCATCAGGTTGTGCTCGGCGCCCTGTGACAAGGCGAATATGAGTTGTTCTTCCGCGGAAGAATCCTCATGTAAAGGGTACGACAGAAGCTTCTGCTTGAACCAACGCGTGAAACATGGGTTGTGCTCTTTGATTATATCTCTGTCCGTCCTCTGTTGGCCTCGGTCATTGTACGTCTTCTCAATAAAGGTTTTGTGCTCTACCACCCAAGGATCGACCACGTCTATGTGTTGTAGCGCGACTAGGTTTGCTCTTTCAAAGTCGGCGAGTCGACCCTCAAAGTCGACATGCATTTTGCGGCGACCCTCACGGTGACCCCATCCAGCGAGCCTGCCGAGGTGCGTGTTAACGGGCAGACCAATGGGGTTCTTGATGCATAGATAATTCGTGCAGTAGGAGATGCACTCTTCGGTCAGAAAGCCCCTGGCTATACTTCCCTCTGGACGTGACATGTTTCGAACGTATCCTTTGATGACACCATTCATCCTTTCGAACGGCATCATGCTGTGCAGGAACGTCGTCCCGAGTTGGATGATATCCTCCACGATATGGACCAGCAGATGCACCATAACGTCGAAGAATGCGGGCGGGAAGTACATCTCAAGCTCGCATAGTATCACCACGATCTCTTCCTGTAGCCTTCTGAGTTGCCTCACGCCAATGGACTTCTGAGAGATGATGTCGAAAAAGTTGCATAGGCCAAATAGTGTTTCACGGACGTGCGCGTCCATGATCCCACGGATTTCAACTGGAAGTATCTACATCATCAGCACGTGACAGTCGTGAGACTTCATCCCGCTGAACTTCTGCTTCGCTGGGTCTAGGTATCTGCTTATCTTCCCTGCGTAACCGTAAGGAAGTTTTACTCCTAGGAGGCAGGTGAAAAACTGCTCGATCTCCTCCTGACTTAGAGTGAAGCACGCGGGAGGGTAGTCATTTCCGGTCTTCTTGGCCTTTTTGCCTTTGCGACGACTTTCTGTGTCCTGCTTCGCCTCATCATCATCATCATCATTAGCGTGAAGCTCCTGCCTGATGCCCATTGATTTCAAGTCTGCCCTTGCTTTCGGCCCATCTTTGGTCCTCTCTGGCATGTTGAGCAGGGTACCAAGCAGACTCTCGCACATGTTCTTCGTGATATGCATGACATCAAGGCTGTGAGGCACACAGTGGATCTTCCAGTACGGCAAGTCCCAGAAAACAGACCTCGTTTTCCATACCTTCAGCAGTGGCTCTGGCGCCTTTCGCTTCTTTCCCGGCTCTGGCGCCTTTTGCTTCTTTCCCGGCAGTGGGCAGTCTTTCCAATTTTTCAACAGCTTGTCTATTTCCTCGCTGCTCCTTGTACACGGGTGTTTTCGGGGTTCGGTTTCACCATCGAACAGATCCTTGCGTTTCCTCCACAGGTCGTCGTCGCGAAGCCACCTTCGATGTCCCATGAACATGGTTTTCAAAGACCCGGGATCTCTATCTAGCTGGCGATACGTTGTGTCATCCATGCACCTTACGCATCCAGAAAATCCGTGGACTACCTGCCCCGCGAGATATCCGTAACCGAGATAGTCGTGCACCGTCGTGAGCAGTGCGGCTCTCATAGGGAAATATTCTTTCTCTGCGGCGTCCCACGTATTGGCTGGCGTTTTCCACAGCGTGTCTAGCTCCTCCTTCAGCAGCCCCAGATATAGATTGATGTCGTTCCTTGGTTGTTTGGGCCCTTTAATTAGCATACTCATGTGAATGTACATCCTCTTCATGCACAACCAGGGGGGAAGGTTGTACATCCACACAAACACATGCCAGGTGCTATGTGTGCTTCTCTGGCTGCCAAACGGATTGACTCCATCGGTGCTCGCGCCCAGCACGATGTTCCTTGGATCCTTCCCAAATTCTGGGTATTCGAAGTTCAACGCTTGCCACTGGCTCACATCCTTAGGGTGACTCAGCATCTTGTCTTTTTTATTTATCTCCAGATCATTTCCGTCATCTTCCCGCTTCTTCTCCTCCCTATCCGCGTGCCAACGCAGGAGCTTTGCTACCTTAGGGTCCGCGAAGTACCGCTGTAGACGAGGAGTGATCGGAAAGTACCACACCGATTTTCGAGGAGCTTTCTTCCTCTTCTTGTATCGAGTGACGCCGCACACCGGACATATGGTAGACTCCACATGCTCGTCCCGATAAATGATGCAATTGTTCATGCACACATGGTATTTCACGTGCGGTAAATCCAGAGGACACACGATTTTCTTCGCCTCCTCGAAACTGGTCGGGCACTTGTTCCCCTTGGGAAGACGTTCGTGCCAGATTGACATGTTCTCGTCAAAGCAGGTGTCGGTCATTTTGTGTTTTACCTTCATATCCAGAGCCATGAGCGTTACTTTCAGGCGGGTATCCTCGGGCCTACATCCTTCATACAATGGAGTAACCGCGTCTATCTCCAGTTGATCCAGCTTGGCTTTCTCTCGGGCGGCAGCTCTTGCGTTATCCGTCTGCTTGAGAAGCAGCTCTTGAATATGAGGGTCCTGCACCCATCCTCCATCATCGTCTGCTCCGGCATCTTCATCTTCATGATCATGTCCTTCGTCTTGATCTTCCTCATCATCATGTACGACATCTTCTACATGATGACTGTGTACAGCATCACTGCCGTGATCATGTCCTGGAGATTCTTCGTCTTCTCGCCCGCCCTCGCCGCGGTGGTACTTGTCTTGTTGCCCTTCCTCATTTCTTGCCTGGCCCCCATGGACGACTTCATAGTCATCTTCATCACCTTGCCATCGATAGCCATCCATGAAACCATGCAAGGGCAGGTGGTCCCGCACCTGCCTAGAATCCGGGTCCGCAATAAGCCTCTTCAGCTTGCATCTTCGACACGGACATCTTATCTCCGTCTCGTTCTTTTGAAGCATCTCGGCCTTCGCGGAGCTCAAAAACCTATTCACGATGCCTTCGGTCATCGTGCGGACCATGGTGGCCTGCGGGGTAGAGCAAAACGATATTTTAGAACCAAGAAAAAATTTGGCATGACCTTCCCTAAAAATAGGACCAAAAAGAATGCATAGTGCCAAAATTCTCGCCGAAACGGAAATGAATCAACATTCCGGCAAAATATTGGCAACTATCGCATTTCAAATACCGGTACCTGCAAACACAAACATATATGCAACACCACAAACACATGCAACACCACAAACATACTTAGATCTAGCTAGGCCACAAAAAGTGCATGTGCACATTGTTGGAGCGAGCTAGGGAGAAAAAAAGTAGATCTACATCATGAAGATAGCTTTCCCCTTACTTACCTATCAAAAAAAGGTAATGTCACCACTTAATTTTCATGAATCTATGGTGGAAATGAGGTGAGGAGGAGGAGGCAGCCGAAAGCTTGGAGAAGGAGGTGGAGGGAATGAAGTGGGGAAAGTGAGTGGGTAGGTATGTGGCTGTCCAAAATATCTTGTTGGGGTCCCAGGTTACTAATGGGGCACCACCAGCAAATGCGCCATTAGTAACCCTGGTTACTAATGGCGCACCTGCAGGTAGTGCGCCATTAGTAGTTTTGCAGAAAAGTAAAAAATATATATATACTAATGGCGCACTGTGGAAAAGTGCGCCATTAGTAGTTTAAACTAGTAATGGCGCACTGTGACACGGTGCGCCATTAGTAGTTTTGCAAAAAAGAAAAAAAATATACTAATGGCGCACTGCCTGCGCGGTGCGCCATTACTAGTTAGAACTAGTAATGGCGCACTTCGACCAGATGCGCCATTAGTATGTATGGAAAAATGGAAAAAAAATTAATACTAGTGGCACACCGAGTGTATGGTTCGCCATTAGTGTCTTCCACACTAATGGCGCATCAACAACCGGTGCGCCATTAGTATATAGTAGTGGTGCACTACTTACCTGGTGCGCCATTAGTATCAATCCTATCTATAGCCCTTTCCCTAGTAGTGAAAGATGATTAAGTTTCCTAGCCATGGACATGAGTTGTCATTTGATAATCGGGATCACATCATTAGTGGAATGATGTGATGGACAAGACCCATCCGTTAGCTTAGCATAATGATCGCGCAGTTTTATTGCTACTGCTTTCTTCGTGTCAAATATACATTCCTCTGACTATGAGATTATGCAACTCCCGACACCGGAGGAATGGCTGGTGTGCTATCATACGTCACAACGTAACTGGGTGATTATAAAGATGCTCTATAGGTATCTCTGAAGGTGTTTGTTGGGTTGGCATAGATCGAGATTAGGATTTGTCACTCCGAGTATCGGAGAGGTATCTCTGGGCCCTCTCGGTAATGCACATCATATGAAGCCTTGCAAGCAATGTGACTAATGAGTTAGTTATGGGATGATGCACTACCGAACAAGTAAATAGACTTGCCGGTAACGAGATTGAACTAGTTATGAGGATACCGATGACCGAATCTCGGGAAAGTAACATATCGATGACAAAGGGAATAACATATGTTGACATTGCAGTTCGACCGATAAAGATCTTCGTAGAATATGTGGGAACCAATATGAGCATCCAGGTTCTGCTATTGGTTATTGACCGGAGAGGTGTCTCGGTCATGTCTACAAAGTTCTCGAACCCGTAGGTTCCGCACGCTTAACGTTCGATGACGATATGTATTATATGAGTTATGTGTTTTGGTGACCGAATGTTGTGCGAAGTCCCGGATGAGATCAAGGACATGACGAGGAGTCTCGAAATGGTTATATACGGACATCGGAATGGTACTGGAAAGATTTGGGAATTTTTTAGAGTACCGGGAGTTTACTGGAACCCCCCGGGAAAGTTAATGGGCCTCATGGGCCATAGTGGAGAGGAGGAGGCAGGCCACAAGAGGTGCCCCCCCATGGCAATCCTAATTGGACAAGGGGTGAGGGGCGCGGCCCCTCTTTGATGGGGAACGCAGTATTTCAAAAGAACAATCCTACGATCACGCAAGATCTATCTAGGAGATGCATAGCAACGAGAGGGGGAGTGTATCTTCATACCCTTGAAGATCGCAAAGCGGAAGCGTTTATCAACGCGGTTGATTTAGTCGTACACCTTCACGATCCATCCCGATCAAGTACCAAACGTACGACACCTCCATGTTCAGCACACGTTCAGCTCGATGACGTGCTCGCCTTCTTGATCCAGCAAGATCGGCGAAGTAGTAGATGAGTTCCGGCAGCACAACGGCGTGGTGACGGTGTTGGTGAAGAATAATCTCCGCAGGGCTTCGCCTAAGCACTACGGAAACTATGACGGAGGATAAACTAGAGGGGACGGGGTTGCCGGCACACGGCTTGGTGTTTCTTGATGTGTCTTTTGTGCTAGCCCTGCCCCTCTATTTATATGTTGAGCCTTGGGGTCTGATAACCCACAAGTATAGGGGATCGCAACAGTTTTCGAGGGTAGAGTATTCGACCCAAATTTATTGATTCGACACAAGGGGAGCCAAAGAATATTCTCAAGTATTAGCAGTTGAGTTGTGAATTCAACCACACCTGGATAACTTAGTATCTATAGCAAAGTATTTAGTAGCAAAGTAGTATGATAGTAATGGTAACAGTGGCAAAAGTAACGGTAGCAGTTTTGTAGTAATTGTAACAGTAGCAACGGTAAAGTAAATAAGCAAAGCACAATATGTGAAAAGCTCGTAGGAATTGGATCAGTGATGGATAATTATGTCGGATGCGATTCCTCATGTAATAGTTATAACATAGGGTGACACAGAACTAGCTCCAGTTCATCAATGTAATGTAGGCATGTATTCCGTACATAGTCATACGTGCTTATGGAAAAGAACTTGCATGACATCTTTTGTCCTACCCTCCCGTGGTAGCGGGGTCCTAATGGAAACTAAGGGATATTAAGGCCTCCTTTTAATAGAGTACTGGACCAAAGCATTAAAACTTAGTGAATACATGAACTCCTCAAACTACAGTCATCCCCGAGAAGTATCCTAATTATTGTCACTTCGGGGTTGTCGGATCATAACACATAATAGGTGACTATAGACTTGCAAGATAGGATTAAGAACTCACATATATTCATGAAAACATAATAGGTTCAGATCTGAAATCATGGCACTCGGGCCCTAGTGACAAGCATTAAGCATAGAAAAGTCATAGCAACATCAATCTCAGAACATAGTGGACACTAGGTATCAAACCCTAAAAAAACTAACTTGATTACATGGTAAATCTCATCCAACCCATCACTGTCCAGCAAGCCTACAATGGAATTACTCACGCACGGCGGTGAGCATCATGAAATTGGTGATGGAGGATGGTTGATGATGATGACGACGACGAATCCCCCTCTCCGGAGCCCAGAACGGACTCCAGATCAGCCCTCCCGAGAGAGATTAGGGCTTGGCGGCGGCTCCGTATCGTAAAACGCGATGAAACTTTCTCTCTGATTTTTTTCTCCGTGAAAGCAAATATAGAGAGTTGGAGTTGAGGTCGGTGGACATCCAAGGGGCCCACAAGGCAGGGGGGCGCGCCCCCACCCTCGTGGATAGGGTGTGGGGCCACTGGCCTTGATTCTTTCACCAGTATTTTTTATATTTTCCAAAAGTAATCTCCGTGGATTTTCAGGTCATTCCGAGAACTTCTGTTTCTGCACAAAAAATAACACCATGACAGTTCTGCTGAAAACAGCGTCAGTCCGGGTTAGTTTCCATTCAAATGATGCAAGTTAGAGTCCAAAACAAGGGCAAAAGTGTTTGGAAAAGTAGATATGTTGGAGATGTATCAACTCCCCCAAGCTTAAACCTTTTCTTGTCCTCAAGCGATTCAGTTGACAAACTGAAAGTGATAAAGAAAAACTTTTACAAACTCTGTTTGCTCTTGTTGTTGTAAATATGTAAAGCCAGCATTCAAGTTTTCAGCAAAGATTATAAACTAACCATATTCACAATAACACTTAGGTCTCATTTTTGCTCATATCAATGGCATAATCAACTAGCGAGCAATAATAATAAATCTCGGATGACAACACTTTATCAAAACAATCATAATATGATATAACAGGATGGTATCTCGCTAGCCCTTTCTGAGACCGCAAAACATAAATGTAGAGCACCTTTAAAGATCAAGGACTGACTAAACATTGTAATTCATGGTAAAAGAGATCTAGTCAAGTCATACCCTAAACTAATAGTAATGCATGCAAATGAAAATGTGCTCTCCAGCGGGTGCTTTTTAATAAGAGGGTGATGACTCAACATAAAAGTAAATAGATAGGCCCTTCGTAGAGGGAAGCAGGGAGTTGTAGAGGTGCCAGAGCTCGATTTTAAAATAGAGATGAATAACATTTTGAGCGGTATACTTTCACTGTCAACGCAACAACTATGAGATCTCGACATCTTCCATGCTACATACATTATAGGCGGTTCCCAAACAGAATGGTAAAGTTTATACTTCCCCACCACCAACAAGCATCAATCCATGGCTTGCTCGAAACAACGAGTGCCTCCAACTAGCAACAGCCCTGGGGGAGTTTTGTTTAATTATTTTGATTTACTTTGATCTTTTTGATCATGGGACTGGGCATCCCAGTCACCAGCCATTTTCTCGCGAATGAGGAGCGGAGTCCACTCCTCTTGAGAATAACCCACCTAGCATGGAAGATACAGACAACCCTAGTTAAAACATGAGCTGTTCGAGCATACAAAACATAATTTCATTTGAAGGTTTAGAGTTTGGCACATACAAATTTACTTGGAACGGCAGGTAAATACCGCATATAGGAAGGTATGGTGGACTCATATGGAATAACTTTGGGGTTTATGGAGTTTGGATGCACAAGCAGTATTCCCGCTTAGTACAGGTGAAGGCTAGCAAAAGACTGGGAAGCGACCAACTGAGAGAGCGACAATAGTCATGAACATGCATTAAAATTAATCAACACTGAGTGCAAGCATGGGTAGGATATAATCCACCATGAACATAAATATCATGAACGCTATGTTGATTTTGTTTCAACTACATGTGTGAACATGTGCCAAGTTAAGTCACTCCAATCATTCAAAGGAGGATACCAACCTATCATTCCACATCACAACCATTTTAATAGCATGTTGGCACGCAAGGTAAACCATTATAAGCTCCTAGCTAATTAAACATGGCATAAGCAACTATAATCTCTAATTGTCATTGCAAACATGTTTATTCATAATAGGCTGAATCAGGAACGATGAACTCATCATATTTACAAAAACCAAAGAGGTCGACTTCATACCAGCTTCTCTCATCTCAATCAGTCCATCATATATCGTCATTATTGTCTTTCACTTGCACGACCGAACGGTGTGTATAATAACAATAGTGCACGTGCATTGGACTAAGCTGGAATCTGCAAGCATTCAATTCAAGGGAGAAGACAAGGTAATATGGGCTCTAAGTTAAATCAACAATCATGCATATGAGAGCCACTAAACATTTTTCATTAAGGTCTTCTCCTCTCGACCGCCAAAGAAAATAAAGAAAATAAAACTATTTACACGGGAAAGCTCCCAACAAGCAAAAGAAGAACTAGAAATCTTTTTGGGTTTTCTTTTTAATTATTACTACAAGCATGGAAATTAAACTAACTAATTGTTTTCTTAAGGTTTATCAAACACACAAGAAGAAAGCTAGAAAAAGAAAAATAAACTAGCATGGATAATACAATGAAAAAGTATGAGCAGCGACAACTAGAATAAGTGTGTGAACATGAATGTAATGTCGGTGAGAAATACGTACTCCCCCAAGCTTAGGCTTTTGGCCTAAGTTGGTCTATTGCCAAGGATAGCTTGGCTGATATCCGAAGTTATAACTGGGGTCGTACTGAGATGCAGCAGCCATTGCCTCCTGAGTTGCGGCATGGTGGCGAGCTGCCTCCGCTCTCCTCCCATATTCGTTTGCCTCCTCCCCGATGACAACATATCTTCGTTTTGCCTGGTAATCAGAAAGAGAAGAAGCAGGGAGAGTAACATGGATAGCGCAACGTCTGTCAAAGATTAGTCGATACTGGAGGAATTGTTCATTCCTCACAAGAAAATGATGACTGACCATAGCGTCATAATCTAAATAAGTGGGAAGCAACTCCCTATCACCCTCACGTGGAGGTATACCAAGATAATTAGCAACACGGGTCGCATAAATCCCTCCAAACAAATCTCCAGATAAACCATTATTACGCAACCTACGTGCAACAATTGCCCCCAAGTTGTAATCTTTATTACCTAATACAACACTCTTGAGGACACAAAGATCAGGAACACACATATGACATGCTTCATCTTTACCATTTATGCATCTACCAATGAAGAGAGCAAAATAATGTATAGCAGGAAAATGAATGCTGCCTATGGTAGCTTGTGCTATATCTCTAGATTCTCCCACGGTGATACTAGCTAGAAAGTCTTTATATTCAGATTTACGGGGTTCATTGACATTACCCCACTGTGGGAGTTTGCAAGCAGTAGTAAAATCTTCTAATTCCATGGTATAAGATTGATCATAAATATCAAACAGGACACTTATCTTGCGTGAAGTCCTCAAGATCAGCATTACGCACATATGCATCAAATTCATCCTTGATGCCTGCATTGACCATAAACTCTTATGACGGCCATTCACAAGGCCGCACGTCAGCTTCCCTTGGTGGTTCATCGTCTTGCTCACGCATAGCGCGCCTGGGTCCTTTCTTTGTTGAAGAACCACCTTGGTACATTTTCCTAAACATATTTCTTCCTTTGAAAAATTTCTGAAATTTTTAGTAAGTCAAAATAAAAGTGAATCAAACTAAGCAAGATTCATAGCAACTACTCCCACAAGTGCCTAGAGCCTATATCATGCATTAGAATTACTTGGGACCTCATAAATTTGACATGCAAGCTCAAGAACAGGGTCACCTAGGCAGCAAAAATTTGCAATGAATAAAGCACTAGAACAAAAACTAATTGGACGATTGGAGGAGTCACATACCATGGAACAATCTCCCAAAGTAGTTTTATGAATGGAGCTTTGAGCAAGGAGATCAAAAATCGCAGCAAAATGAGCTAGAACTCGTGCTTGAGCTGGATGGGGATTTTTTTGGGAGGAAGATGGAGTGTGTGGGTGCCGGAATAAGTGGAGGGGGCCCACCGTGGGCCCACGAGGCAGGGGGCACGCTCAGTAAGGGTGGGCGCGCCCTGGACCCTCGTGGCCAGGTGCTTGCCCCCCCTACTGTGTTCTCAATGTATAAAATCCTAAAATATTCCATAAAAAATCATACTAAATTTGCAGGGCATTTGGAGAACTTTTATTTTCGGGATATTTTTTATTGCATGGATAATTCAGAAAACAGACAGATAATACTATTTTTGCTTTATTTATTCTAAATAACAGAAAGTAAAAGGAGGGTACAGAAGGTTGTTTCATCCATCTCATGATCATCAAAAGATCCACTAACAAGGTTGATCAAGTCTTGTTAACAAACTCATTCCGAATAACATGGAACCGGAGAAATTTCGAATAACACTAGGTTACCTCAACGGGGATATGAACATCCCCAATAATAAGAATATCATATTTTTTTCTTGACAGTAGGAAGAGGAAATTCAAAACCTCCAATAATGATAGTTGGAATTTTTCCAATAGAATTGATGCTATGAACTTGAGGTTGTTTCCTCGGAAAGTGTACCGTATGCTCATTGCCATTAACATGAAAAGTGACATTGCCTTTGTTGCAATCAATAACGGCCCCTGCAGTATTCAAAAAGGGACTCGCAAGGATAATCGGCATACTATCGTCCTCGGGAATATCAAGAATAACAAAGTCTGTTAAGATAGTGACATTTGCAACCACAACGGGCACATCATCACAAATACCGACAGGTATAGCAGTTGATTTCTCAACCATTTGCAAAGATATTTCAGTAGGTGTCAACTTATTCAATTCAAGTCTATGATATAAAGAGAGGCATAACACTAACACCGACTCCAAGATCACATAAAGCAGTTTTAACATAGTTTCTTTTAATGGAGCATGGTATAGTTGGTACCCCTAGGTCTCCAAGTTTCTTTGGTATTCCACCTTTAAAAGTATAATTAGCAAGCATGGTGGAAATTTCAGCTTCCGGTATCTTTCTTTTATTTGTAATGATATCCTTCATATATTTAGCATAAGGGTTTACTTTAAGCATATCAGTTAAGCGCATACGTAAGAAGATAGGTCTAATCATTTCAGCAAAGCGCTCAAAATCCTCATCATCCTTTTTCTTGGATGGCTTAGGAGGAAAAGGCATGGGTTTCTGAACCCATGGTTCTCTTTCTTTACCGTGCTTCTTAGCAACAAAGTCTCTCTTATCATAACGTTGATTCTTTTATTGTGGGTTATCAAGATCAACAACAGGTTCAATCTCTACATCATTATTATTGCTAGGTTGAGCATCAATATGAACATTATCATTAACATTATCACTAGGTTCATGTTCATCACCAGATTGTGTTTCAGCATCAGAAATAGAAATATCATTGGGATCCTCAGATGTGTCTACAACAGGTTCACTAGAAGCATGAAAAGTCCTATCATTTTTCTTTTTCTTCTTTTTAGAAGGACTAGGTGCATCTAAATTATTTCTCTGAGAATCTTGCTCAATTTTCTTAGGGTGGCCTTCAGGATACAAAGGTTCCTGAGTCATTTTACCAGTTCTAGTAGCCACTCTAACAACAAAATCATGTTTATTATTTAATTCATCGAGTAAATCACTTTGAGCTTTAAGTACTTGCTCCGCTTGAGTGGTAACCATAGAAGCATATTTACTAATGAGTTTTAGTTCACCTTTAACTCTAGCCATATAATCACTCAAGCGTCCAATCATGTAAGCATTACTTTTTAATTCTCTACCAACATAAGCATTAAAACTTTCTTGTCTAGCCATAAAGTCATCAAATTCATCTAAACGTTGGCTAGGAAATTTAGTAGACGGGATTTCAACTTTATCATATCTATAGAGAGAATTTACCTTTCCTACCTATGTCGGGTTATCAAGACAATGTGTTTCTTCACTAGGTGGTATATTAAGACCATGTATTTCTTCAATAGGAGGTAAATTCTTAACATCTTCAGCTTTAATACCTTTTTCTTTCATAGATTTCTTTGCCTCTTGCATATCTTCAGGACTGAGAAATAGAACACCCCTCTTCTTCGGAGTTGGTTTAGGAATAGGCTCAGGAGTTGGCTCAATTGGCTCAGGAATTGGCTCAGGAAGAGTCCAATTATTTTCATTAGTCAACATATTATTCAATAACAATTCATCTTGGTCGACTGTTCTTTCCCTGAAAACACAACCAGCACAACTATCCAAGTGGTCCTTGGAAGCATCGGTTAGTCCATTATAATAGATATCAAGTATTTCATTTTTCTTAAGAGGATGATCAGGCAAAGTATTAAGTAATCGGAGAAGCCTCCCCCAAGCTTGTGGGAGACTCTCTTCTTCAATTTGCACAAAATTATATATTTCCCGCAAGGCAGCTTGTTTCTTATGAGCAGGGAAATATTTAGCAGACAAGTAATAAATCATATCCTGGGGACTATGCACACAACCAGGATCAAGAGAATTAAACCAAGTTTTAGCATCACCCTTTAATGAGAACGGAAATATCTTAAGGATATAATAATAGTGAGACTTCTCATCATTAGTGAACAGGGTGGCTATATCATTTAACTTAGTAAGATGTGCCACAACAGTTTCAGATTCATTGCCATAAAAAGGATCAGATTCAACCAAAGTAATTATCTCAGGATCAACAGAGAATTCATAATCCTTATCAGTAACAAAGATAGGTGAAGTAGCAAAAGCAGGGTCATATTTAATTCTAGCATTCAGAGATTGTTGTTTCCATTTAGCTAATAACTTCTTAAGATTATATCTATCATTGCAAGCAAGAATAGCTCTAGCAGCTTCTTCATCCATAACATAACCCTCAGGAACAACAGGCAATTCATACTTAGGGGGAGAACCTTCATCATCACTATCTTCAATAATATCATCTTCAATAATTTCATTCTCTCTAACCCTAGCAAGTTGTTCATCTAGAAATTCACCTAATGGCAAAGAAGTATCAAGCATAGAAGTAGTTTCATCATAAGTACCATGCATAGTAGAAGTGGCATCATCAATAACATGCGACATATCAGAATTCATAGCAGTAGCAGCTTTAGGTGTCGCAAGCTTACTCAAAACAGAAGGAGAATCTAGTGCAGAGCTAGATGGCAGTTCCTTACCTCCCCTCGTAGTTGAGGGGAAAATCTTAGTTCATTGATCTTTCAAGTTCCTCATAGTGATCAGCAGATATAAATCCCAAGTGACTCAAAGAATAGAGCTATGCTCCCTGGCAACGGCACCAGAAAATAGTCTTGATAACCCACAAGTATAGGGGATCGCAACAGTTTTCGAGGGTAGAGTATTCAACCCAAATTTATTGATTTGACACAAGGGGAGCCAAAGAATATTCTCAAGTATTAGCAGTTGAGTTGTCAATTCAACCACACCTGGATAACTTAGTATCTGTAGCAAAGTATTTAGTAGCAAAGTAGTATGATAGTAATGGTAACAGTGGCAAAAGTAACAGTAGCAGTTTTGTAGTAATTGTAACAGTAGCAACGGTAAAGTAAATAAGCAAAGCACAATATGGGAAAAGCTCGTAGGAATTGGATCAGTGACGAATAATTATGTTGGATGTGATTCCACATGTAATAGTTATAACATAGGGTGACACGGAACTAGCTCCAGTTCATCAATGTAATGTAGGCATGTATTCCAAATATAGTCATACGTGCTTATGGAAAAGAACTTGCATGACATCTTTTGTCCTACCATCCTGTGGCAGCAGGGTCCTAATGGAAACTAAGGGATATTAAGGCCTCCTTTTAATAGAGTATCGGACCAAAGCACTATCTCTTAGTGAATACATGAACTCCTCAAACTACGGTCATCCCCGAGAAGTATCCCGATTATTGTCACTTCGGGGTTGTCGGATCATAACACATAATAGGTGACTATAGACTTGCAAGATAGGATCAAGAACTCACATTTATTCATGAAAACATAATAGGTTCAGATCTGAAATCATGGCACTCGGGCCCTAGTGACAAGCATTAAGCATAGCAAAGTCATAGCAACATCAATCTCAGAACATAGTGGACACTAGGGATCAAACCCTAACAAAACTAACTTGATTACATGGTAAATCTCATCCAACCCATCACCATCCAGCAAGCCTACGATGGAATCACTCACGCACGGCGATGAGCATCATGAAATTCGTGATGGAGGATGGTTGATGATGACGACGGGGACGGCGACAAATCCCCCTCTCCGGAGCCCCGAACGGACTCCAGATCAGCCCTCCCGAGAGAGATTAGGGTTTGGAGGCAGCTCCATATCGTAAAATGCGATAAAACTTTCTCTCTGATTTTTTTCTCCGTGAAAGCAAATATATAGAGTTGGAGTTGAGGTCGGTGGACATTCAGGGGGCCCACAAGGCAGGGGAGTGCGCCCAGGGGGAGGGGGCTCGCCCCCACCCTCGTGGACAGGGTGTGGGGCCCCTGGCCTTGATTCTTTCGCCAATATTTTTTATATTTTCCAAAAGTAATCTCCGTGGATTTTCAGGTCATTCCGAGATCTTTTGTTTCTTCACAAAAATAACACCATGGCAGTTCTGCTTTAAACAACATCTGTCCGGGTTAGTTTCCATTCAAATCATGCAAGTTAGAGTCCAAAACAAGGGCAAAAGTGTTTAGAAAAGTAGATACATTGGAGACGTATCAGGGTCGAAACTTGCAGTAAAAGCCTCCACAAAGTCGGTTTCACCAGAAAGACAAGTCCTCTCGGACTCAGGGCCAGACGCCAGGGTTCCCTGTGTCTGGACCCAGACGCCAGGGACCCTGGCGTCTGGCCCCTGGACACCGCAAAACTTCCTTTTGCACTTTCCAAAAACCTTGTGGGCTTTCCCCTTTGGCCCAAATAAAGTGTTATCGTACCCAAACATTTCGGGAAACATCCGGAACCCCTTCCGGTGAATACCGGAACCCTTCCGGAGATCAAACACTATTAACCCATATATCAATCTTTATCTTTAGACCATTCCAGAGTTCCTCGTCGTGTCCGTGATCATATCCGGGACTCCGAACAACATTCGGTCACCAATATACATAACTAATATAATACTATATCGTCAACGAACGTTAAGCGTGCGGACCTTTTGGGTTCGAGAACTATGTAGACATGACCGAGACACCTCTCTGGTCAATAACCAATAGCGGAACCTGGATGCCCATATTGGCTCCTACATATTCTACGAAGATCTTTATCGGTCGAACTGCATAACAACATACGTTGTTCCCTTTGTCATCGGTATGTTACTTGCCCGAGATTCGATCGTCGGTATCATCATACCTAGTTCAATCTCGTTACCCACAAGTCTCTTTACTTGTTCCATAATACTTCATCCCGTAACTAACTCATTAGTCACAATGCTTGCAAGGCTTATAGTGATGAGTATTACCAAGAGGGCCCAAAGATACCTCTCCGAAATACGGAGTGACAAATCCTAATCTCGATCTATGCCAACCCAACAAATACCTTTGGAGACACCTATAGAGCACCTTTTTAATAACCCTTTTGCGTTGTGACGTTTGGTAGCACACAAAGTGTTCCTCCGGTATTCGGGAGTTTCATAATCTCATAGTCTGAGGAACATGTATAAGTCATGAAGAAAGCAGTAGCAATGAAACTGACACGATCATAATGCTAAGCTAATGGATGGGTCTTGTCCATCACATCATTCTCCCAATGATGCGATCCCGTTCATAAAATGACAACACATGTCTATGGTTAGAAAACATAACCATATGTGATTAACGAGCTAGGTAAGTAGAGGCATACTAGGGACTATAAGTTTTGTCGATGTATTCACACATGTACTAAGTTTCCGGTTAATACAATTCTAGCATGAATAATAAACATTTATCATGAATTAAGGAAATAAATAATAACTTTATTATTGCCTCTAGGGCATATTTCCTTCAGTCTCTCACTTGCACTAGAGTCAATAATCTAGTTCACATCTCCATGTGATTTAACATCAATAGTTCACATCTGTATGTGATTAACACCCATAGTTCACATCGCCATGTGACTAACGACCAAAGGGTTTACTGGAGTCAATAATCTAGTTCACATTGCTATGTGACCAACACCCAAAGGGTTTACTAGAGTCAATAATCTAGTTCACATCACTATGTGATTAACATCCAAAGAGTACTAAGGTATGATCATGTTTTGCTCGTGAGAGAAGTTTAGTCAACGGTTCTGTCACATTCAGAGACGTATGTATTTTGCAAATATTCTATGTCTACAATGCTCTGCACGGAGCTACTCTAGCTAATTGCTCCCACTTTCAATATGTATCCAGATTGTGACTTAGAGTCATCTGGATCGGTGTAAAAGCTTGCATCAATGTAACTCTTTACGATGAGCTCTTTTATCACCTCCATAATCTAGAAATATTTCCTTAGTCCTCACTAAGGATAATCTTGACCGCTGTCCAGTGATCTACTCCTAGATCAAAATTGTACTCCCTTGTCAATCTCAGGGCAGGGTACACAATAGGTCTGGTACACAGCACAACATACTTTATAGAACCTATGACTGTGGCATAGGGAATGACTTTCATTCTCTTTCTATTTTCTGCCGTGGTTGGGCTTTGAGTGTTACTCAACTTTACACCATGTAATACAGACAAGAACTTATTCTTTGACTGATCCATTTTGAACTATTTCAAAAAAAACTTGTCAACGTATGTATTCATTGAAAAATGTTATTAAGTGTCTTGATCTATCTCTATAGATCTTGATGCCCAATATATAAGCAACTTCATCGAGGTCTTTCATTGAAATTCTCCTTTCAAACTCTCCTTTATGCTTTCCAGAAAATTCTACATCATTTCTGTCGTGGAAATATCACGTCAGATGTCCTCGTGTAAGGACTTAGTCGTGGAGTCATCGCGACGGGTTAGCTTAAAGGGGTTAAACCGGACAAAGGACACGAGGGATTTTATACTAGTTCGGCCCCTTCGATGAAGGTAAAGGCCTACGTCTAGTTGTGATGGGATTATTGGGGTCTCGCTAACCAAAGAGCTAAACAAGCTATGTCTGGCTATCGAGTTGTCTTTCTTGTCCCTAAACCGCCGTCGGGTCGTCCCCTTATATACACGGGTTGACGCCCGGCCGGTTTACAGAGTCCCGAGGCCGACTCATACAAGTGTTCAGCTCGGTCTCTCCTTTCCTTATCTTACAACACAAGTTACATGACTATGGCGGTTTACTACTATGGGCCCTAATCCGCCTTTGGGCTCTGGGCCTCTAAGCTTCATAATAAAGCGCCATCTTCTGAGTCTTCGTGGACTTGAATATAGTTGAGGGTGAACCGGCCCCTCCTGGGCGGTTTACACTCAGTAGTTATATCCCCAACATTAGGCCCCAGATTGATTTGAACCTGTTCATGTCAATCTTCAGTACTTAGAAAAATCATGTGAACCTCTTCCTTCATTTCTCATAAACCACCATGATGTCTTCCCTTTATAAACATTGTTAAACCGCCGTGACATCGTCCTCTGGACACAGCAACGGATCATCATGACGTCATCTCTGTAAAAAAATGAATAAAAAGATTCCCTTCATTTAATGTCATCCCAGAAATCGAGGCGACAACTGCGCCACTTGCCGCTTTGGACTCCTCGATTCTCACGCCTCTCACTTATCCCCTGCCCTATTATAAATAAGCCCGACAGGTACTTTCATTTTCTCCCTTTCTCATCTTCTTCCTCGCGACCCGAAGAACCCCAGCGCCGCCGCCGCCGTCGATCTTCGAATCTGCACCGACCAAGGCCGCTGCATCAACCTGTTTGTTCCAGAAACCCTGCCGCGCTCCTCCGCCGCCGAGTGGCCCTGGTAAGTTCATTTCCTGTAACCCTAGATCTTCATTAGGGTTTTCGAGTTCATCCATGTCGCCGTTCCTCAGTTCTTCCACAGCCTTCTCTTTAGTCCTTTTACTGAGGGTATATATATGCATCTGCTAGTTTTGATTCGCGGCTAGATTCATTTTGATAGTCCACCATCCCGCGGCTTCTTGCTGCTCCTGACAGACTGCGTCTAGATCTTCACTGTTCCTCTTAGCGCCATTGTAGGGTTTAGTAAAATTTTCTTTAGTTACCCACGGTAGATCCAAAATTGTACTGTGATATTGTGAAACCTGTTTTTGTAACACTTAGTAGATTTTGAACCCTGGCTCTTCTGCCTATAGGCGGTTTAACCTTTGATAACCAATCTTCCATATATCATTAGCCCTCTCTTAAACCGCCAACTGAACTTGAACGGCAATTTGCCGGTTTAACACTAAATAGTATGCTTAAACCGTTAATTGTAAACCGGCCTTTATTTTTCCTTTTACAGTTTTCCTTCCTGGATGACCAAACAATTCTCTGCCTGCAATTGGGTTCCGTCCAAGATCACCGAGACACAAATCAACGGATATGTCACCACTGGCGCTTTAGCCTCAAAAAGGGTCCTTCATTGGCGAGTTCCGGGCTCTGAATGCCCACCTGAACCTCAAGATGGAGAAGTGATTGTATTTATGCAACACTTAGACCGGGGATTCAGCCCACCCGGATCAAAATTTTCCGGGATGTCCTCGCAAGCTTCCAACTCCATCCACAAGATATTGGACCGAACTCCGTGTCCAATATATGCAACTTTCAAGTATTCTGCGAAGTCTACCTTCAAGAAGAACCATCTGTGGAGTTGTTCCGGGATTTTTTCATTTGAACCGCCGTACGGAGTTCTCTGATGGTCCCAACACAGAACTTGGTGGCGTTTCAATTCAGAAAAGGAAAGAAGTTGATTTCCCTCATGCAAAACATCATAGTCATCCTAAAGATTGGAACCAAACTTGGTTTTATTGCCGGAACACTGCCCCTGACGGAGAAAATCCTTTGCCGGGTTACCGCCCTCACCGGCTTAGCAACGGTCACCCATTACCTTCACGCTTATCCGCCGCAGAACGAAAAACTTTTGCTCCTCAAATCGCCAAGCTCCGGGCTCTCATGGCCAACGGTTTGACTGGCATTGATCTCGTCCGCTGCTGGGTTTCCTGGGGCATTCTGCCTTTAAGCCGCCGTTCCGGATTGATGCATGAATACACTGGCAACGTCAAAGATCCTCAACGATATCATGAAGTGGTAATGACAGACCTTGAAGTTACTGAGTCTGTGAAGAAGATGCTTGACGAAACAATCTCTGCATGCAGCCAAACCGGGTTGCCACCGTTTTGCGCCACCAACAAACCGCCAGCGGTAAATTTAACTTAATGCTCACTGTTTCGCCTGTGCTTTAATAATGTGCTAATACTCTTTCCTTTAATTTTTACAGGCCAACAGCTCTTTCTGGAAACGGACTAAACCGGCGAGGGCTCGTGCAAAGACCAAAGTCACCAAGAAAGCGGGCAAGAAGAAAACCACCGAATCTTCTGATCCGCCGGAAGATGTTGACGAATCAGATCCAGAGGTAGAACTTGATTCACTTGGTTCCTTTTTCATACACCTTATTGACAATAACTATTCCCAGGATGATGCGGCAGCCAGTCGT
This sequence comes from Triticum aestivum, assembly GCF_018294505.1. Classification (NCBI taxonomy): domain Eukaryota; kingdom Viridiplantae; phylum Streptophyta; class Magnoliopsida; order Poales; family Poaceae; genus Triticum; species Triticum aestivum. Next base: position 29,890,343 of record NC_057810.1, read on the forward strand.
GCAGACCATGTTGAGGTAATCTCTCTTTCTTCCGATTCAGATCTTGTGTCGGTTCAAAGATTTCACTGTACAGTTGGGAAAGTGAAATACTCTCACCCTCTTGCTTATCTGGATCCAAAATTTTCTTTGAAGACACAGCAAGCTGAAGAACGTCGCACAACCCGGCACAGTGGCCAGCAGATCACCTCTTCCGGTTTACCGGATACGCCAAACCGGAAACGTCGCCCAGAGGTTACTTGTTCTCCTGAAAAACTTTATCCTTTGAAGGGTTTATTCAGAGACCCACTTAATCCGTCTGATCCCAATTACCAGGCGTCTTCCAATTCGTCTGGCGGTTCATCAACCACTCAGCTGCCTCCCCTTAAAACCGTCCCTGGGTAAGTATATTACTCTTCATGTTTTTCCTTCACAGTTCGGTTTACCGTGCTAATCTTTGTTGTGATGTCACAGTGCCAAAGCTCGCCTGAGCAAGAAGGCTAAAACCAGTACCCCCATTGGTGAAGTGGAACCGGAGAGGGCTGCTGAGGACACCGGTAGAAATACCGATGTTATGGATGATTCCATCCCGCAAGGTGCAAGCACTGAGGCTAATCCGCCGGAGGCTGACCCGGCAATCCATACTGATCCGTCGAGCCCTCGTACTACCCCTCCACCAAGTCCGGCTGCTGATCCGCCAAGCCCGGCTGCTAACCCGCCAAGTCCAGCCAGGGGTGCCAGCAATCCGCCAAGCCCACCAAGAAATGATGATGATGATGTTGTAATTACTGGCACGGGTCACACCAGTCCTGGCAATCCGGTTATCTTGGCCAAACATACCGCTAAGGAGGAATTCGCCGCTATGGGCAAGGGGAAGGGGAAGACGGATTTATCCCACTTTGTCAATCTTAGCGCTGAAGAGCTTCATTCCAGTTATTTAAACCGCCTGTACACCAGCCGTGACTTGGAAGCCGGTTTGGTAAACCTGATGAAGGAGCGTTATGAGGTATGAATACTTTGAAACTTGTTCTATCCTGTATCTTTTCCATTGTAGCCCCCAAGGGCCGGTTTATCTCCTGAAGATAAGCCGGGACTTTGATATAAAGAACACTTCAACGTAGTAGCTCCCAAGGGCCGGTTTGTCTTCTTGAAGACAAACCGGGACTGTCTGTTCCTGTTAACAGCCTTTCCTTTATGACTGATTGAATGCACATTAGCCCCCAAGTGACAAGCTTAATACCTGAATTGAGCCTTGGGACTTTGAAAAATATTCACTTTAAAAAGCAATCCACATTAGCCCCCAAGTGCCAAGTGTTTAATTGATTATGCGCTTGGGACTTTAAGAAATCTGTAACGGTTGTATCATCTGACTTTGCAGGCTGACATGAAGACCAAAGAGTCCCAAACCGCCGATCTTCAAGAAATCCTCAAGCTACAGCAAGAAGAAACCTCTAAAGCCAAAGAAGAGCTCAAGGGTACCTTGGCAACCATGGAACAACTTAAAGAGGGCTTCAAAACAGACTGCACCAACAGGGAAACCGAAAGGGCTGTTTTATTGAAGTGGGCAGAAGATGCTGAAGCAACCCTTAAACCGGTGGAAGAAGAGCTGACAGGTCTGAAGCATCAAGTGAATTCCATGACGGCTACTGTGATTGGTAAGTACCTTAGAACACGTGCTCTGTAGTACTATCAACTTCGCCAGTTTAACTTAAATTTCTTAAACCGTTGTAGGCCATCGCATTGCTCATCTTGGAACAGATATGCGGATGAAATTGAAGGAGGCTTATACACTGATTGAACAACTATATACCGGTGCACAACGGGTTATCTCTGCAGTCTCTTATAACAAACCGGCACCAACATTGATCAAGGACACATTAGCAAGCTTAAACATGACACCGACTCAGATAGAGGAGGTGAAGCGATCTGCTGCCATGGCTGGCGCTTTACTGGCACTGACCCGGGCCAAAGCATGAATATCTGACTTGGATCCAGTTGACATCGCCAAGGGATTTCCAGATGAACAGGCAGACGGATCGGCATTTGACAAGGACACACTCAAAGCTCTGACAAAGGAGATGTGTCCATTGTCCAGTCAACTGGCTGTAGAAGCTAACCTAGCTGTTCATCGGTCTTTTTATGATGAAGAGAACCATCGAGTTGACACGACTGTGACGGAGATACAAAACATTATCCCGCCAATTCGTAAGCACACTTACGCCCCTGATGTTGACCCGTCCGATCTGATAGGTGACGAAGCTGTCTTTCAGGCTTTAACCCGGATTGACTGGACCACCCTTGACTTCCAGCCTCTGGGTGGAGAGGAGGAGGTTGAACCGGCACCTGAAGATCCTTCCACTTCACGTCGTTCGGGCAACGAGTCTTAATCCGGCATTTGTGTTTCTATGACAAATTTTTGTTGTACAAGGATAATCAACTTTTTAGGCCTCAAAGTGCCTTGTAATAGGCTAGTTAAAACACTTTGATTTGTTGTGCTGATGCACGACTTGTGTTGAACCGCCATAACACATGCAATGTTTGCTTATGCTTTGATAACGCGACTCTGAAGCCTGCATAAAGAAAGTTTGTCCTGGCGGTTTACCGCTGGACGGGTCATAATACCCAAGATAAAGCCTGATTGATAATCAAACCTTAAGAAATATGAAATAACTCATACCTGTGATGTGATATCACTTTAGTTGGTTTACCAACTTTGATTGTAATAAGGGTGAAAACCCAAATCTTGAATTTTGTATAACTTCACCATGTACTGATGTGTATAAGAAGTCATGCCGGGTTACGATGAACACCAGATGATCAAAACTGGCGACAAGTAGTCAAAGCCAGGCCGGGTTAATAAACTCCGGTTTAATAATAAGGTTCGTCAACTTTTAGTTGAGATCCAAGCCGGGTTAACAAACACCGGGTTAATATGATGACTGAAAAGCCATACCAGATCAAAGATACCGGTTTAACATAGAAGTCATCAAAAGAAAAATAGTGACAAAGCAAATAAAACCGTGTAGTCGAGGCTTTTCGAGGGCTGCCAGGCCCAAATTCGAGGCTTTTCATGGGCTGCCAGGCCGCTGAGTTAAACCATTTGACAAAGCCTTTTAAGATGGGCCTCCAACTAACCAATCACCGTTTTAACTTTGACAAGTTCAGGGTCTCAATGAGAGTAACTGTCAAACGTTCGGAGGGTCATGCCAGGATTACCTGGATAGGAGTGGCTTACTTGATGAAGGCAGGTTAACCCGGGGTTTTAGGTAAATATACCAGGCTTCCAAGCCGTGGGTCGATACCCAGCTACAAGGGTCCTTTCAAACTCTTTGTTACTTTACACAAAGAGCCCCCAAGTAACATGATGAGCTGTGCTCATTGGGTGCCTATGTTTGAGCTGTGCATAGCATCCAGACTCTCTTTGGCCCCTTGGGTGTGAAGCTCCCAAGCTGTATTGTGGCATGATAGCCGGTTTAACAGGTAGTACTCCGCTTTGTCAGCTGAAGCCCCCATGTAACTCAAAGGATATTTGAGAAAAAACAGCAGAGGCCCTGCTTATAGCAAGGATGCTGGTTTATTTTATTGATCATAATATATACATTGTCGAAATATGTACATAAGAAAAGCCTATGGCTCAAGTGTAGTAAGGCCGTAGGAGAGCTATGTTCCACGGCCGCCGGGTCTCCTCCTCAGAAGTGCGTGAGTTGTCTCGAACGTCAATGAGGTAGTATGATCCGTTGTGCAGATTTTTGCTGACCACAAAGGGCCCTTCCCAAGGTGGGGATAACTTGTGCATGTCGGTCTGATCCTGGATGAGCCGGAGCACCAAATCGCCTTCTTGAAAGGTTCCTGTCCTAACCCAGCGGCTGTGATAACGCCGCAGGTCTTGCTGATAAACCGCCGAACGGGCTAAAGCCATATCCCGTTTTTCATCTAACAGGTCCAACGCCTCCTGGCGTGCTTGCTCATTGTCTGCTTCAACATAATTAGCAACCCGAGGCGAATCGTGACGAATATCACTTGGGAGGACCGCCTCAGCCCCGTACACCATGAAGAAAGGCTTGTAACCCGTCGATCTGTTGGGAGTGGTGTGATGCTCCATAACACAGAAGGCAATTATTCTACCCAACAACCCGGCGTCCGCTTTAAAGGGACCATAAGCCGGGGTTTAATACCCTTCAAGATTTCTTGATTAGCTCTCTCCGCTTGACCATTGGTCTGGGGGTGCGCCACGGATGCTAAGTCAAGCCGGATGTGTTCTCTCTGACAATAATCTTCCATCTCACCTTTAGAAAGGTTTGTGCCATTATCCGTGATGATGTTGTGCGGAAAGCCAAAGCGGAAGATAATCTTTTTGAGAAATTGAACCGCCGTAGCCGCATCACACTTGCTGACAGGCTCCGCTTCAACCCACATGGTGAACTTATCAACCACCACCAGCAGGTGGGTCTTCTTATCCTTGGAGCGCTTAAAGGGTCCCACCATGTCAAGCCCCCAAGTTGCAAATGGCCAAGTGATGGGAATCATCCTTAATTCTTGAGCCGGAACATGAACTCTACGTGAAAACTTTTGACAAGCATCGATATCACATCGCTTTACCAGATCCTCCGCATTAGCATGAGTTGTCAACCATTAGAACCCATGACGAAAAGCTTTTGCAACCAGGGAGTTTGAACCGGCATGATGACCACAATCACCTTCATGAATTTCTAGTAGGATCTCTTAGCCTTCTTCCGGAGAAACACAATGCTGAAATACGCCTGAAACGCTGCAGCGGTGTAACTCGCCATTGTGAATAACCATGGACTTGGACCGCTGGACTATCTGCCGAGCCAGGACTTCATCATCTGGCAACTCGCCCCGGTTCATATACGCTAGATATGGAACCGTCCAATCCGGCACAACGTGTAAAGCGGCCACCAATTGAGCCTCCGGATCAGGAATAGCCAAATCTTCCTCTCTAGGCAACTTAACAGACGGGTTATGCAAGATATCTAAAAAGGTATTGGGAGGTACCGGTTGACGCTGAGATCCAAGCCGGCTTAAATCGTCTGCTGCTTCATTTTTGCGTCGATCGATATGCTCAACCTGATACCCTTTGAAGTAACCCGCCACAATATCCACCTCACGTCTGTAAGCCGCCATGAGTGGATCCTTAGAATCCCAAGTGCCAGAAACTTGCTGAGCCACCAGATCAGAGTCTCCAAAGCATCGTACCCGGCTTAAATTCATCTCCTTGGCTACTCGGAGCCCATGGAGCAGAGCCTCGTACCCAGTTGCATTGTTAGTACAGGGGAACATTAAACGGAGGACATAACGAATCTTATCACCTCGAGGGGAAGTAAGAACAACTCCAGCCCCCGAGCCCTCCAATTGTCTGGATCCATCGAAGTGAATAGTCCAGTATGTATTATTCGGTTTGTCCTCTGGCGCTTGTAACTCGGTCCAGTCATTGATGAAGTCCACAAGTGCCTGAGATTTTATGGCTGTTCGAGGCACATACTTCAGACCATGTGGACCAAGTTCAATTGCCCATTTTGCAACCCGGCCAGTTGCTTCCCTGTTCTGAATTATATCACCCAACGGAGCTGAACTGACAACCGTAATGGGATGGCCTTGGAAATATTGTTTGAGCTTCCGACTTGCCATAAAAACCCCATATACTAGCTTCTGCCAATGCGGATATCGCTGCTTTGACTCGATAAGCACCTCACTGATATAGTAAACCGGCCGTTGAACCGGGTACTCCTTACCAGCCTCCTTGCGCTCCACCACAATTGCCACACTGACAGCACGGGCATTAGCAGCCACGTACAACAATAAGGGCTCCCTGTCAACCGGAGCAGCAAGGACGGGCGGTTCGGCCAACTGCCGCTTCAAGTCTTCAAACGCCGCATTAGCCGCATCACTCCAGACAAAGGTGTCTGTTTTCTTCAACATCTGATATAGAGGGATCGCCTTCTCTCCCAAACGGCTGATAAACCGGCTTAGGGCTGCAATCCGACCTGCTAGACGCTAAACATCATTGATGCACACCGGTTTAGCCAAAGATGTAATCGCTTTGATCTTCTCCGGATTAGCCTCAATGCCTCTGTTGGACACCAGAAAGCCTAGAAGCTTGCCTGCCGGAACACCAAAGACACACTTGTCCGGATTGAGCATCATCTTGTAAACCCACAAATTGTCAAAGGTCTCCTTGAGATCATCTATCAATGTCTCCTTCTTCCTGGACTTTACCACAATGTCATCAACATAGGCATGAACATTGCGCCCAATCTTAGTGTGAAGACAATTCTGCACACAACGCTGATAAGTTGCCTGGGCACTCTTGAGCCCAAAGGGCATAGAAACATAGCAGAAGGCTCCAAAGGGAGTGATGAAGGCGGTCTTCTCCTGGTCCTTAACTGCCATTTTGATCTGATGATAACCTGAATAAGCATCCAAGAAACTCAAACGCTCACAACCCGTCGTTGCATCTATGATCTGATCAATACGCGGGAGAGCAAAAGGATTGACCGGACAAGCTTTGTTCAAATCTGTGTAATCCACACACATGCGCCAAGTGTTGTTTTTCTTAAGAACAAGCACCGGATTAGCCAACCACTCAGGGTGAAACACTTCAATGATAAAACCAGCAGCCAACAGCTGGGCTACCTCTTCACCAATTGCCTTGCGTCTTTCCTCGTTGAAGCGATGAAGAAACTGCTTGACCGGTTTAAACTTGGGATCAATATTAAGAGTGTGCTCAGCGAGTTCCCTCGGTACACCTGGCATGTCAGAAGGCTTCCATGCAAAAATGTCCCAATTCTCACGGATGAACTCGATGAGCGCGCTTTCCTATTTCGGATCCAGATTTGTGTTGATGCTGAACTGCTTGGACGAATCGCCAGGAACAAAGTCAACAAGTTTAGTCACATCAGCCGGTTTAGAATGCAGGGTTGGGTCATCCTCAGTAGTGGGTTTCTTCAGAGGGGTCATGTCTGCCGGATCAACATTTTCCTTATAAAACTTCAGCTCCTCTGTAGCACAAACCGACTTAGCATAGGCTGCATCACCTTCCTCGCAATCCAAAGCGATTTTACGACTTCCGTGAACCGTAATGGTCCCTTTATGACCCGGCATCTTGAGCTGCAAGTAGATATAACATGGCCTCGCCATGAACTTTGCATAAGCCGGTCGCCCAAACAGTGCGTGGTATGGGCTCTGGATCCTCACCACTTCAAAGGTCAATGTCTCAGACCGGGAATCATGTTCATCACCAAACACAACTTCCAAAGCGACCTTACCAACAGGATATGCCGATTTACCTGGTACCACACCATGGAAAACAGTGTTGGACGGTTTAAGACTCTTGTCTGTCAACCCCATGCGACGGAAGGTCTCGTAATACAGAATGTTAATACTGCTTCCTCCATCCATGAGTACCTTGGTGAACTTATAACCTCCCACCTGAGGTGCCACCACCAAAGCCAGGTGACCCGGGTTGTCAACCCGGGGCGGATGATCCTCCCTGCTCCATACAATAGGTTGCTCGGACCACCGCAGATAACGTGGTACTGCCGGTTCAACAGTATTAACAGCCCTCTTGTGAAGCTTCTGGTCATGCTTACACAAACTAGTTGTGAACACGTGATACTGCCCACCGTTCAATTGCTTTGGGTGACTCTGGTAACCCGATTGCTGCTGATTTCCTTGATTACTCTGCTGGTTATTACCACCTTGGTTGTGCTGGTTGCCCTGATTATTCTGAAACCCAGAGTTCGAACCGCCACCGCCATGAAAACCTGGACCTGAACCGCCCGATGGACCCTGATCATACCGGAAAAGATCAGAGTTTTTGAACTCCTTCATGATGTGACAATCTTTCCAGAGATGTGTTGCAGGAACCTCCTTGGTCCCATGCTTTGGGCAGGGTTGATTCAACAAACGCTCCAGATTCATTCCGCCACCGCGCTGGGGCGGTTTACCCTTACGACGCTGCACATTAGCATTAGCTACAAAATCTGAATCCGCTTTACGTTTACCGTTATTCCCATGGCCTCCTTGGTTGTGCTGTTGTCCCTTTGCACCGCCATTCTTCTTTCCCTTCTCTGGTTTCTCCTCATCAGAATCGAGATCCTTGGTATTATCAAAATCGGCATACTTGACCAAGGCAGCCATAAGGGTGCCCATGTCATTACAGTGGCGCTTGAGTTGTCCCAACTTCTTCTTCAGTGACTTAAACCGGCAATTACGCTCCAAGGTGATGATTGCTGAGCCAGCTAATACGGTCCGATGAATGCAAGACTTCTGAAACCCGGCGCACCCAATGAGTTGTTGACTCGTTCTCCCCTTGCACACAGGCGTCGAGACCCACAAGACATAGGTTGCTTACATGTGTCCTTGAAATTGGCTATAAACCGGGCCTTCAACTGGTCCCATGACTCGAGGGAGTTAGGTGGTAAATTTTTCAACCAAGTACGGGTTGTTCCCTCCAACATCATCGTGAAGTACTTTGCACAAGCCGCTTCATCAACGTCCAGCATCTCCATTGCCATCTCATAACTTTCCACCCACGCCTCGGGTGGCTGATCAGCGGTGTAATTCGGCACCTTACGTGGGCCCTTGAAGTCCTTAGGCAATCGCACATTACGGAGAGCCGGAATAAGACACGGCACTCCCCACAAACTGAAAGCAAGTCCAGTGCCTCGGTCCACTGATGCTGCTGGCTGAACCGGGGCGGGTTGGTATCGACCCGTATGTTGTGCGGCTAAAGCGGCCTCCCTTCGTGCTCTGCCATTATCCACCACGTCTTGAGCGTTCACATCACCACGCGCCGGATTAGGCCCTTGAGGGACAATGCGGCGCTGCGCACTGCTGGACACTTCCGGTTCATCTATATGCCTGCTATAGCGTTTGCTCGGTCGTGGAGTTGAGTGAACCCTGTCTCGGCTATACGAGTAAGCTTGCTGCTGTGTCAGAGCTGTTTGAAGAAGATCCCTGGCCCGCCGTGTCTCAACCGCTGTCGGTGATTCACCTTCTATCGGAATAGCGGCCAACCGGGATGCTGCTGCTATCATATTGTCCAACGGGGTAGAGAAGTGACCCGGCAGTGGTGTGATATACCGCAGCGGGTTGTCCGTACACTGAGGTGGACCCATCCCCTGAGGTTGATCCGGCGCTCCGGTCCTTGGTATCATGGTCCGGTTCACTGCCACCGGGTTGCTAGTCCCTGCTCTAGCGTATTAAAGAGATTCATCGCATTGTAATCCGCCGGCAAGCGAGATTGATGTCTCCTCCGGAATACTTGATTTGAAGCGTTCTGATCCATCAAAAGTCGATAATTCTCGGCTTGAATCTTCTGCGCCTGGGCATCTAAAGCGGCCCGTTCCTCCGCCATCCTGGTCTCCTCAGCCGCTAAGTCCGCCTTGGCTTGCATTATCTGATCATTTAGACTTGCAATGTCCGCATTGTGCTGATCCTGCGTCGCCGGTGTAACCGCTGTGGTCAACAAGGTCGCCCAGGCATCCATTAAACCGGAGAGAACTTGAGCCAGCCGGAGCGCGGAGCCACCTGCCCCTGCTACCGGTCCAAACGCCTCCGCAATAGAGTTTTGCAAGGTTGGCTGTGTTCCGGCCATGAAGATTCCAACGTGGTTCGACGGTTCAATAAATTCCGGAATACTGGTGCCATCGGAATACCTTTCAAGCACGCCATCCTGAACTTGGTACAGGGATTTGGTTTCGCCAGCGGATGATTCGCCATCGGAATAAGCGACCGTTTCACCCTCAGACACCGGTTCAGATACGATCCCGTGGACACATCCCACGAACGCACGCTTCACAGTAGGCTCAATCCGGGCGGGACTTGCACGCTGAGCCGTTTCGACGAGGTTGATGCAGGTGTACGGCTCAGGGCCCGGTTCGCCGATCTTGCCGATGAAGACGTGAATTCCGCCGAAGGGGACCCGGTACCCGTACTCGATTGAGCCGGCCTCGGGGCCCCAGCCTGCATCGCCGATGTAGAGCTTGCTGCGACGACTCTTAGTCATCCGACCGACCACGTACCCCTTAAGTCCTTCAGAGCTGCCCTCCAAGAACTCGAAACCATCGTGCGATAGCCCCACGGTGGGCGCCAACTGTCGTGGAAATATCACGTCAGATGTCCTCGTGTAAGGACTTAGTTGTGGAGCCATCGCAACGGGTTAAATTAAAGGGGTTAAACCGGACAAAGGACACGAGGGATTTTATACTAGCTCGGCCCCTTCGATGAAGGTAAAGGCCTACGTCTAGTTGTGATGGGATTATTGGGGTCTCGCTAACCAGGGAGCTAAACAAGCTTTGCCTGGCTATCGAGTTGTGTTTCTTGTCCCTGAACAGCCGCTGGGTCGTCCCCTTATATACACGGGTTGACGCCCGGCTGGTTTACAGAGTCCCAAGGCCGACTCATACAAGTGTTCGGCTCGGTCTCTCCTTTCCTTATCTTACAACACAAGTTACATGACTATGGCAGTCTACTACTATGGGCCCTAATCCGCCTTTGGGCTCTGGGCCTCTAAGCTTCATAATAATGCGCCATCTTCTGAGTCTTCGTGGACTTGAATATAGTTGAGGGTGAACCGGCCCCTCCTGGGCGGTTTACACTCAGTAGTTATATCCCCAACTATTTCTGATCAATAATATGTCATTCACATATACTTATCAGAAAGGCTATAGTGCTCCCACTCACTTTCTTGTAAATACAGGCTTCACTGTAAGTCTGTATAAAACTATATGCTTTGATGAACTCATCAAAGCATATATTCCAACTCTGAGATGCTTGCACTAGTCCATAGTTGGATCGCTGGAGCTTGCACACTTTGTTAGTACCTTTAGGATCGGCAAAACCTTCTGGTTGCATCATATACAACTCTTCTTTAAGAAATATCCATTTAAAGAATGCAGTTTTGACATCCATTTGCCAGATTTCATAAAATATAGCAACTGCTAACATGATTCGGACGGATTTAAGCATCACTACAGGTGAGAAAGTCTCATCGTAGTCAACTCCTTGAACTTTGTCGAAAACCTTTTTCCGACAAGTCGAGCTTTGTAGATAGTAACATTACTATCAACGTCCATCTTCCTCTTGAAGGTCCATTTATTTTCTATGGCTTGCCGATCATCGGGCAAGTCCACCAAAGTCCTCACTTTGTTCTCATACATGGATCATATCTCAGATTTCATGGCCTCAAGCCATTTCGCGGAATCTGGGCTCATCATCGCTTCCTCATAGTTCGTCGGTTCATCATTGTCTATTAACATGACTTCTAGAATAGGATCGCCGTACCACTCTGGTGCAGACCGTACTCTGGAAGACCTACGAGTTTCTGTAGTAACTTGATCTGAAGTTTCATGATCATCATCATTGGCTTCCTCACTAATTGGTGTAGGAAGCACTGGAACTGATTTATGTGATGAACTACTTTCCAATTCGGGAGAAGGTACAATTACCTTATCAAGCTCTACTTTCCCCCCACTCACTTCTTTCGAGAGAAACTCCTTCTCTAGAAAGGATCTATTTTAGCAACAAAGATTTTGCCTTTGGATATGTGATAGAAGGTGTACCCAACAATTTCCTTTGGGTACCCTATGAAGACGCACTTCTTCGATTTGGGTTCGAGCTTATCAGGTTGAAGCTTTTTTACATAAGCATCGCAGCCCCAAATTTTAAGAAATGACAACTTTGGTTTCTTGCGAAACCACAGTTCATAAGGCGTCATCTCAACGGATTTTGATGGTGCCCTATTTAACGTGAACGCAGTTGTCTCTAATGCATAACCCCAAAACGACAGTGGTAAATCGGTAAGATACATCATAGATCGCACCATATCCAATAAAGTGCGGTTACGACATTCGGACACACCATTACGCTGTGGTGTCCATGTGGCATGAGCTGTGAAACTATTCCACTTTGTTTTAAACTAGCAACGTGGCCCGCTCTTCGCGCGGGCTAGTACTGAATATAGTTTGATTGACATAAATTCATACTCACCTATTCTCTGGGCTGGTCGTGAAGTGGTGATTTGAAAGATATCAGAGTTACCTCTTTACTATTTCGGTGAGATGTCTGGAGGCTATGTTGTTGCTGAAATTTTTTAGTGCTACGTGCTCGAATCCATGGGCTTGCATGATGCCGCTACAGTGATGTGTACATGGTGTGTGGCCTGCTTGACAATCCCGTTGAGGCATATTGAGGTTTATTATTTTTAGTATATAATGTTTCCCTAAGAAGTGTCGTAGGCATCACATTTGAGTCAATATGGGTGATTTTGTAACGATCATATTTTTTTTCATATGCCCATGCAGTATATGTTAGCATGGAATTATACTTTAAAAGGTTTGCATCACCAAATATTACATAATTTACGCAAAACATACGTACATGCACTATATTTTTCCCCTAGACGATGTGCATTAATCATATGTGTTTTTTATAATTCATGGCTGATTTTTCTAGAACAATTTATAGCTGATTATTTGTGCTTTTGTAGTAAAATAATTTGTTTGTACTTGAATGATTAGTTTGTCTTTTAGACCAATAGGCTCACGTAGATGCACACATCATTCAAACATCTCTCGCACTGCATAGTCCACATCTTCACACAAAGGCTGGTCTTAGCCTGATCCCCATTGTCCCATTTCTCCTTCCCTTCCTTTCTGTGTTGACTATAAATGTTACTGCTGCCGGTTGATGTCTAGCTAATCATAGAGCAAAGACACCCTCCATTTCTCTGTTTATTACCAGATACATGTCATAGGTTGATGTCCAGCTATGCAAAGAGCAATGTCGGTGTTGTTGTTGATTCATTCTGGGAATGGATCTCATCTCTCGTAGCCAGATTGCATCCAGACCGAGTTCATCCTCCAGAAGACACATCTATATTACTGAAAATCAAGGACGGTTGACACGTCGTCTTTGTCCTCCATAGCGGTTTCCATGTTCTGTCTACATATCCAACTTTTTCCCTTTACTGTTCATGTCATATATCCCCCATCTTCTTAACTTTTTCCTATGTTTGTACTGCTGAACCGATGTAACAAAGGTAGTGAAATTTTTAATTTGTTTATGCCTATCCACTTTATTCGTGCTTGGGAATGACATTCGTTGTTGCCCCCGTGCCCCTATTCATATGCAGGCTCTCAAATATGTAATGGGCCTCAAATATCAGATAATATTGAGCATCGATGTCAGGTATGAATGAGTTGTTTCCATCGAATGATGATGCACGTTTCCATTACTTATGCATATAAGTAGACCATATCCATCCTGCCATACCATGGTAGCATTGGTATGTTAGTTATTATTTTGAAGATAGTTTGTAGTATACAACTTTTTCATGTACTTATTCTCATCCAATAAAAGGTCAGTAGCAACATCTTGCTGAAGAAGAACTATAATAAAAGTGTTTTTCCATGCCTTTAGCATATTTATTTATACACTATTACCCTTACTCCATCCCTTTATTGAGACTCTCCTGAGAATGCTACGTATAGTTCTCCATGTGCAAACACATGTTTAGGCAGAGATAGGTCCAATTTTTTGATCTACGGGGCTCACCTCCCCTTATTTATTTGTTGTCATCGTACGATTGAACTAATAAAATTAATTAAAGTAGATTTTTTTAGTGACTAAACTTCCAGTTCATGATTTTGTAACACCCTGCATGTCGACTGCCTCCTGCCTAGAAGGCGGGTACTCAGTGGCACCCCCATCACAATACCTATAGGCAGGATCGATGAAGCTAGTGGATCGGAGGCTCGGAGACTGAGTGAGAATAGTGGCCTCGAGAAGAGTTTTTTTTTACCTTGGAGAAGGAGATTGGGAATTGTTGCCTTGAACATAGGTTTTTCTTTCTACAAAAAGTGATTATGAGTTGATAGTTTTTCTTTGTAGCTACTCGCCAGCGAAGAGACCTCGGATCCCGAAGAAAGACCGGCAGCGCTAGTGCAGAGACTCATTGCGACAGCCGCTACGTGAAGTCGAGGACATAGGGGACGGCAAGATCTGTAAGTAGTTTTCTTTTTACATGAAATGCAGCTAAAAATGATATATGAGATGTACTACTTTTTCAGGGAAAAGATCTGGTAGTAGCTATTTTGTACGTGAGATGTAGTAGTTTTTTTTTTTGGTTTAAGGGACGTACGATGTGGTATTTTTTTTATTTGTAGAACATGAGATCTAGTAGTTTTTCTGGCTTATTCTTCTAAGAAGTGTACATAGAATAAATCAGATCCACCAGTTTTACATGTAGTACGTGAGATCTTTTAGGTTTTTCTTTTAGTTTTATTTAAACAAACATGCAGAGAGATATAAGGTGTGTACGTTTATTTTAATTGGATGTAATCTTTATTTTAGGATGGAGCGGCACGTACAAGCTAGGCAAATATTTTTTATTTAGTTTTATTTAAAGGGGCATACACATAGATATAAGGTGCGTACGTTTTTTCTTTAGTTGCAGGTAATATTTATTTTAGGATGGAGCGGCACGTAAGCTAAGGATAGATATATATGTTTTTTACATGAACAGCATGCAGATAGATATCAGGTGTGTAAGTTTTTTTTTTTAAATTGCACGTAATCTTCATTTTAGTATGGAGCGTCACGTACAGGCTAGGCTAAGGACAGCTTTTTTCTTTTAGTTTTATTTAAACGAACATGCAGATAGATATAAGGTGTGTACGTTTATTTTAATTGCATGTAATCTTTATTTTAGGATGGAGCGGCACATACAAGCTAGGCAAATGTTTTTTATTTCGTTTTATTTAAAGGGACATACACATAGATATAAGGTGCGTACGTTTTTTCTTTAGTTGCAGGTAATATTTATTTTAGGATGGAGCAACACGTAAGCTAAGGGTAGATGTATATTTTTTTTACATGAACAGCATGCAGATAGATATCAGGTGTGTAAGTTTTTTTTAAAATTGCACATAATCTTTATTTTAGTATGGAGTGTCACGTACAGGCTAGGCTAAGGACAGCTGCGTTTTTTTCTTTTTGAGATGGAGTCCTCTTAGATCTAATCCGTTAATTACGTCTTTCAAATTATGGGTCCACCAAACCAACGATCAGATGTTTCTAATTATTGTGGTAATTTCTAGCTTATTTATCTTTTTTCTGATTAACCCGTCAAGCGCTTTTTATATATAATAATAATAGATGAAGACCAAACTCGTAACTCAAATATTCTCCTCTACGATCAGATCGTAGAAACATTATTTTCTTGTTACGATAATTCTCCACTTCACTCTGAAATTCTTTGAACTTTTCAAATGTTTCAGACTTATGCTTCATTAAGTAGATATAACCATATCTGCTTAAATCATCTGTGAAGTTCAGAAAATAACGATACCCGCCACGAGCATCAACACTCGTTGGACCGCATACATCGGTATGTATTATTTCCAATAGGTCACTAGCTCGTTCCATTGTTCCGGAGAACGGAGTTTTAGTCATCTTACCCATAAGGCACGGTTCGCAAGCATCAAATGATTCATAATCAAGTGATTCCAAAAGTCCATCTTTATGGAGTTTCTACATGCGCTTTACACCGATATGACCTAAATGGCAGTGCCACAAATATGTTGCACTATAATTATCAACTTTGCATCTTTTGGCATCAATATTATGAATATGTGTATTACTACGATGAAGATTCAATAAATCATCAACATAGGGTGTATGACCATAGAAGGTTTTATTCATGTAAACAGAATAACAATTTATTCTCTGTCTTAGATGAATAATCGTATCGCAATAAACATGATCTAATCATATTTATGCTCAACGCAAACGCCAAATAACATTTATTTAGGTTTAACACTAATCTCGAAAGTATAGGGAGTGTGCGATGATGATCATATGAATCTTGGAACCACTTCCAACACACATCGTCACCTCACCCTCAACTAGTCTCTGTTTATTCTATAACTCCTATTTCGAGTTTACTAATCTTAGCAACCGAACAAACATCAAATACCCAGGGGCTACTATAAACACTAGTAAGGTACACATCAATAACATGTATATCAAATATACCCTTGTTCACTTTGCCATCCTTCTTATCCACCAAATATTTAGAGCATTTCCGCTTCCAATGACCATTTCCTTTGCAGTAGAAGCACCCAGTTTCAGGCTTTGGTCCAGCTTAGGGCTTCTTCACGGGAGTGACAACTTGCTTGTCATTATACTTGAAGTTACATTTCTTTTCCCGTTTCCCTTTTTTTGAAACTAGTGGTCTTGTAAATCATCAACACTTGATGCTCTTTCTTGATTTCTACCTTCGTCGATTTAAACATCACGAAGAGCTCGGGAATCATTTTCGTCATCTCTTGCATACTATAGTTCATCACGAAGTTCCAGTAACTTGGTGATGGTGACTAGAGAACTCTGTCAATCACTATCTTATCTAGAAGATTAACTCCCACTTGATTCAAGTGATTGTAGAGGCTATGGTGTTGATGTAGAAGCCCTCCATGATCGATTTCCCCTCTGGCGGAGTGCCGGAAAAGGCCCCAAGATGGGATCTCGTGGATACAGAAGGTTGCGGCGGTGGAAATAGGGTTTCGTGGTGCTCCTGGATGTTTTCAGGGTATGCAAGTATATATAGGCGAAGGAGGTCGGTCAGGGGAGCCACAAGGGGCCCATGAGGGTGGGGGCGCGCCCACCCCCCTAGGGCACGCCCTGCACCCTCGTGGCCGCCTCGGCTGCTTCTTGACGTCCACTCCAAGTCTCATGGATTGTGTTTGTTCCAAAAATATCGCTCCCAAAGGTTTCATTCCGTTTGGACTCTGTTTGATATTCCTTTTCTTCGAAACACTGGAATAGGCAAAAAAACAGCAATTTGGGCTAGGCCTCCGGTTAGTAGGTTAGTCCCAAAAATGATATAAAAGTGTAAAGTAAAGCCCATAAACATCCAAAACGGGTAATATAATAGCATGAAACAATCAAAAATTATAGATACATTGGAGATGTATCAAGCATCCCCAAGCTTAATTGTTGCTCGTCCTCGAGTAGGTAAATGATAAAAACAGAATTTTTGATGTGGAAAGCTACCTAGCATATTTCTCAATGTAATTTTCTTTATTGTGGCGTGAATGTTTAGATCCAAATGATTCAAGATAAAAGTTCATATTGACATAAGAATAGTAATACTTCAATCATACTAACAAGTAATCATGTCTTCTCAAAATAACATGGCCAAAGAAAGCTTATCCCTACAAAATCATATAGTTAGGCTATGTTTCATTTTCGTCACACAAAATACTCCCATCATGCACAACCCCGGTTTCAGACACGCAATTGGTTCACACTTTCTAATGCGCTTCAGCTTTTTCAACTCTCACGCAATACATGAGCGTGAGCCATGGATATAGCACTACGAGTGGAATAGAATATGATGATGGAGGTTGTGTGGAGAAGACAAAAAAATAAAGTCTCACATTGACGAGGCTAATCAACGGGCTATGTAGATGCCCATCAATTGATGTGAACATGAGGAGTAGGGATTGCCATGCAACGGATGCACTAGAGCTATAAAAGCTCAACAAAAGAAATTAAGTGGGTGTGCATCCAACTTGCTTGCTCACGAAGACCTAGCGAAGCCCATCATTGGAATATACAAGCCAAGTTCAATAATTAAAAATTCCCACTAGTATATGAAAGTGACAAAATAAGAGACTCTCTATCATAAAGATCATGGTGCAACTTTGAAGCACAAGCGTGGAAAAGGATAGTAACATTGTCCCCCCTTTTTTGGGCCTTTTTTTATTTGGCCTTTCTTTTTTTACTTTTTATTTGGCCTTTCTTTTTTTATTAAGGGACAATGCTCTAATAATGATGATCATCACACTTCTATTTATTTACAACTCATGGATTACAACTCGATAGTAGAACAAGATATGACTCTATATGAATGCCTCCGGCGGTGTACCGGGATATGCAATGAATCAAGAGTGACATGTATGAAAATTTATGCATGGTGGCTTTGCCACAAATAAGATGTCAACTACATGATCAAGCAATATGACAATGATGGAGCGTGTCATAATAAATGGAACGGTGGAAAGTTGCATGGCAATATATCTCGGAATGGCTATGGAAATGCCATAATAGGTAGGTATGGTGGCTGTTTTGAGGAAGATATAAGGAGGTTTATGTGTGATAGAGCGTATCATATCACGGGGTTTGGATGTACCGGCGAAGTTTGCACCAACTCTCAAGGTGAGAAAGGGCAATGCACGGTACCGTAGAGGCTAGCAATGATGGAAGGGTAAGAGTGCGTACAGTCCATGGACTCACATTAGTCATAAAGAACTCATATACTTCTTGCAAAAAATTTATTAGCCCTCGAAGCAAAGTATTACTACGCATGTTCCTAGGGGAAGGGTTGGTAGGAGTTAACCATCGTGCGATCCCGACCTCCACTCATAAGGAAGGCAATCAAAAGAGCACCCCATGCAACAAATTTGTTACACAACTTTTACCATACGTGCATGCTACGGGACTTGCCAACTTGAACACAAGTATTTCTCAATTGCATAATTACCCAACTAGCATGACTCTAACATTATCACCTTTATATCTCAAAACAATTATCAAGCATCAAATTGATCATAGCATCCAATTCACTTTCTATGATAGTTTTTATTATACCCAACTTGGATGCCCATCATTCTAGGAGCAATTTTATAACCATAGCAAATACCATACTATTCTAAAAGACTCTCAAAATAATATAAGTGAAGCATGAGAGATCAATAATTTCTACAAAACAAAACCACTGATGTGCTCTAAAAATATAAGTGAAGCACATAGAGCAAAACTGTCTAGCTCAACAGATATAAGTGAAGCACATAGAGTATTCTAATAAATTCTGAATCATGTGTGTCTCTCCCAAAAGGTGTGTACAGCAAGGATGATTGTGGTAAACTAAAAAGCAAATACTCATATCATACAAGACGCTCCAAGCAAAACACATATCATGTGGTGAATAAAAATATAGCTCCAAGTAAAGTTACCGATAGACGAAGACGAAAGAGGGGATGCCTTCTGGGGCATCCCCAAGCTTAGGTTTTTGGTTGTCCTTGGATTATCTTGGGGTGCCATGGGCATCCCCAAGCTTAGGCTCTTGCCACTCCTTATTCCATAGTCCATCAAATCTTTACCCAAAACTTGAAAACTTCACAACAGAAAACTCAACAGGAAATCTCATGAGCTCCGTTAGTGCAAGAAAGAAAAACCACCACCTTAAGGTACTGTAATGAACCCATTCTTTATTTATGTTAGTGTTAAACCTACTGTATTCCAACTTCTCTATGGTTCATACCACCCGATACTAGCCATAGATTCATCAAAATAAGCAAACAACACACGAAAAACAGAATCTGTCAAAAACAGAACAGTTTGTAGCAATCTGTAACTTTCGAATACTTCTGGAACTCTAAAAATCCTACCAAAACAGGAAGTCCTAGGAAATTTGTCTATTGATCTATTTAAAAACAAATCAACTAAAAATCACGTTTCTGTGATTTATTAAAATTATTCTCGTGCGCGCATAAGTTTTTGTTTTTCAGCAAGATCAAATTAACTATCACCCAAGATGATCCTATAGGTTCTACCTGGTACAAACACTAATTAAAACATAAAACCACATCTAAACAGAAGCTAGATGAATTATTTATTACTAAACAGGAACAAAAATAAAATTGGGTTGCCTCCCAACAAGCGCTATCATTTAATGCCCCTAGCTAGGCATAAAAGCGAGAATAGATCTAAGTATTGCCATCTTTGGTATTCAATTCGTAAGTGTCTCTCATAATAGATTCATAAGGTAATTTGATTTTCTTTCTAGGAAAGTGTTCCATGCCTTTCCTTAATGGAAATTGGAATCTAATATTTCCTTCCTTCATATCAATAATTGTATCAATCGTTCTAAGGAAAGGTCTACCAAGAATAATAGGACATGAAAGATTGCAATCTATATCAAGAACAATAAAATCTATGGGCACATAATTCCTATTTGCAACAATAAGAACATCATTAATCCTTCCCATAGGTTTCTTAATGGTGGAATCCGCAAGGTGCAAGTTCAAAGAGCAATCATCAAATTCACGGAAACCTAGCACATCACATAAAGTTTTTGGAATCGTGGAAACACTAGCACCCAAATGACACAAAGCATAGCATTCATGATCTTTAATTTTAATTTTAGTAGTAGGTTCCCACCCATAATAAAGTTTCCTAGGGATAGAAACTTCCAATTCAAGTTTTTCTTCATAAGACTGCATCAAAGCATCAACGATATGTTTAGTAAAAGCTTTATTTTGACTATAAGCATGAGGAGAATTCAACACGGATTGCAACAAGGAAATATAATCTATTAAAGAACAATTATCATAATTAAATTCCATGAAATCCAAAATACTGGGGTCATTGCTATGTAAAGTTTTGACCTCTCCAATCCCACTTTTACCAAATTTAGCATCAAGATCTAAAAACTCTGAATCATTGGGACACCTTTTAACTAAAGTTGACTCATCTCCAGCCCCATCATTATCAAGATGCATATTGCAAAACAAAGATTTAATAGGAGACACATCAATCACTTTTAGATCTTCATCATCATTTTCATGAAAACTAGAAGAACACGCTCTTACAAAGCAATCTTTCTTAGCACGCATCCTAGCGGTTCTTTCTTTGCACTCATCAATGGAAATTCTCATTGTTTTGAGAGACTCATTGATATCATGCTTAGGTGGAATAGATCTAAGTTTCAAAGAATCGACATCAAGAGAAATTCTATCAACATTCCTAGCCAATTCATCAACTTTAAGCAGCTTTTCTTCAAGCAAAGCATTGAAATTCTTTTGAGAATTCATAAATTCTTTAACACTAATCTCAAAATCAGAGGGAATCTTATTAAAATTTCCATAAGAGTTGTTGTAGGAATTACCATAATTATTAGAGGAATTACTAGGAAATGGCCTAGGATTAAAGTTTCCTCTATACGCGTTGTTACCAAAATTATTCCTACCAACAAAATTCACATCCATAGATTCACTAGAAGAACGCCCGTGCGTTGCAACGGGGCCACATTAACTTTAAGAGTTCAATATTACGACATTGACGACCTTTTTTACCATCAAATCCTCACACACACACACTCTCCCCCCTCCCTCTTCCTCACTCTCTCTTCCTCTCTCTCTCTAACACACACACACACACACATAGCCTATTCTCCCCACCAATAAGACTTACTCAATTGCCAATAATGTGTGGACTTGTGGCGAGCTTGACTGAACTAATGGATAGTGTGATATATTCCCCAATCATTTAACAATGAAATTTCAGAAATGGGAAGATTATGTAACACCTCAAGTCGTTAGCTACAATGACCTCCCCCTAATGATGCCATGTCATCAGGCTTGCTAAGCCAAACTGCCACTTGATAAAAATCAAAGCCCAATTCAAATTTAAAATAAAGTCAAATAAATTGTTTCGTCAAATAGTAAAACTAAAATGTTCAGCATATTCTATAAATTCCACTGATCTTTGTCATGTTGAGCCCAACATTATTTGACCCAAAAATTAAATCTTGTCAAATTAATAAGAGGTCCAACAATAGTTAAAATAACCAATTAAATATAAACCTAATTTTATGTATTTCCTTTTGGCCCCAAACTTTTTGTGCCACCTAAAAATATTGTGGTCGAATTATGTCCATAGTTTCACAATTAACAAAATCCATTTAGTTGATATAAGAATAAATAGAAAATGGTGTTAAAAAGGAGAAACAGATTAGAATACATTAAAAAACAAAAGGTCGATGAAAATGGGGGATTCCCCCTACCCCCCCGGGCCTTGCCACCAAACTGGCCCAGTGGTCCGGTCCCCACACAGTCGTCTTCTCCTGTTCCCCGAGGACATCGCTACAGAGTCGGGCTCCCGCCCGACCACCTCGCCGGCATCAAAGGGGAATGGATAAGGGTGACGCCCTGCCTCCCCTGCCCCCATGGCCTCACTCCTCCTCGACGCCCCCTCCCAGATCCACTTCTCCTCCTTGCTTGCTCGATCCCGGTGATCTGGACGAAGTCAGATGCCACGGCCACCATGACCGACCCCGTCCACACGGCCACTGCCCTCCCTGCTGGCTAGGAGCTTGTCGAGGAGCTCCGAATGCCTTCGCTACTTCGTCTGCACCAACGAGATCAAGTCCAGCACCCCTAGATCGACGTCATTCTTCCTCAACCTTCGGCCACCGCAACATTGTTGTTTGATCCGCACCGCCCCGAGCTCTCCTGTCTTCCCCTAGGGTCCCATTGACACTGTCGTGATCTCCTCTTGCCTTTCCCCAGTTTCCCCTCTCATTTGCTCTCGTTAGGTATTTCGTTGTGGCCGAGAACCGCCGTCCGCCATGGCCATTGCAGGGGTAGCCACTGAGCTCCTGGGATTGACCCCGTGGCACATGCCCGCTCCTATGCGCGCCCATGCCCGAGCCTTTAGCTCTTCTTCTGTGCCCACGGGGCCACGCCCGCTCTGGCTCTCCATGCCCATGCACGTGCCACATCGCGTCTGTCGCGCCCACCATTGCCATCATGCTCGCCACATCCATCGCACCATTGTGCCTCACGCGACGCACACCCTGGTCGCGCGTCACACTCTTGCTGGCTGCGCTCGCCGCGTCTGCTGCCGCCTCCCTTTGCTCGCCCCGCTGTCGCGCCCCTGCCTCGCACCGCCTCCTGTCGCGGCCATCTTCTGTTGGCCGCCCCTCAGCCACGCCGGCCGCATCTCTGCCCTCCACCGTCGGCCGCTCGCCTCGCCTGCTACGTGCTTCTTCCTGCTACTATGAGCTGCTCTACCACTGGTACGCTGTTGCGGCATGCCCTCGACACCGCCGTGGATAAACGTGGCGGAGGGATTGTCAATGGAGTACGAGGAGGAGGTGGTGGAGAAGGTGTAGTGAGGCAAGAGGTCTGGGGTGGCGTCAGCTGGCTGTGGTGGAGGTGATTATGCGAGAAGGAGCCGGAGTGGAAGGAGAGGTCACAATTGGAAAGAATCGCAAAAAAATCATAACCTGGAGATCTCATTCCAAAAAATGCTAATATCGATGGAGGGGTGATTTCCTTCAATTGGTGGAAAACATAGGAAATATTGGATGTTATCAAGGAAAGGTAAAAATTTAGGAAAGTTAGGATTTTGAACTGATTTCTATGCAAATGGGGTTTTATTTTTTGGTAACATGGTATTAGTACCTGCCCGTTTGTGACGTGTCTGATTAGGAAAGTTTGCAAAGGTTAAGAAACTATTTGTTGGGAGGAAAGTTTGTGATGTCCTGTTATTTGTTTCCTAAAACAAATTTCACTAATGAGAGAAATCGATTGATTTAGATAAGTTAGGAAAGTTAGATTCAAATCTATTATTTGTTTCTTAAAAAATTGTTATTTGTTTCCTAAGACAAATTGAACCAATAAAAGGAATCAATTGATATGAATAATTTAAGGGAGTTAGATCCGTGATTTGTTATACGTTAGGAAAGTGCTAGCTGTAATAAGAGTGTAGAGAAAAATAAATCGATGGACCAGGATGGGAGGGGGTGGTGGGAGGGGAGATGAAAAAAACCAGCAAAAATAAACCATGGAGACTATTCACCAACTACTCCATTAGGAGTAGAGATTATTATTCTCAATCAAAGTAAACAAATGCATATCATTAGGATCAATAGGAGCACTCTTAGTAGCAAAAAAATTCATAAGTTCATCCATCTTTCCACTCAAGACATTAATTTCTTCTATCGTATGAACCTTTTTACTAGTAGATCTTTTGGTGTGCCATTGAGAATAATTAACCATAATATTATCTAGGAGTTTATTAGCTTCTCCTAAAGTGATTTCTATAGAAGTGCCTCCCGTGACCGAATCTAAAAGATTACTAGAAGCAAAATTCAATCCGGCATAAGAAATTTGTATGATCATCCATAAATTCAAACCATGTGTAGGGAAATTACGTATCATTAATTTCATCCTCTCCCAAGATTGTGCAACATGCTTGATAACCCACAAGTGTAGGGGATCGCAACAGCTTTCGAGGGTAAAGTATTCAACCCAAATTTATTGATTCGTCACAAGGGGAGCCAAAGAATATTATTGAGTATTAGCAGTTGAGTTGTCAATTCAACCACACCTGGATAACTTAGTATCTGCAGCAAAGTATTTAGTAGCAAAGTAGTATGATAATAAAGGTAACAGTGGCAAAAGTAAAGATAACAGTTTTGTAGTAGTTGTAACAATAGCAACGGAAAACTAAATAAGCGAAACACAATATGTGAAAAGCTCGGAGGCATTGGATCAGTGATGGATAATTATGTCGGATGCGATTCCTCATGTAATAGCTATAACATAGGGTGACACAGAACTAGCTCCAGTTCATCAATGTACTGTAGGCATGTATTCCGAATATAGTCACACGTGCTTATGGAAAAGAACTTGCATGACATCTTTTGTCCTACCCTCCTGTGGCAGCGGGGTCCTAGCGGAAACTAAGGTATATTAAGGCCTCCTTTTAATAGAGAACCGGACCAAAGCATTAATACATAGTGAATACATGAACTCCTCAAACTACGGTCATCACCGAGAAGTATCCCGATTATTGTCACTTCGGGGTTCTCGGATCATAACACATAATAGGTGAATATAGACTTGCAAGATAGGATCAAGAACACACATATATTCATGAAAACATAATAGGTTCATATCTGAAATCATGGCACTCGGGCCCTAGTGACAAGCATTAAGCATAGCAAAGTCATAGCAACAACAACCTCAGAACATAGTGGATACTAGGGATCAAACCCTAACAAAACTAACTTGATTACATGGTAAATCTCATCCAACCCATCACCGTCTAGCAAGCCTACGATGGAATTACTCACGCACGGCGGTGAGCATCATGAAATTGATGATGGAGGATGGTTGATGAGATGACGACGGCGACGAATCCCCCTCTTCGGAGCCCCGAACGGACTCTAGATCAGCCCTCCCAAGAGAGATTAGGGCTTGGCGGCGGCTCCGTATCGTAAAACGTGATGAAACTTTCTCTCTCATTTTTTTCTCGCGAAAAGGAATATATGGAGTTGGAGTTGAGGTCGGTGGAGCCTCAGGGGGCCCACGAGACAGGGGGGCGCCCAGGGGGGTGGGCGCGCCCCCCACCCTTGTGGACAGGGTGTGGGCCCCCTGGTCTTGATTCTTTTGCCAGTATTTTTTATATTTTCCAAAACTTGCCTCCGTGGATTTTCAGGTCATTCCGATAACTTTTGTTTTCTACACATAAAACAACATCATGGTAGTTCTGCTGAAAACAGCGTCAGTCCAGGTTAGTTTCATTCAAATCATGCAAGTTAGAGTCCAAAACAAGGGCAAAAGTGTTTGGAAAAGTAGATACGTTGGAGACATATCAACTCGCCCAAGCTTAAACCTTTGCTTGTCCTCAAGCAATTCAGTTGATAAACTAAAAGTGATAAAAATAACTTTTACAAACTCTGTTTACTGCTATTGTTGTAAACATGCAAAGCCAACATTCAGGTTTCGACAAATATTATGAACTAACCATACTCACAATAACACCTCGGTCTCTCAATTACTCATATCAATGACATAATCAGCTAGCGAGCCATAATAATAAAACTCGGATGACAACACTTTCTCAAAACAATCATAACATGATATAACAAAATGGTATCCCGCTAGCCCTTTCTGAGACCGCAAAACATAAATGCAGAGCACCTTTAAAGATCAAGGACTGACTAGACATTGTAATTCATGGTAAAAGAGATCCAGTCAAGTCATACCCAATATAAACCAATAGTAATGAATGCAAATAACAGTGTGCTCTCCAGCGAGTGCTTTTTAATAAGAGGGATGATGACTCAACATAAAAGTGAATAGATAGGCCCTTCAAAGAGGGAAGAAGGGATTTGTAGAGGTGTCAGAGCTCGATTTGAAAATAGAGATTGAATAACATTTTGAGCGACATACTTTCACTGTCAGCGCAACAACTATGAGATGGTTGTATCTTCCATACTACATGCATTATAGGCAGTCCCCAAACAGAATGGTAAAAGTTTATACTCCCCCACCACCAACAAGCATCAATCCATGGCTTGCTCGAAACAACGAGTGCCTCCAACTAACAACAGCCCTAGGGGAGTTTTGTTTAATTATATTGATTTGCTTTGATCTTTTTGGATCATGGGACTGGGCATCCCGGTTACCATCCCTTTCTCGTGAATGAGGAGCGGAGTCCACTCCTCTTGAGAATAACCCACCAAGCATGGAAGATATAGGCAGCCCTAGTCGAAACATGAGCCGCTCGAGCATACAAAACAGAATTTCATTTGAAGGTTTGGAGTTTGGCACATATAAATTTACTTGGAACGGCAGGTAAATACCGCATATAGGAAGGTATGGTGGACTCATTGGAATAACTTTGGGGTTTAAGGAGTTTGGATGCACAAGCAGTATTCCCGCTTACTACAGGTGAAGGCTAGCAGAAGACTGGGAAGCGACCAACTGAGAGATCGACAACAGTCATAAACATGCATTAAAATTAATTCACACCAAGTACAAGCATGAGTAGGAATAATCTACCATGAACATAAATATCATGAAGGCTATGTTGATTTGTTTCAACTACATGCGTGAACATGTGCCAAGTCGAGTTACTCAATTCATTCAAAGGAGGATACCTGTAACGCCCTGGATTCGATGCGCCAGGTGTCCGCCAGTTATTCGTCGTTGTTGCCATGTCATTTGCATGCGTGTTGCATTTTATCATGTCATCATGTGCATTGCATTGCATACATGTTCGTCTCATGCATCCGAGCTTTTTCCCCATTGTCTGTTTTGCAATCCGACACTCCTATGTCCTCCGGCGTCCCCCTTTTGACTCTTGTTGTGAGCGAGTGTTAAACATTCTCGGAATGTACCATGAGTTGCCAAGCGGCCTAGGTACACCACCCGTAGACCGCCTGTCAAGTTTCGCGCCATTTGGAGGTCGTTTGATGCTCCAACGGTTAACCGGGTAACCGTAAAAGCCCTCTTTGTGTTGTAGCCCAACAGCCCTCCAAAGTGGCCCATAACCCATCCTAACCCCCTTCATGCTCTTGGTCGTTCGATCACAATCGTGTGGCCGAAAACAGCTCTCCATTTGGACTCTCCTAGCTCCCAGAATCTATAAATAGGTGCCCCTCCCCGAATTTTTGCGCAGATGAACCCTAGCCTCTTCCCCTGCGCGCCGCCAGACATGTCCGATCCCGCCGGACGCATCTCCGCCGCCGCCCGCAGCCTATGGCGTGCCGCCATGTGGTGCCCCGCGCCGTCCCCGCCGCCGCGGCCCGAAGAGCCCGGATCGGGCCCTCCCGGCCCATCTCCCCGCGCCGCCGCCCGGATCTCGCCCACCGCCGCCCGCTTCGTGCTCCGCAGCCATCCGACCGTCCGCCGCCGCGCCTCCCTTCGCCGGCGACTGCGCCTCGCCGCCTCCCCGTGCGCCGGCGCCGCCACGCGCCCCGTGCCCGCAGACGGCCCTGCCGCGCTCGTCGCGCCCCGCCGAGCCTCCTTCGTCGCCGCCGCGCCCGGATCCGGCGTCAGCCGGTCGGATCTAGATGGACGCTGCCACCCCTCGCCGATATCTCCATCGGGCGCCGCCGCCATGCTCCTGCCTCCCTCGATCCAGTCGGGATTGAGGAGAGGGACGACCGGGCCTCCATTGCCCCGTGGGCCCTGCGGCCTCCTGTCGGCCGAGTTCCACCGGCCCGCGTCCCCGGCCTGCCAGGCCTCCACCTCCACCGACCGGCCCTTTAGGCCCTCTGGTGAGAACCCGCAAGGCCCCGCTCTGTGCGTGTTTTAGTTATTTTGCGCTCGTCCGTTTTTTTTCAGAAATGACTAAGTCCCTGTAATTTTTGCATTTTGATGCCATGTTCATCATGCCATAACTTTGGTTGTGCTGCTCCGTTTTGTGCATGTAATATATCAAAATGTTCGTCATGAGATGCTCTACATTTCATTACATTGTGTCATGTTTGTTTGAGTCCATCTAGAAGCCATTATCATTGTTGCAAGAGTGCTATATGATGTTAACTGTTGTCTGTTAACAGAACTTGATGTTTTGTCTTTTTCGTTGCATTTTGTATGTGCATCTTATGAGCATGAGCTCTACATGTGTTTTGAACTACATCATCCATCTTTACAGAGGTGCAGTCCATGTATTTTTGTGAGTCTTGTACTGGGTGCATCCAGCTCATGAAGTATGGTACTTGCTGTTACTATTTTGCTAGGCTGAATGTGTTATTTCGTGATGCTATGTAAACCTGATGCTACAAGTCATTCTATGCACAATCTGGAGATGTTCACTAAGGATGTTTTGCTATACGTGTCATGCTATATCCATCCATGCCCCTGGTTGCATTTATGGCTTGTTGTAGATTGTTGTTATCATGCTCCAAAGTTGCTAAATAATATTGCTGTCAGCCTGTTAACATTAAGTTCAATGTTGCCATGATTATTGTTAGTTATCCAAGCATGCTATGAACTTTCTTTTGCCATGCTTAGCTTCGTAAACATGTCTTCTTACTTTTGGTTGCCTTTTCATGCCATGTAATGCTCTGTGGTGAGTGGTACAAGCTCACCAACATGCCTACTTATCGTTGTTCCTGCCATGTTTAAATCTGTCATATCTTTTGTCATGTTTACATGGGTGCCATCATATCTTCTGATCCTTTTTGGCTCATGGTCAGTAAAGGACTTTTGTTCTATGCATTTAGTAGTTTCATGCCATGCTTTTGTTTGCCATGATAAGTCCTGTAGCATGCTGTTTGATAGCTCTAAACATTGCAACCTGATATTATTTCTGCAAAGTCTGAAACTCTTATTATATGCAATCTTGCCATGTCGTTTTGAGCATGTTCTACTGATTTCTGGAGATAGCTCAGTGTTCATGTTTTGTTATGCTTTACCTGTAAATCATGCCCTTGCCTTTTGTTTTCATGTTGGGGTGTTGTAGCATATTGTTTTGATGCTTGCTAGATGCCTAGTTGCTGTTTTGGACAGCTTGTCCTTTAAACTTGTATAGTGTGTGTGTGTTGAACCGTTGATCCGTTTTGAGTGTGCTCTATATGAAACTTGCTTAGTTTTGCATGTAGTTTCATATTATCATGTTGCATCCATGTTTTGAGAGTGTTTGCTTGATGTTTGTATGCATTTCGCATCAATGCCATGTTTATCTTGTTTTGCTCATATCTTCTAGGCCGTAGCTCCGAACTAAATGAACTTTATATGTAACTTGACTAGAATCTCGTGTAGATCATCTTGGTGCATCTTAAGTTGCTGTTTAACCACTTGAACATAAGGTTTATTCAGATCTGGACCAATTTCGAAATTTGCATATGAGGACTTACCGGAATTGTTATATGTTGTTTCCGGCCTCATTTAAACTTGATTCGATGTGTTGCTCTTGTATGCATCATCTCTTGCCATGAGTAGCTTCATGTAGCTTTGTAATGCATCATACTTGGTTGAGCATCATGTCTTGTTCATGTGTGGTGTGTTTACCATGTTGTGTGTTTCTTCTCGATAGTTCCCGTTTCGTTGCGATCGTGAGAATTCGTTCGTCTACGCTTGGTTCGTCTTCGTGGCTTCATCTTCTTCATGGACTCGTTCTTCTTCCTAGAGGGATTTCAGGCAAGATGACTGTCACCTTGGATCTCATTACTATCATTGCTATGCTAGTTGCTTCATTCTATCGCTTTGCCGCGCTACCTGTCTCTTGTTCATCAAGCCTCCCAAACTGTCATGTCAGCCTCTAACATTTTCACCCTTCCTAGAAAACCGTTGCTTGGCTATGTTACCGCTTTGTTCAGCCCCGCTTATAGCGTTGTTAGTTGCAGGTGAAGTTGAAGATTGCTCCATGATGGATAGGATTTTGTTGGGATATCACATTATCTCTTATTTAATTAATGCATCTATATACTTGGTAAAGGGTGGAAGGCTCGGCCTTATGCCTGGTGTTTTGTTCCACTCTTACCACCCTAGTTTCTGTCATACCGGTGTGTTATGTTCCTTGATTTTGCGTTCCTTACGCGGTTGGGTGATTTATGGGACCCCCTTGACAGTTCGCTTTGAATAAAACTCCTCCAGCAAGGCTCAACCTTGGTTTTACCATTTGCCTCACCTAGCCGTTTTTCCCTTGGGTTTCCGGAGCCCGAGGGTCATCTTTATTTTAGCCCCCCCCCCCCACCCGGGCCAGTGCTCCTTCGAGTGTTGGTCCGAACTGAGCAACCTGCGGGGCCACCTCGGGGAAACTTGAGGGCTGGTTTTACTCGTAGCTTGACTTATCTGGTGTGCCCTGAGAACGAGGTACGTGCGACTCCTATCGGGATTTGTCGGCACATCGGGCGGCTTTGATGGTCTTGTTTTACCATTGTCGAAATGTCTTGTAAACCGGGATTCCGAGTCTGATCGGGTCTTCCTGGGAGAAGGAATATCCTTCGTTGATCGCGAGAGCTTATCATGGGCTAAGTTGGGACACCCCTGCATGGTATAAACTTTCGAAAGCCGTCCCCGCGGTTATGGGCAGATGGCAATTTGTTAATGTCCGGTTGTAGAGAACTTGGCACCAGATCCGAATTAAAACGCATCAACCGCGTGTGTGGCCGTGATGGTCTCTTTTCGGCGGAGTCCGGGAAGTGAACATGGTTTTGAGTTATGTTTGACGTAAGTAGGAGTTCAGGATCACTTCTTGATCATTGCTAGCTTCACGGCCGTTCCATTTGCTTCTCTTCTCGCTCTTATTTGCGTATGTTAGCCACCATATATGCTTAGTCGCTGCTGCAACCTCACCACTTTACCCCCTTCCTTTCCCATTAAGATTTGCTAGTCTTGATACCCATGGTAATGGGATTGCTGAGTCCTCATGGCTCACAGATTACTACAACAACAGTTGCAGGTACAAGTTATGCGATGATCATGACGCAAGAGCGATGTTTACTTGTTATGGAGTTCTTGTTCTGCTTCTTCTTCGATCAGGGGATAGGTTCCAGGTCGGCAGCCTGGGCTAGCAGGGTGGATGTCGTTTGAGTTTCTGTTTGTGTTTCATCCGTAGTCGGATGATGCTCTTATGTATTGTGATGTTGTATTCGTGTGGCATTGTATGCCTTTTGTATGTATCCCCATCTTTTATGTAATGTTGATGTAATGATATCCACCTTGCAAAAGCGTTTCAATGCTTCGCCAGTTTTTCCTCTTGTCCCTGGCGGCTGCAACCCTAGCCGCCACTAGGGTCGATCTTCCAACGCCGTTCTGCGGTGGCTCCCCTTTGCCGGCGACCTTGGTCGTCGGTGGTGAGGGGGGCCGCCGGATCCACACGTGTGGATCGATTTTACTCCCCTATAGTTTAGGTTTTTAGGTTGTTCATCGTATTTGCTTCGGTGACGACGATGTCGATGCTGAATAAAGAATTTTCTGATCCTTCCCTGACGAGGCCATCGGTCCTATGGTCGGGGATGGATTTGGAAACCAGTCTGTTCAAGCAAGGATGGTGTGGCGGCGGCGGCATCCTCGTGGTGGACCTGTGTCCTCGGGCTCCGCCGTTGCGACGACGTTTGCTCCAGCGTCGACGTGGAGCTTGGGAGGTAGTCCAGGAGCGGATGCAGATTGTGGTCTGCATCGACGACATCTGGAAGATGGAATATCTACTAGGCTCATGGTTCGTGGATGGCAGATATGGTTTCCTCCTTCGGCGTCTTAGTCGTGGTGGGGTGCTAGATCTGGAGTTCGATGGCGTGTCTGGGGTGTTGCCCCGGTCTGATTCGTTCAACGGTAAGGGCTTCACTTTTGGTGAGCCACCTTGGAGGTCCGCAAAGCTGCATATCAGCGATGGAGCCGCGTCGAGCTCGGGTGAGGTGGTGATTCATCATTCTTTTCTTCGGTGGCTGCTGTGCTGGTGCCGGAGGCAGTTGACGAGCGTTGGTGTCAAGCTCCGAGATGTTCTGCTATCTTTTCAGTTTTGTCATGTCGGTCTTTACGTGATTTGTACTTTGTTCTTTATGATATGAATGAGACACGTATTACCATGCAAAAAAAGCGTTTCAATATGTGGTTCTATCCTTGGTGGGACCTTCGAGTCTCTTTAGGATAGTATCGCATATTGGGCGTGACAATACCATCCCATCATACCACATCCTAATCATTTTAATAGCATGTTGGCACGCAAGGTAAAGCCATTATAACTCATAGCTAATAATCAAGCATGGCACAAGCAACTATAATCTCTAAATGTCATTGCAAATATGTTTACTTCATAATAAGCTGAATCAGGAACGATGAACTCATCATATTTACAAAAACAAGAGAGGTCGAGTTCATACCACCTTCTCTCATCTCAATCAGTCCATCATATATCGTCATTATTGCCTTTCACTTGCACGACTGAACGATGTGTATAATAATAATAGTGCACGTGCATTGGACTAAGCTGGAATCTGCAAGAATTCAACTCAAGAGAGAAGACAAGGTAATATGGGCTCTAAGTTGAATAAACAATCGTGCATATAAGAGCCACTAAACAATTTTAATATGGTCTTCTACTCTCGACCCCCAAAGGAAAGAAAAGAAAATAAAACTATTTACACGGGAAAGCTCCCAACAAGTAAGAAGAAGAACGATAAATCTTTTGGGTTTTCATTTTAATTTCTACTACAATCATGGAAACTAAACTAACTATTTTTTTTGTTTTTTCTAAAGGTTTATCAAACACACAAGAAGAAAGCTAGAAAAAGAAAATTAAACTAGCATGGATAATACAATGAAAGAGTATGAGCACCGACGACTAGAATAGTGTATGAACAGAAATACGTACTCCCCCAAGCTTAGGCTTTTGGCCTAAGTTGGTCTATTGCCACGGACCGCGGCTACTCTCCCCGGTGTACTGAGGGGTGTAATCAGCATACCACTGGCTGGTCATCTCTTCCGGATCCCACTGGTAAGATGATGCTCGATAAGGGACCAGTGCAGGTTCCAGCTCAGGCTCAGGTTCTGGAGTGAATGCTTGGCCTCGATGAGCGTACACTGCTTCCGGCGTGACAAGAAAATTATCTGCAATCAAATCAAACAACAAAGGCGTAGGCAAAATAATAGTCTCATTGTGTTTCTTATTAAATCTTAGGTTATACAAGAGCATCTTATCTTCGTTGTCAACAATGAACTCATGTGCTACCATACTCTTGTAATCTAAAATGTAAGGAGGCAATTTTTTTCTCCTCTTCCTCATGGTGCCTAATAGGTATCTCAAAATGTCTAGCAAGACGTGCAGCATAGATACCTTCAAAGATGGGGCCTTTTGTACGATTCAGGCTTAGCCATTTAGCAATAACGGCACCCATACTAAAACTATTATCTCCAAACAAGGCATGGTGAAGAATGATAATATCAGGAACATTGAAGTTTCCACTATTTCCACGACAAATCAAGCATCTACTAGCAAACATGGCGAAGTAGCGTAAAACAGGAAAGTGTGTGCTAGAGATTCTCGCATTAGAACCCTTCTTTGGATCCCCAACAGTGATAGTGTTAACAAAGCCATCCACATCTTTACGATGTGGTTCCTCTAATTTTCCCTCAAAGGGTATCCTACATACCGTGCAAAAATTACATAAAGACATTTCCCTGAATTCATCATATAAATGAAATGATACTTGCTACCGCTTGAGCACTATGTTGGATTTCCCCGAAGAGGAGAGGATGATGCAGTAAAGTAGCGTAAGTATTTCCCTCAGTTTTTGAGAACCAAGGTATCAATCCAGTAGGAGATCACGCACGAGTCCCTCGTACCTACACAAAATGATATCTACTCGCAACCAACGCGATTAGGGGTGTCAACACCTTCACGGTCACTTACAAGGGTGAGATCTGATAGAGATGATAAATAATATTTTTGGTATTTTTGATATAGAGATGCAAAGTAAAAAGTAAAAGGCAAAGTAAAAACAAAGCAAGTAAATAAAGTAATGGAGATTGATATGATGAGAATAGACCCGGGGGCCATAGGTTTCACTAGTGGCTTCTCTCAAGAGCATAAGTATTCTACGGTGAGTGAACAAATTACTGTTGAGCAATTGATAGAAAAGCGAATAATTATGAGATTATCTAGGTATGATCATGTATATAGGCATCACGTCCAAGACAAGTAGATCGAAACGATTCTACATCTACTACTATTACTCCACTCATCGACCGCTATCCAGCATGCATCTACAGTATTAAGTAAAACAGAGTAACGCCTTAAGCAAGATGACATGATGTAGAGGGGTAAATTCATGCAATATGATAAAAAACCATCTTGTTATCCTCGATGGCAACAATACAATACGTGCCTTGCAACCCTTTCTGTCACTGGGTAAGGACACCGCAAGATTGAACCCAAAGCTAAACACTTCTCCCATTGCAAGAACTACCAATCTAGTTGGCCAAACCAAACGGATAATTCGAAGAGACTTGCAAAGATAACTCAATCATACATAAAAGAATTCAGAGAAGAATCAAATATTGTTCATAGATAAGCTGGATCATAAACCCACAATTCATCAGTCTCAACAAACACACCACAAAAAGAAGATTACATCGAATAGATCTCCAGAAGAGAGGGGGAGAACATTGTATTGAGATCCAAAAAGAGAGAAGAAGCCATCTAGCTAATAACCATGGACCCGAAGGTCTGAAGTAAACTACTCACACTTCATCGGAGAGGCTATGGTGTTGATGTAGAAGCCCTCCGTGGTAGATGCCCTCTCCGGTGGAGCTCCGGAACATGCCCCAAGATGGGATCTCGCGGATATAGAAGGTTGCGGCGGTGGAATTAGGTTTTTGGCTCCGTTTCTGATCTGACGGGGGTACATAGGTATATATAGGAGGAAGGAGTACGTCAGTGGAGCAACAGGGGGCCCACGAGGCAGGGGGCGCGCCCTCCACCCTCGTGACCGCCTCTGGCACTTCTTGGAGTAGGGTCCAAGTCTCCTGGATCACGTTCGGTGAGGAAATCACGTTCCCGAAGGTTTTATTCCGTTTGGACTCCGTTTGATATTTTGTTTCTTCGAAATACTGAAATAGGCAAAAAACAGCAATTCTGGGCTGGGCCTCCGGTTAATAGGTTAGTCCCAATAATAATATAAAAGTGGAAAATAAAGCCCAATATAGTCCAAAACAGTAGACAAAGTAGCATGGAGTAATCAAAAAATTTAGATACGTTGGAGACGTATCAAGCATCCCCAGGCTTAATTCATGCTCATCCTCGAGTAGGTAAATGATAAAAAATAATTTTTGATGCAGAGTGATACTTTGGCATAATTTCAATGTAAATCTTCTTAATTGTGACATGAATATTCAGATCCGAAAGATTCAAGACAAAAGTTCATATTAACATAAAAGTAATAATACTTCAAGCATACAAGTTAAAGCAATCATGTCTTCTCAAAATAGCATGGTTAAAGAATGTTATCCCTACAAAATCATATAGTCTGGCTATGCTCTATCTTCATCACACAAAGTATTTAATCATGCACAACCCCGATGACGAGCCAAGCAATTGTTTCATACTTTAGAAATCTCAAACTTTTTCAACTTTCACGCAATACATGAGCGTGAGCCATGGACATAGCACTATAGGTGGAATAGAATGGTGGTTGTAGAGAAGACAAAAAAGGAGAAGATAGTCTCACATCAACTAGGCGTATCAACGGGCTATGGAGATGCCCATTGATAGATATCAATGTGAGTGAGTAGGGATTGCCATGCAACGGATGCACTAGAGCTATAAGTATATGAAAGCTCAACAAAAGAAACTAAGTGGCTGTGCATCCAACTTGCTCGCTCATGAAGACCTAGGGCACTTTTGAGGAAGCCCATCATTGGAATATACAAGCCAAGTTCTATAATGAAAAATTCCCACTAGTAAATGAAAGTGACAACATATGAGACTCTCTATCATGAAGATCATGGTGCTATTTTAAAGCACAAGTGTGGAAAAAGGATAGTAGCATTGTCCCTTCTCTCTTTTTCTCTCATATTTTTTTTCTTCTTTTTTTTCTTTCTTTTTTTTATTTTGGTGGGCTTCTTTGGCCTCTTTTTTTTTATTTGGGCTTCTTTGGCCTCTTTTATTTTTCATAAAGTTCGGAGTCTCATCCCGACTTATGGGGGAATCATAGTCTCCATCATCCTTTTCTCACTGGGACAATGCTCTAATAATGATGATCATCACACTTTTATTTTTCTTACAACTCAACAATTACAACTCGATACTTAGAACAAGATATGACTCTATATGAATGCCTCTGGCGGTGTACCGGGATATGCAATTAATCAAGAGTGACATGTATGAAAATTATGAAGGTGGCCTTGCCACAAATACAATGTCAACTACATGTTCATGCAAAAAGCAACATGACAAAAGTAATGTGTGTCATATGAACGGAACGGTGGAAAGTTGCATGGCAATATATCTCGGAATGGCTATGGAAATGCCATGATAAGTAGGTATGGTGGCTGTTTTGAGAAAGGTATATGGAGGGTGTATGATACCGGCGAAAAGTGCGCGGTATCAGAGAGGCTAGTAATGGTGGGAGGGTGAGAGTGCGTATAATCCATGGACTCAACATTAATCAAAAGAACTCATGCACTTATTGCAAAAATTTAGAAGTCATCAAAAACCAAAGCATTAAACGCATACTCCTGGGGGATAGATTGGTAGGAAAAGACCATCGCTCGTCCCCGACTGCCACTCATAAGGAAGAAAATCAATAAATAAAATTGTGCTCTGACTTCATCACAAGCGGTTCACCATACGTGCATGCTACGGGAATCACAAACTTCAACACAAGCATTCTTTAAATTCATGATCACCCCAACTAGCATTGCTTTGATATTATCACCTCCATATCTCAAAACAGTTATCAAGCATCAAACTTATCTTAGTATTCAACTCACTCAAAGAAAGTTTCACATATCTTGAATACCAAGTATATTAACATTAAGCAAATTACCATGCTATCAATAACTCTCAAAATAATCTAAGTGAAGGATGAGAGATCAATAGTTTCTTTAAAACAAATCCACTACCATGCTCTTAAAAGATCTAAGTGAAGAACTAGAGCAAAAATTATCACGCTCAAAAGATATATGTGAAGCACATAGAGCAAAACTATCAAGCTCAAAAGATATAAGTGAAGCACATAGAGTATTCTAGCAAATTCCAAATCATGTATGGCTCTATCAAAAGGTGTGTACAGCAAGGATGATTGTGGCAAACTAACAAGCAAAGACACAAAAAATACAAGACGCTCCAAGCAAAACACATGACATGTAGTGAATAAAAATATAGCTCCAAGTAAATTACCGATGGAAGTAGACAAAAGAGGGGATGCCTTCCGGGGCATCCCCAAGCTTTTGACTTTTTGGTGTCCTTGGATTATCTTGGGGGTGCCATGGGCATCCCCAAGCTTAGGCTCTTGCCACTCTTTGTTCCATAATCCATCAAAAGAATTCACCCAAAACTTGAAAACTTCACAACTCAAAACTCAATAGAAATCTCGTGAGCTCCGTTAGTGAAAGAAAACAAAAGACTACTTCAAGGTACTGTAATGAACCCATTATTTATTCATATTGGTGTTAAACCTACTGTATTCAAACTTCCTTATGGTTTATAAACTAATTTACTAGCCATAGATACATTGAAATAAGCAAACAACACACGAAAAACAGAATCTGTCAAAAACAGAACAGTCTGTATCAATCTGTAACTAACGCAAACTTCTGGAACTCTAAAAATTCTACCAAATTGGACGTACTGGAAAATTTGTTTATTGATCAGCAGCAAAAAGAATCAATGCAAAAGCATGTTCCTGTGATTTATTGAATTTTTTCTCGTGAGCGCAAAGTTTCTGTTTTTCAGCAGAATCAAATCAACTATCATCATAGCTTATCCTATAGGTTCTACTTGGCACAAACACTAATTAAAACATAAAACCACATATAAACAGAAAGTAGAAACAAAATTTAACACTAAACAGGAACAAAAAACAAAGAACACAAAATAAAATTGGGTTGCCTCCCAACAAGCGCTATCGTTTAACGTCCCTAGCTAGGCATAAAAGCGAAGATAGATCTAACGAGTGCCCTCCTTGGCACCGGATGTGTAAGTAGAAAGAGAAGATCTCCTTTCTAAGTCATTAATACTTCTATTCAGATTAAGAACATTGCCATTAATGGATGACATGAGATTAAGCACGTTACGGAAATTTGCATCCAAGCTAGACTTCAACTCTTTAATAATTTCATTTTGATAAAAGCACAAGAGAGTAGTTGATTCAACTTTATCATTTAAAGGGTGCCCAAATATGGTTTTCATTTTTTCATAGGTATCTATAGCATCCCCTTCAAGAAAACCTTCTTCAAAAATAGAATCTAGAACTTGTTTGAAAGAGGCGGGCAAGCCAACATAGAAACTTTTTAAGTAAACATCGATTTGATATTGTGGCACATAACTAGCC
This sequence comes from Triticum aestivum, assembly GCF_018294505.1. NCBI lineage: Eukaryota > Viridiplantae > Streptophyta > Magnoliopsida > Poales > Poaceae > Triticum > Triticum aestivum. The sequence continues at coordinate 29,928,924 of NC_057810.1, forward strand.
CGAATTCTTAATAACCTATCCCAAGCATCTTTTAAAGATTCATCAAGTAAATAGCGAGGATAGATAGGTTATCCAAGGCACTAGAACTCAGGAGAAATCCCTTAGTTTTTTTGATTCGGCCATGGTAACAAGTAATCCAACACACAAGCAAAGGCAGACGAGAAAAAGGCAAAAGAGAAAGAGAAGAGGAGATTGGGAAAGAGAGGGCGAATAAAACGGTAAGGGTGAAGTGGGGGAGAGGAAAACGAGAGGAAAATAATGTAATGTGAGAGATAGGGATTGTGATGGGTACTTGATATGGTTGACTTTTGCGCAAACTCCCCGGCAACGGCGCCAGAAATTCTTCTTGCTACCTCTTGAGCACTGCGTTGGATTTCCCCGAAGAGGAGAGGATGATGCAGTAAAGTAGCGTAAGTATTTCCCTCACTTTTTGAGAACCAAGGTATCAATCCAGTAGGAGATGACGCACGAGTCCCTCGTACCTACACAAAACGATAGCTACTCGCAACCAACGCGATTAGGGGTTGTCAATCCCTTCACGGACGCTTACAAGGGTGAGATCTGATAGAGATGATAAATAATATTTTTGATATTTTTGATATAGAGATGCAAAGTAAAAAGTAAAAGGCAAAGTAAAAACAAAGCAAGTAAATAAAGTAATGGAGATTGATATGATGAGAATAGACCCGGGGGCCATAGGTTTCACTAGTGGCTTCTCTCAAGAGCATAAGTATTCTACGGTGGGTGAACAAATTACTGTTGAGCAATTGATAGAAAAGCGAATAATTATGAGATTATCTAGGTATGATCATTTATATAGGCATCACGTCCAAGACAAGTAGATCGAAACGATTCTACATCTACTACTATTACTCCACTCATCGACCGCTATCCAGCATGCATCTACAGTATTAAGTAAAACAGAGTAACGCCTTAAGCAAGATGACATGATGTAGAGGGGTAAATTCATGCAATATGATAAAAACCCCATCTTGTTATCCTCGATGGAAACAATACAATACGCGCCTTGCAACCCTTTCTGTCACTGGGTGTCAGCAAGATTGAACCCAAAGCTAAACACTTCTCCCATTGCAAGAACTACCAATCTAGTTGGCCAAACAAATGGATAATTCGAAGAGACTTGCAAAGATAACTCAATCATACATAAAAGAATTCATATAGGAATCAAATATTGTTCATAGATAAGCTGGATCATAAACCCACAATTCATCGGTCTCAACAAACACACCGCAAAAACAAGATTACATCGAATAGATCTCCACAAGAGAGGGGGAGAACATTGTATTGAGATCCAAAAAGAGAGAAGAAGCCATCTAGCTAATAACTATGGACCCGAAGGTCTGAAGTAAACTACTCACACTTCATCGGAGAGGCTATGGTGTTGATGTAGAAGCCCTCCGTGGTAGATGCCCTCTCCGGCGAAGCTCCGGAACAGGCCCCAAGATGGGATCTCGCGGATACAGAAGGTTGCGGCGGTGGAATTAGGTTTTTGGCTCCGTTTCTGATCTGACGGGGGTACGTAGGTATATATAGGAGGAAGGAGTACGTCGGTGGAGCAACAGGGGGCCCACGAGGCAGGGGCGCGCGCCCAGGGGGGCGCCCTCCACCCTCGTGACCGCCTCTGGCACTTCTTGGAGTAGGGTCCAAGTCTCCTGGATCACGTTCGGTGAGGAAATCACGTTCCCGAAGGTTTTATTCCGTTTGGACTCCGTTTGATATTATGTTTCTTCGAAATACTGAAATAGGCAAAAAACAGCAATTCTGGGCTGGGCCTCCGGTTAATAGGTTAGTCCCAATAATGATATAAAAGTGGAAAACAAAGCCCAATATGGTCCAAAACAGTAGACAAAGTAGCATGGAGTAATCAAAAATTATAGATACGTTGGAGACGTATCAATACTGAAGGCGCTGACTTCTTAGGATAATAATAAAAGTTTTGCACGAAAGTATTGGTTAGTAAGAGAAACTGATCGATCCGGTCGTGGAGGAAATCGGTGAGGCCTGCATTCTCGATCAAAGAATAAAAGTCTTCATAAATTCCAACTTCTCGCAAGAAATTATCGCATGGCCATTCACACGGCCGTATTTCCGCTATGCGAGGAAGATTATACTTAGCCTTTTCCTTCTCTTTAGCTTGTTTTTCATGTGAGCATTGGCTAGAAGAGCCCCTCAAAAATCTCCTTAACATTTTCTGAAAATTTCTAAAATTTTAGTAACTTCAAAATAAAAGTGAATAAAACTAAACAAGATTGGTAGCAACTACTCCTACAAATGCCTAGAGCCTATATCATGCATTAGAATTACTTGGGACCTCATAAACTTGACATGCAAGCTCAAGAACAGGGTCACCTATGCAGTAAAAATTTGCAATGAATAAAGCACTAGAACAAAAACTAATTGGACCAATGGAGGAGTCACATACCAAGCAACAATCTCCCACAGCAGTTTTGTGAACGGAGCTTTGAGCAAGGAGATCAAAAATCGCAGCAAAATGAGCTAGAACTCATGCTTGAGCTAGATGGGGATTTTTGGGGGAAGAAGATAGAGTGTGTGGCTGCTGGCATAAGTGAAGTGGGGCCACCGTAGGCCCACGATACAGGGGGGCGCGCCCAGGGGGTGTGGGCGCTCCCTCCACCCTCATGGCCTGGTGCTTGCCCCTCCTGTAGTGATTTCAGTGCCTAAAATCCTCAAATATTCCATAAAAATCATACTAAATTTGTAGGGCATTTGGAGCACTTTTATTTTTCGAATATTTTTTATTGCATGGATAATTCAGAAAACAGACAGATAATACTATTTTTGCTTTATTTATTCTAAATAACAGAATGTAAAAAGAGGGTACAGAAGGTTGTGCCTTCTAGTTTCATCCATCTCATGATCATCAAAATGAATCCACTAACAAGGTTGATCAAGTCTTGTTAACAAACTCATTCCGAATACGGAACCGGAGAAATTTCAAATAACACTAAATTACCTCAACAGGGATATGAACATCCCCAACAATAAGAATATCATACATTTTCTTGACAGTAGGGAGAGTCAAAACCTCCAATAATGATAGTTGGAACTTTTCCAATAGAATTGATGCTATGAACTTGAGATTGTTTCCTCGCAAAGTGTACCGTATGCTCATTACCATTAACATGAAAAGTGGCATTGCCTTTGTTGCAATCAATAACAACCCCTGCAGTATTCAAAAAGGGTCTACCAAGGATAATCGACATACTGTCGTCCTCGGGAATATCAAGAATAACAAAGTCCGTTAAGATAGTGACAGTTCCAACCACAACAGGCACATCCTCACAAATACCGACAGGTATGGCAGTTGATTTATCAGCCATTTGCAAAGATATTTCAGTAGGTGTCAACTTGCTCAATTCAAGTCTACGATATAAAGAGAGAGGCATAACACTAACACCGGCTCCAAGATCACATAAAGCAGTTCTAACATAATTTCTTTTAATGGAGCATGGTATAGTTGGTACCCCTGGATCTCCAAGTTTCTTTGGTATTCCACCCTTAAAAGTGTAATTAGCAAGCATGGTGGAAATTTCAGCTTCCGGTATCTTTCTTTTGTTTGTAATGATATCCTTCATATACTTAGCATAAGGATTTACTTTAAGCATATCAGTTAAGCGCATACTTAAGAAGATAGGTCTACTCATTTCAGCAAAGCGCTCAAAATCCTCATCATCCTTTGTCTTGGATGGTTTAGGAGGAAAGGGCATGGGTTTCTGAACCCATGGTTCTCTTTATCTACCGTGCTTCCTAGCAACAAAATCTCTCTTATCATAACGTTGATTCTTTGATTGTGGGTTATCAAGATCAACAGCAGGTTCAGCTTCTACTTCATTATCACTAGGTGCATGTTCATCACCTGATTGTGTTTCAACATCAGAAATAGAAATATCATTGGGATTCTAAGGTGTGTCTACAATGGGTTCACTAGAAGCATGCAAAGTCCTATCGTTTTTCTTTTTCTTCTTTTTAGAAGAACTAGGTGCCTCTAAATTATTTCTCTGGGAATCTTGCTCGATTCTCTTAGGGTGGCCTTCAGGATACAAAGGTTCCTGAGTCATTCTACCAGTTCTAGTAGCCACTCTAACAGCAAAGTCAGGTTTATTATTTAATTCATCAAGCAAATCATTTTGAGCTTTAAGTACTTGCTCGGCTTGAGTAGCAACCATAGAAGCATATTTGCTAATGACTTTAAGTTCACCTTTAACTCTAGCCATATAATCACTCAAGCGTCCTATCTCGAAAGCATTGTTCTTTAATTCTCTACCAACACAAGCATTAAAAATTTCTTGTCTAGCCATAAAGTCATCAAATTCATCTAAGCATGGGCTATGAAATTTAGTAGAAGGGATTTCAACTTTATCATATCTATAGAGAGAATTTACCTTTACTACCTGTGTCGGGTTATCAAGACAATGTGGTTCTTCGACATGTGGTATATTAAGACCATGTATTTCTTCAATAGGTGGTAAATTCTTAACATCTTCAGCTTTTATACCTTTTTCTTTCATTGATTTCTTTGCCTCTTGCATATCTTCAGGACTGAGAAATAGAACACCTCTCTTCTTCGGAGTGGGTTTAGGAATAGGCTCAGGAGTTGGCTCAATTGGTTCAGGAATTGGCTCAGGAAGAGTCCTATTATTTTCATTAGTCAACATATTATTCAATAGTAATTCATCTTTGTCGACTGTTCTTTCCCTGAAAACACAACCAGCACAACTATCCAAGTAGTCCTTGGAAGCATCGGTTAGTCCATTATAAAAGATATCAAGTATTTCATTTTTCTTAAGAGGATGATCAGGCAAAGCATTAAGTAATCGGAGAAGCCTCCCCCAAGCTTGTGGGAGACTCTCTTCTTTGATTTGCACAAAATTATATATTTCTCGCAAGGCGGCTTGTTTCTTATGAGCAGGGAAATATTTAGCAGAGAAGTAATAAATCATATCTTGGGGACTACGCACACAACCAGGATCAAGAGAATTAAACCAAGTCTTAGATCACCCTTTAATGAGAACAGAAATATCTTAAGGATATAATAATAGCGGGACTTATCATCATTAGTAAACGGGGTGGCTATATCATTTAACTTGGTAAGATGTGCCACAACAGTTTCAGATTCAAGGCCATAAAAAGGATCAGATTCAACCAAAGTAATAATCTCAGGATCAACAGAGAATTCATAATCCTTATTAGTAACACAGATAGGTGAAGTAGCAAAAGTAGGGTCAGGTTTCATTCTAGCATTAAGAGACTGCTGCTTCCATTTAGCTAATAACTTTTTAAGATCATATCTATCTTTACAAGCAAACATAGCTCTAGCAGCTTCCTCTTCCATAACATAACGCTCAGGAACAACAGGTAATTCATAATCAGGGGGAGAATTTTCATCATCACTATCATCAATAATAGCATCTTCAATAATTTCGTTCTCTCTGACCCTAGCAAGTTGTTCATCGAGAAATTCACCTAATGGCAAAGTGGTATCACGCATAGAAGTAGTTTCATCATAAGTATCATGCATAGCAGAAGTGGCATCATCAATAACATGCGACATATCAGAATTCATAGCAGTAGCAGGTTTAGGTGTCGCAAGCTTACTAATACCAGAAGGAGAATCTAGTGCAGAGCTAGATGGCAGTTCCTTACCTCCCCTCGTAGTTGAGGGAAAAATCTTGGTTCTTTCGTCTTTCAAGTTCCTCATAGTGATCAACAGATATAAATTCCAAGTGACTCAAAGAATAGAGCTATGCTCCCCGGCAACGGCGCCAGAAATTAGTCTTAGGGGATCGCAACAGCTTTGAGGGTAAAGTATTCAACCCAAATTTATTGATTCGACACAAGGGGAGCCAAAGAATATTATTGAGTATTAGCAGTTGAGTTCTCAATTCAACCACACCTGGATAACTTAGTATCTGCAGCAAAGTATTTAGTAGCAAAGTAGTATAATAATAAAGGTAACAGTGGCAAAAGTAAAGATAACGGTTTTGTAGTAATTGTAAAAGTAGCAACGGAAAAGTAAATAAGCGAAACACAAGATATGAAAAGCTCATAGGCATTCACTACGGGAAACAGATAATTTGCCGTCAGGAGGCGTCTTTGCCGTCTGCTTTTCGTCGGGCCAGACGGCAAAGACAAGGTTTGCCGTCTGCTGCAGACGGCAAAGAAATACTAACGGCAAAATAGACTTTGCCGTCTGTCAAACAAAATACAAACGGCAAACAGCTCACTTTGCCGTCTGCCAAAACAATGACAGACGGCACAGACTTTGCCGTCTGTTCTTTTGTTCTGCAGATGGCAAAGTGAGCTGTTTGCCGTCTGTATTTTATTTGATAGACGGCAAAGAGAAAACACATCACGCGGATTGATCACGTGGATCCGTAACGTGGCAAGATCCAAAACACACGTCCCCTTCCACCGTAGCCGTCGGACACAGCACCCACCCACCCACGAGTCAAGGCCCCACCCATGAGGCCTGCCACGACCCATGACCCCCACGCGCCCATCTCCTCTCTCTCCCTTATCCCCTCAGCGCCCTCCTTTCTCCTGCTCCTCTCTCCGTCTCCCCCGACCAAAGCCACGCCGCCGGCCAGCTTCCTCCTCTCTCCCAGCGCCCGCCCGCCCATCCGGCGTCCCCGAGCAGCCGCACGCTCGCACGCCGCCGGCTAGCACCTGCCCGTCAACCCGTCCCTGAGCAGCAGGCTCCGCGCCCATCGCTCGTCCGGCCGGCGTCGGGCCCACCCGTTCCCAGCAGTCGCCTCCGTGCCCGTCGCTCGTCTGGCCGACACCGCGCCCGCCCGTCCCCGAGCAGCCGGCTCTGCGCCCGTCGCTTGTCCGGCCGGCTCTGCGCCCGCCCGTCCCCAGCAGCTGGCGCCGCGCCCGTCGCTCGTCCGGCCGGCGCCACGCCCGCCCGTCCCCAGCAGCCGGCGTCGCGCCCGTCGCTCGTCCGGCCGGCGCCGCGCCCGCCCGTCCCCAGCAGCCGGCGTCGCGCCCGTCGCTCGTCCGGCCGGCGCCGCGCCCGCCCGTCCCCGAGCAGCCGGCTCCGCGCCCGTCGCTCGTCCGGCCGGCGCCGCGCCCGCCCGTCCCCGAGCAGCCGGCTCCGCGCCCGTCGCTCGCACGGCCAGCGCCTCGCCCGCCAGTCCCCGAGTAGCCGGCTCCGCGCCCGTCGTTCGTTCGGCCGGCGCCGTGCCCGCCCGTCCCCGAGAAGCCACACTCCACGCCGCTCGTTCGTCCGTCCAGCACCGTGCCCCTAGTCTGCATGTCCATCGTCGTCAGCGTGCAGCACCGCCATTGCCGCCGCGTTCAACTCCGGCGCCGCCGCATGAAGCTCCTCCGTCTCCGCCGCGTGAAGCTCCGCCAGCTCGCAGTTTGCTGCTTTACTAGTGTCGTTGTCCCCTTTTGGGTGTGCGTCCTTAGTTGATCTTAGTTTTTATTTCTGTCATTTAGGCTTGTAGTCTTTGCTGGGGCAGCGGTGGGGCTGTCCTCCGCGTGCTGATTTGGTACTGTGTAAGACAATTTGGTTTCTTTGCTATGCAATGGAGCCGGACCCCTTGTCCTCTTTTCCTCTAAAATAAATGGTTGTTGGGCGAGATGCTCTGATCCGGCGTCTTTTTTAAATAAAAAAATTGTCGTCTGTAGTTTAATCTGACTGACGGCAAAGCACACTATTTGACTGACGGCAAAATTTTTGTGGTAGATGGCAAATTCACAGTTTGGCTGACGGCAAAAGCTTTGCCGTCTGTTCGACGAGAAGTTGACGGCAAAGTATTCTTTGCCGACTTATCTTTGCCGTCTGCTTCCTGACGGCAAAATCTTTGCCGTTTGGATTTAGGTCTTTGCCATCTGTGATCCACAGACGGCAAATTACCTGTTTCCTGTAGTGATTGGATCAGTGATGGATAATTATGTCGGATGTGATTCCTCATGTAATAGCTATAACATAGGGTGACACAGAACTAGCTCCAGTTCATCAATGTAATGTAGGCATGTATTCCGAATATAGTCATACATGCTTATGGAAAAGAACTTGCATGACATCTTTTGTCCTACCCTCCCGTGGCAGCGGGGTCCTAGCGGAAACTAAGGTATATTAAGGCCTCCTTTTAATAGAGAACCGGACCAAAGCATTAACACATAGTGAATACACGAACTCCTCAAACTACGGTCATCACCGAGAAGTATCCTGATTATTGTCACTTCGGGGTTGTCGGATCATAACACATAATAGGTGACTATAAACTTGCAAGATAGGATCAAGAACACACATATATTCATGAAAACATAATAGGTTAAGATCTGAAATCATGGCACTCGGGCCCTAGTGACAAGCATTAAGCATAGCAAAGTCATAGCAACATCAATCTCAGAACATAGTGGATACTAGGGATCAAACCCTAACAAAACTAACTTGATTACATGGTAAATCTCATCCAACCCATCACCATCCAGAAATCCTACGATGGAATTACTCACGCACGGCGGTGAGCATCATAAAATTGATGATGGAGGATGGCTGATGATGACGACGGTGACGAATCCCCCTCTCCGGAACCCCGAACGGACTCCAGATCAGCCCTCCCGAGAGAGATTAGGGCTTGGCGGCGGTTCCGTATCGTAAAACGCGATGAAACTTTCTCTCTGATTTTTTTCTCCGTGAAAAGGAATATATGGAGTTGGAGTTGAGGTCAGTGGAGCCTCAGGGGGCCCACGAGACAGGGGGGCGCCTAGGGGGGTGGGCGCGTCCCCCACCCTCGTGGACACAGTGTGGCCCCCTGGTCTTGATTCTTTCGCCAGTATTTTTTATATTTTCCAAAACTTGCCTCCGTGGATTTTCAGGTTCTTCCGAGAACTTTTATTTTCTACACATAAAACAACAGCATGGCAGTTCTGCTGAAAACAGCGTCAGTCCGGGTTAGTTTCATTCAAGTCATGCAAGTTAGAGTCCAAAACAAGGGCAAAAGTGTTTGGAAAAGTAGATATGTTGGAGACGTATCAATGCTCATGATCAAGTTGCTTAAAATTCATAATATCGTTTCTAAGAGAGATGATCTTAGCGGGAGGAAAATACTTGGAGATAAAAGCATCTTTGCACTTATTCCATGAATCAATACTATTTTTAGGCAAAGACGAAAACCAAGTTTTAGCACGATCTCTAAGTGAAAACGGAAATAACTTCAATTTAACAATATCATTATCCATGTCTTTCTTCTTTTGTATATCACACGAATCAACAAAGTTGTTTAGATGAGTAGCGGCATCTTCACTAGGAAGGCCGGAGAATTGATCTTTCATAACAAGATTCAAAAAAGCAGCATTGATTTCACAAGATTCAGCATCATTAAGAGGTGCAATCGGAGTGCTAAGGAAATCATTATTATTGGTATTGGAAAAGCACACAATTTAGTATTATTTTGAGCCATCGTGACAAGCAATCCAACACACAAGCACACAAAAAGGCAAGCGAAAAAGAGGAGAAAGAGAGGGCGAATAAGATGGCAAGGGTGAAGTGGGGGAGAGGAAAAGGAGAGGCAAATGGCAAATAATGTAATGCGAGGAAGATGAGTTTGTGATGGGTACTTGGTATGTCTTGACTTGAGCGAAGACCTCCCCGGCAACGGCACCAGAAATCCTTCTTGCTACCTATTGAGCACTGCGTTGGTTTTCCCTTGAAGAGGAAAGGGTGATGCAGCAAAGTAACATAAGTATTTCCCTCAGTTTTTGAGAACCAAGGTATCAATCCAGTAGGAGGCTCCATGCAAGTCCCTCGTACCTACACAAACAAACAAGAACCTCGCAACCAACGCGATAAAGGGGTTGTCAATCCCTTCACGGCCACTTGCGAAAGTGAGATCTGATAGAGATAATATGATAAGATAAATATATTTTTGGTATTTTATGATATAGATTGGAAAAGTAAAGATGCAAATAAAAGTAGATTGAAAGCTTATATGATAAAATATAGACCCGGGGGCCATAGGTTTCACTAGTGGCTTCTCTCAAGATAGCATAAGTATTACGGTGGGTGAACAAATTACTGTCGAGCAATTGATAGAAAATCGAATAATTATGAGATTATCTAGGCATGATCATGTATATAGGCATCACGTCCGTGACAAGTAGACCGACTCCTGCCTGCATCTACTACTATTACTCCACACATCGACCGTTATCCAGCATGCATCTAGAGTATTAAGTTCATAAGAACAGAGTAACGCATTAGGCAAGATGACATGATGTAGAGGGATAAACTCAAGCAATATGATATAAACCCCATCTTTTTATCCTTGATGGCAACAATACAACACGTGCCTTGCTGCCCCTGCTGTCACTAGGAAAGGACACCGCAAGATTGAACCCAAAGCTAAGCACTTCTCCCATTGCAAGAAAGATCAATCTAGTAGGCCAAACCAAACTGATAATTCAAAGAGACTTGCAAAGATAACCAATCATACATAAAAGAATTCAGAGGAGATTCAAATATTTCTCATAGATAAACTTGATCATAAACCCACAATTCATCGGATCTCGACAAACACACCGCAAAAAGAGTTACATCGAATAGATCTCCAAGAAGATCGAGGAGAACATCGTATTGAGATTCAGAGAGAGAGAGAATAAGCCATCTAGCTAATAACTATGGACCCGAAGGTCTATGGTAAACTACTCACAACTCATCGGAGAGGCTATGGTGTTGATGTAGAAGCCAAGTGAAACAAGTTGGCCAAGCAAGTTATATCGGATGGAAAGCTTTGCACTGACCGACATGATAACTCCAAACTTTCCAAATGCACAAGCCCTTGAATTTCAGTAGGGAGTGCTACATCTGCTAGTCTGGCTAAGACCTTCAAATACCTAAGCAGAAATAAATGGCCAATTGCAGTTTGGTCGACTATCATGTTCCATCCATCTGGAAACTCAAAGAATAGAACCCGTAGATACTTAAACTGTGAAAGGTGAGGCGTGTACTTGGACTCTCCAAACCGTGCATATCATCTAACTTGTGACATGCTAGTAGCAAGGATCTCCGATGTTGCACCACCAACACTGGACTTCAGGGATAACCGATGAACCTTGTACTTGCAACTTTGTAATCTTGCCATGTCTTCATAGTTATATGCCACACTAATGAAATTGTTTTCTTTATTCTTGCTTATGATCAAATCAACCATCATGTCGTGTACTCTGCAAGAAACCACGTCCCCATAGCATATTTCTTCAGGTTGAATCAGAGTTCTATTGATAAGCTCGTCAAAATAACTTTTGGAAACATCTTCCAAATCCACTCCGTGCAAATTACAAACAAAGCCTTCGCCTATCCATTGGCAAACCAGGTCATCCTTTCTGATCACACGGTGTTCTGGATACATGCCATGGTACAAAAAACACGGTCGGAGATGAACGGGAAGATGCATGTAGCTAAGGTTTAGTATACTCCTCATCTCTTCCATGGTGGGCTCTGTGGCAAACTTAGTACCAAGAGAAGTCTTTATGCTCTCCCATTTATTTAGTGATCTTGCTTCATGGGTAGCTAATAGGCTAGCTATGGTGATAATTGCAAGCGGTACTCCACCACACTTCTTGAGAATGTCAGTTGAAATTCCTTTAAACTGTGGTGGGCAGACAATTTCAGACCCAAATACTCTATCAAAAAATAATCTTCTTGAATCTTGCTCTTTGAGGTGCTTCATTTTGTAGATGCATGTACGATCATTGTGGCATGCCCTCATAGCTATGCCATCCAATCGTGTGGTTACCATTACCCTACTTCCATTACTGTTTTCCGGAAAGGCACAACTAATAATATTCCATGTCGGCTGATCCCATAAGTCATCAACTACAATAAAGTATCTATTGCAATTTTGCACAAGTTAGTACATGGTCATAAGGTGCATAAGAAAGCATTAAAACTAATAATGAAGAAAAAATAGGATGATGAACATGTCTTTCTAAGTTTAAGGAAACAATGGCATACATATGGTTTAACTTAAAACAAAGGGTTCAAGCTCTAATATCACTGTCCTTATTTATATTGATTAAACTGTAATGTATTGTAAAAGTAAGGTACACCAAGAAGATTTTTTATATATGTCTTTGATCATATAATATTGTCATATTGATACAAGCTAACACAACTTTTCCATAGTGGAAACGCCTCACAAGATTCGGTGTTGGCCTTAAAAGTCTCGTTGTCATGACTCATGAGTACAACTCTTTCAAGTCACACCAAACAATGCACAAAAAAACCTTAAAATGACATCTGTCCAAATCACACAATTGATGAGTAATGGCCCATGCAAGTATATACGTGCGTACAAGAATAAAAATACCTCTTATGTTTGAGGTGTTCTCTAAGTCGGTCAATGATGTCTTGCACCTCATGAGCTTGAGAAAGAATCCTCCATCCCGAGCTTTAACTGTAGGCCACTGAGAAGGCTTTTCACATCTGGTCTTTGGGATACGGAGATAAAGGCCTTGCAATTAAGCTGCACTCTAATGTCATCATACACTTGTTTCGCTAGAGTAGTTTTACCCAACCCTCCGAACCCTACGATGGAAACGATTTTGAGTTTCTTCCGGGAATCCATCAAAAAACTTACAAGCTCTTCCCTTGGGCCATCAATACCTGCAAGGCATGTTGCCCTCATTGTAGATTGCCGACATCCAGAAATCCATAACCACAATGCTAGGACTTGAATTGATGCAAGAACCTTTCTCATAGCTTTGTGGTTAAACAAGTAGTTTTTATAGGTAGTATCAAGCTTAATTTGTTTACATGGATAGTAAAATATATATAAACAAGTTAACATAGAAACTATAAAAAACATATTACAAATTATACAACCCAAAAATAGAAAAACGGAAATTTGCGGGAAAATTTAGGTGAAATAAAAAATGACAAACAAGAAAAAAAAGAGGAAATCAAAGAGAAAAAAATTGGGAAAACTTTGTTTTTGCCACTCTAGCTTTTGCCCAATTTTCTTATGCCACTCTAGAATTTGACATATCACTTCTGCCACTCTTAGCTTTTGACAATATATTACATATGCCATTTTGTGGCAAAAGCAATATTTTTTCATTTCACTTTTGCCACTCTAGCTTTTGATAATGTATCACAATTGCCACCCTAAAATTATTACTTTTGCCATGGAATGGCAATTATGATGTATTGTCAAAAACTAAGAGTGACAAAAGTGAAATGTCAAATTCTAGAGTGGCAGAAGTAAAGTTGTCAAAAGCTAGAGTGGCAAAAACAAAGTTTTCAAAAAAAATTAGGGGAAATATCCAATGTCTAACGATTAAAATTCGAAGAGGTAAGCCTACGTGATGAAAAAATGGGTCCAATTAGAGCCCACTGCTGAAGCGAACGACGAGAACCGAAAATTGCAGCCCCCATTTCTTTCCTTCCCCACAACACAAGTAGACCGCCGCCGCCATCGCCGCCGCCGCCGGCGGCCGCCTGCACCATGCTCCGCCTCCGAGGGCGCATCGTTGCCCATCTCCTCTCTTTCTCCTCCACCTCTGGCCCGGCCATCTCCCCCCTCCACCGGCTCCTCTCCGCATCGGCAGCCGCCGGCTCCATTTCCCCGAACCCCGGTGGATTCGCCGTCGAGGAGTACCTCGTCGACACCTGCGGGCTCACCCGGCCCCAAGCCTTCAATGCCTCCACCAAGCTCTCCCACCTCAAGTCCCCCGCCAACCCCGATGCCGTCCTCGCCTTCCTCGCCGGCGTCGGCCTCTCCGGCGCCGACGTCGCCCCGGTTGTCGCCAAGGACCCGCAGCTCCTATGCGCCAAAGTGGACAAAACCCTGGCTCCGGTGGTCGATGGGCTCACCGGCCTCGGCCTGTCGCGTTCCGACATCGCCCGCCTCGTCTCGCTCGCCCCCGGCGGCTTCCGCCGTAGAGCCATAGTCTCCAGGCTGCACTACTACCTGCCCCTCTTGGGCTCCTTCCAAAACTTCCTCCGGCTGCTCAAGCGCTCATCCCACCTTCTGTCGTCGGACCTCGACAAGGCTGTCAAGCCCAATGTTGTGTTCCTGAGGGAGTGCGGGCTAGGTGGTTGTGATATTGCCAAGCTGTGTATCCGTGTGCCTAGGATGCTGAGCACCAACCCCGAGCGTGTCCGGGCGATGGTGGCATGTGCCGAAAGATTAGGTGTGCCCCGTGGCTCTGGGATGCTCAGGCAAGCGCTGCAGGCTGTCGCGTTTCGCAGCGAGGAGAAGATCGTCGCCAGATTGAAGTACTTGAAGAATACGTTCGGGTGGTCTGATGCTGAAGCAAGCATTGTTGTGCGCAGGTATCCGGCGGTGCTGGGGAAGTCAAAGGAATCTTTGAAGTGCAGGTCTGAGTTCCTGCTCTCTGAGGTGGGGCTGGAACCCATGTCCATTGCTCATCAACCTGTAATTCTCAGTCTTAGCCTGGAGGGCCGGCTGAGACCCCGGTACTATGTTATAAAGTTTCTCAAGGAAAATGGACTGCTAGATGGTGACCCGAGCTTCTTTACTGCGGTCAAGATGACTGAGAAGGTATTTATGGAGAAACTCATATCCCCTCACAAGGAAGCTGCACCACACCTCGCTGAAGACTATGCAACAGCTTGCAAAGGGGAAGTGCCAACTAATTTCATATTTAGATGGACCAGGAACAGGCTATGAAAATCCGTAACCTGTGTATGGCGCAAGAAAGTTTTCACTCTGTGTAGTAAGTTGGTAACTCCTGCCTTGGTGTTTAGGCCTAACTGGATGTTGACTATCTTTTCTAGTGTGTTTGTTACTTGCCAGTTTGCTCATTGCTAACTCTTGATGTAACTAGTAATAAATTGATTTCTGAACCCCCGATATGCTGTTGTTGTCATTCCTTAGAGGAGATCCTTCAAAATATCAGTCTGGTCTGCTTTTATGGCAATTTTTATCTAGCATGTTCCCTTTTGATTTCATTGTATTTTCAGTTGCATCATATTTCAGTTAGTACTAAGTTTGTGGTTCAATGTTCAGTATTTG
Organism: Triticum aestivum; assembly: GCF_018294505.1. Taxonomy (NCBI): domain Eukaryota; kingdom Viridiplantae; phylum Streptophyta; class Magnoliopsida; order Poales; family Poaceae; genus Triticum; species Triticum aestivum. The sequence goes on from NC_057810.1 coordinate 29,943,956, forward strand.
GATTATTCTTACAAATATTATGACAGTTAGTACTAAAGTTTGTAGTTCAATGTTAAGTATTTTACAGTATGCTTAGATATATATTTCTAATTGATGTCGGTTCCTTTTTAACCTTTTGTTTTCTTCCTCCTTATTCATTCCTAAATACCACAGTTGACCTTTCTTTAGTTTGGAAATTTCCAAATTTCTACATATGAATCAGTCTTATCATTGGCACCCCTCATTAATTGTCAGAATAAACCAATTGAGGTGCCATGTATAACAAGCAAATCCAATGAAGTTTGAGCTAACACTTGTTCTTGTGGACATATGAAGAAGAAATGGCTATGAGATTTTCCCACTACAACCTACTGCTTGCACTGAGGGCAAAGGAGGAGAACCCAAACTCATAGAAATAGAGCTAGCAGTGGATATTGAAGGACTCAAGGGCTCTCCGCCTGCTGGTGTCATTGAACACCCGGTACCTGGCCAGATTCATTGCCTCCTCGACCGGTATCGGTCCGATGCGCCACCCCATCTTGGGCACGACGAGGGTCACCACCGATAACCTCGCCGCCGCGGAGTTGGAGACCATATCCACATGGTGATCGACCCTTGCCAGCACCCTACTGCTATTGGTGATTAGCTCCATGACTCCATTTGGTGCCAGTGGCGGAGACAGGGGGACCAGCAGGGGCCTTGCCCCCCCCCCCCCCCCCCCCGACATTTGGAATTTCTTGCTAATTCACTGATGAACAGTGCACAATTAGACATATTTTGATGCTAAAAGTCTATTTTTCTATTCTTTGGCCCTCCTTAACCTACTTTGACGACACTTGGCCCCCCTGATCCACATTTCCTGGCTCCGCCACTGTCTGGAGCTGAAGTTGATGACAGACACATTGGGTATTGCGGGACGAGTTGCCACCTTCTGCCGTGCGACGTCACCCTGGGATTGAGTTTGGTCACCCCCTCAGCGGTGGCCGGTGGGTGAGCCGGAGCGGTGTCTAACAAAAACAAACTGTGTGCCTGTACCTATCTACTTGTCATCTTGTTTGCAGATTTTTTGTAAGTGCTTCCTTGTATTGGCGTTCTTGTGCTTTGGTTGTCAGATTGCCGCTGTTTATGATCTGGTAACAGCTTTCCTTGTCGTTGCCCCTCGTATTTTCTCTTGTTTCCATACAGGTTCATCGGGGGTGCATATATACATACAAGAGTACTGTTTTCATTGCTGCCACTGTGAAGTCGCTATGTAGGTAATGGTCACAACAGATTTAAAGAGCATAGTTTTTCTATTTGCATGACCTGGGTATAGATAACATTGCACATGAACTTGGAGAGTGCCTTATAATAACTTAAATAGACATTATTTAATGAAGTTCCACGCTTCATTTAAATTTTAATTGGTGGTGTCGAAACTTGAAGAGTGCCTTAACTTAAATAGACATTATTCAGTGTCGAAATTTGAAGCCAAGCTCCAGCCTACTGAAATTGTACTGAGATTCGCTGATCCTTCACATACCATGCATATTTCTTGATTTCTTAAAAAAAAATAGCATTCCGTATAAGTTACTACTGATGGACAAAATTTTATTGGATCAGTGACTTGATTCATTTATTTAGATCCGAGCCTCCTTGCGTAGTAGAGCATAACAGCTATTTAGACACATAATTTTTTTTCCGCCTAAGATGCATACTGCCTGAATCCTTTTATGATATCAGCTGCTGTTGATATTTTTAGTGCCTACTGCAAAATCATACACACACAGTTGTGAGATTTTTTTTTTATGATATCAGCTGTTGTGTGTATCTTTTTTAGTGGGTATTTTCAAATTGAAATCGAGATTGTTACCTGCTCATAAGCAGCCTGCAGCTGCAGGTATTAATACCCATCTTTTTCTCTGCCCGAGAAGCAAAGATGAATTATTTCGAACTTGAGATTATTTAAATTGGAATATATAATATATGTATGTACTCGTTACGTATGACTAACAATGCGTTCCACTTGTGTGATCATCTCCGGTGCCTTTCTTTTACATTTCTGATTCCCTGTGTTTCATCGTCGCGGTGGCCATCAGGCAGGCCTCACCGGCAAATTAAGGTTTGCGTATTATCAATGGTGTTCTGTTCGGATAAATAGGCGAGGAGTAGTAGGAATCCTGGAGTTTGATTGCTGTTCTGAAATCAACTGAAATCATGTGCTCCATGCAATGCTGTTCTGATCTCCATCCATGCTTTCCCATTGTGTAAAGAAGCTACAGTAGGTAGATTTCAAAACTTGAAGCCAGAAATTCCATATGTTTTAATGCTGCATGTTTAATATTTGAAGATAAATGCGATGTTGTGCTGCTGAGGTACTGGCAATAAAAGCAACTGCTCGCACCGATTTCCCAATCAAGTCGCATCAAGTCGAGCTTAATCAGTAGAGTACGTGCGCCAAAATTAAACAAGTCCAAAAGTATACATCGATGCAAGGTTTACTACTCATATCACCATATCACCATCTTTATCTCCGTTTGAGAAGTAGAGATGAACTCCTTTCAACTTCGTAGAGTATTAGTTTAGTTTGGAGCTCTTTGGTTTTCTTAATTTATCCTTCCTTTTCACCGGTCATCTCTGGTTTTTTTTCTTTTTATCTGTTTTCTTTATGTTCTTTATGATTTCCATCGGTTTAGAACCTTTTTAATTGTCTTTTTTGTTTTCTATGTTTTGTTTGTATCGTTTTCCCTCGGTTTTCTATGTTCATTTTTCATGTACATATTTTTTCCTACATGTTAAACATTTTTAAAATACACAATTAACATTTTTTCAAATAAATTTTTTGATGTCTACATTTTTTATATACATCAAGAATTTTTTTATACAATTTAACTTTTTTTAATACATGTTTAGCATTTTTAAATACAATGATTACTAGTTCTTTCAAATACAACTTTGATGTCTAATTTTTTCGTAAACTTTGTAGATATTTCATATGCATCTGAAAGACTGAACATTTTTTTATTTGATATGCATTTTTTGAAATACGTGAACATTTTTAGAATGTCACAAATATTTTTTTGTAAGGTATCAACATTTTGCATATAAATTTTAAACATTTATTTGATATATGTTTAACATTTTTGGAGCATGGAGCTGGCTCTTGGGGTCTCCCCGTTGACCTCTTGGAGCAGATCTGGAAGTGGTGGCCTCCTCCTTTGCGCTTCTTCCTGCCTCGCCGGTCTGCGCTGCCCAGTTCAGGCGGTCGGTTGGGGATGGAGGATATGGTGGGTATATGGACCCGGGGAAACCCTTGGCCAGCTGCTGTGTGGCCACGATGCCGGCGGCACTCCGTGTCATTCTCATCTAGTGGCGGCATCGAGGTCCTTCCCTTAATTACCCTCTACCTCCACGGCCTAGGTGAAAGCCCAAACTCTCCAATTGGGTGGTGCTGGCGCGCCATGTCATTCTTCTTCTTGAAAGGCGCCACCTTTGGTCAGCGGAAGGGTGGTCGAGGCTTTGGTGCAGGAGGTGGGCTATCTTCTTCAATGATGTTCCTGCTTGGCTGCTTATGGTTGACGTTGGTTCGGGCTGCGGTGGTGGCGATGTATGGGGTGTGGCAGTGCAAGGTGAGGTGACCATGCTTGTCGTCCTCTCCCTAGCATCCACTTGGTTCTGGCCATACGAGCTCGACGGTGAATGGCTCTACCTGCCGACTGCGTGGCATCCTACGGTCCGAGGCGAGAGGGTAGGGGCCTTCTTCGGAGGTAGAGAGGGATGGTGGATCGACTATGGTTGGCATCAGTGGAGTTGACAGCGTGTGGCCTCCTCCGGGAGCGGGTCACTACCCTGTCTTCGTCGTGTCGTGTGCAGGATTGTGTTCGCCGAGGGCCTCAATTCTCAGGCTTGCGCTTGTTAGTGGCTCTGTCTTGTACCTTTACCATTCTTGCTCTTTTCTTTTTTTAGTTGTATGCCTGTTGTATGTTGGGATTGTGGATTTATAATATAAAGTGGGGGGAAACCCTTTATAGTCGATCAATGAGACTTCCTCCAGACGATCCAAATTCAACATCAATGAGTAAATTGCTCCGTTGAAGTGCTAATGGAATTCCCTCTTTTATAGCTGACAGTTCGGCTTCGAGAGTATTTGCAAGTGTAAATATGTCCTCAAGAGCTAAAAATAATCGAGCCTTTAGAATAACTGAGAATCATGCCCGTACCCCCTTTGCACTCCATGTATGAGCCATTGGTGTTGAGTTTTGCTCTTTCCATTATCGGTTTGTTCCACAAAATAGACATCGCTGCCTCAACATTGTTTCTGATGGAAGTTTAACAGGAACGATCCTTTGCTATCACAAGTTTCTGATTGATTGCCTTGCCTTTCAAATCATCATTTGGACGACAGTGAGATTCGGCGAAACAAAGTAACATGAGCGATTCTTTGCTATCACAACCTATCATTGCGCAGAAAAAGTACAAACATCATAACCTTTTTTTTCCTTCTATGAGAAGTTGAGAACTACTACAAACATCATAGTTTTTTCTTTTTTTTTCTTTTTGAGTGATACATCCAGAATTTTTTTTTTGGAACAGAGTTAACACAAAGGTAGGCCCATCCAAACCCCCCGTCCAATAGAGCCCACACGCACCAGGCTTGGCTTTCTCCTTCCTCACAGTGAGGAGGGGAGTACGCATTCCATTCCATCCAAGAAAACGAATCTCTGTCGCCGCCCGCGCCGCCGCCGGCCGAATTTCGTGTTTTGACCCTTTTTGGAAAGAAAATCGGGATCTGACCCTAGTTCGGAAAAATTTCAGGATCTGACCCTTTTGCCTACCGCTAGAGGGCCTGGCGGTAGGATTGCGTTCCCTACCGCCATACCCTACGGCGGTAGGCCATTTGACGGCGACTGACGGCCGTTGGCAGCCGCTGACGTGGAAAAGGGCCTACCGCCATCCCCTACGGCGGTAGGTTACTGGAGCCTACCGCCATAACCTCTGGCGGTAGGGTCCTGTGTTCTGGATAAGGTGGGGAGGGGCTGGATATCCCCCCCCCTCCTCAACCACTCATTCAGCCCACATCACCTCTCCACCGAGCTCAACTCTCCCCCCCTCTTTCTTTGAAGCACAAGAGCCTCCCAAATCTCTCTCATTTGTTTGAGATTTCTCCGGTGGATTCTTACCATTTTCATTACTCAAGGTGGCTCTCTCATTTCCCCTCATTTTGATTGGTTGATACCTTTGTTTACTTTGCATTTGCTCATTTGATTGCAAACCCTAGCTCCTCATTTTCGTGTGGTCAAATCAATTACTATGATCCATTTAGGTTTATGTTTGTGGTTTCATTATGTATGATGTGCTTAGAATTGGTTGTAGAAAAGTTTGTGTGCCTAGATCTAGTGCTAGTCTTAATGTACATAATGGGGGTTAGGTTATGCTTAAGAAAGCAATTAAAGCTAAGTTACTTTAATAGCAACTTTTCGAATTGTAGGATGGCACCGTTCGTTTTCTTTGAAACTTCTGCTGAGGCGGCGGCGAACCGTGAACGCGAATTGATTGAGGAAAAGATGAACTTGTGGATCGAAGCCATTGATGCGTTGAATGCGGAGTGTAGGGCCTTTTCATATAATTATTTCAATAAAGACCGCTCCGAAAATTTTATAACAAAAAAGGAGAGGCTGATGAAGAAGCTCAAGACGGCGGAAAAAAATTGTAGGCGTGATCTTGCAATGCAAATTACATTGTGTGCGACAACGGCAAAATATGCTGAGATAGACATGGGCAATCATGGTCATGTCACTGATTGGTTAGTTCGCCAACCATTCTCGTCGGATGAGAACCGTGCATCTCATTGGGCGTGGGTCAAAGAAAGAAATGATGTTATTTGTTGCAACCCGGGACCATACGCCGCATAGTATTGCATGAGGCTATGTAATCTTTGTCATTTGGACTGTAATGACATGTACCCTATGCTTGGTCGTCGTTTGAACTACTATGACTTGTACCCTTAACATTTGAACTCATTAAGAACTTGGTGTTGTATGTCATATCAAGTAACCGAGTGTTGTACTCTACTTAATTTATTTTATGTTTTTGTTTATGTCATCTTAAACCCGTATATTCATGTAGGATGGACAGTCGATCCATGACTATGAACATAGCGTGTGAGAAGATCATGGCGGAGCGACACCGTTGCTTGAAGAAGGAATGTGAAGCATGGTTGAAGAGTTGTGATGAGGCAAATGCGGCCATGAAGGATTTCAGCAAGTATCACTTTATCGAGGAACCTTCTGATGCTAAGGAGAAAAAAGCATTCTGAAAGCTTGTGAAGGAGAAAGAAAGGATGCTTGATCAGCTGGAAGACCGGGAATATGCTTGCAGACACGCTTTGGCAGTTGACATGTAAAGAGGCAAATATATCAACACATGCATGAACATATTAAAAGTAGTACCATTCACATTATTTAACCATCCGGATTGAGCAACATGTCGATAGGCCTTCCCCTATCAACCCGACGTGTCCTAGAACCACCGGATACACGGCCACGGCCCCCTACAAGGCTAGTCCTTCCTCCACGGCCACGGCTCCCTCCAAGGCTAGTCCTTCCTCCACGGTCGCGGCCCCCTCCAATGTTAGCCCTTCCTCCACGGCCACGGCCCCCTCCAAGGCTACTGCTCCGTCCACGTGTTTGACTAGTGCCCGTGTTGGTTCTTCGTTTCTTGCATGTCCTAACGTTGTGTCCTGTGTCATTGCATTCTCCACAATTGTTGTTTTCCGGTGGCTCCATGAAATGACCACTACCAAATTGCTTCATTCCAGTGTATCCAGCTAGATCATCCATGTCACTCCGGAATCTCTTCTTTCTTCTTCTTCCCCTCATAGGCACCATGAGTGCGGGATCTGGCACAATGTCTGGCCCAACATACTCAGGCCACTATGAGGCATCAAGGAAAGGATTGAACTGAGGCGCCCACGTCAACCTTGTTCTTTCCAATGTAAACTCGTGCAACCACACCGTTGTGCCATCGGATACGTTCATGTTTCTCACCCGTGCTGCGGTTATCAAATGCGAGCAAGGCCAATGATACTTGTGTGGCCTCTCACACTGGCACCAACGGTTTTTAAGGCGCACCTCGTAAGCAACTCCACCGTAAGACCTACCATCCCTTGTTGTCCCACCCGGCTCATCGATTTGATAGATCATTTCTTTTTCATTATATGTGATCACTTGTTGTTTGGCAGACTTGCGCGCTTGATGCAACAACCAATCATGAACCTTTAATGGATAGTCCATCTTTTCCCCAATCCACTTGGTCGTGCTTGCAGAATGCTTTAGGAAGTACTCATTGAGCTTGATGAAAGTGTACTTGAGTATTGCGGTCACCGGCAAGGAACGGACACCCTTCAACACATTGTTGAAGCATTCCACCATGTTGCTTGTTATGTCCCCATATCGCATACCTCCTTCATCGTAAGCGCGTGACAACTTTTCCTTCTCCGGAAAGTGCCTAACCAAGAATTATTTCCCCCCTTTGTTCTTTTCCAAAGCCTCGAGGAGTTTATCATATCGGGTCTTGAATGTGGCGGTATTGAAAGCTACGCAAACAAGGGTAAGGTCTTTGCAAAACTCCTTGCTCTTGCATGCCCGGTAAAAGTTTGCAACAAAGTGTCTCATGCACCAATGGTGTTGAAGCTTTGGAAGACCGGGAATATCAACGTCTATTGCTTTGAGAATCCCATGATGGCGATCCGATATAATGCATACCTCTCCGTTGCCTATCACCTTGGTTCTCACATGCTCCATGAACCACTCTCAGTTATCATCGTGCTCCGAAGGCACCAAGGCAAATGCCACCGGCAACACGTTATCATTTGAAGAGTGGGCCATCGCCACCATCAATGTTCCCTTGTATTTGCCGGTCAAGAATGTACCATCTATAGACAACACCGGGCGACAATACGTGAATGCCTCAATGCATTGTCCAAATCTCCAGAAGGCACGACGAAACACTCCGGCAATTGACTCCACCCGATGGCGCATTCCCGGGTTTCAATGAGCAATTGCTGCCAACATCTTGGGGAGAATGTTATATGCGGCCTCATAATCACCATGCAGCATCCTAATAGCGTTTTCCTTCGCCATCCATGCCTTCCCGTACTTGACCGGGTGTCTGAATTGTTCCTCAATCGAAGACATGAGAAACTTGACCTTCACGGTTGGATCATGTGCTATTTGATGCAACAATTTATATCCTAGATACTCCGACGTGAGTTGACGGTGTCCTTTGCTTTGGTCGGCCTTGTCCGGGGGTACGCACGTGTGAGTGCCAACATGACTCTTCAAGACCCATTGCCCGGTTTCTTTGATTTTTCTACCGCGGACCATCCATTTGCAACCTTCTTTGTCACATTTGACCGTGTACCAAAGTTTTTGATTTGAATGACTAACAACAAACGGCCTATGGTTCCTAATGGCATAGTCACACAACCATAATTTGAACTCTATCAAAGAACCAAACTTGATGCCTTTCTTCAAATGAGCATTCTCATCCTCATTTTCTGGTCGAGGATCACTAAATTTGGGGCACGGCGTTGGCTCGGACAACCATAATCTCATCCCACCATCAACGACTGCATTGTCCGCAAGACTCACATCTCTAAACAAAGATGGCCCTCTCTCCTTGCCGGTCACCTTCTTGTAGATTTCGTTTTCTTGCGCAGTCAACCCATCCTCATCCAACTCTTCCTCCGGACCCTCGTCATCCGAGTTATACCCACACATACGGTTATGAGGGAGGGTACAGTCCATGTCTTGTTGCCGCACAATGACATTCAAGTTACCAATTGGATTGTAATGGATCTCTTCATTCTCCGAGTAAACATCCTCCTCTAGAGCAACAATAGCATCATCATCAACATGAGGAATAGCATCTTCTTCAACATGAGGAATAGCATCATGACAGAGTACTATGGCGCTAGCGTTGATATGATCTTCATTGGGTTGGCTACTTGGTGGTTGGCTAGAAGAATTGGGGACATACACCTCGGCACTGTCATCATGCATGGGGGAGGATGCATTGCGGTTGAGATCAATTTGCAAAGGAGGAGGATCAACCTTTGTGGCAAAGATCTCAAGAGACTTGTCTTGTGATGCGTCTACTTTTTCCTTGTACACATTCCAATGCAATTGGGAGGTGATGGACATACTCTTTAATCGGGACTTTACTCCCAATCCAACGTCATATCTCCCAATAAGCTTAACCTCGGCATTTGGGTCATTCCAATGTAAGACCCTTCTCACTTGAACTACAAGATCATCAAAGCTTGGACTTGTGTCAAAAACCATAGCCTCTTCCCCTTCATCGTCATTTCCAAGCATAAATGTCGACTTGTCCAAATAATGAACGTTTACGACCTTATGCATCTAAGAAAATGGGAAGAATATAATCAATCCATATATGTCATCCAACCAACACAAATGGACAAAATGAACGAAATTTTGCATAACTACTATTCATAGTAAAGTTAACCTAACCATTAACAACTAACCCTAACCATAACCCCTAACATAACCACTATAACCCTAACCCCCAACATAACCACCCAACATCCCTAACCCTAACCCTAACACCAACCCCTAACATAACCACAACCCTAGCCATAAATGCATCATAAATGCACATAACAACATCAACACCTAGGGTTTGCAATAAATTGACCAAATCAACACAAAACAAAGATCTCAGCCAATCAAAAGAAGGGGGAATGGGGGAGGTACCTTGGGTGATGAAAATGCTCCGGATCCACCGATGAAATCCCAAGCAAATGGAGTGGATCTAGGGGGGTTTGTGAGGGGGAGAGAGGGGGAAGAGGAGCTGAGCACGGGGAAGAAGATGAGTGGGGAAGAAGAGTGGTGGTGGGGCCCACAAACCAGCCCCTCCCCACCTTATCCAGAACACAGGACCCTACCGCCAGAGGTTATGGCGGTAGGCTCCAGTAACCTACCGCCGTAGGGGATGGCGGTAGGCCCTTTTCCACGTCAGCGGCTGCCAACGGCCGTCAGTCGCCGTCAAATGGCCTACCGCCGTAGGCTTTGGCGGTAGGGCACGCAATCCTACCGCCAGGCCCTCTGGCGGTAGGCAAAAGGGTCAGATCCCGAAATTTTTCCGAACTGGGGTCAGATCCCGATTTTCTTTTCAAAAAGGGTCAAAACACGAAATTCTGCCGCCGCCGCCTGTGCGATGCTCCGGCTCCGAGAGTCCATCCTTTCCCATATCCTCTCTTCTCCCTCCAAAGCTGCATTCTCCCCACTCCGCCGCCTCCTCTCCGCCACAGCGGGCCCCGTTTCCTCAAACCAAGGCTTCGCCGTCGAGGATTACCTCGTCGGTACCTGCGGCCTCACCCGTCCCCAAGCCCTCAAGGCCTCCACGAAGCTCTCCCACCTCAACTCCCCCGCCAAGCCCGACGCCGTCCTCGCCTTCCTCGCCGGACTCGGCCTCTCCGGCGCCGATGCCGCCGCCGTCGTCGCCAAAGACCCGCAGTTCCTCTGTGCCAAAGTGGACAAAACACTGGTCCCCGTCGTCGCCGGGCTCGCCAGCCTCGGTCTCTCGCGTCCTGAGATCGCCCGCCTCGTCTCGCTCGCCCACAGCGGCTTCCGCTCTAGATCCATCATCTCCAAGATGCACTACTACCTGCCCCTCTTCAGCTCCTGCCACAACTTCCTCCGGGCGCTCCAGCGCTCGTCCTACCTTCTCTCGTCGGACCTTGACAAGGTTGTCAAAGCCCAATGTCATGTTCCTGCACGAGTGCGGGCTAGGTGCTTGTGATATTGCCAAGTTGTGTATCCGTGTGCCGAGGATGCTGACCACCAACCCGGAGCGCGTACGCACGATGGTGGCATGTGCCGAAGGTCTAGGTGTGCCCCGTAGCTCAGGTATGTTCCGGAAAGCATTGCACGCTGTCGCATGCATTAGCGATGAAAAGATCACTGCGAAAGTAGACTACTTGAAGAAGACGTTAAGGTGGTCTGATGCGGAAGCGAGCATTGCTGTGCGCAAGCATCCGGGTGTGCTGAGAAAGTCAAAGGAATCTCTGAAGAGCAGGTCCAAGTTCTTGTTATATGAGGTGGGATTGGAACCTGTGTACATTGCTCATCGACCCACATTTCTTAGTCTTAGCCTGGAGGGGCGGCTCAGACCCTGGCACTATGTTGTCAAGTTTCTCAAGGAAAATGGATTTGTAGATCGCGACCTGAGCTTCTATAGTGTAGTCATGAGGCCCGAGAAGTATTTCATGGAGAAATACATATGCCCTCACAAGAAAGCAGCACCACACCTCGCTGAGGATTATGCAACTGCTTGCAAAGGGGAAGTGCCGGCTAATTTCAAATTTACATGAACCAAGAACAGGATATGAAGATTGGTAATGTTTGTATGGCGCAACAAAGTTTTCGTTCTGTGTAGTCAACTGGTAACTCCTACTTCGGTGTTCTATGCCCAATTGGATTTTGGCTGTCTTTTATAGTGTGTCTGTTACATGTCAGTTTCATCATTGCTAACTCTTGACGTAACTGATGAATTGATTCCTGAACTCTGATATGCTGTTGTTGTCATTCCTTGGAGAAGATGTTTGAAAATATCAGTGTGGTCTGCTCTCATGGCGACGTTTATCTAGCATGTTTCCTTTTGTTTTCATTGTATTTTCAGTTAGTACTAAGTTTGCAGGATTGTGTTCGCCGAGGGCCTCAATTCTCAGGCTTGCGCTTGTTAGTGGCTCTGTCTTGTACCTTTACCATTCTTGCTCTTTTCTTTTTTTAGTTGTATGCCTGTTGTATGTTGGGATTGTGGATTTATAATATAAAGTGGGGGGAAACCCTTTATAGTCGATCAATGAGACTTCCTCCAGACGATCCAAATTCAACATCAATGAGTAAATTGCTCCGTTGAAGTGCTAATGGAATTCCCTCTTTTATAGCTGACAGTTCGGCTTCGAGAGTATTTGCAAGTGTAAATATGTCCTCAAGAGCTAAAAATAATCGAGCCTTTAGAATAACTGAGAATCATGCCCGTACCCCCTTTGCACTCCATGTATGAGCCATTGGTGTTGAGTTTTGCTCTTTCCATTATCGGTTTGTTCCACAAAATAGACATCGCTGCCTCAACATTGTTTCTGATGGAAGTTTAACAGGAACGATCCTTTGCTATCACAAGTTTCTGATTGATTGCCTTGCCTTTCAAATCATCATTTGGACGACAGTGAGATTCGGCGAAACAAAGTAACATGAGCGATTCTTTGCTATCACAACCTATCATTGCGCAGAAAAAGTACAAACATCATAACCTTTTTTTTCCTTCTATGAGAAGTTGAGAACTACTACAAACATCATAGTTTTTTCTTTTTTTTTCTTTTTGAGTGATACATCCAGAATTTTTTTTTTGGAACAGAGTTAACACAAAGGTAGGCCCATCCAAACCCCCCGTCCAATAGAGCCCACACGCACCAGGCTTGGCTTTCTCCTTCCTCACAGTGAGGAGGGGAGTACGCATTCCATTCCATCCAAGAAAACGAATCTCTGTCGCCGCCCGCGCCGCCGCCGGCCGAATTTCGTGTTTTGACCCTTTTTGGAAAGAAAATCGGGATCTGACCCTAGTTCGGAAAAATTTCAGGATCTGACCCTTTTGCCTACCGCTAGAGGGCCTGGCGGTAGGATTGCGTTCCCTACCGCCATACCCTACGGCGGTAGGCCATTTGACGGCGACTGACGGCCGTTGGCAGCCGCTGACGTGGAAAAGGGCCTACCGCCATCCCCTACGGCGGTAGGTTACTGGAGCCTACCGCCATAACCTCTGGCGGTAGGGTCCTGTGTTCTGGATAAGGTGGGGAGGGGCTGGATATCCCCCCCCCTCCTCAACCACTCATTCAGCCCACATCACCTCTCCACCGAGCTCAACTCTCCCCCCCTCTTTCTTTGAAGCACAAGAGCCTCCCAAATCTCTCTCATTTGTTTGAGATTTCTCCGGTGGATTCTTACCATTTTCATTACTCAAGGTGGCTCTCTCATTTCCCCTCATTTTGATTGGTTGATACCTTTGTTTACTTTGCATTTGCTCATTTGATTGCAAACCCTAGCTCCTCATTTTCGTGTGGTCAAATCAATTACTATGATCCATTTAGGTTTATGTTTGTGGTTTCATTATGTATGATGTGCTTAGAATTGGTTGTAGAAAAGTTTGTGTGCCTAGATCTAGTGCTAGTCTTAATGTACATAATGGGGGTTAGGTTATGCTTAAGAAAGCAATTAAAGCTAAGTTACTTTAATAGCAACTTTTCGAATTGTAGGATGGCACCGTTCGTTTTCTTTGAAACTTCTGCTGAGGCGGCGGCGAACCGTGAACGCGAATTGATTGAGGAAAAGATGAACTTGTGGATCGAAGCCATTGATGCGTTGAATGCGGAGTGTAGGGCCTTTTCATATAATTATTTCAATAAAGACCGCTCCGAAAATTTTATAACAAAAAAGGAGAGGCTGATGAAGAAGCTCAAGACGGCGGAAAAAAATTGTAGGCGTGATCTTGCAATGCAAATTACATTGTGTGCGACAACGGCAAAATATGCTGAGATAGACATGGGCAATCATGGTCATGTCACTGATTGGTTAGTTCGCCAACCATTCTCGTCGGATGAGAACCGTGCATCTCATTGGGCGTGGGTCAAAGAAAGAAATGATGTTATTTGTTGCAACCCGGGACCATACGCCGCATAGTATTGCATGAGGCTATGTAATCTTTGTCATTTGGACTGTAATGACATGTACCCTATGCTTGGTCGTCGTTTGAACTACTATGACTTGTACCCTTAACATTTGAACTCATTAAGAACTTGGTGTTGTATGTCATATCAAGTAACCGAGTGTTGTACTCTACTTAATTTATTTTATGTTTTTGTTTATGTCATCTTAAACCCGTATATTCATGTAGGATGGACAGTCGATCCATGACTATGAACATAGCGTGTGAGAAGATCATGGCGGAGCGACACCGTTGCTTGAAGAAGGAATGTGAAGCATGGTTGAAGAGTTGTGATGAGGCAAATGCGGCCATGAAGGATTTCAGCAAGTATCACTTTATCGAGGAACCTTCTGATGCTAAGGAGAAAAAAGCATTCTGAAAGCTTGTGAAGGAGAAAGAAAGGATGCTTGATCAGCTGGAAGACCGGGAATATGCTTGCAGACACGCTTTGGCAGTTGACATGTAAAGAGGCAAATATATCAACACATGCATGAACATATTAAAAGTAGTACCATTCACATTATTTAACCATCCGGATTGAGCAACATGTCGATAGGCCTTCCCCTATCAACCCGACGTGTCCTAGAACCACCGGATACACGGCCACGGCCCCCTACAAGGCTAGTCCTTCCTCCACGGCCACGGCTCCCTCCAAGGCTAGTCCTTCCTCCACGGTCGCGGCCCCCTCCAATGTTAGCCCTTCCTCCACGGCCACGGCCCCCTCCAAGGCTACTGCTCCGTCCACGTGTTTGACTAGTGCCCGTGTTGGTTCTTCGTTTCTTGCATGTCCTAACGTTGTGTCCTGTGTCATTGCATTCTCCACAATTGTTGTTTTCCGGTGGCTCCATGAAATGACCACTACCAAATTGCTTCATTCCAGTGTATCCAGCTAGATCATCCATGTCACTCCGGAATCTCTTCTTTCTTCTTCTTCCCCTCATAGGCACCATGAGTGCGGGATCTGGCACAATGTCTGGCCCAACATACTCAGGCCACTATGAGGCATCAAGGAAAGGATTGAACTGAGGCGCCCACGTCAACCTTGTTCTTTCCAATGTAAACTCGTGCAACCACACCGTTGTGCCATCGGATACGTTCATGTTTCTCACCCGTGCTGCGGTTATCAAATGCGAGCAAGGCCAATGATACTTGTGTGGCCTCTCACACTGGCACCAACGGTTTTTAAGGCGCACCTCGTAAGCAACTCCACCGTAAGACCTACCATCCCTTGTTGTCCCACCCGGCTCATCGATTTGATAGATCATTTCTTTTTCATTATATGTGATCACTTGTTGTTTGGCAGACTTGCGCGCTTGATGCAACAACCAATCATGAACCTTTAATGGATAGTCCATCTTTTCCCCAATCCACTTGGTCGTGCTTGCAGAATGCTTTAGGAAGTACTCATTGAGCTTGATGAAAGTGTACTTGAGTATTGCGGTCACCGGCAAGGAACGGACACCCTTCAACACATTGTTGAAGCATTCCACCATGTTGCTTGTTATGTCCCCATATCGCATACCTCCTTCATCGTAAGCGCGTGACAACTTTTCCTTCTCCGGAAAGTGCCTAACCAAGAATTCTTTCCCCCCTTTGTTCTTTTCCAAAGCCTCGAGGAGTTTATCATATCGGGTCTTGAATGTGGCGGTATTGAAAGCTACGCAAACAAGGGTAAGGTCTTTGCAAAACTCCTTGCTCTTGCATGCCCGGTAAAAGTTTGCAACAAAGTGTCTCATGCACCAATGGTGTTGAAGCTTTGGAAGACCGGGAATATCAACGTCTATTGCTTTGAGAATCCCATGATGGCGATCCGATATAATGCATACCTCTCCGTTGCCTATCACCTTGGTTCTCACATGCTCCATGAACCACTCTCAGTTATCATCGTGCTCCGAAGGCACCAAGGCAAATGCCACCGGCAACACGTTATCATTTGAAGAGTGGGCCATCGCCACCATCAATGTTCCCTTGTATTTGCCGGTCAAGAATGTACCATCTATAGACAACACCGGGCGACAATACGTGAATGCCTCAATGCATTGTCCAAATCTCCAGAAGGCACGACGAAACACTCCGGCAATTGACTCCACCCGATGGCGCATTCCCGGGTTTCAATGAGCAATTGCTGCCAACATCTTGGGGAGAATGTTATATGCGGCCTCATAATCACCATGCAGCATCCTAATAGCGTTTTCCTTCGCCATCCATGCCTTCCCGTACTTGACCGGGTGTCTGAATTGTTCCTCAATCGAAGACATGAGAAACTTGACCTTCACGGTTGGATCATGTGCTATTTGATGCAACAATTTATATCCTAGATACTCCGACGTGAGTTGACGGTGTCCTTTGCTTTGGTCGGCCTTGTCCGGGGGTACGCACGTGTGAGTGCCAACATGACTCTTCAAGACCCATTGCCCGGTTTCTTTGATTTTTCTACCGCGGACCATCCATTTGCAACCTTCTTTGTCACATTTGACCGTGTACCAAAGTTTTTGATTTGAATGACTAACAACAAACGGCCTATGGTTCCTAATGGCATAGTCACACAACCATAATTTGAACTCTATCAAAGAACCAAACTTGATGCCTTTCTTCAAATGAGCATTCTCATCCTCATTTTCTGGTCGAGGATCACTAAATTTGGGGCACGGCGTTGGCTCGGACAACCATAATCTCATCCCACCATCAACGACTGCATTGTCCGCAAGACTCACATCTCTAAACAAAGATGGCCCTCTCTCCTTGCCGGTCACCTTCTTGTAGATTTCGTTTTCTTGCGCAGTCAACCCATCCTCATCCAACTCTTCCTCCGGACCCTCGTCATCCGAGTTATACCCACACATACGGTTATGAGGGAGGGTACAGTCCATGTCTTGTTGCCGCACAATGACATTCAAGTTACCAATTGGATTGTAATGGATCTCTTCATTCTCCGAGTAAACATCCTCCTCTAGAGCAACAATAGCATCATCATCAACATGAGGAATAGCATCTTCTTCAACATGAGGAATAGCATCATGACAGAGTACTATGGCGCTAGCGTTGATATGATCTTCATTGGGTTGGCTACTTGGTGGTTGGCTAGAAGAATTGGGGACATACACCTCGGCACTGTCATCATGCATGGGGGAGGATGCATTGCGGTTGAGATCAATTTGCAAAGGAGGAGGATCAACCTTTGTGGCAAAGATCTCAAGAGACTTGTCTTGTGATGCGTCTACTTTTTCCTTGTACACATTCCAATGCAATTGGGAGGTGATGGACATACTCTTTAATCGGGACTTTACTCCCAATCCAACGTCATATCTCCCAATAAGCTTAACCTCGGCATTTGGGTCATTCCAATGTAAGACCCTTCTCACTTGAACTACAAGATCATCAAAGCTTGGACTTGTGTCAAAAACCATAGCCTCTTCCCCTTCATCGTCATTTCCAAGCATAAATGTCGACTTGTCCAAATAATGAACGTTTACGACCTTATGCATCTAAGAAAATGGGAAGAATATAATCAATCCATATATGTCATCCAACCAACACAAATGGACAAAATGAACGAAATTTTGCATAACTACTATTCATAGTAAAGTTAACCTAACCATTAACAACTAACCCTAACCATAACCCCTAACATAACCACTATAACCCTAACCCCCAACATAACCACCCAACATCCCTAACCCTAACCCTAACACCAACCCCTAACATAACCACAACCCTAGCCATAAATGCATCATAAATGCACATAACAACATCAACACCTAGGGTTTGCAATAAATTGACCAAATCAACACAAAACAAAGATCTCAGCCAATCAAAAGAAGGGGGAATGGGGGAGGTACCTTGGGTGATGAAAATGCTCCGGATCCACCGATGAAATCCCAAGCAAATGGAGTGGATCTAGGGGGGTTTGTGAGGGGGAGAGAGGGGGAAGAGGAGCTGAGCACGGGGAAGAAGATGAGTGGGGAAGAAGAGTGGTGGTGGGGCCCACAAACCAGCCCCTCCCCACCTTATCCAGAACACAGGACCCTACCGCCAGAGGTTATGGCGGTAGGCTCCAGTAACCTACCGCCGTAGGGGATGGCGGTAGGCCCTTTTCCACGTCAGCGGCTGCCAACGGCCGTCAGTCGCCGTCAAATGGCCTACCGCCGTAGGCTTTGGCGGTAGGGCACGCAATCCTACCGCCAGGCCCTCTGGCGGTAGGCAAAAGGGTCAGATCCCGAAATTTTTCCGAACTGGGGTCAGATCCCGATTTTCTTTTCAAAAAGGGTCAAAACACGAAATTCTGCCGCCGCCGCCTGTGCGATGCTCCGGCTCCGAGAGTCCATCCTTTCCCATATCCTCTCTTCTCCCTCCAAAGCTGCATTCTCCCCACTCCGCCGCCTCCTCTCCGCCACAGCGGGCCCCGTTTCCTCAAACCAAGGCTTCGCCGTCGAGGATTACCTCGTCGGTACCTGCGGCCTCACCCGTCCCCAAGCCCTCAAGGCCTCCACGAAGCTCTCCCACCTCAACTCCCCCGCCAAGCCCGACGCCGTCCTCGCCTTCCTCGCCGGACTCGGCCTCTCCGGCGCCGATGCCGCCGCCGTCGTCGCCAAAGACCCGCAGTTCCTCTGTGCCAAAGTGGACAAAACACTGGTCCCCGTCGTCGCCGGGCTCGCCAGCCTCGGTCTCTCGCGTCCTGAGATCGCCCGCCTCGTCTCGCTCGCCCACAGCGGCTTCCGCTCTAGATCCATCATCTCCAAGATGCACTACTACCTGCCCCTCTTCAGCTCCTGCCACAACTTCCTCCGGGCGCTCCAGCGCTCGTCCTACCTTCTCTCGTCGGACCTTGACAAGGTTGTCAAAGCCCAATGTCATGTTCCTGCACGAGTGCGGGCTAGGTGCTTGTGATATTGCCAAGTTGTGTATCCGTGTGCCGAGGATGCTGACCACCAACCCGGAGCGCGTACGCACGATGGTGGCATGTGCCGAAGGTCTAGGTGTGCCCCGTAGCTCAGGTATGTTCCGGAAAGCATTGCACGCTGTCGCATGCATTAGCGATGAAAAGATCACTGCGAAAGTAGACTACTTGAAGAAGACGTTAAGGTGGTCTGATGCGGAAGCGAGCATTGCTGTGCGCAAGCATCCGGGTGTGCTGAGAAAGTCAAAGGAATCTCTGAAGAGCAGGTCCAAGTTCTTGTTATATGAGGTGGGATTGGAACCTGTGTACATTGCTCATCGACCCACATTTCTTAGTCTTAGCCTGGAGGGGCGGCTCAGACCCTGGCACTATGTTGTCAAGTTTCTCAAGGAAAATGGATTTGTAGATCGCGACCTGAGCTTCTATAGTGTAGTCATGAGGCCCGAGAAGTATTTCATGGAGAAATACATATGCCCTCACAAGAAAGCAGCACCACACCTCGCTGAGGATTATGCAACTGCTTGCAAAGGGGAAGTGCCGGCTAATTTCAAATTTACATGAACCAAGAACAGGATATGAAGATTGGTAATGTTTGTATGGCGCAACAAAGTTTTCGTTCTGTGTAGTCAACTGGTAACTCCTACTTCGGTGTTCTATGCCCAATTGGATTTTGGCTGTCTTTTATAGTGTGTCTGTTACATGTCAGTTTCATCATTGCTAACTCTTGACGTAACTGATGAATTGATTCCTGAACTCTGATATGCTGTTGTTGTCATTCCTTGGAGAAGATGTTTGAAAATATCAGTGTGGTCTGCTCTCATGGCGACGTTTATCTAGCATGTTTCCTTTTGTTTTCATTGTATTTTCAGTTAGTACTAAGTTTGTAGTTCAATGTTCAGTATTTGGATTATTCTTACAAATATTGTGACAGTTAGTACTGAAGTTTGTGGTTCAATGTTCAGTATTTACATTATGCTTGGATATATATTTCTAATTGATGTCGGTTCTTTTTTAACCTTTTGTTTTCTTCCTCCGTATTCGTTCCTAAATACCATAGTTGACCTTTCTTTAGTTTGGAAATTTTCAAATTTCTACACATGAATCAGTCTTATCATGAGCATCCCTCATTAATTGTCAGAATAAACCAATGGACGTGCTTTGTATAACAAGCGAATCCAATGAAGGTTGAACTAACATTTGTTCTTGTGAACATTTGAAGAAGAAAAGGATATGAGATTTTTCCCACTACAACCTACACTGAGGGCAAAAGTTTTTTCCTTCATATCTGTCTACAATTCAGTGAAATCATAGATTTAAGAATATATTTTGCAACAAAATTGATCCCAGTTTTCTGCCTTGAAACGACACTGAGACATTCGACCTGTTGTCCATCCTAACAAAGTTGCGAATTGTTTTGTTTAGCAAGGACTAAGATTTAAGAGTTGCTCGACTAGTACATGTCTTGCAACCAAACTAGTGTCGCAACATATCCACAAGTCGGTGCCCTGGGCACTTGTAATCCTTGGTGCTTAGTGATGTATGTATCTGTTCTGGTTGTGTTTAATGAGCAGCAGGGATAACTGACCGTGCTACTGTTACCATGGCACTATATACAAACATTTTTCCTGTTGAAACACATGAAAGATCACAACCATATCGATCTGAAAAAGAAGAGAAAAATGAGAAATAGTATATATTCAGTAAAAACAAAAATATCAATTCATGAATTACTAAAGATTATGCCTGGGTGATGATGAAGTGCACATCAGCCATCAGATGTAGTGCGCCTCTGTCCTGTTGCTTCTGCAGAGCGTCAGCAGATCTGGGCTGCTGTTGCTATTTTGTTCTGCTCAGTGACTTGGACTGGGTTTAGTTAACTTGCTTTCCCTGAACTTCATGATCAAAACAGAAAAGAACTTAAGGGACGCAAGAGGGGGAAAAATGAAACACTTAGGCAAGCTGTACATGCTTGTGTTGATCAGTGCTTTATATTTATTTGGAGACGAATGTGTTGGATATTTTGTTCAAATAGGAGGGATATATCTAAGCATATCGCCACTAGGGAAAGGTCACTCTACTGTTCAGGTTGATAAACTTTCCATAAACGGGGTTTACTTGATCAAAATTGGAGGTTAAGATAGCTTGTTATTTTTCACTGGGATTAGACTTATGTTTTACTCAGAAATTCTGGCTAACTATCTCTGAAATAAAAGAAAAATGAACCTAATTAGTCTGATGTAAAGTTTCTGCTGGACATATTGACAAAACTTATTCACCTGCACCTGGCCTATTTCTGAGGAGTATCTCCAGACTATTTAACCGTCGCAACCACAAATGCCAATTTTTCAAGATTCCTCACAGGAAGAAAAAGAGAGGTATAGCAAATCAGGAATGTTTATGCATGGAAGGTCACTTGATGCAGATAGAGAGCATTCCGTACTCTATTTACACATATCTTATATTCTTTCTGCTTGGTCAGCATATATAGTTTGTGGGGCCAGTTCTGTCTGGTCAAGCATGTTAATGTATCAGGGGAAGACTGCATTCTGAGATCAGTTGACATGTTAATGTGGAATAAAAGAAAATGTTGCTAAGCTTCTCAACATGGGCATGCTCGACAGCCAGGTAGTTATATAAAATACTCTTATCTATATTTACTGAAGTTTATGTATGCATGTCCAATTTATCCATTAATTTACATCCTTGGTCCTTATGGTGCTGCCACTGAAGTAGACCATATGCATATTACTGAAGTGGGAGTAATGCCAGTTCTCCACAGCGTAATGTCCCTCTGATATATATGAATCTACTTTTCACACTAGAGTCTAGACTCACAAGAACACTTTATGGTATTCTTATATTTATATGGCCTCTATCACACAGAGATCTGCCTTGTACACTGTATTATCTATGATTCCAGATGCGACTGCCTTCTCTTTCTGTGTAGCACTGCAAATTTTTTTTGTTTATCTGTTGAGATCAGCTTCTCTATGCAGTTACTCAGGGTACAGCCTATTGGGGTGATTATCAAAAATTCAAAGATTGGATTTAAAACTTAGCATTTTCTTTTGCTATAAGATACTACTGTCCAATAAATAGTAGACACTAAGTTCTGTCTTATCGCCGTTATGGAGAAAACAAGGGGTCCACGAGTTCTCATCTTTGTGCTTCGGTTGCAGACCTGTCTCTTCTGTCTGGTTGCTGTGAGGTAAGCCCTTTCAGAAACCAGCATTCTGCTGTGTCACAGCAGTTTATGTTGCATCTACAATGATTTCAATTAGCATCCACATCCAGGTCTGGCATATAAATTCATTTCTTTTTATATACTGCTCACACAACAGGAGACCTATGGTAGTTCTGCTTTAGTTTTATTCTGTTGCAGTTAATAGCGTATCTTCAGTTCCTATTTACTTGTACTTTTGCAAGACTGACTACGAATTCCGACCATTTATGTTATAATATATGGGAGAAATGGAAATACGGAAGTATGTGGCAAGACAAATTTAATGAGCGATTGCAGGTCTTAGCAAAAGGAGAACCTAGGCGATCAAAACCGAAGGAGAAATAAGAGTTGGGAATGAGAGGAAATTACAGGTCAGGAGGGGAGGCGACAGGCAACCCAAACTCATAGAAATAGAGATGGTGGTGGTGGTGGATCTTGAAGGACTCCAGGACTCTCTCCCTGCATGGTATGCCTCCATGAACTCCCAGTACTTGGCCGGATTCCTTGCCTCATCCATCGTCTCCGGCGTCGGGCCTATTTAGCACTCCATCTTGGGCATGATGAGGGTCTCCGCCAACAACCTCGCTGCCCTGGAGTTGGTGACCACATGGTGCTGTGCTTGACCCTCGCCAGCACCCCATTGCTATTGGTGGGACGATGGGCCAACTTCGGTCACCCTGGGGTTGGGAGGGCGCGGTGAGGAGGTGGGTGTCGCAACGTGGGAAGAAAAGCCGAGCGCGACAATGACGGTCAGGTCTGGGCATGGACGGGTAGTAGTTCACGATTCATCTGGATCACCCCCCTCAGCGGTGGGAACATCGGAGCGGTGTCTGACAAAACAAAGTGTGTGCCTGTACTCCTTGCCGGCCTGGATAGCATGGCTGAATGGTCTCATCTAATTATACTTATCCAAATCATGGTTGAAAAAATTATGTGTGGCCAGTTCCATTTTTTCCCAATGTTCATATTTTAAGAATGGTCATTTGTTGATTTCATTAGTGAAATTCTGCACTTGCTTCTCTTTCTCTCATTGCTTCATGATTCATGTCATTAGTTAATTTCACGCCTTGCAGTTGGCTCTTCATAGCTGCAGAATTGCAGAGAGTTTGATCCAATAGTTTTTACAAATTGCTGTAAATAATATCATGTGGAAAACTTGTCATGGTTACATTTTGCCTTTGTTTTATGTTCTGTTTTCTGCTTGTCATCTTGTTTACGTATTCTTTGTAAGTGCTTCCTTTGTGTTGGTGATCTTGTGCTTTGGTTGTTAGATGTTGGCAGGGACCCTAACATCCCCCCCCCCCCCCCCACTTGAGCAGCGGCTTGTCCCCAAGCCGCCGCGCGGGGAAACCGCGCCTGAAGAGCTTCTCGATCCTTTTCCGTGGGATGTTGCGACCCGAGAGAGGCATGGAAGGCAAGCGGGTGAGCATCACTAGGGGAGGAGAAGACATGGGCTGAGAGCATCTACAACCATACATACCTAAAACCAGTTGCCAGGCGCGTCCGCAGAAGGTGACCTGGTACACCCCAAATTTCATCACAAACTACCATGGTAGGCATATCCGATTACCATTTTCATACAAATCCATTTAACCACATGATCTACGTAAACTAAACTACGCGTTCTCATCGTCGGAGATGTTGATGATGTTGGTGCTGGAGCCGTCGGTCTCATTATCATTGGCGGTCGGGCGCACGGTCGACTCGTCCTCATCCTCCTCGTCGAACTGGGTGAAGAGCTCGTCGACCTCCGCCTCCCGCTGGTGGAGAATGCGGCGGTTCGCCTCCACCAGCTCGTTCGTCTGGGCCTCCTCGAACTCCGCCATGGCGTTGGCCATGTTGAAGCCCGCAAGCGTCGGATCTGCCGCCGTCGCCGCATCCTTTGGCTCTGGCTCCTCTTCCTTCATGGCAGCATTGTCCTTTCCCAACTCCTTCTCTTCCTTCTCCGCTTCCGCCTCCCCCTCCTCCTCCTATTCCTCCTCAGGCTCTGGCTCCTCCTCCTTCTCTTCCTCCTCTAGTTTGGGCGAATCGGGTGATAGGCCGTCAGCGAAACGAGCAGCACGCCTCGCCCAGATCTCCTCCCACAGCTGCAATTGACACTCTGGCATCAACATGGTGTATGTAGTGATCCACTACCAGGCCATGGCTAACGGCTATGGGTGGGAAGGAGAGAAGGAGGCTGGCGGCGCGGGGTGGAATGGGGATGTGCTAGGGTTGGGTCGCTTTCGTCCGTCTTAAATAGCCGGACTTGCTCCCTTGGGAGGCACACCAGAGCAGTGCCATGCGGTGCGAACTCGAGGAGATGCTCGTTATACCAATGGTGTCCGTGTGGGCCCTAGCGGCCCGTCCTATGTAGCGGGCGTGCTTGGGCGCGTCCGGGCATCCCCATATCTGCCCCAAATATGGGCCGGATATGGGGAGTGCCGGTCAGTCCAGGTGTTTGGGTCGGATATTGAGCGTCCGGTTGGGTGGCATTCTTTCGTCTGGACATTAACCAGGCGTTTGGGGGCGGGTATGGGGGATTTTGTAGATGCTCTGACGGATGGAGAGGTATATGAGGCAGGTGGCGGAAGGGGCAGCAGTAGAGGAGTAACATAGGGGCGGAGGCATCGAACCCTAGAGAAGAGCTTGACGATCGACGGGATGATGAAAGACCGAGGGAGAGGTGCTGGACCAGCATTGTGTTTATTCGGTGGTAGACAAAAAACCAACATGTGATTAATTTTGGTGTTAGGGGAAAAACCAAGTGGAGAAAAAAACTTATGTAGGAGGTAGAGCAAAGCCATTGGAGTGGGAAGTACTCAAGATGTAGAAGAGGACTCAATCAGGTTTGGTCCTCTTTCTCTGATGTGTTCTTAGAACCTGCTACCCTCCCTCCTAGAAGACCGTGTGACCATCGGATTCACCTCACGATAGTCAACCAGTGAATCAAAGGCCTTATAGGTATTCACACCACCGGATGAAATTGAAGCCATAATCAATGAGTTACTCTAGAATGGTACTCAACAACCTAGTTCATGCCTCACAAATGCTACTTGTGAGTTGCGTTGGGATTTTCCTCGAAGAGGAAGGGTGAAGCAATATAGTAGCGGATAGTATTTCTCTCAGTGAGAACCAATGTTATCGAACCAATAGAGAATTACGCAAACGCCTAGTAAGCAGTACCTACACCCACAAGAGAAAATGCTTGCACCCGACGCGGGCAAGAGGGTTGTCAAATCCCCTTGAACTCGTTACTTGCAAGGATTAAATCTGATAATGTTAGATAGATAAATTGCAAAGTAAAAAAATTGCAGTAAGATATTTTTTGTTTTAGCAATATGATTTAAATAGACCTGCGGGTCATAGTTTTCACTAGAGGCTTCTCTTTTAAAGAATAGCATACGGTGGGTAGACAATTACTGTTTGGCAATTGATAGAAAAAACGCATGGTTATGATGATATTTATGGAAATGATCATGTATATAGGCATTACGTCCGTGACAAGTAGACTGACTCCTGTCTGCATCTACTACTATTACTCCACCAATCGACCACTATCTAGCATGCACCTATGGTATTAAGTTCATGACAAATATAGTAATAGTTTAAGCAAGATTGATGTAGATAGAATAAACCAAGCAATATGATTAAACCTTGTCGTTTTATCCTTATTAACAACAATACAATACGTGCCTCGCTACCCCTGCTGTCACTGGGTGAGGACAGCGCAAGATTGAACCTACTACAAAGCACCTCTCCCATTGAAGATAAATCAATCTAATTGGCCGAACCAAACAGATAGATCGGAGAGAAATACAAAGTTATAATAATCATGCATAATAAAGTTCAGAAAGTACTCAATCATTTTCAATGAATAATCTAGTCATAAACCTATAATTCATCGGATCACAACAAACACACCGCAAAAAAAAGATTACATCGAGTCGATCTCCGAAGAGAACATTGTATTGATGATCAAAAAGAGAGAAGAAACCATCTGCCTAATCACTACTCACACATGATCGGAAGGGCAAGAATGTTGATGTAAAAGTCCTCCGTGATCGATTCCCCCTCCGGCACAGTACCGGAAAAGGCCTCCAGATGGGATGGCGGATGAATAGAGACTTGTGACGGCGGTAAAATTGATTCGTCAGCCTCTCTGCGGTTTTTGGAATATTTGAGAATTTATATCGCTGGAATTAGGTCAGACGGAGCCACGAGGGGCCCACAAGGCACCAGGACGCGCCCACCCCCCGGGTGCACCCTGTTGGCTTGCCGTCTCCTCATAGGTCTTTTGGTCCTTCCCTGGAGCTTCTAGGGTCTCTTATGTCTAGAAAAAAATTGTTAAAAAGTTTCGTAGCGTTTAGACTCCGTTTTATACAGATTTTCTGTAAAACCAAAAACAAGCAGAAAACAACAACTGACATTAGGCACTGAGTTAGGTTAGTCCCCAAAATGATATAAAATTATATATAGAGTATCCAAGATTGATAATATACTAGCAAAGCGGTCTGTGCGTTGCAACAGAAGAAAAAAAATCATAATCTCCAATGACGATGACCATATTTTGCTGCATCACCGAGATACACTATTACTCTCATTTTTGTGAAGTAGTGAACAATTTTTGAGAATCATAATCTCCAATGACGATGAACATTTTTTAAACTCTTGAACATATCTAAAATCATGAACATTTTCCAAATTCGTAAACATTTTTATAGATTTTCGATCATTTTCTAAAATCATGAACACAAATTTAATTCATAAATATTTTATAATTTTTTAAAAAACATTTTTTAACATTTATTAAAAAAAAATTCTTGAATAGGCGAACATGTCTGGACTCGATGAACATTCTTTTTTGGAAATTGATGGAGAAATTTCTGAAATTCATGAACATTTTTTTATTAACAAATATTTTCGGGAATGCATGATCATTTTTTGAACCCGTGAAAATTTTAATGAATCAATAAACTATTTTGAAGTCATGGACATTTCTTGAATTGGCGAAATTTTGTTCTATTTCATTACAAAACTTTAATAAATGAACTTTTTAGAAAAAAATATGATTTTTTTTATTTCCTGAATATTTTTTTTCAAAATTTCAAACATTTTTTGAATATGCTAACAGTTTTTAAAAATTGGGAATATTTTTTGAATCCACAAATATTTATATTTTGTTAAAAATTATTCAAAATCCACAACTTCTTTAATTTCAGAACTTTTTTGAAGTCCCAAATTACTTAAAGTAGAAAAAACGAAGACGATAAAGGAAAACAAAAAATAAAATTGAAACTTAAAAAACAGGCCGCCTGGACATGAGCCAACCCAAATAGGGGCGCTGTGTCTCCTCGCAATGCACGTAGCGCAGTATAAAAGGTACCGACTGCATGGGCCGGCCCAGGTGGGGATTCCCTTATGTGAAACGTTTTTTTACTACTTATAGGTGGCATTGATGGTTAAAGTTTTGCAATTTTGGAGACAATTTTGTTGACATAGCCCCTTTATTATTAGGTATTAGATATAGAATAGTATGAGATAATCAAAAATTATAAATATGTTGGAGGCGTATCAACCGACTCTTCTTTGAGTCAGTTTTAGGGGTTGGTAATATAAAAATTAGGTCCAAGGGGTTGGTGGGAGGTGGAGGCCATAGACCAAACTTCACTTTAATAGTAGAGATTACTACTGCGAATAAATTATCTTTGCAAACGTTACCTGACGACCGCCCGCCTTCGCAGCGACCCCCTTTCCACCGTTGCACGAATCTCGGCGCAAGACCACTGGCACGTCACATAATGGTAACTAGGTCATCGTAAGAAATGTCATTTTTTTATATTACAGAGATGGCGTTTTAAATTCTAAGAGATGGCAATTTTTATTTTAAATGGATGTAATTTTTATACTAGGAGATGCCATTCTTTTTCATTTTAAAGTGATGACATTTTCATTATTTAAAGATGCCTTGTTTCATGTACATGTCAATTTTTTTTCTAATATCATGGCATTTTTTGTGTTTTTATAAAAAAATAAGTATTTTTGTCATCCATGACGTTTAAAATCTTTACCTAATAATAAAGAAAATTGAGTTTCTTTCGTCCGTCATGACATTTTTTAGAAAAGTTCTTCTATTTTAGAGAATTCAACCCGCAGTCCTGTTTTAAGTTAAAACGAATCGTTTTTCCATATTTTACACAAAAGTCCCTGTATTTTCTTGAAATCAACCCACAGTCCGGACTTAAGTCATACCCGAATCGTTATTTTACATTTTTCGAACCCCCCCTGATGTTTTAGGTAATTTATCCACGGATCATATTTAAGTCAAATAAATGTTTTTTTAAACCATCCATATCTTTTAAACCGTAACTCCGATTTGAACATGTTATATATGAAATTTCATTAGAAAAATATGTAGAATATGAATATGAGATTATTTTTACATGTTAAGTATTTTTAAATATTATTTTGGAATATATTTAAGTCAAACAAATAATTTTCTAAAATACGTATCTTTTAAACCGTAACTGCGATTTTAAAATATTGTATATGAACTTTTATTAAAAAAATGTGTAGAATCGAAATATGATGTTAATTTTACATCTTAAATAGTTTTAAAATATTGTTTTGGAAGCAAGATCCGTTTTTCTTTCGTACCGGTGGCGATCCGGATTGCAAATAAACACCCCACTATAATCATATAGGGAAAAGAAAACATCAATAACTACACATGCATACCTCTGAAAAATATCGCAGGGGAAAATAATAGATTTCTCATCGCGAGAGTGAGAGAGAGCGAGCGAGAGAGAGAGAGAGAGAGAGAGAGAGAGAGAGAGAGAGAGAGAGAGAGAGGATAGAGGGGGGGAGAGACGCCTTAGGATTAACCATATTTAAACATGTTTTTTGCTTTGTTTTGTGTGAACACTGAGGCCATCACTGGCGAGGGTGAGAAGGAGGATAAGGGGCAACACAAATATGATGCCTCGCAAAAATAAAGGAGATGAATCTATTGTGGTCTCAAGAGATGGTTGTTGGGTTAAGAGCGTGTGTTATGTTTTCTCTCCCTTTACAACGCACGGGCTCTTTTGCTAGTAAAAATAAAAAAGTAAGCCGGTCCTATGGGCCAATGGGGGTTCATGCAAATGATCGACGAGAGCTGGTTCGTTGCTGCGAGCAGCTCACCCCAGCGACAGATATTGACACGTACCATGGCGGTCGATCACCAGATATTGGCGTCCATTATCTATTACATAGTTGAAGAAAAATAATCCATTTATGTAAGCAGTGGTAAAGAAAAAAAATAGGACATTATATATAGTGGAAACAATCCAAAAATGAAATTATTTGTGGAAGCAAAACAAAAAATGTAAGATTTTTTTCATATAAAATAAATAAATAAAATATGTGAACCAAAAAGTGGGAAAATGAGAATATAGCAGAACAATGGATGACAAAAGTTATGTGGATAGTGGGTACGCAGGCCCATTCACACGCAGGCCCATCAAATTTGTGAATATAGCAGAACACGACGACAACCCGACGACACGCAGACCCTCAAAAAAAAAAAACCCCGACGACACGCAGTAGCATTTGCAATCCATCGAAAACATCTCTGCCGCCGCCGCCGCCGCCCGCCGTCGCCGCCGCTCCTGCGCCATGCTCCGCCTCCGAGAGTGCGTCGTTTCCCGTCTCCTATCTTCTTCCCCCACCTCCAGCTCTGCCATTTTCCCACTCTGCCGTCTCCTCTCCGCCGCCGCGCCCCACATTTCCCCAAATCCCAGTGGCTTCGCCGTGGAAGAGTACCTCGTCGCCACCTGCGGTCTCACCCGGCCACAAGCCCTCAAGGCCTCCCCGAAGCTCTCCCACCTCAACTCCCCCGCCAACCCCGACGCCGTCCTCGCCTTCCTCTCCGGCCTCGGCCTCTCCGGCGCCGACGTCGTCGCCAAAGATCCGCTCTTCCTCTGCGCCAGCGTGGGGAGAACCCTGGCCCCTAAGGTTGCCGAGCTCACTGGCCTAGGTCTCTCGCGTCCTGAGATCGCCCGCCTCGTCTCCCTCACCCCCGACCGCTTCCGCCGTAGAGCCATAGTCTCCAAGCTGCAGTACTACCTGCCCCTCTTCGGCTCCTCCCACAACTTCCTCCGGCTGCTCAAGCGCTCGTCCCACCTTCTGTCGTCGGACCTCGATAAGTTGGTCAAGCCCAATGTTGCCTTCCTCAGGGAGTGCGGGCTAGGTGATTGTGATATTGCCAAGCTGTGTATCCGGGAGCCGAGGATGCTCATCACCAACCCGGAGCGCGTCCGGGCGATGGTGGCATGTGCCGAAAGATTAGGTGTGCCCCGTGGCTCTGGGATGCTCAGGCAAGCGCTGCAGGCTGTCGCGTTTCTCAGCGAGGAGAAGGTTGCCGCCAAATTGGACTATTTGAAGAATACTTTCAGGTGGTCTGATGCCGAAGTGCGCATTGCTGTGCGCAGGTATCCGGGTGTGCTGAAGAATACAAAGGGACCTCTGAAGCGCAGGTCCGAGTTCCTGTTCTCTAAGGTGGGGCTGGAACCCATGTACATTGCTCATCGGTCGGAAATACTTTCATATAGCATGGAGGGCCGACTCAGACCCCGCTACTATGTTATCAAGTTTCTCAAGCAAAATGGACTGCTAGATCGTGACTTGAGCTTATATTCTGCGGTCAAGATGTCTGACAAGGTATTTGTGGAGAAGCTCATATGCCCTCACAAGGAAGCCGCACCACACCTCGCTGAAGATTATGCAGCAGCTTGCAAAGGGGAAGTGCCAACTAATTTCAGATTTACGTGAACTAAAAAAGGCTATGGAAATTGGTTACAGCGTATGGCGCAACAAAGTTATCACCCTGCCCTCACAAGGAAGCCGCACCACACCTCGCTGATGATGGTTGTTTTCTATGGTATGCCTGTTACATGCCAGTTTGTCATTGCTAAATGCTAACTCCCTATGACACTGATAATTTGATTCCTGAACCTCAATATGTTGATGTTGCCATTCCTTACAGAGGATCTCTGTAAATGAGAAGTTCATGGATATATTTGTGTTTCTGATTTCCATTAAAGATCATGGAAATTCGATGTGTGGGTGGACAAATTTTATGAAGAAGCCAGCATTCATAAAACTAGAAACCAAAGTAGTAATGCGGTGTCGTTTTCCGCCAAAATGTATCAGTATGATCTGCTTCCATGCCAAAATTTATTTAGCATGCATGTTCATTTTCATTTCCTTGTCTTTTTAGATTCCACTGTATGTCAATTAGTACTAACTGTGTTTAATATTTAGGTTAGATTTATAGACACTGAGACTTTCCACTGGTTGTCCATTCTAGTATAACTTAAAGAGTGGCAAATTGTTGTGATTAGTGATGTATATGTGGTCTGGCTGTGTTTAATTAGCAACAGGGGTAACAATCCCCACTACTGTAACGTGTAACCATGCCATTATATATATATTTTTTCTGTTTGAACACATGAAAGATCACAGCCATTTAGATCTGAAAAAGAGGAGAAAATCACATCAATTACTTGTATTGTATAAAAGCTGCAAATGGTAACTGCAGCTGATGATCAACAAAATGAGAAATGGTATATATTCAGTGAACACAGAGTATATACCTAGGTGACAAATTGTATATATTCAGATAGAATGGGTATCAGTAGGGAAAAATCACCCTGCTGTTAAGATTCATAAACTTTTCTTAAATGAGTTCTTTTACTTGAGAAAAGTCAATGGTTAAGATAACTTGATCTTTTCATGGGGATTAGGATTATGTTTACTCAGAAGTTCCAGTTAACTATCTCTCAAGTAAAAGAAAAACAAACCTAAATAGTCGGATGTAAATTTTCTGTAGCACTGAAGCATAATGTGGTGATGCTGAATTACCATATTAAGCATGAGTATATTTTTCTGACATTGAAATGATGGACGCTGCAAGTGGTTTGAGGTTTCTAATGATCAGTTCTGACTATTAAACATTATTTTTTGTCTGAAGAAGTAGGTGTATTGATTGATGCATCAGGTGAAATATTAAGGCGAGTGGCATGTTTCTCAGAATTACATTGCAATGACCATTGTTACTAGAAACAAAACTGAATTTACGATTATACACTAGGCCCGCATGATTCAGTTTTATATAAATTCAGTTTTGTGTTTTGGCTATACATTTCTTTCGGCGGAGACCTGTCCCTCTCTCTGGTTAGTATGAGGTGAGCCCTTTCAGAAACCAGCATTGTGTTGTGCCACAACTGTTTAGGTTTATATAGTTTCTAACTTCCAGCTACAACGATTTAAGCATCCACATGTTGCAAAAGAAAAGATTATCCACGTCCAGTATCTGACATATAAATTTAGTTTGTTCTCCACACTGATTCACATCCAGTAATCAGCTTTAGCTATATTTTATTGCAGTTAATAATGCATCTACAGTCCCTTCTATGTTACTATATGAAACAAAAACATGGATAATGTGACAGAATGTTACATGACAAATTTAGCAAGCAATTGCAGGTCATAGCAAAAGCAGAACCTAAGTGATCAAAACCAGAGGATAGAGA
The DNA here is from genome assembly GCF_018294505.1 of Triticum aestivum. NCBI lineage: Eukaryota > Viridiplantae > Streptophyta > Magnoliopsida > Poales > Poaceae > Triticum > Triticum aestivum. Next base: position 29,976,372 of record NC_057810.1, read on the forward strand.
AGTTGGGAAGGAGAGGAAACCACAGCCCAGGAGAACTCAAACTCATAGAAATAGAGCTAGCAGTGAATCTTGAAGGACTCAAGGGCTCTGTCCCTCCTGGTGTCATTGAACGCCCGGTACCTGGCCAGATTCCATGGCTACTCCACCGGTATCGGTCCGATGGCCACCCCATCTTGCACTGTTGCCATCTTGGGCATGACGAGGGTCACCTCCGGCAACCTCGCCGCCGCGCAGTTGGGGACCATATCCACATGGTGATCGACCCTTGCCAGCTCCCTACTGCTATTGGTGATTAGCTCCATGACTCCATCTGGTGCCGAACTTGATGATAGATGCATCAGGTATTGCGGGACGAGTTACCACCTTCCGTCACACGACGTCACCCTGGGATTGAGAGAGAATGGTGAGGAAGTGGTGGTCGCAGTGTGGGAAGAAGCCAAGCGTGGTGGTTGGGGTCTCAGCATGGAGGTTCACCCCCAACGGTGGTGAGCCAGAGCGGTGCCTGACAAAAACAAAGTGCGTGCCTGTACCTGTAAGAAGCCGAACTCCTTGCCGGCCTGGATGACATGGCTGAATGGTCTCATCCAATTATATATTTCCAAATCATGGTTGAACGAATTATGTGTTTTTAGTTCCATTTTCTCCCATGCTCAGGTTTTAAGAGTGATTTGGGAAGTATCAGTGTTCAGTGATGGGCCATCGTCAGATACGTGGACATGGGCAGTGAGCTCATGCTCTCCTTCCACTATGAAAGGCATGTAGCCTCAAACTCGACTTACTCTTTGATTTTTTTTCTTTTTGGAGAACTGCTCCCCTTTCTACCTGGTGGATTTATTATTTTGTTAGTAAGAAATCCATCTATTTTAATATGATCTAGATTTGCTTCTTCTGGTCATTGGTTGATTTCCTTGGAGAAATTCTGCAGTTGCTTCTCTTTTTCGCATTGCTTCATGCATTAATTAATTTCACACCTTGCAGTTAGCTGTTCAAAGCTGCAGAACTGCAGAGAGTACCATCAAATAGTTTGTAAACTACTGGAAACAATATCATGTGGAAAATTTATATTGTCATGGTTATATTTTGCCCCTCTTCTATGTTCTGTTTTCTGCTTGTCATCTTGTTTACAGATTCTTTCTAAGTGCTTCCTTGTATTGGTATTGTTGTGCTTTGATTGTCAGATTGCTACTGTTTAGGATCTGGTAACAGCTCTCCTTGTCATTGACCTGATATTTTCTGTTGTTTACATGCAGGTTAATCAGGAGAACATATACAAAGAAAATTACTGTTTTCATTGCTGCCACGGTGAAGTCGCAGTGTAGGTAACAGTCACAGCAGATTTAAAGAGCATAGTTTCTCTATTTGCATGATCTTACGTAGACCTGGGTACATGAACTTGGAGAGTGCCTTAACTTAAATACACATAATTTGGTGAAGTTTCATCTCAATTTTAATTGGTGGTGTCGAGATTTGAAGCCAAGCTCCAGCCTACTGAAATGGTAGTGAGGTTCGCTGATCCTTTACATATCATGCGTATTTCTTGATTTCTTAATTTGGTGCAACTCGTACAAAAAATTATGACGCATTCTGTAGAATTTCTTAATTTATCGATTTCTTTTATTTTGATTCGAACCTCCTTGTAGAGGGCAGGCCTGGCGCAGTGGTGAAGTCCTCCCCACTTGTGCCAAGAGGTCCTGGGTTCGAACCAGCCTCTCTGCATTGCACTTTGCAGGGGTAAGACTAGGTTCCTATAATCCCTCCCCAGACCCCACCTTGTGTGGGAGCTTCTATGCACTGGGTCTGTCCTTGATTCGAGCCTCCTTGTGTAGCAGAGCGTAACAGCTATTTCAACGCTGCTATTGATTTTTCCTTTCTTTGAGGTGTAATGCCGAAGGTGCTACTGCCTGAATCCTTTTAAGACAATGGCTGCTGTTGATATTTTTAATGCCTACCACAAAATCATGCTGTTTCGAGTTTTTTATCTTATGATATCAGCTGTTGTCTGTATCTTTTTAGTGGCTATTTTCAAATTGAGCCCAGCGACGTAGGACGGCAGGAGCAGTAAGGGAGCCGGAAGCTCTTGCTCATGTCATAGGAGCAGTAGGGGAGCTTGTCCTCCGCCGGCATGGCGAAGAACCCTGCCGCCGCCTCCCGGAACCCCCACACCGTGCCCTCCCCCACGCCGTGGTTCACCACCTGGAAGAAGCTGAGCTCCTTGCCGGCCTCGATGATCTCCTCGGCAACCTGGCGGCGGCGGTCATCGGAGACGGAGAGGTGGCCGGCGTGTAGGTGGATGCGATGTAGGGGCCGCGGTCGTCGGAGAGCAGGGCGGGTCGCATGTCTGGCGGGAAGACGTACCTGTCCGGCACGGCTGGGGAATTGAACAGCGCACTGGTTGTTGTGGATGTTGGTGTTTGTAACGTGGTGACGCCGGTGCAGAGTTGTCGAGGTGTTTGCAACAAAGATGAAAACAACACACGGCTCACCGTCACACACAAGATGTGCTGCAGCTAATGTTCCTCCGTCCAATACAAATTAACAGCACTTTGCACAGTCTTATACAGTGAGCTGGTGTCGCCATTCTTCAGTTAGTATGATGCAGTAGTGCAAAACAGGGGAGCACAATTCTGCATCCACCCAACAGGCTCTGCTATAAGAAGATTCTTTTCACTCTGGTAACGGTCTCAAGTTGAGATGAAATTCAGGAGCCCACCGCCTGTAGCAGCAGTTTCAGTAGATACCCTCTGAGCCTCCGTCCACCTCCCGCGCGCCGTCGGCTGAGTGCTCTTCGGAGGGCAGCATCAGGTGGCTGGAGCTCACCGACGACGGCGTCCTCGCCGAGCAGAGGAGGCTCGCCTCGCTGCCATTTTTTGTTTTTAGGGGTGGCTGCATATTTTTTATTTATGGGCCACCTGAGCACAACGTTGCTGGACCAGCACTTGAATCCGTCATTGATGTCAAAGGCCAAAGCCCATATGGTGGCCAGTGTGGCTTTTGATGGCAAGAGTGCTACTCCCACGCCTCCTTTACGAGGCAAAGTTCATCTCTCTTGATTATACATGAAATAGGGAGTTTGAGGTCTTACTCGTCTTTCTTGGCCTATGTGAATATGAGCCAATTCCGGAAAGTGAATAATTCACTATTGAAAGTGCAAGCCGACGTTCCTGATATGAAAGTGAAAGTGGAGTGAAATCTAGATATGAAGGTTCAAGTCCAGTTCCAATCTGGATATAAAAGTGCTGTTCAATCGTCGAAAGTGATCTCTCTTTTGTTGTTCTCTTTTAGTCCGCTTTTCTTTTTTCTTTCTTTGGAGTCAGGTTCTTAAGACAGGACTGGAAATCGGGTTTTCTGAATATCTCTCTTCCAGAGAAGTAAGTTTGTTCGAGATCGAAAGAGTGAGAGGCTTTCATGGCGAAATACACGCCTGTTTCTCTCATTTCACAAGTCCCAGGCAATGTAGGCCGAAGCGATGCAGACCTGAGTGGTATCATCCTTTCGAAGGTGTGAAACGACTTTCTCCGCGTGACTTGCCACAAGTTGTTTTGTAGAGATGAAGGGGTGCCAGACCTCTTTTGCATAAGGGCAGCCAAGAATGAGGAAATCATCCACGTCATCATCATTTCCCTTCCGATTTAAACCTCTCGTCCATCTTGACAACTGAGCTGACTGCACATTTTTCTGTTTATTCAAAACCTGACAATGATATCTTGGAGAGTATAATAAATTATAGAACACCCTTCCTGCACATTCAGATTTTGCATGCAAACTCACACCAATTTTAGCAGGTAAATTGGCCCCCTTTCACTTTGGATCTTACTAACCGACCAATTGTTTTTTTATCATCCAGTTGCACTTTGGTTTTCCCTACAAGTAACCTGCAAATTTGTGTCTTTCTGTGCTAAGACACGTTAAAGGTGCTGAAGCTTCTATCATAATGCTGGTATTCAATTGTAGTACACTAGTGCAGAACCGGGCAATAGCACCGGTTCGTAAGGCCCTTTAGTGCCGGTTCCATAACCGGCACTAAAGTGTGGTCACTAAAGCCCCCCCCCCCCCCCCCCTTTAGTACCGGTTCAGCACGAACCGGTGCTAAAGGGCAACCACGTGGCACGAGCCAGCTCCGGGGGCCTGGAGCCCTTTAGTACCGGTTGGTAACACCAACCGGTACTATAAGATTTGGGGGTTTTTAGTTTTATGATTTTTTTTTCATTTAATTTTGTGTTTCTATTTTAATTCTTTTTCGTTTGCTGGTATTTTATGATACTACACATTGTAAATGTTATGCATATATATATATATATATATATATATATATATATATATATATATACAGAATTTCTAGTAGAACCAATCATCGAGTTCAACATGATTGTCATGATATTATAAGCGTTCATATATAACACCACAAAAGCAAATCACTTAAGTTCATAACGAAGAACACGGACATGAAAGGACAAGTACTAATTAAGAGCAGCATGAAGAACTAGCTAAATCACTCCTGCTAGCTACTCTCTCTCTGGTAAAATAGCATAGAACATGTATAGCTCTCTTGATTGATCATACTGGAGCATGCCGATGAACCTGTCTCCTAATCGTGGACTGCGCTTCTCATTGCTGCCCCCTAGTATTTCTCTGCGATCATTAACAATTTTCCTCCAATCTTTCACTATTAAGCATTCATCGCTTTTAGAAATCCTGAATGCATTCATGTGCAATGCAGGATATCTTGGCCTTAAGCTAACAATTGACATCTGACCTTTAGTCTCGATCCCGTGAGGCACAACTGTCATCGGAAGTCCTTGTTGAAGAACATCGTATAGTACTTAATTAATATACTTAGCAATGAAAGTTTAGCAAAAAAAAATATGTATGCAAAATATGCACTGAGGACAAATAGTAAATATGTTACCATCATTCCTAAATAGATGTGACCGTAGTTCAATACCATCACTATTGGTCGCACGTTTTGAGTACTAACATTTCCAAGTGCAGGAAAAAAATTTGTCTTGACAGTATGAAGATCCTCAAGCCATGAAACATAATGACTTATCTCCTCGTAGTTTAGTTCAGCTCCGGGACAGTAGAAGGTCCTGTCTACCAAGCGCCGGACATGTTTGATTGAATGGAGATAAGCTGTCAATAGAAATTAGTTGTCAGTTATTTTTGAAATAAGCAATATCAAAGACAAAAAATATATTTGAGAAGAACTCACATAATGATAGAACTGGAGGCGTCTGCACATCGACCCATATGTCTCTATTACCTTCAATATCATCTTCCGGACGAATATCAAAGGTGATAACCATACCAGGCTCAAATGCATAAGCCTTGCATAGTGCTTGCCAAGTTTTGCATTCAAAATAGGTGTACGTGTGTGCATTGTATACTTTGACGTTGAAAGTATAACCATCATGCTCAGTTTTCAGGTAAGCTCTCTTTACCTCCATAGTTTCCATATCTTTGAAACCTATCTTATCCAAGACAAAAATTCTTGCATGGCATGGGATGCGCTAGTAGAATAGTGAAAAATTAAAAATTATAAGTCAGGCAAATGAAGCATATATAAGTCATGCTTAATTACGAAAACAGACTTGTCGTTGTGACTTACTGTATCGAATTCGAAAGTCTCATCCAGCTTGATGCTGAATCGCCTACCATCAACAAGGAAATTTCTGTCGCACTGGCCGCGCTCGTCTTCACAGTATGTGCACATACCGAAATTTTTTCCGTCGTCAGACGACATTTCCTATGTTCATATTAGGCGAAAAATTAAACACTTACTAATTCAATTAATTCAACTACTCCTATTAATTCAACTAAGCATTTACTAAAAATAAACTAGTTATATTAATTCAGTTAGTCCAACTAAGCATTTACTAAAAATAAACTAGGTATATTAATTCAATTAATTCAACTAAGCATTTACTAAAAATAAACTAGTTCTAATCCTCCATCTCTTTCTCATACTTATCCCACTTAGGTGAAACATTAAACACTTATTACTATCTAACATTAATTAATATCTAGCCAATTCAAATATATATCTAACTATATTCATCTCTAACAATTGACATTACTATATATTTAACTTTTTTATCTAATTCATCTAACATTCGACATTAATCTAACATTTATATAAACTTAAAATATATAAAAATATTAAATAAACAGAAAAACTCATTAACAAATAATATTTTAATTAGATAATCAAATCTCAGATACGACAATTTTCTTACTAAAGATAAACTAGTTATATTAATTATTCAACTAGTTCAAATCTCATATACCTAAATAAACTAGTTCGACAATTTTCTTACTAAAAATAAACTAGTTATATTAATTATTCAACTAGTTCAAATCTCACATACCTAGCTAATTAATATCTAATTAAATTTTCTAAAAAACAGAAAACAGATAACAGAAAATAAGTAAAAAATGTGTGTGTGTGTGTATGTCTCTAGTGTGTGTATGTGTGTATGTGTGTGTACGCCGCCCCGTACACCGCCGCCCCGTACGTACGAGCGGGGGCGCCGGCGTACGGGGCGGGGGCGCCGGCGTGCGGGTCCGAGAGACGTACGGGACTGCGGCGACGACGACGGACGGCGGCGGCGTTCGGGGCGGCGGCGCGAAACGACGACGACGATGGGCAGCGGCGGGGACAGCAACGACGACGACGGACGACGGGCGACGGGTGGCGACGACGGGATCGAGTGGCGCGCGGCGATGTCGAGAGGTTGGAGACGAAGTGGGGAGATGTAACTGAAATTTTCGTAAGTGCTATATATATAGAATGTGCCTTTAGTACCAGTTGGAGCCACCAACCGGTACTAAAGGCCTCGCGCTGCCACCCCAAAGTTTAGTCCCACCTCGCCGGGCGAAGTGCAACCGCACTGGTTTATAAACCCAGCCGCGGCTATCTCTTTGAACTCCTCTATATAGCAGGCTTGTGGGCCTAAATTCTGCGCGCTGCCCTGTGAGTCTGCTGGGCCTTTAAGGCCTGTAATTGCATGCCCGTGGCCTAGCAGGCCCACAGGGCAGCGCCCCAATTTTTTTTATAGTTTTTTTCTTTTCTGCTTTATTTTGTTCTATTTATTTCTGCGTAGTTTTTTGTATAGTTTTTTCTTTTCTGTTATATTTATTTTCTTCTATTTATTTTTGAGTAGTTTTTCATCTAGTTTGCCAAAATTCAACATTTTCAGAGTTCATTTTATAGTGATTTTCAATTTCACGGTCATTTTATATAGTTTTTTTCTTTTCAGCTATAGTTTTTTTTATGCTATTTTTTTTTCTGCAAAACTTGATGGTCAAAGTCTGGAGTTATAACCAAAGTTTTAAAAAAAGAAATGCTGACGTGCAATTAGTTTTTGCCATAACAGAAGAAGTCCGGAGTTGTAATAAGTTATTAAAAATAAAAAAGAGGTGCAATGCTCGTTAATTTGCTTCAAGCCTTTCGGAATAGTGTAAACTGCACTGCGCATAGCTTCGTGCAGTCTACCATATTCCTGAAGGCTTGAAGCTAAGCAACGTGAGCATTGAGACTATTCTTCATCGTCTCTGCACTCAGGGCTTATAAACCGCTCCTAGTCCCTCTCTCTTCGCGAGGTGGGACTAAAAAACAGATTACTAAGAAACTATAGTACTGGTTCATCCATGAACCGGTACTAAAGGTGCTCGTGCGGCCCCAGCCTTACCTGACACAACCTCATTAGTATCAGTTCGTGGCACGAACCGGTGCTAAAGGTTCGCCACGAACCGGTACTAAACAGCTCCTCCCGCCTAGCAGTTGGTGCATACTGAACGCAAAAAATATAAGAGCATTTAGATCATGATCTTATATTTCTTTACAGTCTAAATTGTCAATATAATCTTATAACATTAAAAATACTTTGATCATCAATGATCTTTGTGTGTACAATCTGAATTGTCAATATGAGTCATCAACAATTTATAAACCGATGAAGACTTATATTGCGGCCACAAATTCTACACATAGAGTTCAATGAAGACCAAGTGCCTGTGATAGTTTGAGAGATAACATATTTAAGGTGGTAAAAGGCTTGTTAAGGGAGCGAGGTGTGACTAAAAACAGCTTGCCATAACCTCATTAGTACCGGTTCGTGGTACGAACCGGCACTAAATGGTGATGGTGGGGCCATCAAAATTGCTACACCTACGAACAGCCCTACGTTAACCTACGTAATTTCCAAAACCGCTAATCAAACCGCCCCCCTGATTTCTGGGGTGGGCCCGTGTGTCTAACTAATGACAAATTAAAAATTGACAAGTCATCAATTACGTAAGGTACGTAAGAATCTTTACGTATGTCTAGCATTTCTCGTGGGGCCATATCCTGACCGCAGGCTGACACAACCTCTTTAGTACCGGTTCGTGGCATGAACCGGTACTAAAGGTTCGCCACGAACCGGTGCTATTGATCGCCGCTACGAACCGGCACTAATGTACACATTACTGCCGGCTGAAATTCAAACCGGCACTATTGTGCTTCACATTTGACCATTTTTCTACTAGTGTGTTCTGCACCGCCACGCTGGCCAACCCGGGCGAGCACGTCATGGAGCTCGCCGGGGTGGACGAGGTGGAGCTGGTGGACCGGGACGCCAGCCCGCGCGGCACCAAGCACTTCGTCCTCTGGAACTCCTCGTCAGCGTCGAAGTCGCCGGTGACGGAGGTGTCCCGGCTGCTGGCCGAGATGGTGCAGCACGGGCTGCGGTGCATCGCCTTTTGCAAGACGAGGAAGTTATGCGAGCAGGTGCTGGCGGCGGCGCGCGAGGTTCTGGAGGAGGCCGTGCCGGCGGCGCCGGAGCTGGCGAGCTCCGTGTGCGTGTACCGCGGCGGCTACGTGGCGAGCGACCGTCGGCGGATCGAGGCGGACCTCTTAAGCGGGCGGCTCCGCGGTGTGGCGGCCACGAACGCGCTGGAGCTGGGCAACGACGTCGGCCACGTCGACGCCACGCTCCACCTCGGCTTCCCCGGCAGCATCGCCAGCCTCTGGCAGCAGGCCGGCAGGTCGGGCCGGCGATCCAAGGACTCCATCGCCGTCTACGTCGCCTTCGACGGCGTCGTGGACCAGTACTTCATGAACTACCCCGACAAGCTCTTCGGCAAGCCGATCGAGCGCTGCCACGTCGACGCGCAGAACCAGAAGGTCCTCCGGCAGCACCTCGCGTGCACCGCCGTGGAGAACCAGCTCCGGCCCGACCGCGACGAGCCCTACTTCGGCGCCACCATGAACGACGCCATCACATTCTTGAAAGACAAAGGAATCCTCACCAGCAATCCAACCGGTGGTAACACGTGGAAGTACGCCGGCCCGGTCAGGCGGCCGTCGCAGTCGGTGAGCATCCGCGCGATCGAGCACGAAAAGTTCACGGTGACAGAGACGGCGAGCAAGCGGTGCAAGGCCTTATTCCAGGTTCACGGTGACAGCACGAAAAGCGAGTGCTGGAGGAGATCGAGCAGAGCAAGGCCTTCTTCGAGGTGCACGAGGGCGCGGTGTACATGCACCAGGGCGTGAGCTAGCTGGTCGACAGGCTCGACCTCTCATCCAGGACGGCCTACTGCAGCATCAGCATGTCCGAGCTCTGCTACCACACCAAGACCGAGGACTACACCGACATCGACGTCGCCGCCCCCGTTGATCCTAGCGGCGTCCGTGCCGACGAGTGCACGGTGACCACGAGGTGGGTCGGCTATCGCCGGATATTCAAAACGACCGACCAGGTCTCTGACGTGATCCCTCTCCATCTCCCCTCCTACTCCTTCGAAACCCAGGCCGTCTGGGCGACGATCCCCCACACGATAAAGGCGTCGATGGAGCAGAACAAGTTGTGGTTCCGGGGCGGGCTGCACGGCGCCGCACACGCCATGCTCAGCATTCTGCCGCTGCACATGATGTGCGGCTCCGGCGATCTCGGCACGGAGTGCGTGGATCCGCAGGAGACGCGCAAGCGAGATGACGACCGCGTGGTCGTCCCCGACAGGATCTTGCTGTATGACAAGCACCGCGGCGGCATCGGGCTGGCGGCGCAGGCGAGGACGCTCTTCGGGGACCTACTCGCGGCGGCGCTAGAGCTCGTGTCGGCGTGCGGCTGCCGTAACTCCGACGGGTGCCCCAATTGTGTGCAGTCGTTTGCATGCCGCGACACAAACAAGAATCTGGACAAGGAGGCTGCTGTTGCGCTGCTAAAGGATCTCATTCAGTGGCATTCTGAACTGAAGCCTAATTAAGCTGGATAGATGCCATCAAATTCACAACTTAGTGCTTACTTAACTGTCATAATGTTGGGCAGCAAGCTGCAATTGCTCTTCAATAAAACCAATTCTGCGTGTCATGTTCGGTTGATCGTGTAACGAATGAGGGGGAGTTGATGGCATTTCACACATAATGTTTTGCAGGTTGTATGCCATATAGTAGTACATATTTCTTGATCGGGCTTGCTAAAACTCAATCGACTACATAGCTGTTAGATCTTTGAATGGAGATTTGCACCGGATTGAGCATCAACCAACAGACCTCGCAACATTTTGTCCCACTGTTTGCAATGTATCTTCCTACCGGTTGCAGCATACGTCTTGCTGGTTGTAGCATGTCATCTCACCGGACACAACATCTGTCCTCGTCGATTGTAGCACGTTGTCCCACCGGTTGCAACATCCACCATTGATGGTTGCAACATGTAGTCACAACGGTTGTCGCGTCTATTGTCATTGCTTGCAGCACTGCTTGCAACATTTTTCGTCGCTGATTACAACTTCTAGACGTGAAGCTCGTAACACCACAACTACGCTGACCACGGGCGGAGGACTCAGTAGGGCGAGGTCGGGCGTCCGCCCTACCTTGATTTTGTATGATATCTGTATGCAAAAAGTAGTTGAATGCACAAAGTAGTTGAAAATGTGTATATGTGTATGCATACCATCATTTGCTGGCTCGCCGACTCTCGTTAGGTGTAAAAGAATCGCTGAAAAATGAAAAGGGCCACGCAGACATGTAAATTGGGCCTATAGCAACGCCCAGAGACGTTGCGTGCTTCCTAGATGAGCTGGGCGTTGGCCGCTGACCGCTGGCTTGCGTCTGCTTAGTGCTTGGCTGCTTTGCGTTACTATAATGGTGTGTACTGTTGTTGCTTGCTGCTGCTAACCTTCTGATTTTATTGTTGTTGAGGCTAGGGAGTGACATACCATGAGGATTGAGGAAACTGATGATCGCTCAATCATTGAGGACTTGAAAAGAGGCATGGAGGCAATCAGGCAACAAATGAGGCAGTATTTTCATCTCGTCTCACACAATCAATTATTCTTTGTCTTCCCTTATTACATTGCATTTTACTATTTATTTATATGTACTTGTTATATCGCCGTGTGGCTGTTTCTAGAAATTGACGTATCCCGTGTCCACATGTCCATACCACCTATATGTGTCCCCATATTTGTGGTTCGTAGGTTACGACAGAAGCCGCTCATCAAGATCAACTGAATTCTGTGGAAGGAGAGAATTGCTTGTTATTGTGCTTAAGAGTGCGCCCCACGCCCCCACCTTAATTTTTTTCCGTCCTCCGCTACTGCGTGCAGGATAGTTGAGACAATGAATTGCAGTAGCAGGTTTTTATGTAGTGAAAACAACCGCACCAGAGTGTGAACTTCTTTTTTTTAGTGTTCATCAAGAGCACTACCGCATTTTTACAGAGTACAGTTTTGCTTTTGGAAATTTTGAATTGTTGTGGTTTTTTAAGAGTGCAATTTTGTTATTTATTTGTTTTATGCGTAGGAGCCATGATCTATGAAAATTTACAAAAGGTGGACTTCAGTTTTTCAGATAGTGAAATGCGGCCGTGAAGAGTGAACTTCTTCTTTATATGATAAATTGTTGTAGTTTGCACATTGAGACTTTTGTTGTTCAAGTGGCAGACTGTTAGGCTTCGCGGAATGTTAATACATAGTGAACTTCCCATGTGTTCCTACAAAGCGGACGAATGTGGTGTTTTGCAGAGGGAACTGCTGCATTTTTTTGTTAGGGATTTCTATATAAAAAAAATACCAAACTACTATATTACAAGACAACAACCTATTGTTTTTCATTTCTCACATTTTGAATTCTTGGTTTGTACGTTTTACATATGGGCTAATGAACGACATCTATCATAGCGAACTTCTATTCGGGTGGTTTATATATAGTGGATCACAGGTTCACTAGTGAATGTCGACCGATGACATTGGAGGAGTGTGATGACGAGGAAGGGGTCCTGAGGCATGGGTAGGATCCACGATAGAGAGGGAGGAGGCATTTGTCGATGCAGAAGGAGGTGCGACAATAGGGAAGGATCCATGTGGTACAAACAGAGCATGGCAACGTGCGTGGAGGCGGCCGATGAGGGGAGACAGTAGCGTGGCCGAGGTGAATGTGGCATGCGGCCAACTGAGAGGTACTCAACGGTCAGGGTGTTTCACAATGGCATGGGAGGGGAGCACGACAGTGTGTGACCCTGAGGGAGTTGCTCGATGGCGGGAGAGGGCAACAAGGCAACAATAGGGGAGGTGCCCAACTGCAGGGGAGGAAGGGTCACAGTGGTAGTGTGGGCGAGGTACCGTGGTAGGGAGGGACAAAATAGTGAGGAGGAGTTTTATGTCGTGGGTGGGGCGGGGGCAGATGAGGAGGCATTTGGTTTTTGTGTGGCAAGGTCGACAGTAATAATTCTTGAAACTCATATAAGATACTTTAGATATGTACACTCTACAACTCTCTACAAGCGTATGTAAAAACACTAAATAGACAAATAAAATATTATATTATAATCATGTCTGCATTATTGTATAATTTGTTTCCCCTAGGTTCCCTAGGATCAGGGGGGTTCAATCGAGCTAATGGTTTTGTAAGGAGTAATGTATCAAACTAAATTTAAAAATAACATGAAATTTTGGCCGAATATACTTTTACTTTCTAATTGGAGGAAGCAAGTTCAAAGGTGTGGAAGATTTAATTATTATAGAAAAAAGGCATAACTTAATATTTTGCAGCACTCTGCTAGTGTAATTTTCCCAATTATCAAGGGGAAGAACTTGTTAAATATTGTGCTTATAGAATAGGCATAAACTAAAAAAGTTTAGTATAAATAAGCTATGTGGTGTCGTCCATGGATGAAGCAAAGCCCCCGCATATACTGGTCGTCTACACACCCCTAACGCCGCCACCATGATAATGAGAGTGGTGATGGCAGGTGAGTAGTTGGATTTATTGGGATGGTCTAGTGGAAATTTCGCTATGAAACCTTGTGGATGATGATCGTGGACTCCTTGATAAGGATTTAAAAGCATTGTTCCCGGCTAGACAGAGAGTTTTTATGAAAACCAGGTGAGGGAAGATCAGAAGGAGCAAGATCAGTGGCAATGTTAGGGAGCTACCTTTTGCAGCACTTCCTGTTTACTACCAAATCATCATAATGAAAATCCTTGTGATGATTCCCTATAGCTAAAATGTAAATGGTCTATAGAATAAAGAAAACTTATTATGAAAGCTGATGCATGTATAAAAAAGAGATAAACTTGAACTTTTTCATGTCCTCCATCATTATTTGCAATTTGATCGAATGGTTGCTCCCCATCAAGAGCAAGTTCACTGCAAACAAAAGGTGATATTAAAATGTGAGAGTAGTGTAGATATAGGTAGCAACCATAATAAAAAAGGGGAAGATAATGCATAAGAAAACTTATGATCTAGTCGTAAACTCAGATGGTAAAGTTGGTTCCGATATAATACTGAAAAATGAAACAATCATCTTATTAGCTTCAGGAAGACATTCACAATATAAAAACCGTCAAAGGGCCGTGTTGTATATGTTATTAATTATAGGATAAGAAGAGGAACATTAAAAAGTAAATGCTCTTAGAAGAAGACAAGCATCCTAGTTATCTGCAAATGCACATTTAATCATCACCGACACCAAAAATACAAATTTACTTTTTAATTGAGGAACGTATATTTTTTGTCTGTAGCATGTAATTCATAACTCCTTTAATCACATCATCTCTCAACACATCCAAATTCCTTTGATAGAAATGGACCGGTAAACCGTCCGAGCCGGGCGCCGCTGAGCTCCTCCATCGTGAATAGTTTTGTTAATTTGTTGTATATATCCTTGGCGACGCTTGTCTTGATAAGCTCCAGAATATCATGGGGGTCAATACCTCCTTCTTTCTAATATAGGTTTCAAAACAATTCCTTACCATCTCGTTTATCCCTTCTACGTGCACTTTCTAAACCCTGTTGTTGTCCTTGAGCTTTGTGATCTCATTTTTCTTCTTCCTCCAAGTCGCTTTCCTATGGAACCATTTGGTATTATGATCACCTTTCACTAGTAGAAAACAGGGCTTTGGTCCAAGCTCAATGTACACATTAGTCCCGGTTGCATTACGAACCGGGACTAATGTGAGCATTAGTCCCGGTTCGAGCGGCTAGGGAGTCGGGAAGGCATTAGCCCCGGTTCAAATGGGACCTTTAGTCCCGGTTTGAGACACGAACCAGGACTAAAGGGCGCGATGCCCTTTAGTCCTCGTTCGTGTCTCAAACCGAGACTAAAGGTTAGACCTTTAAACCTTTAGTCCCGGTTTGAGACATGAACCGGGACTAAAGGGTGTGATGCCCTTTAGTCCCGGTTCGTGTCCCAAACCGAAACTAAAGGGGTTCTGAAATTTGTTTTTTGTTTTTCTATTTGTTTTTAATTTTTAGTTTATGTTTTAAATTGCTTATATCTTTTAGGATATTTGATTTTTTTGAGTGATTCCTTTTGCACTAGATTCAAAATTTTGTCTAGTTTCTGTTTGTGCCATTAGTCTTCAAATTTGAATGATTTAAATATGAATTCAGTCAAATTTGCTTCAAAACCTAGATTGTGAATAATTTGAGTTTAAAAATAGTTTTTAATTTAATTATTTTTGCTCCTAGTCACATGTCAGATTGTTGTCAAAGTAAGATTTATATGATTATTTTTAGAATATTTTAAACTAGGATTTTAATTAAAACACTACTGCTTTGCTTATATAGTTGTTTTAGTCCTTTAATTGTTGTTTTCAATTATTTTTAGTTAGTTCTTTCTGTAGATTTTAACATGTTTTAGTATGCTTCTGTTAGACAACAGTAGATAAATTTTTATAATTAATTAATATTAATTTTGCTACTGTTGTGTATTAATAGTTGATTAGCCTTTAATAATAGTTGATAGAATTAGTTTTGCTATATTAAAAAGTAATTCCTTTGAACGCTTTAATAGAACGTGACTCTGGCTTGGTTAACCTTAGTTGTGACTCTGGCTGGGACGGTGCTACCAGATGTAGTTGACGGTAGGATTGGATGGACACCATCCCGGACTCAAAAGGTTCAAACTCTACCCCCCCCCCCCCGCCCACCGGTGTATCACCATTTTAGTTTTGTAAAAAACAAAAGAAAATGATAAAAAAATTCAAAAATTAAAATCTTTTGAGATGTAGTTAGTTACTACATCTACTAGTTAGGAAAATTAAAAAAACTTAAATTTGGACATGTTTTGCAAATAAGTGTTATGAAAAAGTAAAACAGACATATCTTTTGCATACGATGTCGAAAAAAACCCACATAATATATCAAAAAAATCAGCATCTGATTTTGACCGCCGTAAACAGTTTTGCAAAGTTTTAGAATCCTCAAATTCTTAAAGGAAAAACGTTATCCTCAAATTTAAGTTTTTTTGAATTTTTGGTCAAACTATAGTCAAACTACTTATTCAAGAAATATTAGTGTTAATAAATAATAATTATTTTTTAGAATAATAGTTTCAAACTCAAACGGTGGTTCATGCTCAAGTTCAACTCCTAAGGTTTAATAGGATTGATAGTTTAGTATTGTCAGGAAAACAACAAGTATAGACTTGGAAACTAGGGGGAATAGAACTCGAAAGTTAAGTGTGCTCAGGCCAGAGTAGTGAGCCGATGGGTGACCGGCCGGGAAGTTAGAAGATTTGAAATAAGTGGTTCATACTTGAGCAGTGATGAGGGGTGATTAAAGATTAAATTGTCAAATAATTCAGAAATTTGAAAATTCAAAAAAAAATCATATTTTAAAAAAAATTCCTTTAGTCCCGGTTGTTACAACCGGGACTAAAGATGGAGCTCCAGACAGCGGCCACGTGGAGCTCCTTTAGTCCCGGTTCGTAAGCAAACCGGGACTAAAGATTTGGGCTTTAGTCTTAACCCTTTAGTCCCGTTCCAGAACCGGGACTAAAGGCCCTCTGAAACCGGGACTGAAGGCTCGTTTTCTACTAGTGTTTTCCACACTAGTCTCCACTCCTGACCTTGCAATCTCCAATACGAAGCAGCACAGGCAGGTGGTCCGACCTAGAGCTACAAATATGTTCAGCAGAAGCTTTTCTAAAATATTCAGACCACTCCGGTGAAGCCACCCCTTTGTCCAGCCTGGATCTCATGTTCTTCCTGCCCTCTTGCTTATTATTATATGTCCAGATGGATCCTTTAAATCCAATGTAAAAAAGATTGCACTTTGCAAGAACTCCCCTGAAATTTTCCATATACCTCTCTTATCTTCTCAAGACCGAAATGTGTTCTGATTGCCACATCATCTCGTTTAAGTCGCCTAACATTAACGAAGGAGCATTTGAAATTCCCTTGATTCTTCTAAAAAAATTCCCACATGTTGTTTCTTTCATGAGCTTTTTGGTTCACTGTATACAAAAGTACCACGCCACTGCAATCCATTTGAACTTAAACGAGCCAACACATCGATGTACCTCGGGCCAACAACAAGCTTTATTACTTTGGCGCTTTCATCATAGAAGAGCGCAATGCAGACACTTTTTCCAATGCCGGGTTGAGTGATACAGTGTTTGAGACCAAGCCTCTATCTCAACATATGAATTGATTTGTCGGGTTTCAAAGAGGAACACAAGATTTGGCTATGCACTAGGCATGCAAGTTCCTGAACTATCCGGGGTTGCCCAAGGCCTTGATAGTTTTGGCGTAGGACCGTCATGGCTCCTGATGGGCACTGCCATTAGCGCCCGTCAGTTTGCCGGCATCCCAAGGCATGTCGCTTCCATTCCACCTATTTCATCCACACTCCTTTCTTCTCCTTCAGCAACATGCCCCCTCTTCTTCTTGTTCTTGTCTGGCTTCTCACCTTTGTTGTTCACCGAGTTGTTATTGTTTTCCTTAGTGCCGCGACCTCCTCTCTTGCCCAGGATTGAGGCCACGACCGCAGTTTCTTTGTCGCCCACTCGTTCTGTAACCCGCACTTTCTCTGTACCTTTTCAAGTCTAAAGGATTTGAAATCTTAGGAATTTTTCTTATATTGGTCGTTTGATTCATGGGATGGAATCTAGTAGGATTTTTTACCCACGGATTCCTTTGTCCTAGGTTCTATAGGAATTTTATTAACATCCACTCAAAATTCTTGAAAAGAATACTTCGGTTTCCTGATGATGGAATCAAACAAACAAAAAATCATGGCCATGCCATTGCAATCCTATTTATTTCCTACTGCGGCGTTTTTGGAACCCTGTGAATCAAAGAGACTCGCACACCTTTGAGGGTGTGCCTTTGACTCAAAGGATTTTCATAAGAATTATAAGGATTGAAATTCTTAGGATATTTTTCCAATATTGCTTGATTCGCATGATTGAAACCTACATGATTTTTTCTAAGAATTTCTTTCTACTACATTACATAGGAATTTAGTATCCATTCGAACCTCTTAAAAGTAATCCTTTGTTTTCACTATGATGAAATCAAACAAACCTTAATCTTATAGGATTCAAAAGGGCATGACATGGTAATCTTATGTTTTTTTTCTTATTCCCACATTTTTCAATCGTGCGAATCAAATGGGCCTTGAACTTGATGGGAGTACAATATCTATCACTGATGTTTTGGTTCCATTTGTTGGTTCCTACTCATTTTAGTTCATTCTAGGGTTGTACTATGGAGAAATAAAAGTTACAACCAGTTGCAGAAGTTTTACTGGCCCTGGAAGTCTTTTCTTCTGAGCAGACACCGGCCTAAAACCCTCATGTCGGTACAGAGGTTGTATCCTCCGAGTGTGCAATGGCATGGACCCTTATACACACTACCATAGAGTCTGATCACGTGCCGACACCGACCTGCTAGACTCATGCAGAAGAATTATATGATGCGCTCTGCCAGGAGGTTGGGAAAATGTGCCATGGTGACTTGTAATAACATGGTTCATCTCAGTGTCAAATGTATGTTTGTGAAATGGTTATTCTTCCCATAATCTAAACTTCTGCTTTGATCTCAGATTGCATGAATTCACTTCATGGATGCTCCAGTGATCTACGAACACTGCCATTGCCCAATCATTGCACGACAAAATAATATGATGATTTTCTTTGAACATGGTACACCAAAATTTGGAAGTCATATCATGTTTGTTCAGGCAATTTGACCCAAGACTGAAGTTGTGTACCAAAAGAATCCCGATAAATTTAAAGGTGAGTTCTATCAAAAGTACCTTGAGCCTTTCTGGTACTAGTATGCTTGCAATACTACAAATCTGTACAGTAATAATTAAGTTATGCAAAGATGATTTCTTCTTCTAAAAATACAATATCTGTCCCAGCTCTTTGAGCCGTCAAATATCAAATGCACAATAATAATTCAAAAGAAGAAGATGAAGAAGCAAAATCAGCCTTTACAATAGACATATAAGTCGGTCCATTATTTGATTGATCTGCAGGCCCACTACTATTAGCCCAGAAACTTGTGTGATCATGCCTGGACGATTTTGCAAGACTTGGGCCGGGCCTCAAACGAATTCCCGCCACTCGGTACGTAATTTGCTCGTCGGAGAGATCACCGCGGCGTCGGCGTCTGCGTCGCCGTCGGCGGCGTCTCCGCTGTCTAGAGCTCCAGCACGACGACTGCAAATTCATCAAAAAGAAAAAAGAAATCAACACCGCTCACACACAGGTTAGAGTTTTGAAGATGAAACGAGCATGCAGCTGAGCTGAGCGAGCTCACAGTCGGAATCCGTGGTGATCCAGTGAGCCTCATGCTCCATCGCCATGATCTCTTCGAAGCATATCTTGTTCGTATGGTTATACGCGGTGGTGTACAGTGGAGGGGAGCGCGGGAAGGCAGCGTCCCGGCTGCTGAGGCTGTTCCTGCTGGCGCTGGACACCGACGACGCGGAGCTCATGCCGTCGACACTGCCGTGGACGGCCTGCCGCCGCCGCTGATGGTCCCAGCTCTTGAAGCTCACCACCCTCTGGAAATAAATCGATCAACAGAGCGCGCATGAACATAACATCCAGTGAACGAGAGAACTAATAATTTCAGGCAGCTCGGTCCGGTCGCTATTAATTACGTACCTTCCATTTCTTGGCGGTGGCCACGGTGGAGGAGCGGAGCTTGGACTGAGTCGCCGCCGCCGAGGACGACTGCACGACGGCGCGCCGGAGCAGCCCCCTCATCCTGGCCACGATCGCCTTCCTGCGCTCGGCTATGGCCCTCGCCGCCGCCGCCGCCGCGGCCTTCCTCGTCGTCGTCTCGGGCGCCACGCCCTCCGTTGACGACCCCGTCTCCGACTCCAACTCCGACCCCTCGTCGATGATTGGCAGCACCCTGGACGCACACTGATCCATGTCGACCGGGGCCGGCCGGAACCGGATCGATCGAAGCTAAACAAGCAGACAGGCAACGAGACACAAGTCGCCGGGCCGATCGATGGACCGACCGACCCCGAGGATCTAGGCTAGCCTCGCGCGCTAATCAAGCAGGGCCGGGGATCAAACAAAACAGTCGGCCGCCGGCCGGGAATAGTTTACACCTGCTCGCCAGTGGCCACATGCATCGATGCACGCATATATAAGCCTGGAGAATCATCACCAAATGCATGTTCCGGCTGGCCCTAGCTAAGCTAAGCTAGTGATCAGCAGGAATCTATAGTTGGTGCACGTATCTAGTATACTTAATCTTCACTTGCATGCATTTACTGACATGAACAGTGGGGAGCTGCTGATGGTCCGAGGGATCGACTGATCAGCAACCGAACACGTCAGTTCAGTAGGGCAAGCTGTCTAATGCATCCACCTTTTGTAGATCTGCACTTGTCTGCTTGCTCTGGTGTCTGGTGAATGGAAACAATCAATCGCCACGCGTGGATTCGGTCGATCGGCTCCTTGGAGTTTATTGATGGCCACAAGAGGGGGTGGACACGTCATTGGGTGAGAAGATTAAGAGCTACTAGCTCCTCATGGTGTGCAAGTTAGAATCTATGCTATGATGCTAGGCTGCTAGCTAGCTTCGTTGGCCATGTGATGCATGGATGGATGCTGACTGGTGAGCAAGGTGTATCTCTTATTTAGGCTTCAAGCCCATAGTTTGTTGGGAGAATCTAGAGGATAAGTTTGCTTGGATATACTAGCTAGCATCTTTTTTTTCCTTTGGAATGGACTCGCCGATCACCATGCGTCCGATAGACTTAGGAGGCGACCACATTGTCCTTGAGTACATGAGCATACATGACTAAGTGTTTCCAAGAAAAAAAAAGTCCGAGCGCCCTCTTATGAGAAGTGCACGGTTAATGGCGCCTACCACGCGGAGCCAAATTGACTAATGCGCACCCGTTTTTTGACAAGTTCCGTGACCAGCAAATCATACTTCTGAAGTTCTGTGACTTCCAGTGACATATGCTGTTCTCTACATGATTCTATCGAACAATCGTGGGCCCTCCTTTCCCGCTCCCGTTGTTCTCAGCCCGCCGTTCACCCAACCCCACAGGTGTACCTCCTTTCACCACTAGTGTCGACGGTTAATGCACATAGATATTAAGATCTGGATGTCCTTTTGCTCCGCATATGTACTGCCACTCTCCCCATTCCTGGAGGCCATCCTTATCTATAAGCTAGGCACTTGTGAAACATCCGACAATGTTGATCTCTAATATTCCTTCTTCATCCTAACGTTGTGTTCATATCTCTTCCATCTCTTCTTCGCGAAGAATACTATGGTTACATCTCATAGATGCGGATCTTTCGCTCATACAAGGGAGCGACTGTTTACTATCTAGATATCCTGCCATCTCTCTCTCTCTCTCTCTCTCTCCCCATAGTGGAGGGGCCACTTCCCCCCCCCCCCCCCCCCCCCCAAGTAAGAGTGGTTATTACCCCTTTTCCTTAGAAATCACATTCTTACATACAACTTTTACAGAAAAGAAAGTGCTCTAAGAAGTAGAATACTCACCTAAAGCATAAGGTGAAAATAGCCGTCATCATATTGAACTAATAAGTAAAAAAAATCTAAAAATTGATGCATAAAAATAGTGTGCTCTTTTCCCCGATTTAAGTATTAATTCCACTAAAGAAAAGCCACTAATGATAGATTCTTTTTTGAATCACTAATGATAAGCAACTGTGTCGTGTTTCTCGGGAGTATATACACCGTGAAGAGCTTTCGAGCTGTATCATAGGAAAGAATTAAAAGCCCATTGAATACAGGAAGAAATTAAGGCTCAAACAAGCCAAACGAGGGAACATCTATATATAACACAGATCCTATTCCCTGTGCAGGTCGGGGAATAGCGATCAAACGTGCACCCTATGGTGCCCCGCTAGTTACGATTGGGCGCCCAATTAACAAGACCCCACTTCCGGTTTTGGGAAGGTAGCTTTCCCATATTGGTTTTTTTAATGTTATTATTCTTTTTTAATTTCCATTTTTATTTTTTATTTTATTTTTCTGCTTTCACCTTTCATTCTCCTTTCACAAACTTTTTTTGAAATCGTGAATAATTTGGAATTTGTGATTGTTTCTAATCATGAATATTTCTTTAATTCATATTCTGTACTGAATTATGCAAAAAATTTTAAAATTGGGACTAATTTTCAAATACATAGTTTGTTTTAAAATTTGTGAATATTTTCTAAAATACAGGAAATTTTTCAAAATTGTGGAATTTCTTGGAAATACATGACGAGTTTTCAAAATTGGGAACATCTTTAGAAATTCTAGAAATTTTATATCCATGAACATTTTTTGAAATTTGGGATTATTTTTTGAATTCACGAAGAATCTTTGAAATACGAGAGAATTTTTCAAATTCTTGTTCATTGTTTGAGATCCAAGAACATTTTTAAAATTTAAGAAGAATTTCGAAATGTTGAGAACATTTTCTAAAATCATTCTTTTAAATGGAACATTTTTTTAGTTTTTTATACTTTTTTGAATTTAAGATATTTAAATGAAATCCCACCCTATTTTGGAATGTGGGATTCATGAGAATTTTCCAAGTTATAAAGAGAAACAAAAAGTAGTATTTTTTTGAGACAACAGCGGTACCTCGCGCTGTACTTGGGCCGGCCCAAAGCATGTGCATGGGGATGGGAGTGTGTGATTGTTTGCTTTCTCCCACACGACGCGGATAATAGGAGCTCCCTCGTGCACCAGAAAAAATATATTTTAGGGTGTGTGGGATTTACAAGGCATTATCCCTAGTGTGTCAAACGGTCCAGTCCACATGATCTGACAGGAAAAAGGGATGTGGTGAACTGGAAAAAAGAAGTCCTCTTCGGTGCCTTCAGCGCCAGTTGTCGAGCCCAACTTCCATTCCATCGCTTGTATGGGCCTGGCCCAGCAATGCTTGCCGGCTCCCGCCCGTTCGCTTGTTGGCAAACCCCCCGCTTCACGTCCACGAGATAGTGCATTTAGCGAACGAGCGCTCACAGATCTTGCTAGCTGGCTTGACCCATCTATTCTTTTTCTTTTACCAATTTTAACCCGCAAAAAAACTAGTCGCGTAACGGGATAGAATACAAGACCTCGTCGTTCGAAGGAAGTGCAAGAAACATCGGGGCATCTCACCCACTTGTGCACAACTGCTTCGTTTCTTCCTTTTATTTCGTTCTTCAGTTCGGTTTGTTCTTTTTTGTTTTCCTTTTTTCTTGTTCTTTTACATTTTTTGTTTTCTTAATTGTGCTGTTTTTTAATTGATATTTTTTTTACATCCATGAAGCTTTTTCAAATTGGATGAACCTTTTTATAATTAGATGAACTTTTTTAAGAAGATTAGCTTTAAAGTTCATAACATATGAAAAATTACATGAAATTGAAAAAATGTTCATTATTTTTAAATGATCTCATCTATTTTGAAAATAATAATAAATTTTGAAAAGAAAGTTCAAAAATTGAAAGAAAAATTACAATTAAAGAAACCGTTCACGAACTTGTAAAAAAGGTCATCAACTTTTAGAAAAAAATGTTCACGGATATAGAGTTGTTCATCAATTTGGAGAAAAATGTTCATGTATTTTGAAACATGTTCATGGATTTTGGGGAAAAATTTATAAATTGAAAAGGAGTTCGTGAATTTGAAAAAAAATCAGGGATTCAAAAGAAGTTCACGAGTTTGGATGAAAGTCCGAGTTTTGCAAAAGCGTTGAGGAATTTCAAAAAAGTTTTGAATTTAATAGTCTTTCGCACATTAGAAACAAAAACAAGCTACAAGTGACGTGTCCTGGTTGGTTTGTGAAGTTTATACTGAAAGAGAAGCTCGCTAGTTTGAATCACCTCGTGCATACCTTTTTCCTGCTAGCTAATAGAAACAAAAAGGGAAAATGGGGGCCGCCCCAGTATGGAGGGGTGGTGTGCGCCGGTTTGTGGATTACACACTAATGGACGCAGAAGGCACCAAATAAGAGTTGGGAAAAAAGAGGGTTGACTCCACGCAGTGGTGGATCCTGTTTAGTGCGCTGGTCGATTGATACCAGCGTCCATTATAGGCTTTCTTCCTGTCTTTTACTGGCAGATTCATTCTACAACCTTCCCTGAACCGGGTTTCCCTTTTTCTTTGTTCCTTTTTGTACCGATTCTTCCACTTATTTTTTCCTGAACTTTTCTATGTTTTTTCCTTCTGTTTTATTTTTTTCCATCGTTTCTTCTTTTTTATTTTTTATTTTCAAAATCAGACATTATTTTGCAATTTGAGAGTTATTTTTGAATTCCAAAGCATTTTCCAAAATTCTAGAACGCTCTTGAATTTATTTTTTTGTAATTTCGGAGCATTTTTGAATTCTGGGCAGGTTTCTTGAAATTCGCAGAAACATTGAACTAAACATTTGAAAACGAGGACTTGTTTACAAATACTATAATTGTTTACTGATTTCATGAATATTTAAAAATTCTAGAACATTTTTAAAATTAAATAAAGTTTTAAAAATTTGGAACCTTTTTCGTATTTATGATTATTTTCTAAAAAGTATGATTATTTTTCAAAATCTATGAATACTTGTCAAATTCATTAACATATTTTGTAAATTCCGAAGTTTATCAAAATTGGACATTTTTCGGTTAATAATATATTTTGGAAATTTAAAACTTGTTAAAAATATGTGTACATTTTCTAAAGTCCAATTTTTTTTATATCGTCAAACTTTTTTTTATAGAAGTAGAAAAACAAGATCTTAAGAACGAAAAATGAACGCACCACACATGGGATAGCCCAAGTTCGCACGTTAGCTAGCTTTTTACAGCATAGGTCGGGGAATAAAAGCTCCGTATTTATGGCGTCTTTGTTTCCCACATAACGAGTCATAAGAAGCACTCACCTTGATGCACCGCGCTTCCTTAGTGGGCCAGCTACCCAATATTCAGTGCATTGCAATGAACTCTCTTATTCATCAATGAAGCTGAGCTTTGTCGGCTTAAAAGAACTTATATTTCTGAAAATTCTAAGTATGATACTAAAATAAAAAATATTTGTTAGAGCATTCTTGAAATGTTCATGCAATATTGAAAACCTGTATGCATAACTTTAAAAATGTTGATAGCATTAAAAAGGTGACCGTGACATTTTAAAAAAATGTTCGCAAGTTTCAAAAACATGTACATAATCTTTTTCTAAAACATTATTCAATGTAAAAAATGTTTGCATAATTGCTGAAAGTTATATGATTTGAGTAATGTACGTGACATTGGGAAAAATATTCACGTGTTTGAAAAATATGTTTATTGCACTTAAAAAAATTATACAATGTAAAATAAGGTCACGTAGCTTGGAAAAAAATGTTTACTGTAATTCAGAAAAACATTTAATGTCTATTTGAATTTGTATCACACAATAGAAAATATTTCTTCAAAATAAGTATTTGGAAAGTGTTTAACATGTATGAAAAATATGTACAAGATGTGTTGAAATAAAGTAGACATGTACGGAAGTTTCTAAACCGGTTGAACCGAAGCGTCCTAAAAACCCATCCCTCAAAAGTACCGTCTCGTAGTGGGCAAGATATACCTCCCATGATATCAATATGTTGCTTGAAGCTAGACAGGAACAGGTGTTGCGCCTCGGCCTAGGAAGCACACATTGCCTTACTGGTTATATCCGATGCCATGGGTAAATACTAAATAGCTAGTACAGCTATACAAACAATTCTCACCTCGCTAGTGGTATTATGTAAGGTTTGCTTACCCTAACTATTTAATATATAAAAATAAAATGATTTGTAACTTCAAAACGGAAAATCTATGGCTATTATCTCAAATGATAATAGAAGTTAGCAATGTATTAAGAATGTTCAAGAATTGTATGAAAATTATTTGCCGAGTATTAGAAAATATTCATCGTGTTTTCTGCAAGGTGTCCATAGTGTATTAAAAAAATAATCTTTCCACTTAAATAGTTTTGCGTGCAATTAAAAGATGCTTAGAGTGTAATACTAAAACGTTTGTCATGTATTAAAATTGGTTCAACGTGTATTTTATAAAATTGTGTGACCAAAAAAGGGTTCATGCAATAAAAAAACTATTCAGCTGTTCCTTAAACTTTTTTTTGCCATATTTTAAATTTTGTTTATGTATAACCATCTTACTTTCTTTGGTATACTACAAATATTATTCAGTTCAAGGAGAAGTCTTCTAAAATCATGATGGATATTTTTCAATTATATGACGATATTCATGAAATGTACTATGAAATTTTTTATCTCGCTGGTATATAATTTTTGATAATCAACGACGAAAATTTCTAGAATTCAGAATGAACATTTTTTAAAAATAATGATCATTTTTGAAACAATAAACTATGAGCAATTTTGAATTTGTACTGTGAAGTTTTCTGAATGCATGATGAATATTTTGGAAACAAATGATGGCAACTTTTAAATACACTGTGAACTTTTTCTAAATACACAAATAAAAATATAATAACAATAGCAAAAGAAAAGACAGAAAATAAAATTAAAATAAATAAATAAATTGTATATTGAAACAAATAA
The DNA here is from genome assembly GCF_018294505.1 of Triticum aestivum. Lineage (NCBI taxonomy): Eukaryota > Viridiplantae > Streptophyta > Magnoliopsida > Poales > Poaceae > Triticum > Triticum aestivum. Next base: position 30,002,660 of record NC_057810.1, read on the forward strand.
GAACTCTATGAACAATAAAAAATAAGAACCTAAATAGAGAAGAAAAGATAGAATAAACACTTCGTTGCAACGCATGAAATCTTAGTACAATAGTTTTTTTTTTGTTGGAACACATGCATATTTATTTCACACCAAGAAGACTTTTGAACAATAAAATGAACTCTTTTGACATTTGCGATTTTTTTGAGTAGTTGAACCTTTGTTGGGTGGTTAGAACTTGGTTTAGCAAGAGAAAAACAACATCTATTCGGTGTAAGAACAAGTTGTCCATAATTTTCAAAATATTCACATGTTCTAGGAAAAGTGCATCTGTACAATAAAAAAGATTCACGTATAACATTTAGATTTTTCAACAGAAAGAAGGGGAAAAAGTTTAAAAACAAAAAAGAGAAAATAAATATATTAAGAAAATTAGATAATCTGGAAGAAGAAAAATGACACAAAAACTGAGCTACCAAGAAAATATAATCTGAAGCTACACAAAACAAAAACGACAGTAAAACTGTTTGCCCTACATCTGGCAGTAGGCTAGATAGGGCACCCCTATTTCTCGCCTTCAGCGACAGGGGAGAAACCGCTCGCTTAAAGGGGACCAGTAAGGGACGCCACATCCTCCTTTCTCTTTTTCTCTTTTTACGTTTTCTATTTAGTTTTTTGAGTATTTTATATATTTTATAATATTCTAAATGTATATATTATAAAAAAACTCTGTTAAAACATTTGAAAAATGCTGAACAATTATTTGAAAAATGTTGAACAAGTATTCAAAAACCATTGAATAGGTATTTTCAAAATGTTGAAGAGGTATTTCAAAAAAATCATGATCATGTATATAAAAATGTTAATCAAGCATCTAAAAAAATTTGAACAAGGATTTGAAAAACGTTGAACAAGTATTTGAAAAATGTTGAACAAGTATTTGAATAATGTCGAACAATTATTGGAAAAATGTTGGTCATGTATATAAAAACGGTGAACAAGTATTCAAATAATGTTTAACAAGTATTTGAAAAAAAATATGGTCATGTATATAAAATTGGTGGACAAGTATTTGAATAATGTTTAACAAGTATTTTAAAAAATGTTGATCATGTATATAAAAATGTTGAACAAGTATTTGAAAAATGTTGAACAAGTATTGAAAATTGCTGAACAAGTATTTGAAAAAATGTTGATCATGTATATAATAATGGTGAACAAGTATTTTAATAATGTTAAAGAACTATTTGAAAAAAATGTTGAACAAGTAATGTAAATATGATAAACAATTATTTGGAAAATGTTGAAGAAATAAAAAACGAAGAAACAAAAGGAAAAAAATGAAAGAAAAACGGAAAAGAAGAAGAAAAGAAGGAAAATAAAACCAAAAAAGGAAAAATTCCCGAAGAAAACCACTTGTCTAGTTTTAGGTAAGGCGCGCCCCTAGTAATTTCCAAAAAACGAGCTTGGACGGGGTCGCTAGCTCGTCCCACGATCCCGCCGGAGACCAGGGTTCGACACCTCCTCTCGCAAATCACAGTTTTTTTTCACGACTATACATGCATGAATGCTGAATGGGTCGGCCCAGTACAAAGCGAGGGGGGGGGGGGGGGGGGGGGGGCTTAGCTAGCGCTGGCACATCGATTGCTTAAGGCGATAAAAAGTTGTTGCGGGCTAGATATAACTGTCGCATCTGCTCTGTTTTTGGGCCAGCTGTGGGTTGTAAAAGGACCTTTCTGGCATGGTTTGGACATGAACCCCGATGGGAGCTATATCTTGCTTCACGCGGACGGAAGAAGCTCTTGCCTAAACGAGACAACCCATTAGGGCTCTATTAAAGGAAAGAGTGAAGAACAAGGGCACACTCAGGGATCGAACCTTGGGTCTCCTGGATGGTTTGTTGCGATGCAAGCCACTAAGTTAGTGATGAGTTCGTGGTGACACAGTAGGGGCATTACCTACTTGATGTAAAAGAGCCGACTTCTCCACTGTTTTTTCCTCCCCCCCCCCTGTTTGTTCAACAATTTTCTTCGTTCTTACTCTATTTTCGTTGGCTTTTGTTCATTTTCCCCTTTTTCTTTGTTTTTTCCTTCGGTTTCTTAGTGTCTTTCTATGTTTCACCGCCTTTTTTCTTTTCTTTCATTGCTCTTTGTTTCTCTTTGATTTTTTTCTTTCTTTCTTGTTCATCTCTTTGTTTTTGTTTTCTCCTGGTTTTCACTATTTTATCAATATTTTTGGTATATATCCAAAATTATTTTAATACAAGTTTAACATTTTTTGAACACCTGGTCAACCTTTTTTCTATACACGTTTAGCATTTTTCATACACAAGATTAACAAATTTTGTTACATGGTCAATAATTTTATATAGACATTTAGTACTTTGAAATGCTTGATTAACATTTTTCAAATACCAGTTTAACATTTTTAGAATACAATGCAAGGTTTTTTTAATACATGGTCAACATTTGTATACACATTTACCATTTTTCAAATGCTTGATTAACATTTTTCAAATACTTGGCTAACTTTTTTGAATATACAGTCAACATTTTTTATATTCACATATATCATTTTTTCAAATGCTTGAGTAATTTTTTTCAAATACTTGTTTAACATGTTTTCGGATGTTTGATTAAAAAAGTTCAGATACATGATCAGTGTTTTTCACACACATTGTATATTTTTCTGTACATTTTTCGTATACATGGTCAACTTATTTTCTATACACATTTAACATTTTTGAATGCATGAGCTTTAGACACTACGCAAAGTATATTTTTGTAATATATATGTTTAGAATATTCGAAAGTGTAAATAAAGTAAAAAATAATAATAAAAGAAAAAATACGTAAAAAAATACGAGGCAACGGTCTCCCGTGCACTGGGCTGGCCACCATACGCTCGCACGGCTAGGCAGCAATTCAGCGAGTCAGAAGCTTTTTTCAATGAAGAGGTATTCCTACAAGGTGCTAGCACGATGTGACCCATTAAAATTTACGATTTTAATTTTTATAACTCTCAAAATGTATCTATTTCACCACTTCTATATAATCCTTTATGACGCTACAAATAAATATTAAATATATCATAATAATTTTCTATGTGTTTAAGAAAAAATATGTTGTATATGAAAAGATAGACATATATCAAAACAAGGTCCAGGTACTTTGAAATAAATGTTAATAAATTGTACGAACATGTTTGTATATGAAGAGAAATCTTCATATATCTGTAAAGATATTTTTGTTTGAAACATGTTCAAGTATTCCAGAAGAGATGTTCGTGTATTTCATAAAAAATCATGTATTCGCCGAGCGAACACATAGGAAAGAAACAAAAAATAAAAACGAAAGAAACCACCAAAAGTTTTTTTTTTTAAAAACCGACTTTTGTGTGTGGAGAAAGACACACCGTTATTGGGTGAACACATGTGAGCGACTCCTCCATACGACTCATAGTAAGTGAGATATATACTTGTAGGAACTAACGAAGATCAATCAACCACCCTAAAATGAAAACAAACGTAGCGATCAAACTTCCTCTAAATAAGATTCAGCTAGTGACAGGCTAATAAAATTTAACCCTAGGAATCGAATAAGGCGACGTGTCTCGTTTACCCATGGACAATGACCCGATATTGAACCTTTGTGCGCCTCCTGATTGTGCCCGGATTTTCACAATGTTGACCCAGTGCACCTACATTGGATATCACTTTGTGCACCCAATTAACATGTACATTTTTATAAATCTAGAAAATGCATTTATTTAACTAATTTTATACATCCATGTACAAAAGAAATTTTGCATACTGCAAATAAATATTGAATATATCACAATAATTCTTTATCCGTGTATTTCCAAATAATGTTAATTTTAATGTATTGCAAGAAATAACATCAATATATATCAAAATAATGTTAATGTGTTGCAAGAAAAAACGTCAACATATATCAAAATAATGTTCATGTGCTGCAAAAGAAATGCTAATAAATTATCAGAGAACGTTTCTATATAAAAATCTTCATATAACTTGAAAGAAATTGATGTTTGAGAATAATTGTTCAAGTATTCCAAGAAAAATGTTCATGTATTTCATAAAATTCTACGTATTTCACCAAGAGAACATAGAGAATAGAAACATATATAAGTAAAAGTTAAAATAAAAGTAGGAAAACAAAGAAACCAACCAATTATTATTTTTTAAATCAAGTCAGTTTTTCTTTTGAGGAAGACTCACCATTATTGGGTCAACCCATATGAGGAGACCCACGTGAACAACTCCTCCATATGGATCCAAATAAGCGAGATATATCTCTACTTCTAATGGAGCAGTTGGTAGTCTTCCGCCGGTCAATTTTCGTCCCACCAGAGACGGTTTTTTTTCGTCCTCGATCCCACCTCCCGCATCCCATCGATTCCCCCCTCCGCCCTCGAACCAGGAAAGAAAAAACGGTATGCTCCCACAATGTCCAGTGCTAAACCCTTTGGTTGATCCAAAAAAACTCGTTCTGAAAATAATCTATGAAAATAAACCTACGAAAATTAGCCAGACGCTCGCACCCAAATCCTCGTGCCCTCGATGCACTTGCCCACCACCGCTCTCCTCTGCCCCAACCCCAACCCCGCTGCCACCTCAATCCCACTGCCGCTGGCCTCTTCCTCCTCTAGCGCCGTCGCTCCAGCCCCTCACCTTCTCAGCCTGGATCCACGCGACAAGGTGTGGGGCTATAGGAGAGAAGGCTCCATATCGCACGACAAGGTGAGGGGCGCCCAGATCCGCAGCGGCACCACCGCGCCCTCGTCCACCTGGCCCTCGAGGTCGGCCATGGAGGTCCGGCCCGACCAATGGATGGATGGGGATGAAACCCTAGCCCAACACCCACCCATGGATGGATGGGGATGGGGCGACGACGGCGGCGGCGGCGGTGGCCTTCTCTCAGTGCTTGCTGATGTGGTGGACATCGACGTCGGTGACGGGTTGCAGCACGTAGACATCAAAGGTACTGACGCCCTCCATCCTCCTCCCCTCGCCTCCCCTCCCCTCACCTCATCTTCTTCTTCTGGATTTTTTGATTTGATCCGTGCGGTTGGTTTCTGCAGGCTGCGGGTGTGACGGAGGAGTACCATGGCGGGCGTGCAAGCCATGGCTCGCTATTGAAGGCCCTTCCCTTCCCTCTCTCTGTGCGGGCCATGCTCAGGCAGTCTTTTCTCTTCTCTTCCCGCAAAAAAAGTCTTTTCTCTTCATGATCTGAACATGTTGGAGGCCATTATTTCTCCTCCGCCATAGTTTGCTGCTGCTGCCATGTCAACTGAGAGTTGGTAGCCAATATCAAGTGATTTGGAATTTTTGTTGATCTGAACCATAAATGTGATGATTTATCACAATTGTCATATGATCGCAATTTTGTTGATCACATTACATCTATGCTCTATTTGTTTGTTTGTTTAAATCCGTGCTTCCGCTTTGAGGTTGAACAACAGGTTAAGGGAGCATTCCTCAATTTTTTTGGGGTTCAACGGAACAACAGGAGTGTGGAGAATTAAGGCACTCGAGGTCTCTAGAATATGGATGGAGAGAACGACAGTTGAAGACATGGATATTGCTGTCCAAGCACATATAAAGGGATGGAAGTTTCTGTTATTGTTTATGACTTCTCTATATGCTACACGAATTTCCATTCAATGTCAGTGTGAATTGCTGGAGTCATACGAAGCATATAGAAAACAACAACATAGATGGCATTCTGGTCCAGTGCAGTTGTTTAGACTATGCTTTCTGGGCATCATCAAATCAAAGGTATTAATGTAGGCATATTTTGAAAGATGAATTTTATTTTTCGGGGAAAAAGATGAGTTGAACTGCATTATATTGAGCACGACATTCAAGATTTAGTTCCATTGTAAGTATACTCGGTTTAAGTTTGTCATTTTCTTGGAGTTGACAAGATTTTACCTACACCTAATTGGATAATTAAGTACAATTTGATTAGTATGAACAAGTCACGTCAGCAGGATGCATATTTACAAGGTTGATTATCTCCTAGGAAGACAAGTAGGAAGTATGTTTGCAAGTTTTCATGAATAATTATACAATTATATAAACTGTGTTCTGCTTGAAGTTTGTCAGTTAAAATCATGTTGACTCGCCTACTGTTTAATGGTTCTATTTTGATCATATAATTAGGTTTACATCTTGACCCGCTTGATTTGATAAATTCCATTCTTACCAAGGGTCATCATTTGTATATTTCCTCTTCGGAGGGTGATTTCGTCGCCCATGGAGAAGCAATCCAAGGAGAAGAGAGTAGGTTCTGTGCCCAACCTCGGCTCCCTATCAAAGGAGGGGAAGTGGCCGCGAGCATGCCATCAGCGTTGGGTCGATGGTGTTGTGCCTCGGCAGCTGGGATCATGCAAGGCAGATGGGAAGCAGCAGTGCCGCCTCTCCCCCCGAGCTCCAGATACATGATAGCAGCATTAAGGTGAGCAGTGGCAAAGGTTCCCACCTGAACATATCGAGCCGTGACACAAGTACGGCCACAACCTCCAATACTACTACGACGTACTGATGGCTATCCTCTACCCGTGAGTGTTATGCAAATTTGCGTAATTTAACTCCAGTGACGTGGATTTCATTATGTGGTAATTTTGTTTATGTAGAAATTGATGCGCTGGAATTAGTAAATCTGTTATCTTGTTTACAAGTGTGGTGATGCCGATTGTAGAAATTGGGCAATGTGGGATCTCCTATCCTCGTGCTGGTTTGATTTTGCTTTGTTCATCTGACTCAGGAATCATGAGGCTATTCATGCCCAACTGAACACAAGCCTTTTTTAATACTTTTTTAATATATGCTACTTATGCTTATCTATGCCGAAACTGCATCTGCAAGGCACTGTTTGTCCTGCGTTCCAGATCGATGCCACTTTATTCATGGGTTGGGTTGCCAGTTTCAAGCCACTTAATTTTCGGGTTGCGATTGTTGTCAGTGTTGTTGAATAGTACAAATCAATGATCCTGCTTCTGTAGGTTCTGACCTGGTAGTATCATGTATGTACTCAATGAAACGTGAATTGTCTGCCATGGTAGTATTGTGATTCCTGGCTACCATGGTAGTATTATCTGTAGTGTTGGCCAGTATGTTTATTTCACAATTTTACAAATATATCTTTTCTTTGTTTTGTGTTGGAAAGTTAAGCATGAACCATTTAGAGAATTCAACAATATGACTCATGCTCATCTCCATGTCAATCACTAGTAGAAAAGGGGGCAATGGTCCAGGCCAGGTCAGCCCATTAGTCCCGGTTCAATCCAGAACCGGGACCAATGGGAGCATTTGACCCGGTTTATGAGCCCCGGGGGCCGGCCGGGCCACATGGGCCATTGGTCCCGGTTCGTCTGGACCTTTTGGTCCCGGTTGGTGGGACGAACCGGCACCAATGTGCCTCGCTCCTGGCCCACCACCATTGGTCCCGGTTGGTGGCATGAACCGGGACCAAAGGCTCCCCTTTAGTCCCAGTTCGTGGGACGAACCGGGACCAATGAGTTGCCTATATATACCCCTCGCCTGCGAGCAGAGCACTCCCACTGCTTTGTTTTTCCTAGCCGGCGAGGGGAGAGCTTTGTGGTGCTCTAGCTCACCTCCTATGCACACGAGGTGTTCGATGGAATGCCCGAGCCACACTACTTAAGCTTTCTCCTCTCCAAGCTCCATTTTCCTCAATATTTGTCTAGGTTTAGCGGTCCGTCACGTCCCATCCCCGTCTTCACCGCCGTCGATCGCTCGCGCCGATCTCGTCACCGGCACCACCGTGGTGAGCCTCTTGTTCTCATCTTCTTTCTGAAAGGAAAAAAAATTCTTACTTGTATGTTCATATAGATACTTGTATAATTTTCTTACTTTTATTATTGCATCTTATATAGTGCGATGGTTTTGGTATCTGCCCCCGTCGGCCCTCGTCCTGTCTATGGTTCGGATGTGGTATATATTATCTTTTCATAACTATTGGTTCATCTATTGTTTATGACAATTATGCCGACCAACGTGACATAGATTTTATTTATCTAGGAGGTTGTGGAACCGGAAATTCCAACCGACCCTATTGTCGAGAGGTTAAATTTAGTTGAAGAAGAAAACAATTTGTTGAAGGAAAAAATAAGAAAAATTGAGGAGGAGAAGATGATATTGGAGTTGCATGTTGCGGATGTCGTCGATGATCACAAGATCAAGATGGATGCAATGCGCTTGAAGATTAGAAAGATTAGAAAATATGCCATTCATACCGAGGCTTGGTAACATTATGTCGTTGGATCAGTTGTTACATTGGTTGCGATTATGATCGCATTTGTTTTCGCATTGAAATGTTTTACATAGTTTCAATGTATGGTTTAATTAATTTAGATGCTCTGCAGAGCTTTATGTTGTTAGATGAGAACTATGTATGTACTTTGGTTTTAATGTGATGATGAACTTCTATTAATTTGGTCACTTAATAATCTATTCATGATGTTCTGTAATGCACGCAGATGAACCGACAATGGATGTACGGTTCAAGACACACCTCCGAGTATATTAAGGGCGTGCATGATTTTCTCGAAGTGGTTGAGGCAAACAAGCGGAATGGTCTTATGTGTTGTCCATGCCCTATATGTGGGAATACGAAGTCTTACTCTGACCGGAAAATCCTTCACACCCACCTGCTTTACAAGGGTTTCATGCCACACTATAATGTTTGGACGAGGCACGGAGATATAGGGGTTATGATGGAAGACGGTGAAGAAGAAGAGTACGATGACAACTATGTGCCCCCTGAATACGGTGATGCTACTGAAGATCAAGAGGAACCAGACGATGTGCACGATGATGCTGCAACGGGCGAAGCTGCTGAAGATCAAGAGGAACCAGACGATGTGCCCGATGATGATGATCTCCGCCGGGTCATTGTCGATGCAAGGACGCAATGCGAAAGTCAAAAGGAGAAGCTGAAGTTCGATCGCATGTTAGAGGACCACAAAAAAGGGTTGTACCCCAATTGCGAAGATGGCAACACAAAGCTCGGTACCGTACTGGAATTGCTGCAGTGGAAGGCAGAGAATGTTGTGCCTGACAAAGGATTTGAGAAGCTACTGAAAATATTGAAGAAGAAGCTTCCAAAGGATAACGAATTGCCCGACAGTACATACGCAGCAAAGAAGGTCGTATGCCCTCTAGGATTGGAGGTGCAGAAGATACATGCATGCCCTAATGACTGCATCCTCTACCGCGGTGCGTACAAGGATCTGAACGCATGCCCGGTATGCGGTGCATTACGGTATAAGATCAGACGAGATGACCCTGGTGATGTTGACGGCGAGCCCCCCAGGAAGAGGGTTCCTGCGAAGGTGATGTGGTATGCTCCTATAATACCACGGTTGAAACGTCTGTTCAGAAACGGAGAGCATGCCAAGTTGATGCGATGGCACAGTGAGGACCGTAAGAAAGACGGGAAGTTGAGAGCACCCGCTGACGGGTCGCAGTGGAGAAAAATCGAGAGAAAGTACTGGGATGAGTTTGCAAGTGACCCAAGGAACGTATGGTTTGCTTTAAGCGCGGATGGCATTAATCCTTTCGGGGAGCAGAGCAGCAATCACAGCACCTGGCCCGTGACTCTATGTATGTATAACCTTCCTCCTTGGATGTGCATGAAGCGGAAGTTCATTATGATGCCAGTTCTCATCCAAGGCCCTAAGCAACCCGGCAACGACATTGATGTGTACCTAAGGCCATTAGTTGAAGAACTTTTACAGCTGTGGAATGGAAACGGTGTACGTACGTGGGATGAGCACAAACAGGAGGAATTTGACCTAAAGGCGTTGCTGTTCGTGACCATCAACGATTGGCCCGCTCTCAGTAACCTTTCAGGACAAACAAACAAGGGATACCACGCATGCACGCACTGTTTACTTGACACCGATAGTATATACCTGGGAAGCTGCAGGAAGAATGTGTACCTGGGCCATCGTCGATTTCTTCCGACCAACCATCAATGTCGAAAGAAAGGCAAGCATTTCAAAGGCGAGGCAGATCACCGGAAGAAGCCCGCCATGCGTACCGGTGATCACGTACTTGCTATGGTCAATGATTTACACGTAATCTTTGGAAAGGGTCCCGACGGACTAGCTGTTCCGAGTGACGCTGGGGGACACGCACCCATGTGGAAGAAGAAATCTATATTTTGGGACCTACCCTACTGGAAAGACCTAGAGGTCCGCTCTTCGATCGACGTGATGCACGTGACGAAGAACCTTTGCGTGAACCTGCTAGGCTTCTTGGGCGTGTATGGGAAGACAAAAGATACAACTGAGGCATGGGAGGACCTGCAACGTTTGCACGAAAAAGACGGCATGCCTCCAAAGCAGTATGAAGGTCCTGCCAGCTATGCTCTTACCAAAGAAGAGAAGGAAATCTTCTTTGAATGCCTGCTTAGTATGAAGGTCCCGACTGGCTTCTCGTCGAATATAAAGGAATAATAAATATGGCAGAGAAAAAGTTTCAGAACCTAAAGTCTCATGACTGCCACGTGATTATGACGCAACTGCTTCCGGTTGCATTGAGGGGGCTTCTACCGGAAAACGTCCGATTAGCCATTGTGAAGCTATGTGCATTCCTCAATGCAATCTCTCAGAAGGTGATCGATCCAGAAATCATACCAAGGCTAAGGAGTGATGTGGTGCAATGTCTTGTCAGTTTCGAGCTGGTGTTCCCACCATCCTTCTTCAATATCATGACGCACGTCCTAGTTCATCTAGTTGACGAGATTGTCATTCTGGGCCCCGTATTTCTACACAATATGTACCCCTTTGAGAGGTTCATGGGAGTCCTAAAGAAATATGTCCGTAACCGCGCTAGGCCAGAAGGAAGCATCTCCATGGGCCATCAAACAGAGGATGTCATCGGGTTTTGTGTTGACTTCATTCCTGGCCTTAAGAAGATAGGTCTCCCTAAATCGCGGTATGAGGGGAGACTGACTGGAAAAGGCACGCTTGGAAGGGACTCAATAATATGCAGGGACGGATATTCTTGGTCTCAAGCACACTACACAGTTCTACAGAACTCTACCTTGGTGACCCCGTATGTCGATGAACACAAGAACAGTCTGCGCTCCAAACACCCGGAGCAGTGCGACGACTGGATTACATGTGAACACATCAGGACTTTCAGCAGTTGGTTGGAAACACGTCTCAGAGGTGACAACACTGTTTGTGATGAGCTGTACTTGTTGTCCAGGGGACCATCTTCGACTGTTACGATTTGGAAAGGATACGAGATAAATGGGAATACATTTTACACGATTGACCAAGATCAAAAGAGCACCAACCAAAACAGCGGTGTCCGCTTTGATGCAACAACCGAGAGGGGAAAGGACACATATTATGGTTACATAGTGGACATATGGGAACTTGACTACGGACATGATTTTAAGGTCCCTTTGTTTAAGTGCAAATGGGTCAATCTGTCAGGAGGCGGGGTACAGGTAGACCCACAGTACGGAATGACAACAGTGGATCTGAAAAATCTTGGGTACACTGACGAACCGTTCGTCCTAGCCAATGATGTGGCACAGGTTATCTATGTGAAGGACATGTCTACCAGACCGAGAAAAGAAAAGATAAGGAAGCGAATACATCATACGATGAGCCAAAGCGCCACATAGTTCTTTCAGGAAAAAGGGACATTATGGGAGTGGAGGGCAAGACAGACATGTCTGAAGATTATGAAAAGTTTCATGAAATTCCTCCCTTCAAAGTCAAGGCTGACCCCAGCATCCTGATAAACGATGAAGATTATCCATGGTTACGGCGCAATAAGCAAATGACACAAGCGAAGAAAAAGTGAAGACTTTCTCCCGCAACTATTATGATGATACCATGCCAACTTTGTAACAGACGAGTATGATACCATTGTCCGTTTTGTATATGCACATGCTATGTGGGTGAATTTACGATACCATGCCAACTTTCAACTTTTTCAGAGTTCATTTGAAATGCTTTAATGTCTTATGGTTCGGCCCCCCGTAATACCATTAATCCTGTTTCGCTCCTTGCCAACTATGTTCTCACCAAGAACACTCTCAACAGAAAGTTTATAATTTCTCTAAAACTAATGGCACTAACAAAAAGTTTATAATTTTGCTGACCTAAAAGCATTTTTTTTAAAAATAAAGCAAAAAACAAAAGAAATTAAATAATGCAGGAAACAAAACAAAAAAACTGGAAACAAAATAAAAATAGCAACAATAAGTATTTTGTTGTAAGTAGAAACAAAACAAAATAAAAAAAGCAAAAAAGAAAACAAAAAAAAACAAAAAGTGTTTTCAAATTTGAAAACTAATGTCACTAACAGAAAGTTTATAACTTTTCTAAAATAAAAGCAAAAAAGAATTAAAAAATAAAGCAAAAAACAAAAGAAAAATAAATAATACAGAAAACAAAACAAAAAAACTGGAAAAATAAAAAAATAGCAACAATAAGTATTTTGTTGTAAGTAGAAACAAAATAAAAAAATAAAGCAAGAAAGAAAACAAAAAACAAAAAAAGTGTTTTCAAATTTGAAAACTAATGGCACTAACAGAAAGTTTATAATTTTTCTAAAACTAAAAGCAAAAAGAATTAAAAAATAAAGCAAAAAACAAAAGAAAATAAATAATGCAAAAAACAAAACAAAAAAAACTGGAAAAAAAACTAAAAAAAACTACCACCTATTGGGCCACCACGGCCTGAATACGACTAGAAACCCAACCTGGGCCAGGATTCAGGCCCGCAGAAGGCCCAATAGGCCCACAGCAGCAAAGTTTGAGATTTGGCCCGAAAGCCTGCAGTTGAGAGGAGCTCGAGAGGGTGGGCGCAGTAGCGCTTATAAACCACTCTCGAGCCCTCTCAACTAGCGAGGTGGGACTAAACTTTGGCCGCGACGCGGGCAGCACAGGGCCCTTTTGTCCCGGTTGGTGGCACCAACCGGGACTAAAAGGGGGCATTGGTACCGGTTCGTGGCACCAACCAGGACCAATGCCCCACCTTTAGTCCCGGTTGGTGCCACCAACCGGGACCAAAGGCCGCCGCTTCCCGCCCTTTGGGCTGCCGAAAACTGGCCTTTGGTCCCGGTTGGTGGCACCAACCGGGACTAAATGGTGCATTAGGCCCAGTTGGTGCCACCAACCGGGACCAAAGGCTTTGCTATATAATCAAACACTTTGAAAAAATTCACAATTTCATCGCCAGTTGCCCCCGACGACGCCGACCTCCTCGACGCCGCCAGGCTGCTCCACCTCGCCGTCGTCGCCGCCATTGCCTCCCCGAGCCCGCGCCGTACTCGTCGCCGGCCTCCCCGAGCCCGTGCCGTCCTCGTCGCCGGCCTCCCCGAGCCTGCTCCGTCCTAGTCGCCGGCCTCACCGAGCCCGCGCCGTCCTCGTCGCCGGCCTCCCCGAGCCCGCCGTCCTCGTCCCCGTCGCCGCGTGCCTCCCCGAGACCACCCTCCTCGTCCCTGTCATCGTGTGCCGCCCGAGACCGCCGTCCCCGTCACCGCGTGCCACCCCGAGCCCCTGCCCCGTCCCGCCCCCGCGCGCCCCCACCGTCGCCATCGTCATCGCTAGCCGCCCCCGCTATGAGCCGCCGCGCCGCCCCTGCTGTGAGCCACCGCGCCGCCCCGGCTCTGTTTTTTTTCATTTTTATTAGTTTAATTTTTTTGTTCATATATATATATATATATATATAATGTATATGTGTATGTATGTGGCTATGTGTATGTAGATGTTCAAAATGTATAAAAAAATTGTTCAGAGCATGTTTTTGTTCATATATGTATTTTTGTTCATATGTGTATTAATGTTTTCATATATGCAAAAGATAGATTTTTAGAAAAGTTAGGATTTTTTTCTGTTGATAGATTTTTTGGTGATTTTAGGTTAGTGCATTTTAGGTTAGTGTAGAGGAGAAAGGAAAATAAGGAAAAGGAAGAAAAGAGGAAGAAGAAAGAAGGAAGAAGAAGAAGAAAAAGAATGAGAGGAAAAAGGAAAATAAGAAGAGGAGAAGAAGAAAGGAATAGAGGAGAAGAAGAAAAAATAAAAAAAAATTCTATTTTTTCTTCTTCTCCTTCTTCTTCTCCTCTTTTTTTTCTTCTTTTTTTTCTTCTTCCTTCTTCCTTCTTCCTCTTTTCTTCCTTTTCCTTATTTTCCTTTCTCGAGGGAGAAGAAGAAAAAGAAGAGGAGAAGAAGAAGAATAAAAGGAATAGAGGAGAAAGAAGAAACTTCAACACGAGGGGGGGGGTACCGATACCCCCTCCCCGATAACATTATTTTCCCATGTATATGTATGTCACGTCATTGTCGATATAACCCCCTCGAGATAACTTCGACATGAGGGGGCGGTCGATATATATACCCCCTCTCGACCGTGATAACTTATACCACGACAGCACCCCCCTCGGCCCTCTCGCTCGACCAAAACTCTCGAGGACACCCAAAACCTAGAGAGAAAACGATGTTGGTCGTCTCCTACCCCCTTCCGCCGCGCCCCTACCCGACAAATTAACTCTCTCGAGACCACCCAAATTTACCAAGTTTAAAAGAGCGTTGTCGTCAAGGCCACCCCAAACCCTTGAAGCGTTGTGTCGAGGCCACCCCAAACCCTAGAGAAGCAACATCGAGGCCACTAACATGATTCCTTATTGTGATTAGCTAGCTAGTTCTATGTTTGCCACTAATATATATATCCATCTGTACCATGTTTGAATAATAATTGACATGTTGTAAATATTTGTAGAAACTATATATGGAGCACTCCCGAGACGAAGCAACAAAAGCGATGTTGGGGGACATAATCGCACAAGGAAGTGATGAAGTTGCATCATTTCTCAACGACATCGATGGTCAGGAAGGACTAGGTGAAGAAGAGGGCTATGTTCATGATGGCTTCGGCCCATTAATGCCGGTACAAGAAGAGGGCTATGTTCATGATGGCTCCGGTGACACAATGGAGGTACAAGAAGGAGACCGTGCTGACTGCTCCGGTGATCGAACCGAGTCCGGCCAGGTATATATATATTAGTTAAGCCCGTGCTGACTAGTTAATTGATGCATCCATTGTTTTGGTATATGTACACATATTAATCACTCTCGTCTTTCTTCCTTTTAATTTCTAGTCCTCCGGATCGAGCACAACTTCGGTAAGGAGACGAGGCCCGAAGAAAAAGTTTAGCTCGGATGAAAGGTTTGAGATCAGAGAAATCGCGCCCGACGGCGAACCGATTGAACCCATCCGGACAAAGAACACATTTTCTGCTGAGTGCGGGGTTCTTGTTAGGGACAAGATCTCGATCAGCATCCAACAATGGTATAAGCCTAAGGAGGAAGACCCTGAGGTGTATTATGTCAATGATATGCAGAAAGAAGATCTTTGGACTCAGCTGAAGGCAAATTTCACCCTACCGCCAGAGGAGGATCCGGAGAAGCCAGTTAAAGAGCAATTTATCAAGTCTTGTGCTCTTAAGAAGATGGCAACCCTATTCAGGAGGTGGAGAAAAGAGCTGAACAAGTTTGTCGACAAAGAAGAGACACCAGAATTCATCGGCAAATATGAGAAGATCAAAGATCACCGGCCCGCATTTGTGGCCCACAAGACATCGGAAAAGAGTAATAAGATGTCGGCGACAAACAAGCTAAATGCTGCGAAGAAGAAGCTTCACCATCGCACGGGGTCAGGTGGCTACCTCAAAGCCCGGCCTAAGTGGTCCAAGGCTGAGAATGATCTACTTGAAAAAGGGATCAAACCAGAGACAATGAACTGGCCAGACCGTTGCCGGACTTGGTTCTTCGGGGCTGGCGGAACCTTGGACCCTGTATCAGGGAAGTGCCATTGGACGGACGAGCAACTAAAAATACCAGTCAATAAGCTTCGGCACTATATCAATGCAGCGCAACGAGGGACGTTCGTTCCAGACAGGGATAAGGACGAGCTCACAATGGCCGTCGGGAATCCTGAGCACCCTGGACGGACACGAGGCACGCTAGGCTCCATTCCATGGAAGGTTGGTTTTCCGGACGCAGGGGGTTACAAAACCCACGAGAGGAGGAAGAAACTGGAGCAGGGCCAACTGCAGGCGCTGCACGAAAGGGTAATGGGGCTAGAGGAACGACAGCAGAACGCATCAAATGACCTGCCGAAGCTTCCCCCGAAGCTACCCCGCCATCTCAGCGGAGAAGCAGCATGGCTTCCACCGAGCTGCTTCAGCCGGAGCATGTCTTGACGGCTCCTGCCAGCTATCCCGTCGATGCTATCACGGGATCTCAAAATTGCCACATTATGACACGATGGATGAATTTGAAGGTCAAGGCGGCTGTTGGCTCTATTTATCCTACTGGACCCGGCGCAACTTATCACTGCCGGCCGATTCCAGAAGGATATGCTAGGGTGATGGTGGATGAAATAACAGAGGGATTTGAGGACCTCCTGCTTGACCACCCTACCGATGAAGGGGAGACTAGGCTGGGTTCTGCTCTGAAGACTCCATGCCTATGGCGGAAGGAGCTCATCAACCTTCCGAATTGGACGCCTCCGCCTCCTCCTCCTCCTCCGGAGAGTCAGGGCACTCCGCCTCCTCCACCGCCTCCTCCTCCTCCTCCTCCTCCGGCGAGTCAGGGCACTCCGCCTCCTCCACTGCCTCCTCCTCCGGCGAGTGACGATCAGGGCACTGGGCCTCCTTCTCCGGCGTGTGACGGAACTCCGCCTCCTTCTCCGGCATGTGGCGGCACTCTGCCTCCTTCTCCGCCTGCACCGGCGTGCCCGAGCAGCCACCAGCGTCCTCCTCCTCCGCCTTGCCAGCAAGGGCGAAATAGACCCGCCGCCGCCCCGGCTGCTCCGGCGCATCGTAGTCCTTCTCCTCCGCCTCGTAAGCAAGCACGAAAGAAGACAGACGCAGCAGCCGCTCCATCTGGTCTGGCGTCTAGCAGCACAACCAGAGGCGGGAGGCAATACAGATATGGTCCACCTCTCAAGCCTCTAGAGAAGTTACCGTATGAGAGGACTGAGGAGGAAAACGCGACGATCGTGCAGACCCATGTGAAGGAGTTCTTTGAAGGGGTGAAAGCAAAGAGACATCCACCTCCGGAGGAGAAGGTAGATCCGGTGAAAGCAAAGTGCACTCTCGATGCCCTGAGGAAACTGGCAAAGTCTCCGCTGAGAACCAACTATGAGCGCATTACTGAACAGACATATCTCCAAGCGGAGCGGTCGGGAAGTACTGTCAGACATCAAAGGTCAAGAGAACGAGCAGCTGCGAAAAAAATTTGACCAGCTCGGTGAACAAGCAAACCAATTGTGCCCCCCGCTCAATGTGTCTAGCGGCAACATCGTCGCTAATGCTCCGGGGATGGTGGCCGGTTATGGCAATCTACAAGATTACCTGCCTGACGATCAACTTCCTGATTTCATGGAGGTGGACGAACACAAATACGAGTACGGGAAGCCTCTCGTCAAAGATGAAAAATCTCTAACAACGATGATGCGAAGATTCCATAATTGGTACATGAAAACCTGCAGAGAGTCTGGGGGGACGAATAGTTTGTATCTGAACATTAAAGAGGAGCACGACCTCGTTGCAAGTGATCTGTTGTGTGTTCCACTTGAGGAGTTCTTCGCGTTCTTCAATCAAAAGGCCCTCAATAAATTAACGGTCTTTTGCTACTGCCTGTAAGTACTATTTCTATCATTAAGTCTCTATATATAGCTCGGCTCTTTCATTGCATGTATTTATAATTAATTATCCTCAATATATTATGCAGATTGAAGATCGTCGAGTGCAAAAAATAAGAAATTTATGATATTGGGTTCATTAACACAAATATCATAGATGAATTTCTGGTTAAAAAGCACGCCAAAGAGGCCGAGGACAACTTGCTACAATCGTCGATCAAAAATCAAAACAAAGATACCATACTCTTTCCTTACAACGGCGAGTGAGTGTTACTGTCGTGTGCATATTTGGTTTCCCTTATTACTCGAGCGAGGTTATAGTAATGTAATTGATGAGTTATGCATGCGTGCGCAGGTACCACTATGTTCTTCTGGAGATTAAGCTTGAGCGGGGACTAATAACCGTCTTAGACTCGAGACGAAAAGATCCCGAAACCTATGCGGAAATCACTGAATTGCTCAACAAGTAAGTTCAATCGATCATTATCGCACCATATCGACAACTTTTTGTTCATTTCCTGATATCTCAAGTAATAATAATTATTATTTTTGTCTTGCAGGGTTTGGAAACAGTTCACCGCAGAAGCTCCGGGATTGCCGAAGGAGCTGCGATATACATACCCGAAAGTAAGTACTACCGGCTAGCTAGTTGCGCGCATCTCCCATTGATTCTATAGCTATACTTTCATCAATGCCATTTATAATGCTTCATTATCAGTTTGATTGACCTCTATTTCTCGTAAAGTGCTTGTGGCAGGAACAAGGGAATGATTTCTGTGGATACTACGTGTGCGAGTTCATCCACAACGCGACTTTGAAAAATAAGCGGGGCTACTCTAAAAGACAATATGAAGTGCGTAAGCAATAATATTCACAATTTCATTTTATTACACGATCATTTCTGTTGAGTTTCATTCATATATGTATTAATTAACCCCCTTCTTCAAATTAGACGTGGCAGATGCGGAATGAACTCCTAGAACCAGATCGCATGAAAGCAATTCAAGAGGAATTGGCGGGATTCTTTCTTGACCACGTCATCAATAAAGCCGGAGAATACCATGTGCAAGTTGATTTCAATTGCTAGGGGATTGTAATTAAGAGACCTTACATATTGTATATGTATTTAGCCAGTAGCGTCGGATAGATAATACGAAAACTTGTTGTTCGACCAATCTCTCGGAGAAGGAGAGGTCGATCGATCACTTCTCTCGGTATGCATGACGAACTTCTGTACTTAATGGTTTCCTTCATTTTCTTACTAGCTAGCATGTCGAGGGCCTCTCTATGTATAGTACGTAGCGTCGACCAAGCACGGACATAAAAGAGGACACTTCTCTCTATTAATTAGCTAACTAACACAATATATGAAACACCTAAATTAACCCCCAAAACCCCCAACCACCCCCCTTTCAAAAAAAAAACCCCAGCCACTGGAATGCTGACGCATGGAGGCCTTTTGGTCCCGGTTGGTGCCTCCAACCGGGACCAAAGGCCCCCCCTGCCTGGGCTCGGCGCACCGGCCACGTGGAGGCACATCTGTCCCGGTTCATGTTTGAACCAGGACTAAAGGGGGGAGGTATTAGTAACGACCCATTAGTCCCGGTTCATGAACCGGGACTAAAGGCCCTTACGAACCGGGACTATAGGTCCTTTTTTTACTAGTGAATGCTAGGAGGAGAAAACTGCATTCAGAGGTTACGGAATGGCAATGGGTGGGTTACCTCCCAGGAGCAGATGACTGGCATGGTTAGTGATCACTAGGCCATGAATCTCAATTTACATTGCAAAAATGGAATTTAATTATTCAATAATTATGCTTGTGTTATATTGTTTGTACATATGAAATTTAACATGTAACTCTTGCAAACTATTTCAAGAGCTCGTGGCAACGCAACGGACGGAGGGACGACGGCACGGAGGCAATCGCATAACCCAACGGCAGGGCGTGGCGGCGTTAAGGCCAGTGAGGAGCGCCGCTAGGGCATGCCCTGAATCGAAGGAACAAGTATGTTCGCTTTGTGTTTGCTTTCTGTAGTCTCAAAGCAGAGCAATGGTCACTGCAAATTTTATCCGAGAATGTGCAACAAAAGCACGTTGAGAAGTTCCTGTGAACCCTAATTTATTTCTTGATAAAGCAAACTTACTTATCCTTGCTCTGTTCTTTGTGTACTAAGATTGTTCGTTTGTACCCAGCATGTGTACGTGATGTGCCCTGCCGCAGTGTGTGCTTCCTGCTAATGTGTGTGCTTCCTGACGCTGTTGAGCATGAGTGTGTGTGTTCGCTGTCGCTGTTTATTAACATTGGCATGCTCTTCTTACTTTTTGCTTAACAATTCATGATCAATACTGAACATTATTTTTTGAATAGATGCCACTTGAACTTAATTTTAGCTCTCATGTTGTTCAATGAATCATCAAATAATGTTTTGCATGGCTTTTATAACTGACACAATGTTTCTGATTTAATGAGAGCCGACCATGCGTTCCTGGCTTCCCCGGCGATGCCGAGATGGCAGGGCAGGACCCAGTGGCCATCTTCGACGCCTTCATGGACTTCGTTAGCGCCAACCTTTGCTTCATCATCTACGGCCACGACCCCTTTGCCGTCGGCATCATCTGGCATCTCGGAATGCAAATTAAATGTGTTCATGGAGTGGGGTGTAATTGTGATTTGTGCAATGGGTTCAGAGTGGAAGGGGATGTCATTCGCGTTCAGCAGGGGCTGCAAGTTCTATCGCTATAAGCCTGACTTGCAGCGGCAACAACAGATTCAGATGTGGTAAGATCATTCATTCATTCTCTTAGGAGAAGAGGACCAATTGCTTGCATCTCTTGCTGTATGGTGATGATAACCGACTCCTGTTAAATGCAATACGACTGCACTTCTTCGCTTCAGGTGGCCGTGAAGCTCTGACTCCATCCTCACGGCACTCAAACATGTCTTGATGATTGCATCAGATTGCAACTCTATTATCTTTTCATACCATGATATGCGTGCATGTCTCTTTGGTTCTCAAACAAGAAATACTTTTATTTCAGTTTGCTTTGTAAGTAACATGCAGTGTACAGTTGGTAGTAGATTATGATGCAAGTTTGTTTGTTTTCACTCGAAGCATGATTTTTATGATACATGACGCTATTCTGAGGCTGCTCCTCACTACCAGTCACAACATGGGGCCCCTGGTGGTCCTCTGAAATTTGATTCCCTCGATGGTCGAGGATCGTTTTGCTTTGAAGTCTGATGTACATTTTTTAATCTCATGTAGGAAGAAGGTATCCCTCCTATACAAAGATTTCTAGCTTGCCTATGTGTTGTAATGTTAATAAGTGCATTCGGCCAAGAAGAACAAGGCAGCACACAAGGAGTTGCCTGAATTGCAGTGGCAGCGGTCTTGTAATATGTAAGAGTTTTGCATCAACTTGGTCTCTTTTCTATGCATAAGTCTGATGCATTGGCCCTTGATTATCAGGTTTCAAGCTTGTGAAGAAAAATTTCGTTACTTTAATGACACACACTTGCACTAAGTCATTCAGTGATATATTCAGTACATGCTAGGTTACCAAGCTCAGAGCCACATGTTGTCTCCATAAATTCGCGGAAAGCAAAAATCATTTGCCCATAGTCGTGTGAAACCTTCTAGAATTCTTTTTAGTATTTTGCATTGCTTGGGCATTTATTTTTATCACTTCTAATAACCTCATTGATTCATTTTTCCTATCGTCATGTCAGTCCTTGCTCTAATTTTTTTGTTAATATGTTGCGCTTCTTGTGCATTTCCATTTTTATCACTTCTAATAATCTCATTGACTGTTTACATCTCATCGTGTTTACCAAGAACACGAGTGATAATTTTGTTTTATAAGAATACAATAGTGACAATTTTATTTTATTTTCTGACATAGTTCTCAATTAGGCTTAAAAATATTTTACATTGGCAGTAGTTCTGTCATCAAGCTTATGTGTAATGTATTCCTTAGAATGGTGTTTCAGACATTTCTACGTAGGTGGCATGTGTGATGGCATCTATTTCAGCCATTTCTATGTAGGTGGCATGTGTGCTAGCACAAGAAAAGGAAGGCCCTGAATTGAAAGGAGCAACATATATTAATGAATTGCCCTGAACTGAGGGAGGGAAGGAGGGAGGGAGGGATTTTGAATGAAACCATCTGTCTGGTGTAAACATAATCAACCATCTGTCTGGTTTAAATATTTATGAGTAATTTAATTTGTTTGTGCCTACAAACCGATTATAATCTAAACTATGCCTGTACAACAAGTGTGCATTTTAATATGTACTCCCTCCATTCCTAAATATAAGTCTTTTTAGAGACTCTAATATAGACTACATACGGAGCAAAATGAGTGAATCTATACTCTAAAATATGTCTATATACATCCGTATGTAGTTCTTATCGAGATCTCTTAAAAGACTTATATTTAGGAAGGGAGTACAATTTAGTAAACTCATTGCCCACCTACTTGGAAATTGAACTTTGCCTCCTTTCCAAAATACACTATTATTCATGGAGTTTCCTAGGAGTGACAACTTTACACTACTAGGAAAAAGCCTAGCAGCAGCGCGGGTTTTGGCCCTCTCAGTAGCGCGGGTACCGGCGCTACTAATAAGGCGCTACAACTAACTTATAGCAGTAGCGCCTGTTGACCAGCACTACTGCTACACATGAATAGCTGCAGCGCTCTTTAGAAAAGGGTGCTACTGATATTATCTGCAGCGCTGTTTACAGGGAAGCGCTACTGGTAAGGCGGCGCTACTGCTAAATTTTCCCCCCTCGCTTCTACTAGTTTTATTAGTTTTTTTTCCTGCATATTTGTTTTTTATTTGTTTTGTATTTGAATAGGCTTTATACAATAATCTTTAGCATATCATCCACATACAAATGTAATCATAGCATATACATACAATTAGTCTCATCAAATCATGTCATCATCATAATCATCATCCAACACAAAGTGGTCTCTCGTCATCAATCTCGAAAATAGCGATACAAGTCTCGATTACTTGCAAATACATTATCATCCATCTAAACAATGATATACGCGAGAATAGCTATCACTTTGAGTACATGAGTTCGTATCCCTCTCTCGCATTAGCGTGAACCTAAACTAACTACTGCGTGTCGCTCGGAAACCGAAAACCAGTACACCTGGGCCTGACACTCCGGCCACTTGTCGTATATATACTCCTGGCGTAGCACTTCTTTGCCATCTATGATCTATGCACCTGCATCGTCACATGAGTCGATGATATGCAACATATATAGTTTAGCAACAGAAAGAGACAGACTTGACAAAAATAGAAACAACATATCATAAGCATAAATAACAAAGTTCATCATACCCAAAATGCCCTAACTAGAGTGATCTTCGCTAGTCGAGGAGGAGGACGGTTTAATTACATCACAAATAAAGTTTCACTGCGCATAACTCAAAGTTTTGTCATACAGAAAGTATGGACTAAACAGACACATTTGTCATATATCGACAATCACTCCAACATGCCGTGCCATCCATCGAGGTCAGGGAGATAGTCCCCGAGCTTAGTGAAAGGCTTCATGTCGAGACGCTGAGAGGCTATCCATGTTCGGACGTCTTCCCGCGACATCTGTCCTTCTGCGTAGAACATCCCTGTTTTTTCGACGACCTCATTCATGATGATTTGGGCAAGTTCACGCTGGATGTTATAGAACTCAGCTCAAAGTCGATGATCCTCGATATCTCCTATGTCCTTTGCCAATTGCAGAATATGGGCATCGCCAGATCTAGGTGACATGTGAAGGTTTTGGTGATCCCGTCTGTACTCCAGCATGCGGTGTAGGACATAGAATCCATCATTAAGAGAATCGTTCGGTTGCTGGATGCAGTAGAAGTCGGTCTTATGGCTGAAGGCGGGCCTGCCGCCCCTTCTCTTCTTGTCCCTAACCTCTCCACCCCTTGCTTGGTAGTAAAACATAGCACTGTCGAGAACATCTTTGATGTGGGTGTAATCCTTTTTGTGAATGTTCTTCGACGAGTCCAAGTAAAGAGCGTGGGAGAATCGGGGGTAGAGGATGATGAGGAAGGCGCGCCCGCCACTGCGCAAAATAAGTACACCTCAAATTAATTAGCCTACACCGTGCAAATGAATTATTGAAATCGAAGGAAGGATAGCAGCGCGGATGACTTACACGGGATGATAAGGCACGAGAATCGCCTCCTTGTCCTTATTGGCGAGCATGAAACTGACGATGTAATCCCTCGCATATTCACGCTGCTCTGCACAGACTCCCAAGAAGCCCTCGTGCATGTAGTACGGGTCAGCGACACAGATATGACGTATCTGCTCAACCCCAATGATGTAGTTCATGTGCAAGGCATAAAGGCGGACAAACGTAAAATCCAGCATCTTCACGTGAAACATGTCGAATATGTAATCGAATCGTAGGAAGAACTTATCCGCGGGGAAGCTGTCGACGTACGACATTTGCTGCGGAATGTTAACCACGTAGAGTGGGTATCCTGGATCTTTCGAGGCGATGAGGCCTTTCTCTACCCGCAGCACATCGTCATGAAGTCTCCTTAGATCGCCGAATCTGGCCCGTAGCGCTGTTTCAGGTAGGATTGGTTGACCGGGGATATGCCATTTATCCGCATCGAGGATATCTACACGGTCCTGAAGCCGAGGCTGTTGAGGCGGCTGGATCATAAAATCAGCTTTTTTGCCTTTCCTCGCTCTCTTTCTAGACTTCTTTACTACCGGAAGGTCGTCAATAATACGTTGAGACGGTAATTCAGGCACCGACTCAAGACCCTCAAACCCTGAGGAGGCACCAGTATAGACATACTGTTCAGTGCCATCGTCATCCTCATCCTCATCCATGGCGACGTCATCAGCGACTAATGGAGCCACCTGCTTACCCCGTCCGCTATCACCCAACCCGACACCCGACGCTAATTGGGTAGGTGGGGCGTTAATGTTCATACCTTGCTGAGGTTGCGTGCTCGTGGTGGGTGTGCTCCCGGTCGCCTCCAGACGAAGCAGACTCTTTGGCCACAACAGGACCCACCCATTGCAACAATCACCAAGCCGCCGCGGGGTCTCGTCGTCATCCCCCACTAGTACTAGAGGAGGCAAATTCTCGTGGCCCGGTTTGACACTGGCCACGGAAACCTTGAAGACGTTCGGGGGATCAGCCGGCTGTGGAACAATGGTTCCTTCGGCTCCATTATCGTCGCCTTCCCCACGTCCACCTTCTGTTCACCGATGGTGTACAATATGGTGCACGGGGTTTCGTCGGCCTGCAAAGAAAAGTCTGCGACGTGAGACATCCGAAAGGCAACGAAAACGGGAGATTATACATTTATATTGAAGGGGGCCGGTGTGACAGATACCGTGAGGGCGTCGAGCTCAGCCAAAGAGGAAGCACCACCGAGCACGTCCGGTGCGGGAGCCAGTGCGGGAGCAGGTGCGGAAGCCGGTGCGGGAGCAGGTACAGGAGCCGGTGAGGGAGCAGGTGCTCCCAAGAAGTCAGCAAGGGGAAAGTCCTCTGCATTTTTTTCTGGATTTTGCCTTGTCCAAGTGAAAACACCCGACACCAAGGAAGTAGATATATCTGCAATCGCCTATTTTGCGGCAGCTACCGCTGTTGCGACTGTCTGAGATAATTTCTTCTCAACCACAATCTCAACCTTCTTGTCGATGTTTTCTTCAGTTAACCTCCGTCTTTCCTTTCTCTCCTCCGTGGTCTCACGGTAGTACTTCTTCCACGTGGTGCCGTCTCCGACACCGTGCACGCGTCCATATGATGGTCGAGTATCCACCGGTTGTTGTTTCAATATGTTCAACGCCCGGTTGAATGGAGTGTCCCACTTGGGCCTCGCCAATGCCTCAGACGGCGAGTCGCTTTCAGCCGCAATCTGGTGCTGCTCGCTCTGCAAAAGGCACAAGGATCGTTTACAAATATGACTAACGTGTGTAGTCAAATTGACCAGAAACTAGAATTACCAGCAGTCTCATGAACTCCTTAATGTCCGGTGTTGTCTCGTAAACCTTCTTCACTGGGCCCCAACGGTGCCGGGCCCTCGGGACGTCACGCTCCTGTGGGATGGTGAAATCCGCCAAGGGGTCTGGGATGCCCAGACTCGCGGCTTCCGCGTCCTCCTTGGCCCATTTGGACCTCTTTCCGCCGTAACCACAGCTTCCGAGGTGGTTGCTCCCAATGTTCCTCTTTTGAAGCCCCTTCATGTACTTAGACTTTTTTTTGGCAGCTTCGGCCTCGCAAGCCTCCTTGAATATTTGAAACTGCTCTTCCGTGATTGTCGGATTATCCTTTACAATCTCGGAGTAGGGTTCCCCGTCGTTGATCTTTGCTTTCACTCGATTTTTCCAGGCAGCCAACGCGTTGCTAAACTTGGTCATGGCGTGTTTGTTTATCTTCTTCCTTGCCGGGTCCTCGTCTGGATCTTCATAATCCTTCTCATTCCGTCCTGGGAACACGAATATCTGGTGAAACTTCTTTAGGAGGGAGCTCCTCATATTTTCTATCTTCTTTAGTTTCTCATCGTTGATGGTGGCGGTTGTCCGTACGATGCAGCCTATTTGATTGCCGTAGCACGCGCGCGTTTCCTCGGGCGCCTTTGGCTCAAAATTGCCGTCGTCCACCTCCGTGATCACCAGTCTAGTAGTCCTGAGTTTGTTAGGAACCCGTTGCCTCTTTGCTTTCGGTTCTACACCGGCTCCGCTCCCCGAGGCAGCACCGGTCTCAGCGCCGGTCTCAGTGCCGGTCTTGATGCCGGTCTGAATCTCAGCGCCGGTCTTAGTCTCAGCACCGGTCTGCGTGTTGGTCTCAGTCCCCGATGCCACCGGTGGGCCCAGCAACAACATCGGTTGATCATCGGTAAGGCTAAATATTCGTCTGCCGCCCGGTAGACGTCGTCGCAATCACCAGAACCCTGTCCTTCATCGTTGCTAGCCATGTTTCCTATGATTAAATCTAGTCAATTAATTCTAGACCTAATAAAATGAATAATGACATAAAAATGACTATTGTTTTGCAGGAATGTTGACTCCTTCCTGGTGCGGCAAATCCCGGGCACTCGATATGTCCTAGTTTGTAGCACAAGTCATGCCGAAATTCACGGAAAATTTCGGCATGACCTTTGCTAAAAAGTGGACAAATCGAGAACCTGAAATTTACTGGAACAGAAATGAATCAACATTCCGGCAAAACATAGGTCACTCAGCATCATTCCCTGGAAACAACAAAGCCACTTGGGCACAATCGAACAACTTCAATGAAAAGATATAACATGGCCACTTAAATTTTTGCACTAATTAACCTAGTTAACGCAGCTAGTTCTCTGTCAAAGCCCAAAATAAATTTTTGCACTAATTAACCTAGATAATTAACCTAATTAAACTAGTTAACCTGACTAGTTCTCTGTCAAAGCCCTAACTAAATTTTTGCACTAACCTAGATAATTAACCTAATTAAATTAGTTAACCTAACTACTTCTCTGTCAAAGCCCTAACTAAATTTTTGCCCTAACCTAGATAATTAACCTAATTAAACTAGCTAACCTATGCATTAGAGAGAGAGAGGAGGGGTGGGGGCTTACAGAGGATGGCTCCGGTGGTGGCGATGGAGGCAGTGGTGGCGAGGGAGGCAGGGACGTCTCCGGTGACGATGAGGGAGGCAGGGGCGTCTCCGGTGACGGCGAGGGAGGCAGTTGTGGCGAGGAAGGATCCGGTGGCGTCGACGGCGGCTCCGAGGCGTTGGGGGCGGCTCCGGTGGCGTCGACGGCGCATGGCTCTGGTGGCGTCGACGTCGGGAGGAGACGGCGGTGAAGTGGGGCGACGGCGAATCGGGGAGACGGCGGTGCGCGGGGTGGGTTGAGGGATTTGGGGAAGAAGTGTTGGCCGGGGAAAAACGGTTTTTTGGTTAAGTCAAACTTAGCGGTAGCGCGTTTGGTAAAACGCGCTATAGCTAAGATAGCTATAGCGGTTTTAGAAAAATGCGCTGCTGCTATAGCTATGTAATTTTCTTCCATTTTTAATTTCCTTTTCTGTTTCTATAACGGGGGTCTAGGACACGCGCTGCAGCTACGTTAGCTATAGCGCCTCTTACAAACACACGCTGCTGCTATGCCTTCCTCCGTTTTTTCGCTTTTTCATTTATTTTGCTTTACATTTAATTTTTTCCTTTCTCCTTTTTCTATTTCTTTCATTTTCATTTACTTTTCTATTTGTTTTTCATCTTATTTTATTTCCGTTAGTAGTAGCGCTCTTCTAAGGAAACGCGCTGCTACTTATGACGTAGCGGCAGCGCGTTTCCTCCAAGCCCGCTACTGCTATGCGTACCCTGTCATTCTAGCAATGGGAATATTAGTAGTAGTGCTTTTGTCACTACACGCGCTACTGCTAAAGTTGTATCTGTAGCGCGGTTTTCCGCCAATCGCTACTGCTATTTAGCACCAGCGCTCTTTTTTGACCCGCGCTGTTGCTAAATTTCTGTGTATAAGGTTTTCCCTAGTAGTGTTACGGTGCTTCTTTGCCAGGCTTGCAGTATTTCAGGCCTCTATTCCAACACACACATTCCAGTTGCCATTAGTGAGCAAATGAGATATGAAGTTACCAGCGATGTTCATTATACGTGGTAAAAATAATGAAAATCATGCTTTATGGAGAGTTGAAGTACTGACTATATTGATCGGAGAAAATTTATTGGTGACCACTACCCAAGGTGCGTGTAAGCATATGAAGTTATAGTTTAGGTTATCATATTGGCTACTCTTTTAGAAGTAAAAACAATAGCATTATTTCACTTCTACTTTAGATTTTTGGGCATCCTTGTACTATTATCATATGAGATTTGCATAATTATTTTGAGAATAGGGAGAACTGCAACTATGGTTGCCAACTGCCATAGTCAATATATATACCTCTGAAATTGCAGGAATAATAAACATGATCACCATCAGACATGTCTGTTTTAGTTTCTCTAATCTCCAACAAATCTTAAGCCCATAAATGGGAGGCAAATTCACCTTCATATGAGTACGCACATGCCCACATTCACCTTTATAAGAACAATCATCTTCTGAAAAGGGCCCCCCATGTGGGGCATTATCAATACATGCCTCCATGAACCGATGGATATACCAAATATATTTCACTTTGGTATTTTGGTACGTCTAAAAGTAGTACCTTTTCTAGCATATGAGAGTTTATAGGACAGATTTTGATAATCCATGTACAAAAAGGCAACATTTTTCACAAAAGGAGAGATTATGCTTATACTTCATTATGCATCATGTACATATATAATGTTACAAATAATTCCATTGCGTGTGAATGAACAAAACACTGAGAATGGCGCCAGAACAAAACCATGGAAGCAAACTCCTTTTGCTGATATCACAAATTTTGTGCCATGGTCCATAAAGAGAACAAGTGCTGGTGTGTGTTCCGATCCAGTAAATTTTCTTCATGTGCCACACAAGTGGAGATGACTCTGCTTTTTTACCATGATCTTGAGAGGTACAACTTTATCTAGGTTCTATATGTTCATAGACATGCTAAACCCAAATAAAGATGCAGCTAATATAACATCTTATATTGTCTTTCAGTTATGAACTTTATGACAATAATGACTCTAAAGTTCAGCAAGAGCTCGTACAAAAGATATGGAAAGTGCTTGAGGCTATACTAGAAGATGTAATTACTTCTCTCAGTTCGTAGTAACTCTTGGGTTTTGATTTCTTATAACATTTATATGCACACAAACTGGCAAATTAATGTATTTCTATAGCTAAGTCCATTGTAATCATTTTGGATTGAAATCCACATTTGGCAAAAGGTCTTGATATATGCTTTGGTCACATGTCTAAATGTTATAAGCATGGCTCCCCACATTCAATTTTTCAGGCCATGGAGCTTCTTTACCTAACATGGCTAAGAAGTCCGTAGAATCCAGTGACCCCAGTATAGAGCCGGTTGGATACAAATCTGCAGAATGCTTGTATCTCTTTGCAAGTCACCTATTCGGTTGTAATGTAGTATCTGACACCATACTCTTATTATTATTATCTTGTCCTCTCTTAAGAAGCGAGCATAATTTTTTTAACACATATGTCCCTAAAATAACATAAACACATATGTTTTTTGTAGAAGCAGTGACCGTAGAACAATGGTTCTACGGTATAATTAATATATATTTACAAGTAAAATCACATAAACACATATGTCCCTAAAATAACATGATGATATCTTGATTTTTCTTGCTATGAAGAGGTGACATCATAATTGACTTCCCTATCTGATTGTATCAATATCATCAAACCAATCACAGTTCCTGATTTTCTATGAATAAGTTCACTTTTTGTCTGTTTGCCAACTTGATGGTTGCCTTCTTACAACTCACGATGGATCTGTGTGTGAAAGTGTGATCGGGAACAAATATGAAAGAACTAGGAATCAAACAGTGTGTACATTCAGAGGAACTGATTTTTACATGGAGCAACAAGTTATAAAACCAAGGCTAACATTTTAAAGTTATATCTAATTGCTCAGCAAGGACTATGATACATGATAATCAGTAGTATGTACTTGAAGTGTCCATCAGCAATATTTTGTTTCTTAGCTCATTGACGTGAGATTATGTGGGATGTTCGGTTGTTCCATTATAATTATGTGGACACATATGAGCCTCCCACTTATATTACGTGACATATGTGGATGTGGATGGGTGTTGTGATTGGTCTGTTCAGTTATGTCTATCTGGGCGGAAAAAATTCTCTACTTTAGTGTGTGGAAAATTGCATTCATTAGAGATAGCTTTGCATCAACCGCGTGACAAATGTGGTAAGCAATCCAAACTATTCAAAAAGGGATGGCTTTGCAGTAACTTGTATGAACAAGCGGTTCATATTTTTTGTTGAGTAATACAATTTTTTGGTTAGGATAGAAGGGTAAATGCATTAATTTGTTGCTTCAAGAGTTAATAATGGACACGGCAGCGTATTAGTTTCCAAGAATGGACATCAGTCCATTTTTTACGTGGTAATGCATAACATTAAATTGTATGTTACAATGTGGCAATAACTCATGAGACATCAAATCTGTCTTCTTGGCTTGAGGGGTGTCACGAGTGATGCACGCCTCCTTTCCATTGATGGCGGTGGTGGATTAGCACGAACATGGGGGAGGGCGGGGGATTATGGCGGTGAGCAGGACAGTGATGAGGGACTCCTCCTTGGCGGTCTATGGGGAAGTATGATGTGAAGGAGAGAGGACACCATGGCGAAGGTGAGGTTGGCATCATCATGTTTTACTGGAGAATGCTCTAGCAAGAAATGTCTTGCTACAGCGGGAAACTAAGTGGGAAGAAGAGGGTCTGGCATGAAAAGGGAATATTGCATTATGGGGTGGGATTTTTGTGTTGAGCCCGGGTGTTGGGGATAACATGGCGGATAGTCTGAGCAGCCACATTTCTGTGCCACATATCGTCTGGATTTGGGGCATCCTAGACTGTACAGATGGTTGAATTTTGAGAAGCGGGTGTTTGATGTCCAAACACGCCTGGATGTATAAGGAAGGAATGAGTTTCCACCTTGGAGACAATCTTAATAATTTTTTTGATTCATTCGTATACACTGTAGCCCGTGGCAGCGCACGGGCATTCTACTAGTACTTAATAGGAACTAAAGAAGATCAATTAGCCACCCTAAATAAAAACAAAAATAACGATCAAACTTTCTATAAATAAGATCCAGCTAGTGATATGCTATAAAATTTAATCTTAAGGAGTCATGTAAGGTGACATGTCTTATTTACTTGTGGACAATGACCCGACATTGAATCTTTGTGCACTCCTGTTGTGCCCGGATTCCCACTATAGAGTCCAAAACATCATAAAGTCCAGTTCTTTACATAAACTTGTGTACCTTCACAGGTTATAGTCCTGTAGCATTCCCTATATCCATGAATTATTTCACCCTTCCGAGAAAGGGTTTCCCCCTGCTTTGTATTACAAAGCAACCACCACGATACAACCAACGGTAGGTGCTAGGGTGGAAGCAGCACAGTCACGCCCAAAAAGAAACGGAAGATAAAACATAAAAGACACAAATGCCAAGAACGGCGGATCAACGAAAAACGAAGAAGCCTTGCGACCGTTGCGCCCACCGGAGAACTCCCGCCAAGCTCCACGACTCCGGAATGCCGGCACCAAGCAACACCTCCAAGAAGGGATGCGACAACGACGATGCTGCTGCGAAGGGTTTCCCCCGGTATGCGGCGAGGTGATAGGAAGGGTCGCCCCGACGCCCTCTAGGAAGGACTGACGACACCCGCAGGTGCCGCCACGCCGGTGTCGGCCAAGCCGACAGGGATTTCTCCTGATCCCAACCCACCCCTCAGGCGCTCCGGAGCTCACCACCAAACCGACCACCACCCTGCGCCAACACGGACTTGAAGCTTCCACGCCGTCTCACCACGGCACCACGAAGTAGGGTCTGCACAACGATGAGGAGGAGTCGGGACTAGGGCAGCAGCACCATCGGTACGCGGGAGGGCTCAACCTCCACCATCAATGACGGTAACCGACCGGACGCAATAGCAGGGGCAAACCAGACCCGTTGGCACACAGGTCCGGCCAGGCGCTCATATGCCCGTAAAGCCCCCGCCTTCGCGCTGCAGAAGACGTGCCAATGGCGCCGCCGCCCGCCGTCAGAGCCGCTCCACCTCATCACCGCGTAGAGAGCAGCGAGGCAACGCCAAGATCGGCCTGCTAGGACCCAGATGGGCCCCATAGGGCCCAGATCTGGGCCGGGTTCGCGCCGCCAGCTGACCTGCGCCATCCCGCCGCCCCGCCGCCAAAGGGTGTCGCCACCATTGCGACAGGTCGCCGCCAGCCGCCACCAGGCCCCTGGGCCGCCGTAGGCCAAGGAACACCGTCGCCGGAAACGCCGCCCGAGCCGAGAATTCACGCCGGG